>NC_133649.1:75327009-75981443 GCF_009905375.1 Apium graveolens
AAATTGGGGTTATTACAGTCTCCCCTCCTTAAAAGGATTCTGTCCCAGAATTAGATAGAAAATGAATATGGATACTCTCTTAGCATTGCACTTTCTAACTCTCGAGTAAATTTTCCCACATTGCGGTTCTACCACCAACTCGGACTAGTTTGATAACCCTTCTCCTAAGCACTTGTTCTTTTTCAATCCATAACCCTTCCTGGTCGCTCCATATAAGTTACGTTTGGTTACATGTCTAGGCGTTCATATGCCCCTATTTATCTGGCATCCGAATTACACTTCCTTAACATTGATACGTGAAACACGTTATGACTTGCTACATGTTCGGGGGTAGGGCTAGCTCATATGCTAACTTCCCAATACGTCTTAATATATCCAAGGGTCCAACAATTTGTGGACTTAGCTTTCCTTTCTTTCCGAACCTCATCAATCCTTTCCAAGGGGTACCTATAACATTACTAGGTCCCCTATTTCATACTCTTTGTCCTTTCGAGTCAAATCAGCATACCGCTTATATCCATCTTGGGTTACTACCAGCCGTCCTCTGATTAGATCTATTTTATCCCTGGTCCTTTGGACTACTGCGGGTCCGAGCATCTTGCGCTCTACAACTTCATCCTAACATAAGGGAGATCGACATTGTCTCCCCTCAAGGATCTCATATGGCGACATCTCGATAATGACATATGATCTATTGTCGTGAGAAAACTCAATCCGCGTTAAGTGATCATTGTAAATTCTTTCAAGTCTATTGCACATACTCTCATTATAACTTTTAGCATTAGAGCTTTTGCTTCTCAATACCCATTCTTTTCCAGTTCGTAATCGCTACTACCTTCCGTTCCTAATATTATACTGGTTATACTTTTGCTTGTTAGCGTTCTATAACCTTTTAATAACCACGTCAACCTTAGTATCACGAATGTGCTTCCATTCCGAATACCACCATAACTTTACTACTCCTTTTTCAGCTGTTTCTATTTTCCAAAATTTGATCAATCATACAGAAGCAAAGGAATTTGTTGAGAGATCACTATAATCATGAACACTTGTTCTATTGCATAGTTAGTACAGAAGGTGGCCAGCCTTTAGTACTTGACAAGCAATTAAACAACATGTGGTATCCTACTAGGCTTCTATCACACAGATAGATAGTCATTCGGCAATACCTCCCCTTCTGGAAGGGTTGTTCTTCTCAGCTTACATGAAATGGAAAGAAGAGAAAAGAACGAACTGAAGAGAATTGTATATACGTAAAAAAAATTTATTGCCATAAAATATCTGGCTTGGAATCTACCTCTGAACTATAGAGGTTTGTCATAGGAGAACAAAACATATACGTATTTATATCAACATCAAGTATTATAGCATCGTATTTCACATGCCTAAATATTTTTGCTATTCCATCCATCATTCTATGGACCCGTGCTCTTCCTCAAGCTTATACACAATCACCTTTGAAACTCCCTCGATATCGAAAATCGAATCTGGGATCTCATTCTAGACATCATCGTTACTAGAATTCTATGCTTGCATCGCAACCTTCCTCGTATAGTCATACGACCCTCTATTGATAAGGAGGAATAAATATTCAATAGGTAAATAGTCTACTTAATTAGTCTATTCAATGATAACTTATACATCACCATGACCCGATTAGTGGTATTCAATCTCAACATTCACTACAATACAACTCTCACAGTTGTCATTGTCTCATTATTTATCCTTCGAACTATCTCAAGGTTTCCTCGAATCCTCCCAACTTACAGGGGATAAAATATATGTATCTCTTATTCCTTCAATCATCAACTTTAACTCATGGTGAATCACCCTCATCCTGACGATTACATACTTTTCTATTTCTATTGCTACGAGTCTTTACGGTTTCCTCATACCCAACGCCCTTATCATTCCTCAAACTCTATTGCCTTTATATTCCTTTCCACTTCAGTTTCTTTTTATTTTCCTTTCTCTTATCATTATTTCATGAACCAACACAACATAAGCATTGATTTCAAACATCCCATCATTCTGGATTCGTGTCCTCAGAACGAATCTTGACAACTTTTACAACTTAGATTCATAATTCATCATACTCTTCTGCCTTTGTGCTGGCTCTAAAGCTTTTACACTATCTCTCCATAACCTTGGGAAGTACTTTCCTGAAAACCATTGACTGAACTTAAATCAGTTTATTATAATCTCTTGCTTCGTGCCTTCCTTGGCCTTTCATCAGCGGGTGGCCTCTCTCTTAGGAGGGTAAGTGACAAAAATAGTCTTTTGTGATTCGTCAATCATTTAGCATCTCAAATGATTCCTATATTTCCTTTAGTCAGGCTCTTGCCTCGACTGGGTCAGCTTGTTCCTTGGAACTCTGAGAGCTTAGCGACTTAAAGGTCCTGAAAAAATTTCTCACCGCATTGTTTCCTCAGGGTGGTGGTTGGGGATAATAGTCTAAGTTCTGTCTAGAAAGGTCCATAAATTGTCGTATAGGAGTACCGTCTCGGGTCTCCTTTCCTTACTCGACTTCTGTTTCCTTAGTCTGAACGTTCCCTCCTCCTCCCCATAATCGGGGTCATCCTACATATTTTAAATCCTCATTTTCCACTTCATTATGTTATGGGTTCCTTCTATCTTGATGGCGACCTCCCTGACTATCACGTTCAGGGTTTGCTCTAAATCTTATTCCTCAAACTAGCTTTCATCTAAGATCTCATCTTTAAGCTCTTGAACATTTGGAACCCAAATTTTGTAGGAATACCTCATTATTCCCTTATCATCTTTCCCGGTATTAATCTTTTATCTAATTGCTGGCTTTCTGCCTTCATTCATCACTTTTTCTGGCACAATATGTTCTTTTCCGATAATTCGGACAATATTGCAATCTCAAACAGCTTTTTGGTACCGGCTCCGGTTACTTTCACTTCGATTTCCATTTTCTCAAAATCTCTTATAAACTCTGCCAAAGACATTATCATCTTGAGTCTCTCCTTTTTACTAAGGGCATCAGCCACCACATTGGCTTTCCCCGAATGATAAAGAATCTCCCAATCATAATTCTTGATTAGCTTAACCGCCTCCTCTGGCGTATGTTGAGCTCTTTCTACGGGAAAATGTACTAGAGCACTTATGGCTTAGGTAAATCTCGCACTTCTCTCCATACAAGTAGTGCCTCCAATATTTAGGGCAAAACTATTGCCACGAGCCCAAGCTCATGGGTGGGGATATCGAATTTTATATTCCCTTAATTTTCTTGATGCGTACGCGAGTACCTTGTTGTGCTGTATAAGAAGCACCCTAATTCCTTATACAAAGCGTCACTACACATCACAAAATCTTCTTTTCCATCCGGCAACGCCATCATAAGGGCCGTCACCAATCTTTGCTTCAGTTCTTGAAAGTTGTTCTCATATTTCTCTGTCCATTCGAACTTCTCAGTCTTAAGAGTAAGCGCGTTAAAGGGGCTACTATCTTTACGAACTTGAACGAACCTCCGACAGTAACCGGCCAATCCTACCTCTGGTAGTCGCCCTAACCACAGTCATCAATTCCTCATTGGTCCTTTATTCATTCTTGTCAGGATCCTCCACGGAATTCTTCTCAGCAACAATCCCTTCTTGAACAACATCCTCAATATGAATATCATCCGGTCCCGCGTTAGGACGCTCTATCGGATCATAATCTGATCTCCAATAAGTAATAAAACATCATCGCGTTGTCGCTCCTCATCCTCAGGGTTAGGAGTCCCGCTACCATATACGATAACGAACTACGCTTCTATCACGATATTTATAAGGGTTCCCATAAGGGTTTTAACTGTTAGTACTACGTTAGGTAGTCCGACTATGAACTTGGCAAGAGTTCTTATTATCTTAGTGAACTTATTATTTTAACGTCATATCATCTCTGAGGTTTATAACGCTTAGCTCTGATACCATTTCTGTAACACCCCCAAATCCGGGGTCGGGGATCCGAGTTGTCACGAGTTCCATTTCCCTTAATAATACTTAATCGTAATAATCAACCAACTACTGCGTACTGTGACCCCACAAGATACACACACCACAAGTTATAGTCTCGGAGATGAATACCAAACAATAACATAAGTCATTTTATTCCACAATTATAAGTCATTACACCTCAAAAGGGTTTCTGAATAAATTTACATATTCTTTGCCATTATTACAATTCATAAATATACATAAGTCTGGTACATCAAAAGTTGAAAGCCTAGCCTATTGGTAGACCCTACCTCAGCTACAACGGCATCAACACCTACAGGAAACTGCGGAACGTTTCCTATATGCTCGCGAATTGGGAGCTTGATCCTATTCATCTTGTCTATCTGTTGTTGTGTGATGAAAGAAGAAAGCAAGGGTGAGCAACAAGCCCACCGAAATGATATGTATAATAATTAACAATATATGAGCATTCTCATAGTACTCATGAAAGTCTTGGTCAAAAGAAATGAACCAAGTTTGATATCTTAATGCGATGAAGTCGCAAAATATTCAGTATATATATACATATATACTTCTCAAATCTTTGAAATCCTCTGACATGTATAATATACACAGAGTTCCAGTTTATAACTGTATAAATATATCGTTGCTAGGTGATCTCATATATCTAACCTTGTCTCAACGTTTTTGTGAAAATCTTTGTCATGCAAGATAATCATTAACCAGATATAAGTTGAAAAGATGAAGTTACAAGATACTCCAATATAATTATATCTTTTCCGAATACTACTTGAACTACCACTGTTCAAGTTATAATTAGTTTCAAAAGTTCATCACATAGATGAGACTACAAGACAAGATTTGAATAGATTCAATCTTTGAATATCATTATAAATAATGAAGTTACGAGATACTTCATTAAGTCCTGATATATATATCCATATATATATATATATATCTCATACATTTCCTGAAAACCTCTGTCATGTAAAGTATGAACAGAGTTTGTAACATCCAATGAATTTTTGGAAAGGAAAAGAATTGTGGCATAAACCTGATATCTTGCTGATCAGGCAAAGATACCAATAAGTAACCTTTTCTACTGTAGATGGATGAATTCCTCGCCGGTCATCACCCTGGCCGCATTAGGACCTCGCGCTAGACCGTTACCCGGCCACTTATGCGTGGATGGACTGTCACCCAGCCTCTTACACCTTCATAGACCGTACCCCGGCATGTCGCTTATGCCGACTCAATTAGATGGACTAACTTCCCGAACGTTGGGCAAGTAATCAAATTGTTTTCTCAAAACAGCAACCTCGTTGCGAATATAAAATACACAACAGAGTCGGATCCCCAAGATTTTTGAGCGAATATTCAAGTCTCCTTCGAGAGGAAGATCTTAAATCTGAAAACGAGTTTTGGGATCCGTTCTAACTTTTAAAATCATTTTGAAGACTCGAAAACATTTTTAAGAATGTTTGGAGTAAAGCTGATTTAATGAAATAAATCAGTCCCGATATATTAGAAAATATCTGAATATTATTATTTAAATAATATTACTATAAGGATAATCCTTATAAAAATAATTGAAGTAAAAGTTTTAAAACTTATACTTGAAATGAATAATAAATAACCAAAGATATACTTATACGAAAGTACGATCTTTATTTGAATAATCGAAAATAAGTTTGATTATCGAAACATTATTCTTTACTAAAATAAAGAATATTATTTAATAAATAAGTGGAGTCATAAATCCTCAAATGAATATTCAAAATAATATTCATTAAATAAAATAAACGGAGTCTTAAGACCTCGAATGAATATTCAAAATAATATTCATTAAATAAAGTAAGCGGAGTCATAAGTCCTCGAATGAATATTTAGAATAATATTCATTAATAAAATAAAGTTATCGAATAAACCTTATTCGATTAATAGTTTTGAAAACTATATCAATATATATATATATTATACTCGGGAACATCGACTCCCGGTTTTAGAAAATGTTCACCTTTGGGTCCCCTATACTAAGGTTATATGCAACTACTGCTTATCTCTAGCATAGGTATTATGCAACTTATAAGCAATTGAATCAACAATATATATCAAGATTATGAAACAGACATGCATATATACCATATCACATGCTCCAATATATCGCAAGATTTGCTAATTAACCACCATGCATCTATCACAAGATAATGCATATACATATATATACATCACAACAACAGTATAACGGGTAGAAAACTTGCCTGAGCGCTCCTGGATAGACTTAAGCTTAGAGTGGGTCCGATAACCTATGAACAAAAACATAAGTCGGAATTAAACCCGGGTCGCTTAAGAAACTAGACTTTAACCAATTGAACCCTAACGTTTGCTTTTGCGCTTAACGATTCACTTACGTCGCTCGAGTACCCTCGGCTCCACCATTTTTAATAAATTAACCATTAAGAATTTTAAAGCGATTCTTTCGTGAGTACCTTACCAACTGCCTAATCCACTTAAAATAATTGTTTCATACCCCAATTAGTCATTTAAAGTCCTTAACCAAGGTTTCAAAGTAAGGCGAGGGGTAATGGTTTGATCGCGAAACGCCGTTACTTAAAACGGTCGTTTCTCCTAAACCGTACATCGGATTCAAACGAACCACATATCAAAACGAAGCTCGTAACATGAACTATCTAATCATGGCAGTGGTCAAAACCTAACAGTGGGTTCTCGGGTCCTGATGTTAAGAACAAAAACAGTCTAAGGTAAATCGGGCATTACGACGGCTATGTTTACGCGATTTCCCAAAATTTTACCAAACCAATTCAACACCAAACCATCACCAATCAATCCCAATACAACCATATGACAATATCACTCATCAACCACTTTAAACCATTTAAACCAAGCCCAAATCATACCATGAATCATCAAGAACAACTAGTGCTACTCTTAACTCCCAAAATCAACAAAAACACTTAACAACTAAGATCTCAGCATGACAAAACAACTACTACACTTAATCTATCATTCCATCATCATAATTATTAATACCAAACAACTTAATGCTAAGATAATTTAGAGTTATAACTTCATTGAAGCTTTTAATCAATGAAAGATCCTTGGAATGCCCATGGAAGCCTTGATCTATGCTTAAGCTACCTTGAACTTTCATAAAAATCAAGAAAACTAAAGTTATTTCTTGAAGGTTACTATTCACCATCTTCTTCCTTGATTTATTGGAAGAGATTTACAAAGAATTAGAAGCTTAAACTCCTAGGATATGCTTATCTAATCACGAGGAAGCTTGCATAATTCCCTTTGAATTTATTATGGAGTGGAGCTTGAACTTGATCTTTTCTTCTTTTGCTTTCAAGAAGAAGCCGAGAGCTTCATGTTCTTGAACAAGAAGTTTATTTGCTATTTTGTGAAATGAATTAGTTGGTTTATTTTCTTTATGGCTTGGCTACTTTTTGGTTTTTACCATGGTAATTTTTGCTTGGCCAAGAATCATCCAACAAAATAATTTCACTTGTCATGCTTATGTCACCATGGTTGTGTCATCTATTTAACACTTGTCTTCCTCTTGTTGGTGAGATGACATCACTCTCCACTAACCCTTTGATTAACTCCTAATTACTTGGCTAATGACCGCTGATCTGTTATGCGGTTCGCTTAACTTCCGTTTTCGTTTATCATTTGAGGGATCATAACCGGGATTTTATTACTTGGGTTCCCCTAAACCTTTCTCAATATATTATATTCTTTTTATGATCCTCTCTTATAATTCTTGAATTTAAATCCTTTTTATTCTGTTCCCTTATACTTAATTCTTTCGGTATCTGGTGGATTTTTGGGAAAAATCAAAGTGTTCGAATTTGGATTCTGACGATCTTTACATACACTTATATCCCATATAAAGTACTAATAAGATCTCAGAATAACAATAGAAGAACCCCTACATAGTGTGGCATAAAAAGTTTTCTTATTCAGCATAATCAGCAAAATCACTATTCATAAGGGTTTCAAAAAAATTCCAAAAATTGGGGTTATTACAAAAGGGTTTCTGAATAAATTTACATATTCTTTGCTATTATTACAATTCATAAATATACATAAGTCTGGCACAATAAAAGTTCAAAGCCTAGCCTACCGGTAGTTCCTACCTCAGCTACAACGGCATCAACGCCTATAGGAAACTGCGGAACGTTTCCTATCCGCTCACGAATTTGGAGCTTAGTCCTGTTCATCATGTCTATCTGTTATTGTGTGATGAAAGAAGAAAGCAAGGGTGAGCAACAAGCCCACCGAAATAATATGTATAATAATTAACAATATATGAGCATTCTCATAGTACTCATGAAAGTCTTGGTCAAGAAGAAATGAACCAAGTTGACATCTTAACGCGACAAGTCGCAAAATATTTAGTATATATATACATATATACTACTCAAAATCTTTGAAATCCTCTTACATGTATAATGTACACATAGTTCCAGTTTATAACTGTATAAAAATATCGTTGCAAGGTGATCTCATATATCTAACCTTGTCTCAACGTTTTTGTGAAAATCTTTGTCATGCATAAGATAATCATTAACCAGATATAAGTTGAAAAGATGAAGTTACAAGATACTCCAATATACTTATATCTTTTCTGAATACTACTTGAACTACCACCGTTCAAGTTATAATTAGTTTCAAAAGTTCATCACATAGATGAGAATACAAGATAAGACTTGAATAGATTCAATCTTTGAAATATTATTGAATGAAATGAAGTTACGAGTTACTTCATTAAGTCCCAATATATATATATATATCCATATATATATATATATATCTCATACATTTCCTGAAAACCTCTGTCATGTAAAGTATGAACAGAGTTGCAATATTCAATGAATTTTGGAAAGAAAAGAATTTTGGCATAAACCCGATATCTTGCTGATCAGGCAAAGATACCAATAAGTAACCTTTTCTACTGTAGATGGATGAATTCCTCGCCGGTCATCACCCAGGCCGCATTAGGACCTCGCTCTAGACCATTACCCAGCCACTCACGCGTGGATGGACTGTCACCCAGCCTCTTACACCTTCATAGACCGTACCCCGGCCTGTCGCTTATGCCGACTCAATTAGATGGACTTACTTCCCGAACATTGGGCAAGTAATCAAATTGTTTTCTCAAAACAGCAACCTCATTGCGAATATAAAATACACCACAGAGCCGGATCCCTAAGATTTTTGAGCGAATATTCAAGTCTCCTTCGAAAGGAAGATCTTAAATCTGGAAACGAGTTTTTGGGATCCGCTCTAACTTTTAAAATCATTTTGAAGACTCGAAAACATTTTTAAGAATGTTTGGAGTAATGCTGATTTAATAAAATAAATCAGTCCCAATATATTAGAAAATATCTGAATATTATTATTTAAATAATATTCCCATAAGGATAATCCTTATAAAAATAATTGAAGTAAAAGTTTTAAAACTCATACTTGAAATGAATAATAAATAACCAAAGATATACTTATACGAAAGTACGATCTTTATTTGAATAATCGAAAATGAGTTTGATTATCGAAACATTATTCTTTAATAAAATAAAGAATATTATTTAATAAATAAGCGGAGTCATAAGTCCTCGAATGAATATTCAAAATAATATTTATTAAATAAAATAAACGGAGTCATAAGTCCTCGAATGAATATTCAAAATAATATTCATTAAATAAAATAAACGGAGTCATAAGTCCTCGAATGGATATTCAAAATAATTTTCATTAAATAAAATAAACGGAGTCGTAGGTCCTCGAATGAATATTCAAAATAATATTCATTAAATAAAATAAACGGAGTCATAGGTTCTCGAATGAATATTCAAACTAATATTCATTAATTAAAATAAAGTTATCGAATAAACCTTATTCGATTAATAGTTTTGAAAACTATATCTTTATATATATATATATATATATATTATACTCGGGAACATCGACTCCCGGTTTAGCAATATGTTCACCTTTGGGTCCCCTATACTAAGGGTATACGCAACTACTGCTTATCTCTAGCATAGGTATTATGCAACTTATAAGCATTGAATCAACAATTAGATATCAAGATTACGAAACAAGCATGCATATAAATATCATATCACATGCTCCAATATATCGCAAGATTTGCTAATAACAATCATGCACTTATCACAAGATAATGCATATACATATTTACATCACAACAACAGTATAACGGGTAGAAAACTTGCCTGAGTGCTCCGGGGTAGACTTAAGCTTAGAGTGGGTCCGGTAACCTATGAACAACAACATAAGCCGGAATTAATCCCCGGTCGCTTAAGAAAGTAGACTTTAACCAATTAGACCCCTAACGTTCGCTTTCGTGCTTAACGATTCACTTAAGTCGCTCGACTACCCTCGGCTCCACCATTTTTAATAAATTAACCATTAAGAGTTTTAAGGCGATTCTTTTGCGAGTACCTTACCAACTGCCTAATCCACTTAACATAATTGTTTTATACCTCAATTAGTCATTTAAAGTCCTTAACCAAGGTTTCAATGTAAGGTGAGGGGTAATGGTTCGTTCGCGAAACACCGTTACTTAAAACGGTCGTTTCTCCTAAACCGTACATCGGATTCAAGCGAACCACATGTCAAAACGAAGCTCGTAACATGAACTATCTAAACATGGCAAAGGTTAGAATCTTTCAGTGAGTTCACGGGTCCTAAAGTTAAGAACAGAACAGTTAAGGAAAATCGGGCATTATGACATTTATGTTTACGCGATTTCCAATTTTTAAACCACTCCAAACAACCACCATTCAACTCACAACCAATAATACAACCAACAATACAACCAACCCTCATTCAAACCTTACTACATCAGTCCCCAAACCTCAAGATTTTCCAATTTATACAACCCCACACATGAACTACTAGCTATACTTAAGTTTCATTAACTATAAACAAGATTTCAACATCCAAATCACTACAAATCCAATCCAAACTCTAAACACACAAGCATCATGCTTCTCATTTACTATAACCATCAAAACCATCATAATACTCAAATTAAAGTTAGGGTTTGGAGGTGTTATACCTTCCTTGGAGTGATTAGAGTAGCTAGGAAGTCTTAGGGAGCCTCCTACAAGCTTGATCTTTCCAAAGAAATCAAGAACACAATGTTAGGTTTTGAAGTTTCTAAAAGTCAGATTGAAAGAACTGTCAAAACGAGGGTCTTACCACGCTTATTTGGACGAGACTTGTTAACAAGAGTTGTATGCCATCTCAATACCTTTCCAAAGAGCTATAGAACATACTATTTGAGTGAGTATTGAAGGAGATATGGTAGTTTGAAGTTGCTGCTCTGGTTTTGGCCGAGAGCTTTTTGAAGGAAATGAAAGTCAACTTGTATTTTGTATTTTTGATTTGTTTTGGCTTGGTTGCCTTGTTTTGTTTTGTTAATTATCCTTTTACCATGGTAAAAAATGAATGGCTTAAAATCAACCAACCAATCCCTCCATTTGTCATGCTTATGTCACCATGCCTATGTCATCCATTTGCCACATGTCTCTTCCTTGTGGTTTGATGATGTCACAATCCTTGGCTACTTGTACAAGCTTGTCTCTTGGTCGCTTATTTGTTTTACGGTTCGCTTAACTTTCGTTCTCGTTCGTCGTTTGAGGGATCATATACGGGATCTTATTACTTGGGTTCCCCTAAACCTTTCTCAATATTTTGTATTCCTTTTATGATCCTCTCTTATAATCCTTGAATTTAAATCCTTTTAATCATGTTACCTTATACTCAATTCTTTCGGTATCTGGTGGATTTTCGGGAAAAATCAAAGTGTTCGAATTTGGATTCTGACGATCTTTACATACACTTATTTACTTTATGGAGTACTAATACGATCTTAGAATTTCCATAACAGTACTCCTATATAGCGTGTTATGATAATTTTCCTTAATCAGCATCATTAGCAAAAGTTACTATTCATCCGTGTTTCAAAAATTTCCAAAAATTGGGGTTATTACACCTTCTCTCTTGTATCCAACAATCTAGCTTGTTGGTTGGGTTCTCAATGATAAGATCTTCAGAAACAAAATTAACTAGCAACATAAAGAATCTAGCATAATATATGTTTTTAGACCTTTTCTTAATGTCTCCTAGCTTAAAGCCTAATTCATACAGGACATACTCACTAAAGTTATGGTATTTGTCAGTAAGCAACATATAAAGCATGTTAACAAGTGAGTAAGTTACAGCATCAAAATTGCTAACTTTATCAGAAAACACCTTGATAAAGGAATCACATAGAAAGCTCCATTCTTTCCTAATGCCTAGTCTCCTAATCTCACCTAACTTGGTGGCAGTAAGAGCATAGCCCATTGAAATAATCATGTTACTCACATCAGTGTCTATGTGTGGAGCAAGAGTGTTATTTTCAGGCAATTTAAAGCATTTTTCAATAGCATCACAGTTAATATAGTGTTCCATACCTTTGAGAGTGAAGATAATGGTTTTATGCTTGGAGTTGAACATAGCAGTAGTCCAAATCTCCTCGAAAACTTCACAGTAAATAGTTGGAGACTCAAGCATGGCATAACTCAGTTTGCAGTTCAGGATGAAGTCCATCATTTTGTGATAGTCTTCGGATGCCGGAATTTGCTTGTTCACTAAAGCTACGAAGTTGTTCTTTTCATAGACATACCCAGTTTAAGACATGATTTTGACTACAGGTGCCATTGCTGTGATTGAGAGTAATTGCAAAAAGAGGGTTTTTGCTTTGGAGATGAAGAGAGATTAGAGAAATTTCTTGAGAGGGATAAAAGTAAAAGTGAGAATGAAATTGTCTTTTATACTCTCTCAAAAATAGACTCTCAAAAATTAAAAAGGTAAAATAAAGTAACCAATCAAATTAGCCCAAAATAGCCTTTTAAAAATAAAATAAACTGTTAAAATTCTATTGATTATCCATCAAAATATACTTACAGGCTGTAAGTAAATTGACGGATAATGCCTAGAATTAACGACAAGGATTGAGAGCAATTCGACGGATAACGATTAAACAGTTATTCACCTCGATAAAAGTACCCAGAATAATATTTAATATTTCAACGGATGATAAGAATCAACAAATATTCTTTTCCAATGGATAATAAACATCCGTCGAGATGTAAATTCTGACAGCCAAAATTTTCATCTTTGACAAGAAATATCAAATTTTATTATGGCTGCATTTCAAATTGCTTAGACATCAAAACAAATTAAGAGTAATTAAGCATAACTAACTCACTTACCAACCTGGTAAAGGTGGATTCATCAAGTGGCTTGGTAAAGATGTCTGCAAGTTGCTTCTCACTTGGAACAAAGTGAAGTTCCACAATACCATTCATGACATGTTCTCTAATGAAGTGGTACTTGATGTCAATGTGCTTGGTCCTTGAATGCTGTACTTGAATTTCAGTAATTACAATGGCACTTGTGTTATCACAGAAAATAGGAATCATATTCACCTGTAGACCATAGTCCAACAGTTAATTTTTTATCCACAAAATATGTGCACAACAACTACCAGCAGCAATATATTCAGCCTCAGTTGTAGAAGTAGAGACTGAATTTTGCTTCTTACTGAACCAGGACACTAACTTATTTCCTATAAATTGACAGGTTCATGTAGTACTTTTCTATCATATCTACAACCTACATAATCTGCATCTGAATAACCAGTTAAATCAAAACCAAAGTTTATGGGATACCAAATGCCAAGTTTTGGTGAGATATCTGAAAATTCTCTTAATAGCTACTAAATGAGATTCTCTAGGATCAGCTTGAAATCTAGCACAAAGACAAGTAGAAAACATTGTATCAAGCCTACTGGTTGTTAAATATAAAAGTGAGGCAACCATGCCTCTATAGCTTGAAATATCCACAGTCTTTTCAGTGGTGTTTAGTTCAAGTTTAGTGGCAGTGGCCATGGGAGTTTTTGTAGTTATGCAATCCAGTAGGTCAAACTTCTTTAAAAGATCAAAAATATATTTGGTTTGACTAATAAATATTCCATCACTAACTTTCTTAACTTGTAAACCAAGAAAGTAAGTTAGTTCTCCCATCATGCTCATTTCATATTTACTTTGCATTAATTTGGAATTTTTTTTGCAAAGTTTCTCATCTGTAGAGCCAAAAATAATATCATCTACATAAATTTGAACAAGTATACTAGAGCCATTAACATTTCTAAAGAATAAGGTATTATCAACAGTACCTCTTGTGAAATGATTTTCTAAGAGAAACTTTGACAAGGTGTCATACCAGGCTCTAGGTGCTTGCTTCAGTCCATAAAGTGCTTTCAAAAGATAGTAGACATATTCTGGAAAGTTGGGGTCTTTAAAACCAGGAGGCTGACTGACATAGACCTCCTCCTCCAAATCTCCATTTAAAAATGCACTTTTGACATTCATTTGATAGACCTTGAAATTGGCATGGGCTGCATAGGCTAGGAAGATTCTGATGGCTTCAAGTCTTGCAACAGGAGGAAAGGTCTCATCAAAATCTAAGCCATTAGCAACCAATCTAGCTTTTTTCCTGATCACTATGTCATTTTCATCTATCTTGTTTCTGAATACCCACTTGGTGTCAATAGGATTCTTTCCTTTAGGCCTGGGTACCAGCTTCCACACTTTATTCCTTTCAAGTTGGTTTAGCTCCTCCTGCATAGCTAAAACCCAATCAGGATCCAACAGAGCTTTTTCTACCTTTTTAGGTTCTTCCTGTGATAGAAAGCTACTATAGAGACATTCTTCTTGAGTTGCTTTTCTTGTTTGCACTCTCGAAGATGCATCACCAATAATTAATTCAAATGGGTGATCTCTTGTCCATTTTCTCTGTTGTGGTAGATTAGCTCTAGATGAAGAGGCCTCATGGTTGTCTTGATGAGTGACTGAGTTCTGATTAGAAGAAACTCCCCCTGAGTTTGTGGATCTATGACTTGAAGTTGGGGTAATTTCTGATTGTGATATGTATTGGCTTTCAATTCCTATTGATGGATCAACGGATGTTGTTCTTTGCCTTTCGATGGATGATGCAGATTGTGTTCCAATGGATGATGCACTAGTCTTTCGACGGATGTTGAATTATGGGCTTCATTAGTTGTGGACTTTTTTGCATTATCCTTTGATATTGATTCTTGATCACTTTCATCATCACTATCATCACAAATCATCTCAACATTATCAAATTTAAGGCTTTCATGGAAATTTCCATCTTACAATCCTTCAATCTTTTTATCATCAAATACAACATGTACAGATTTTATACCAATATTGGTTCTGAGATTGTATACTCTATATGCTTTTCCAACTGCATATCCAACAAAAATGCCTTCATCTGCTTTGGCATCAAAATTTCCATGCTGATCAGTTTGATTTCTTAAGATATAGCATTTACAGCCAAAGACATGAAGAAAGTTTAATGTTGGCTTCCTATTCTTGAACAATGGATAGGGTGTCATGCATTTTGCTTGATTTTCCAAAGAAAAATTTTGAGTGTAGCATGCAGTATTTACAGCTTCTGCCCAAAAATATATTGGTAACTTTGATTCTTCTAGCATTGTTCTTGCAGCTTCAATAAGAGATTTGTTCTTCCTTTCCACCACACCATTTCGTTGTGGGGTTCTTGCTGCTGAAAACTCATGCATGATCCCATTCTCTTCACAAAACATCCTCATCATAGAATTCTTGAACTCAGTTCCATTGTCACTCCTGATTCTTCTAACTTTGAAATCAGGATCATTGTTAACTTGCCTTATGTGATTGATGATGATTTCACTAGCTTCATCTTTGGATTTTAGAAAATATGTCTAAGAGAACTTTGAGAAATCATCCACAATAACTAGGCAGTAATTTTTAGTTAAGATGGACAATACATTGACTGATCCAAATAAATCCACGTGCAGTAGTTGCAAAGGTTCTTTAATTGTTGAATCAAGCTTCTTTCTGAATGATGCTTTGATTTGTTTTCCTTTCTGACAACCATCACACAATCCATCCTTAGAGAATTCCACTTGAGGAATGCCTCTTACCAAATCTTTCTTGACTAGTTCAGTCATTGTTGTGCAAGACATGCCTGCACTATAACAAGACTAAGTCAAATTGACAACCCTAAGTAAGTTGTATTGTAATCTTAGTTTGCATTTTGTATTGTAACATTTAAAGTCTGTAAAAATATTCAAGGGAAGACTGGAGTCTTTTTCTGTAAACAGTATCAAGCCTAAGAATTGTATCTGGAAGAAGATCAAGAAGATCATGACTCATAAGAATTATGAAGAAGCTTGGAGTTGAATAAATCTGTTTTGAGAAAAATGTTCTAAGTCACAGATTAAGTGTTATAGAGAAGTCATTCGAGAACTCCAGAATGAATTATAGAGAAGTCAGGAAAGCTACTAGAGAACTCAGAGATATCGACAAGCCAAATTGAAGACATGAAGATTGGAGATATCGACAAGTCATTTCTTCACTGGAGAACTCTAGAGATATCGATAAGTCAAAATATCACTAGAGATCTATGAGATATCGACAAGTCAAAATATCACTAGAGATCTCTGAGATATCGATAAGTCTATTTACCACTAGAGAACTCAGAGATATCGATAAGCCAAAGTGAAGACATGAATGTAACACCCCCAAATCCGGAGTCGGGGATCCGGATTGTCACGAGTTCCATTTCCCTTAATAACACCCAATCTAAATAAATAATCAACTACTCCGTACTGTGACCCCACAATACACACACACGCCACACGTTATAGTCTCAGAGATGAATACCAAAAAAAAATAACACAAGTCATTTTATTCCACATAATAAGCCATTACACCTCAAGAAGGTTCTGAATAAATTTACATTTCTTTGCCATTATTACAATTCATATTATACAGAAGTCTGGTTCATCAATAATTGAAAACCTAGCCTATTGGTAGCTCCTACCTCAGCTACGGCGGCATCAACGCTTCCAGAAAACTGCGGAACATTTTCTAACCGCTTGCGAATTGGAAGTTTGGTCTTGTTCATCTTTTCTATCTGTTGTTGTGTGATGAAAGAAGAAAGCAAGGGTGAGCAACAAGCCCACCAAAATAATATGTATAATGATTAACAATATATGAGCATTCTCACAGTACTCATGAAAGTCTTGGTCAAAAGAAATGAACCAAGCTGATATCTTAACGCGACTAAGTCGCAAAATATTCAGTATATATACATATACTTTTCACAATCTTTGAAATCCTCTGACATGTATAATATACACAGAGTTCCAGTTTATAACTGTATAAAAAAATATCGTTGCAAGGTGATCTCATATATCTAACCTTGTCTCAACGTTTTTTTGAAAATCTTTGACATGCACAAGATAATCATTTACTAGATATAAGTTTAAAAGATGAAGTTACAAGATACTTCAATATACTTATATCTTTTCCGAATACTACTTGAACTACCACCGTTCAATGTATAAATAGTTCATCCCATAGATTAAGCTACAAGACAAAACTTGTATAGAATCAATCTTTAAAATATCATCAAAATAAAATGAAGTTACGAGATACTTCATTTGATGCAAACATCATTTTGAAAACTGTTCACTACCAACACTCAACAATCGCCCAACCGTAGCCTTCCTATCGAAGTGCTCTGGGTAGTGTTGCAGAAATATCCAATTGGATGATGAACTCATTACGGGAGTTTTGTCGCGCCAGGAAGACCACTTACGATGATCAGTCGCAGTAGTACAACCCCACCATTTTCTACATGTAGAGGAGAACCTGTCGGATTTACTTGTCAACCGAACACTGGACTCCTAAGGAATGGACCATCTTAGCGGAACTTCCGGGCCATTTGGGCCAATATAATAAGGCTGGGCCGGCGCCACTCGACCACTTACGCCACTCCTAGTTCAGATGAAATCCATGACTCTGAAACGTAAAGCTCGTTCCCCTTTTCCCCACGTAGAAACTTGTTGATACGACTCCACCAAGAAGACGTATCTAGTTGGAAAGGAGAACTCACCGATATTTCCCCGGCGATGCCTGTTAATGGATTAACTTGTTCCAAGAATTTAACTTCCCGAGTGTTGGGTAAGTAATCAAAAATTCTTTTATCAAAATAGCAACCTTGTTGCGAATATAAAACACACCACAGAGCCGGATCCCTCAGGTTTTTAGCGAATATTTAAATCCCCTTTGAAAGGAAGATCTTAAATATAAAATGAGTTTTGGGATCCGCTCTAACTTTTAAAATCATTTTGAAGACTCGCAAAATATTTTTAGGAATGTTTGGAGTGATGCTGATTTACTAAAATAAATCAGTCCCGGTATATTAGGAAATATCTGAATATTATTATTTAAATAATATCCTCATAAAGAATAATCTTAATAAAAATAATTGAAGTAGAAGTTTTAAAACTTATACTTGCAATGAATATTAAATAACCAAAGATATACTTATAAGAAAGTACTATCTTTATTTGAATAATCAAAAGTGAGTTTGATTATCGACACCTTATTCCTTAATAAAATAAAGAATAATAATTAGTAAATAATCGAAGTCATAAGTCCTCGAATGAATATTCAAATAATAATATTCATTAATAAAATAAACGGAGCCGTAAGCCCTCGAATGAATATTCAAAATAATATTCAATAATAAAATCAACGGAGTCATAAGCCCTCAAATGAATATTCAAAATAATATTCAATAATAAAATAAACGGGGTCATAAGCCCTCGAATGAATATTCAAAATAATATTCAATAATAAAATAAACGGGGTCATAAGCCCTCGATTGAATATTCAAAATAATATTCAATAATAAAATAAACGGGGCCATAAGCCCTCGAATGAATATTCAAAATAATATTCATTAATAAAATAAGGTTATCGAATAAACCTTATTTGATTCATAGTTTTTAAAAACTATTCATATATATATATATATTATACTCGGGAGCATCGACTCCCGGTTTTAGAAAAAAGTTCACCTTTGGGTCCCCTATACTAAGGGTATATGCAAATTACCGCTTATCTCTAGCATAGGTATTATCAACTGAATCCATAGATATATGTATCAAGAATACGAAACAGGCATGCATATATACCATATCACATGCTACAATATATCGCAAGAATTTGCTAATTAACCATCATGCATCTATCACAAGATAATGCATATACATATGTATACATCACAACAACAATATAACGGATAGAAAACTTGCCTGAACGACTGGGGGTTACAAATGGCTTGGGACGAGTCTGGTAACCTATAAACAACATATAAGTTGGAATTAAACCAAAGTCGCTTATGAATCTTTACTTTAACCAATTAGACTCTAACGCTCGCTTTGCGCTTACTGATTCTCTTAAGTCGCTCGAGTACCCTCGGCTCCACCATTTTTAATAAATTAGCCATTAAGGGTTTTAAGGCGATTCTTTCGCGAGTACCTTACCAACTTCCAAATCCACTTTAAATAAATGTTTCATACCCCAATTAGTCCTTTTAAGTCTTTAACCTATGTTTCAAAGTAAGGCGAGGGGTAATGATTCGTTCGCGAAACGTCGTTACTTAAAACTGCCGTTTCTCCTAAACCATACATCAGAATCAAACGAACTACATATCAAAACGAAGCTCGTAACATGAAATATTTAATAATGGCAATGGTCAAAACCTAACAGTGAGTTCTAGGGTCCTGATGTTAAGAGCAAAACAGTTTAAAGTAAATCGGACATTACGACGGCTATGTTTACGCGATTTCCCAAATTTTTACCATTCCAAACCATATCAATCCAACTACCAATCAATAACAACTCAAGATACACATCAATGCTACTGATTTCAGTCATAATAAGCTCAAGGATCTGAATCCAATCATATATTATAACACCTCTAAATTCAACTAAACTACTTAACAATTAAGCTCGAATCATGCTTATCATTCAAATTACTACTCATCCATCCAAACCATCTCCAAACTTCAACATTCAAACTTATTACTAAAGGGTGTGAAGATTTATACCTTTCTTGGAGGGTGGAAAGTTACTAGGGAGCCTCAAAGAACCTTGATATATCCTTATATAACCTTGATCTTGCAAATGAAATCAAGAAACACAAAGTTAAAATTTGAAAACACTATTCACCCTAATTTTTTGGTGAATTAATTAGCTATGAATCCATTTGAATAAAGAGCTTAAAATCATACCCAAGCTAAGTTATGAAATGTAGAATCTATAAAACAAACCATGGAATTTATGCTTGAGTGGATCTTGGACTTTGGATTTTTCTTCCTTGCTTTTTCCTTGAAAGCCGAGAGCAAAGATGAAGAAAATGAAATAGCTTTGTGTTTTTTGGTGAAAATGAATTGTTGGTTGACTTGGTTGGTTGCTTTTGATTTGTTTTATTTTATTACCTTTTACCATGGTAACTTTTGTGTGGTTCTAAATCAACCAACAACACACTTTGCTTTGGTCATGCTTATGTCACCATGTGATGTCACCCTCCCACCTTTGTCCCCTTCTCATTGGTTTGATGACATCATCATCCCTAACCTCCTTGATTAACTCTTAATTGCTTGCCTAATGACCGCTGATCTGTTATACGGTTCGCTTAACTTTCGTTCTCGTTTATCGTTTGAGGGATCATACCCAGGATCTTATTCCTTGGGTTCCCTTAACCTTTCTCAATACATTATATTCCTTTTATGATCCTCTCTTAAAATCCTTGAATTTAAATCCTTTTTATCCTGTTACCTTATACCAAATTCCTTCGGTATCTGGTGGATTTTTGGGAAAAATCAAAGTGTTCGGATTTGGATTTTGACGATCTTTACATACACTTATATACCACATAGAGTACTAATAATATCCCAGAAGATCAATAAAAGAACCCCTACATAGTGTGGCATGAAAATTTTTCTTATTCAGCATAATCAGCAAAACACTATTCATAAGGGTTTCAAGAATTCCAAAAATTTGGGTTATTACAATGAAGATGAGAGATCTCGACAAGCTTAATTCTCTAATAGAGAACTCAGAGACCTCTACAAGTCAAAACAACTATAGAGTAATGAGAGATCTCGATAAGCCATTATACTTATCGAGATGTCAAGTTCTCTATATACCAAACTGGAGATCTCGAGGTAAAACTTAAAATACAAGGTGCAGACCAGTTCAATATCCAAGATTATCAATCAACAAACAATCCAATCAGTTCGATTGACAAGTCTACAAAAAACAGCTTGAAGAGTACAAGATCAAAGGTCAAGATTAACTGGAAAAATAAAGTCACAGGCGTGGAAGATTAACAAAGATACACTAAGCTAGAAATAGGATGATTTGAATATCCAAAGATAGGGTTTAGTACATGCTATTACATGATGTGTAATAACCAGTGTTTACTGTTCTATAAAGTAAACACTGGTTGCTTTGTTTTAGTTGTAACAAATAGATCTGAAATTTCTTGTAAATCTAAAGAGAGAAGCTGAGTTTTTAACATAACAAGGACTCATAAATTTGTAGCAAAACACATACTTGATTTTAATATAAAATTAAGTGAAGTTTTGTAAGATAGTGTGTTCCTGTGCATGTCTTGTTATTTCATTCAAACCATACTATCTTTACAAGTTATATTTCTTATCTAATTTGTTCACCAAGCTTAAGAAAAATAAAAAGTCACTAAAATTGTCTAAAACACATTCACCCCCCTGTGTTGTATTCATTACCTAATAGTCATAGTCTTGAAGTTAAGGTGGGACAACTTCTTGTGCCATAGCCAACTTTCATCTTGACTTGCCTTGCTGAAGAGACAAGTGACTGGTTCTGCATTTGATGAGTTGAAATCAGCTAGATAAACATTTCCTTTTCTCAGGCCAGTGAGAACCACTTTGTTGCTTTTCTTGTTGTTCACAACACATGCTTCAGAATTAAATGTTACTGAGTTGCCCTTCTCACAAAGCTGGCTGATACTCAAAAAATTTTGTTTGAGTCTATCCACTAGGGCAACTTCCTCAATGATGACATTGTCTTTAAAAATCAAGCCATATCCCACAGTATAACCCTTGCTGTCATCTCCAAAAGTGATACTTGGGTCAGCTCTCTCCTTGAACATAGTGAGCAAGGTAGAATCTCCAGTCATATTCCTTGAGCACCCACTATCCAAATACCAAAGATTCTTTCTATTTCCATGCACACAACAAAATCAAATCAAGTTGATTTTGGTACCTAAGTTTCCTTTTGTTAGCCTTTTTCTTGGGTTTCTTAGGCTTGTCCTCATTTGACTTAGGTATTTGAGATTCATCCTTACTCAATTGAGTAGAACCCTTAAAACCATTCATCATTGTAGAATAATCATGCACAGGCTGGTTAACATGGAAAGGCATATTCTGTGTAAATATGTTATTCCAGTAAGGTATGCTCAATGACATTTGAGGCATAATAAATGCAGTATAATAAGGATTTTATGAAAATGGTATATTAGCAAACTGTGCATTCAAGTTATGTGCAGGCATAACATTCACAGGTATGGTAGGCATGTTAGGAAAATAAGGAGGTGCATATATGGGTGCAGGCATAACAAGTTTGCAATTAACCGACAGATGATTAACACTACCACACTTCACACAGGTTTTTCTAGGTGCATATTTATCAGGTGTTTAGTTGTTATGTTTGTTAATTTCTACTTTCCCATTTCTATTGTTTTTCTTACATTGACTTGTCAACCATATTTCTGTTTGGCTTGCTCCAAAATTCTTCTTGAATTTGAGCTTGGCAAACCTTCTGGATAGAAAATCTAGGTGTTCATCTAAGTCATCTATATCATCTTGACTAAGATGATCTTCATGTTCAGCTACTAGCCCTTTCCCTTGCCTTCACAAACTATAGGGTTTGGTGCAGAATCTACACCTTCAGCCTTTATCTCTTTCTATTTCTCTTGCTCAGCAACAAACGCAATGGACCATCCTTTCTTTCTTCCTTTCTCTAGATTCTCATCTTACTCTATTTCAAGCTCATAGGTCTTAAGAATCCCATACAGTCTGTCCAATGTGAATTCCTTGTAATATTGAGAATTTCTTAATGAGACTGTTATAGGATTCCATTCCTTTGGCAGAGATCTAAGGAATTTGAGGTTTGAGTCTTTTGTCTGATTTAATCTTCCATGCAACATTAGAGCATTTAGTGGTTTTTGAAATCTACTAATATATCAGTGAGTGACTCACTTTCTTCATTATGAAAATGCTCATATTGTTGAATCAAGAGTTACATTTTATTTTCCCTTACCTGCTCAGTTCCATCACATATTACTTGAATAGTATCCCAGACATCCTTAGCAGTTTTGCAGTTTATGATGTTATCAAATATGTCACCATCAACACCATTAAGCAGAATATTCATAGCCTTCTTATCCTTGTGAACTTGTTCAATATCTGGATCAGACCATTCTGCTCTAGGCTTTGGGATGGATGGCTCATTTCCTGTAGCATCTCTCATAGGAACATGAGGACCTTTCTGAATGCAGTCCACATATCCTTCGTCTTGAGAAAGAAGATACAGGTGCATTTTCACCTTCCAGTGGTGATAATTATCTTTTTCCAGAAATGGAATTTTCACTCCAACATCTAGTCTGTTCATCTTGTTAGTTGTTGTGGTTTTGAAACTCTTTGTACTTCAAGAGCTTGCTCTGATACCAATTATTATTCCCCAATAATCTAACAAAGAATTATAAAAGGGGTTGAATGTAATTCTGGCTACTTTTTCAATTTTAAGAACTGTTCTACAATGAATATATAACAGTGTTTGATTTGGCTAAGGTGCGGAATGAAAGTATTGAAAAAATCAAACACAAAGTAATCAAATACAAGTATTTAAAATATTTCTGGTGGATTGAATTTTTCCACCAGAGATATATATAAATATGAGAACTCTGTGATGCAAGATTTGCACACAGCTGCTTACAAGTTGAACTTCCAAGAACAGAGAAATTCTTTACAGATATAGCTTTATCTATTTCTCTGGTAATTGCTTACTGACTTGGATATGTTTCTAATTGCTACACTTGTTTTAAATATAACCAAGTTACATCATAAAAAGACAAACAAATAAGACAAAATGTTTCTAGGCTAATTTTTATGTTTCTTCATTTCTCAATCCAGCATCTTTGAATATCTTCAGTTAAGCATGGAAATGCTTATTTGTTCTCTAAAACCTAATAATAGGCTGCCACATTCTTTTTGCATATAATCAATGCATGTAACTGTCAAGTCACTATCAACTGCTCTTTTGAATTTGTTCATCTGTTGGAACTCAGTGGGATCATCCGTTGAAGCTTTATTGGATCATCCGTTGAGACATGAGTTGATTATCCGTTGAAGCCTTGTGGAAAATCCGTTGAGGCTATCTTCATGGCAGCTGACTTCATTTCATTTATACAAGATTACAAGGCATCTAATATTTATAATTGACCAACCTATCTTATATATCAATCTAGTAAACATGACTTAAAGCATTTTATAACGTCTAGTTCTTTAAGGCATTATATTATACATAAATGTGCTACTAAACTTATTAATGCATAAGCTACCCTTTCAATGGATGTTAAAGAGATCATCCATTGAAAGCTACAAAATCACTGAATTAAATCTACTAAGTATTTTGTTTAATTTGTCATCAAGTACTCAACATATTCCTAACAGGTATTAAAAATTAAATCTCTCTCAATAAATTATTAAACATTACATCAGAAGAAATACTGCTCTCAACATGCTTTATCGCTTAAAATGATAGACTAATGAATTGAATCGACGGATAGACCAAAAATACGAGATATCTTTGTATTAAATATGGAGACTTATGCAGGAAAATGAATGCAATAGACTATTGGGAGAATTTATTTTAGGTTGTTTTTTAGGTGTGTCTTATATATTGCTACTTTGCTAGTATTGCCAAAATGAATGTTTTTTAGATTTTGTGGATATAGTATTTAAATACCATTTTTTAAAGTTGTACTGAATGAAATAACAATTCCCAAAAGGGGAGAAAAAAATATTGAATTGAATAGTATTTAAAATTGAGGTATTATCCATTACGCACTTGTGACAAGGGTAATCCGGGATTCGGTCGATTACGAATAACATAAGGGGTATATGCCAGGGTAACAAATACGGTGTTTGTAACCATCCTCTCTAACAAATGGTTATCTTCTTCTCTTCAACAAAAAAATATTAATTTTAACATTATTTCAATTTTCGTAATATTTATTTTGTTAATAACTTAATATATTATCTAAAAAATATCATGATAACTAAATTATTTTATATTATTATAAATAACTTACTAGTTTATCAAATTTATTGCCAATAATTTAGAATTATTAAGAAACGGGGTACATAATAAATATATCATACTTAAAAGAATTATATGTATATATGTATATATATATATATATATTATGGGGCAATTTTCCCCGAGCAACACTCTAACATTTCCCTTGAACACCAACAAACATAACCAAAATGCAGAAATCCTGAGAGGGAGAGCTGAGATCAATTTCAAGAGTGTCCTAAACTCATGCTTTAAACTAGTATAAATGAGTGTTCCAAAAATGTCCAAGTAATACCTTAAAATACTAGAACATTCATTAAATGCCTTATTTCTAATGCATCACTATGCATGCCCTATCATCTCTAACAATAAAAAAATTTATTTCCCTCTTTTTTTACACATCTATTCACTTGCATTTTTTCCTTCCCTCAAATTATATTTCAAATATAATATTATATTAATAATAAGACACAATTATGAGCCATATTATTGGAATTTCTATACAAAAATCATGTTTTAAATCATGAGGATAGAATATTTTTTTATATTTGTTGTGAGAGGAATTTGGTAACAACCCGAGATTATCGTGCTTAATTAAAAGATTCACCATTGGTTCTCGAGTGAAAAGAGGCTACTACAGCTGCTGAACAGAAGTTCAACTGTAGAATAAAGCTGAAATTGTGTATGAAAAATGAGTTGAATCAGAAAAGAACCAAGTAGAAATGACTGAGAATATCGTTCCCAATCCGACCAAATATACTCGTAAAATAGTCACAATGGTTACACGTGTCAATTCGCGTAGAAAGTGATTATTCGAACCCCTCTGCCAATTGCCTACATACCCTATATAGTAACAAAACTCAATGTAGTTATCTAGGATTGGACTCCATTACTTGGCCAATAATCTACGTTTTTATAAGCCAAACCAGTTCCCACAGTCGTTCCAACTGTTCCAAGTGAGATTCAAGTATCCAAGTGCGGCTAGACACTTAAAAACCTAATTTAATCCATAACTGAGACATGATTATCATTAAACCACATATTTATCATTTAATCATTGTTATTTACCACATTTAGAGTGGTAAAATCCTAATATATCCATTCCATAAATGTGGCGCCCCAAAACCGGGGGTCGGGAGTCTCAGAAGCCACGCTACCTAAACTCACACAACTCACACTACAATATGTAAATACTCACACTTCACGACCCCACACTTAACACACACACACTATAGGTTATTGTCTTGGAAACGAACCATCATTACTAGAGAATTTTATTACAACCCAAATGTAATTAGTCTTACCGGGGGTGACCTTTAAGTAAGGTTAATCCGCCGGTCGAATATACGCTTCTTATTTCTTATTTTACATAAACCATACTTATAAATAAGTCGAACTATAAACAACTGAAAACTAATCCAGCTTATTCCGACTACCTGAGGTACTGCACCAAACAATCTACGGAACAGCTGGCCATTTCCTACCCGTTTCCTGGCTGTGGTTCTCATGGCAGGCATCTTGATTCACTGTTGTGTTGTGTCAATTTAAGAAAACAAGTGTGAGCTAAGATGTTCAACATAATAATATTATGTACAGTATAAAAATGACTGTATAATAACATCATATATTTTATATATATGTTTTATTTAAAAAGTAGATTTCTCGGTGTCCCACACCTTCTTATGAGAATAATTCTTTTAAGGGGTTTTTATAACCTGCGAATACCTTAATAGTAATCCCAGCACCTAGGCTTGGGTTACGGTATTGCATATCAATTCCAATTGGAAGATTTTGGACATCTCATAGGAGCCACCGCATACGATGATCAGTCATCCTACGGAAAGTAACCTTCTTTACTAGTAAAAGGACTAATACTGTCATCTCTCGGGTATCACCCTGGCCGCATTCGGGCTACGTGTCCCATTTTCGGGTATACACATACGTCACAAGTTCCTGAGTACACAAAGTACCTTCGCCTGCGGTACCTTTGGTAGCCCATCCAGCACACGTAGTACCAGAGTCTACCCCTCCATTGTCCTTCAACATAATTCTATCCATCCCGGGAACTTGAATCACATCGAAGTTCCCCAAGCGTTTTGCTTGTTGATAGAGATAATTTATCTTTTTAGAATATAAGTGTATATATATGTATATACGTACTTCCGAGAATTTCGGAGGAAGTACTAGGGATGTGAGTTGACCGTTGTCAACAGATAATTAATAAGGGGAAAGTTTCTTCTTGAAACTATATTCAATATAATAATAAGTCGGGCTAATATTCACCGACGATCTGAAATTATTCGAATGATACTTCTAAATCAGAAGGTATACCAGGATCTATGATCTTTAAATCAATAACAATCATTAAATAAATAATCATTAATTAAATAATAGTCTATAAATAACTAAATGATAATTGATATTCATCATACCTCGAATGAGTTATTCTTTTAAAAGATTTATTTAAATAATATTCCTCAACTAGTTTGTGTTTACATAATTAATAATCTATAATGATTAATCGGGTTTGAGTAAATAAACGTTGAAGTATACTACTCCTATAATAAAGGAATACGTATATAATATTTAATATCCGAATCAATAAAATATAGTTGAGGGAATATGCTCATTGGGAAATCGTTTTAAAAGTTCGAGGTGTTTTAATGTTTTGTAAGTGGACAATGAGTCCCTTTAAAACGTACTATTATGGACTTATATCCATCCTATGATATCTCCGGAACGATTCCCGGGTTTTATCTTAAATCCCGACCTACCCTCGATCTTCTATCATATATTACGCTTAAAGCGAAATAAGATTTCACGATATATACTTATCGTACAACATCTAAGTACAACATCGCTATATCATGCGAAAATTCAAAACTACGTATCATGGCAAACATAGTATTTATGCGATGATAGTAAAACAATCTTTTCACAACACAAATGAAAAATGGAGTTGGGTTTGTAAGCTTGCCTGGGTATCTCGAGGTGGAGGATGCTCTAGGTTCCGCTCGGAAATCTATAACCATAAACACATTTCATTTCGTTAGGTTTCGTCCTAATTCACGGTAACTCGCACTCATGCGCTACTCATTATACACCCTCTCAACTCATACTACCCTTAATATTTATTTTAAGTCATAAACACTTTATGGTCACTTCATTTTCCTAAGTATCTTGAGTTCATTCTCATTATCGTTGTCGGCTCCGCTTAAGGATTCTTACAGTTTCTACTCGTGCGGTCTCGGCTCCGACATTTTTATAAAATTGAAAAATCATTATTTTCACTTGCAATTTTTATGACAGTTAGGAAACTCCACATGTTACTTTCTGAAAAAATTTCATGATTTATGAATACTTTTAAGTCTATCCTTTATATTTTCAAAGTTCGTGATTTGTAGTAGTTTTTGTCGCATAAAACATTTTACTAAAACGATCATAACTTTTGATCCGTAAATCGGAATTAAGCGATTCAAGCGCCTAAACGATCCTTATAACATTTTATATCTTAAACAAAGGTTATTTCTCAAGAATCTACAGTTTACAACTTCGAGACTTTCTGCAGAAACTTAAAGTTACGGTTTGTTGTTTTTAACGAAGTTACGTTTACGATCGGGGTTTCGTTTATGCCTTAACTATCAACACAACCACCAAAAATCATCATATCATCATCAACACACAAACTCCTCTCAAGAACATCATGTTCTTGAGGCAACAACAACCAACCTTAAATCTACTTAACTTAATCATAAAGATTTCATAAACAACACTTAGTAAGCTAGGTTTACTAACACCCACTAAATGGATCTTAACATGAACCTTAAATAAAGTTAGGCCAAAGATTTTTACCTTTCTTGAAAGCTTGAGATGTGTTCTTGAGGATTGTGGAGGCTTGGAAGTGCTTGGTATGATTTTTGGAACCTAAAACCACCATTAAAATCAAGAAACCAAAGAGAGGTTACTATTCACACTATTCAGTAGTGAGTTTCTTGAATTTATTCCACCCATCAAACCTTGATAAAAAGAGATGAAAGATTTTTCTTACCTTATTTTAGGTTCTAGGAGGCTTGGGAAATAATTGTGGGATTTTACAAGAACTAGAGCTTGAAGTTTTGAATTGCAATTTCCTTCTTTTCTTTAAAATAGCCGAATGGGAGCTTTTGGGGGTGGGGGGGTATTTATAGCCCTTGGTTGCTTCTCTTGGATGAATTCTAGGTTGCTTCTTGGAAGGTGACTTGATATCTTTGCAAGTTGATCTTTATTCTTCCTAGGATAGCTTAGGTTTATTCCTTGTCTCCAAATCCATGGACAAATCTTTGTAGCTTGCTAGCTTACAAGCTAAACTACAAGGTTAGCTCCTTAGCACACTATTTGCTAGCTAGCTTGGTCATCCTAGGGTTAGCTTACTATTTGATGAAGTAACCATGGTTACTTCCTTACCATGGTTTAGTTAGTGCGTTACGTTTAATTAATCGTCTACGCGTTCGCTCGGTTACTTAAACGTTCTCCGCAATACTTATTCGTAAATGGTTCGCAATGTAATTCTTTTCGTATTTATTCCTTATATTTTTATTTATCCTAATTGAATATAAATCCGTAGGATTTTAATCTCGTAATTATATTGTGATTCCCGTAGTCCTTGATAAGTCGTAATTACGGTTGTTTTTCAAAGTTCGTTTTCTTCGAAAACTAATAGCGTTTACATACACTCATTTGGTACGTATAGTCGTAATATCTATTCCGAAACTCATTTTCTTATGCACTATATAGTGTGGGCTCAAAAGTTTTCCTGTCTGTCAGGGTTACTATTCATTAAATGTTTTACAAGGTCTCAAAAATTCGAGTTATTACAATAAAGATATGATCCTTTTTCCTTTCTTTTAGGAGGTACAATCCTAGTTTAACACCGGTTCTATCATCAGAGATATACTAATGCTCCTGCATCAGCACCTCACCATCCTTTCCATCCATTCAGGTGCTTCTAACACCTCACATGTTCATCTAAGACTACTCCCAATAACTTTTAGTATCTTTCATGGACATGTGGACCTGCCAGCAACTAGCTGAACCTCCTAGTTGGCAACTGCTTTTACCAAGAGCCCTGCACCTCAGTGCAGGTACCTCTAAACCCATGAACCTTTGGGCCAAATTCATACCAAATACACCCTATTCCATGCCAACTGAGCCCAATCTTTTCATGGGCCTTAAATCCAGTCCATGCAGGTTTTTTAGCCCAACAACTAACCCCGATTCATTGCAGTATTGAATACTAGAGGAACCATAATAACATTTAGCCGATAACGCCATCCAATCATTTCCCTACAGCTCCAATTCCAAGAGTACACCTTTATAACCTCTCCGGGGTGTGGTTCAACTGCTTTATATTGCCATTTTTCCGGTCACGTCATGTGAATATATTCAATCCAAGCACATCAGGTTGTTGTTGACTTAAGCATTTCGCTCGAGTTATGAACATTTGCTGAATTCCTTTCGTTCGATATGTGAATCCATTTTTGGGGTTTTTAATACAGTGTGATCAGGTGTAATAACCCCCAAAATTTTGAACTTTTTGTAACCCTTATGAATAGTGTTTTTGCTGAATGAGAAAACTTTTCATGCCGCACTATGTAGGGGTTCTGTTATGGATATTTTGAGATTTTATTAGTACTCTATATGGTATATAAGTGTACGTAAAGATCGTCAAAATCCAATTCCGAACACTTTGATTTTTCCCGGAAATCCACTAGATACGGAAAGAATTGAGTATAAGGTAACAGGATAAAAAAGGATTTAAATTAAAGGACTATAAGAGAGGATCATAAAAGGATTATAATGTATTGAGAAAGGTTAAGGAAACCCAAGTAATAAGATCCCGGGTATGATCCCTCAAACGAGAAACGAGAACGAAAGTTAAGCGAACCGTATAACAGATCAGCGGTCATTAGGCAAACAATTAGGAAGTTAATCAAGGAGGTTAGGGATGATGAGGTCATCCAACCAATAAGAAGAGGGCAAGTAAGGGATGATGACATCATAAGCATGACATAAGGGGAAGGAGGTGTGGTTGATTTAAAACCACACAAAGTTCAAGGTTAGAAAGGTAATTAACCAAAAAACAAAACAAAAACAACCAAGCTAAGCTAAACAAATCAAAAACACAAAATCATTTCATTTCTCCCATATTGCTCTCGGCTTTTCTTCATTTCAAGAAGAAAAATTTTCAAAATTCAAGTTCCAAGCTTCCTTAATTGGTAAGTTAATTATCTAGTACTCCTTATGCATAGATATAGCTATCCTATGAGTTTAAGCCTCCAAATCATTCACAATCTTCTCCAAGAAATCAATGAAGAAGACAATGAATAGTGATTTCAAGGTTTTTAACTTGATTTTTTCTTGTTTTTCCTTTAAGATCCAAGCATCCCTAAGTCATCTCAAGGCTTCTTAAGGCTTCCTAGCTACTCCAATCACTTCAAGGAAGGTATAACATCTCCAAACCCTAGCTTTACTTTATATATTAGGATGATTTTGATAGTTATGGTAAAAGAGTAGCTTGATGCTTGTTGGTTTAGAGTTTGGGTTGGAATGGTAGTGAATTGAATGTTGAAATCTTATGGTTTGGTTAAAGGACTTAAGTATAGTTTAAATTCAAGTTTAAGAATAAGTATAAATTGTTAATATTGAGTTGATTGGGGCTGTTATGATGTATTGTGGATGGATGTTGGTTGTATGAATGAATTGGGATTGATTGGTGGTTGAATTGGAATGGTATAAAATTGGGAAATCGCGTAAACATAGTCGTCGTAATGTCCGATTTACTTTAGACTGCTTTTGTTCATAACATTAGGACCCGAGAACTCCCTTCTAGGTTTTGACCATTCCTATGTTTAGATATTTCATGTTACGAGCTTCGTTTTGATATGTGGTTCGTTTGATTCCGATGTACGGTTTAGGAGAAACGGCCGTTTTAAGTAACGACGTTTCGCGAACGAATCGTTACCCCTCGCCTTACTTTGAAACCTATGTTAAAGACCAAAAAGGGTTAATTAGGGTATGAAACAATTATGTTATGTGTGTTAGGCAGTTGGTAAGACACTCGCGAAAGAATCGCCTTAAAACTCGTAATGGTTAAATTATTAAAAATGGTGGAGTCGAGGGTACTCGAGTGACTTAAAAGAATTAGTAAGCGCAAAGCGAGCGTTAGAGTCTAATTTGGTTAAAGTATAGATTTTACAAGTGACTTTGGTTTAATTCCAACTCACATGTTGTTTATAGGTTACCAGACTCGTCCGGAGCCATTTGTAACCCCCAGTCGCTCAGGCAAGTTTTCTACCCGTATAATTGTTGTTGTGATGTATATGTGTATATGCATGATCTTACGATAAATGCATATTTGTTATCAGCAAATTCTTGCAATATATTGTAGCATGTGATATGGTATATATGCATGCCTGGTTCATATTCTTGATTTATATATCTGTTGGATTTAAATGCTTATAGTTGCATAATACCTATGCTAGTGATAAGCGGTATTTGAGTTTACCCTTAGTATAGGGGATCAAAAGGTGAACATATTTCTAAACCGGGAGTCGATGTTCCCGAGTATATTATATATATATTTATATATATATGGATGTAGTTTTCAAAACTATTGATCGAATAAGGTTTATTCGGTAACTTTATTTTATTTAATGAATATTATTTGAATATTCATTCGAGAACTTATGACTCTGTTTATTCTATTTAATGATTATTAATTTGATATTCATTTGAGGATGTATGACTCCGTTTATTTTATTTAATGAATATTATTAATAATATTCATTCGAGGTATTATGACTCCGCTTATTATTTAATAATATTCTTTATTTTATTAAAGAATAATGTTTCGATAATTAAACTTATTTTTGATTATTCAAATAAAGATCGTACTTTCGTATAAGTATATCTTTGGTTAATTATTATTCATTTCAAGTATAAGTTTTAAAACTTCTACTTCGATTATTTTTATAAGGATTATCTTTATGAGAATATTATTTAAATAATAATATTCAGATATTTCTAATATATCGGGACTGATTTATTTTAATAAATCAGCAAGTACACCAAACATTCTTAAAAATGTTTTCGAGTCTTCAAAATGATTTCTAAAAGTTAGGGCGGATCCCAAAACTCATTCTTTTATATTTAAGATCCTCTTTTCGAAGGGGATTTAAATACTCGCTCAAAACCTGGGGGATCCGGCTCTGTGGTGTATTTTACATTCGCAACGTGGTTGCTGTTTTGAGAAAACAATTTGATTACTTGCCCAACGTTCGGGAAGTAAGTCCCTCTAATTGAGTCGGCATAAACGACAGGCCGGGTACGGTCTATCAAAGTATAAGTGGCTGGGTGGCAGTCCATCAACGCGTAAGAGGCCGGGTGGCGGTCTAGCACAAGGTCCTTATGTGGCCAGGGTGATGACCGGTGGGGGATTTATCCATCTACTAGTAGAAAAGGTTACTTATTGGTATCTTTGCCTGATCAGCAAGATATCGGGTTTATGCCAAAATTCTTTTCTTTCCAAATTCATTGGATATTGCAACTATGTTCATACTTTACATGACAGAGGTTTTCAGGAAATGTATGAGAGATATATATAGATATATATATATATATATCAGGACTTAATGAAGTATCTCATAACTTCATTTCATTAATAATATTTCAAAGATTGAATCTATTCAAGTCTTATCTTGTAGTCTCATCTAGGTGATGAACTTTTGAATCTGATTATACCTTGAACGGTGGTAGTTCAAGTAGTATTCGGAAAAGATATAAGTATATTGGAGTATCTTATAACTTCATCTTTTCAACTTATATCTGGTTAATTATTATCTTATGCATGACAAAGATTTTCACAAAAATGTTGAGACAAGGTTAGATATATGAGATCACCTTGCAACGATATTTTTATACAGTTATAAACTGGAAGTCTGTGTATATTATGCATGGAAGAGGACTTCCAAGATTTTGAAAAGTATATATGTATATATACTGAATATTTTGCGACTTCATCGCATTAAGATATCAAACTTGGTTCATTTATTTTGACCAAGACTTTCATGAGTACTATGAGAAGGCTCATATATTGTTAATCATTATATATATTATTTTGGTGGGCTTGCTGCTCACCCTTGCTTTCTTCTTTCATCACACAACAACAGATAGAAAAGATGAACAGGACCAAGCTCCCGATTCGCAAGCGGTTGGAAAACGTTCCGCAGTCTTCTGAAAGCGTTGATGCCGCCGTAGCTGAGGTAGGAGCTACCAATAGGCTAGGTTTTCAACTATTGATGAACCAGACTTATGTATAATATGAATTATATTAATGGAAAGGAATATGTAAATTTATTCAGAACTCTTTTAAGGTGTAACGGTTTATAACTGTGGAATATAAGGACTTGTGTTATTTTTTTTTAGTGTTCATCTCTGAGACTATAACTTGTGGTGTGTGTGTTTATCGTGGGGTCACAGTACAGAGTAGTTGATTATTTATTAAGATTGGGTGTTATTAAGAGAAATGGAACTCGTGACAACCCGGATCCCCGACCCCGGATTTGGGGGTGTTACATCAGGGCATAATAGCTAATCCAAAGTGGGCGCTACAAGCATCCTATTCAGGGGCATTAATAATAGCCATCAGGGCATCTTGTCAACCCTCCAAGAAACTTAACGGCATTCGCTTTCTTGAGAGCTCATGCTCTATATGTGAAACCTCACACCCACTCCGAGGTGCGGTTCAGTCACCTTGAACAACCATTTTTCCAGTTCGTATCATTAGTTTCCTAGCCTTATCCCATGCTCGTCAAGTTTGAGGTGGAGTTGAAGGTCGATTCCCTTAACAAGACCACCACTTCTTTCATGAACGATATTGATTCCGAGACCTTTGTTCCTTGACCTCCTTTTTCATTATTCCTTGTGATGTTCTTTTCCTCTGTAATGTTAATTTTCATGTGAGAATCCCTTGTTAATAACACCTAAGCTTCAGTTGTTTTAAAGATTCTTCAATCTTCCAAAACTTGAGCTATAAAAATTACTAGAAGAAATGATTAGAAGCATGAGGTAAGTAGCTCACACATATAATAAATTTAGCTCAAACATATATAATGCATAGATGCAAGTATGAATATACATGTGCAAATGAATTTATATATACTTATACATATAAAACCATTGATGCTTTAACCATCAAGTAGAACCTTGATGTACACACTCTTCCAGACATAATGTCGCATCTTTAGAAATTTCCAACTTTCTATCCGGATGTGCCTCTTAAGCTGTTACATAATTTTACCGGGACTTTTTGAATGATGCCCATTAACCATGGGGCTATTCTAAATTATGCCCACATATCGTGGGGGTTTTCCAAACCGTATGAGAGATAATACGAAGGTTACGAAGACCTCCTCAAGTTGCTGATATGTCTTTACGAGTGGTTACATTTAGGGGGCATAGAGCGTGTCTAGGTACCTATTGACAACTTCAACTACCAAGTTTGAAAATAAATTTAATTATTATGTATGTGGTAAGTAAATATTCATGGTATAATGATCTATTGTGCTTAAATTTTATAATTTTCATGCCTTGAAATTATATTATTTGCATATTTAGATAAACATGAGTGCATGTAAGATAACAAACCATTTGAACAGATGAGTTTCGCACTGCGAACCTTTTACCAAAATGATATAGCAACTTTATATATGCACAATAATTATGCATGATACTGAATATGGAAAAATATAAGAGTAGAACTTATCTCCTTTTTATGACGTTGTTTTACGCTCATGTTCAGTTACGTCACTAAACCATACACTGGAAGCTCCCCTTATGAGAGCAGATATACTCCATCACGTCCAATGTCTTTCCGCACCCGTTTATCCTTGCTCTCCTTTAGAATTCATGCTATTATTTCAACCTGCCATGTTAGTGGTCCGAGGTTGGCGTATTACATTGAGCGTGGAGAAGTATCTAATCCCACATATTGGGTAGCTCAACAAATAATAAAACACATAACATGCTTAGTAACCAATCAAATATGAGTATGCCATATTCCACACACATCATGTTAGATGTCACAATCCATAAACATAAACTACCACCTAGTATAAAAAGTTAACATTGTAGCTAACTTATTGAATACATGCACATATAAGTTATTATCCCACATATAAAGATGTTAGACATTCAATTTATAAGAGAGTTTATTAGTTCTATTCAAGGGAAAATCTTAATACTCGTCATAAAGCAATTTAAGCCATTCTACCCAAAAGGTAAACCTAAGTTACATACATGAACCTAAGCCTTACGTTTCCTTCAATTATTTCCTAGTTTTGAATAACATGTGCCCAGATTCCACTCTACGTACTCTACCCATTCCATTAGTTTTATATGCTATCAAAAGTACTTTATTAGGAGCCAAACTAGGTGCAGACCTTAATCTTGGAACGCTTTATTACAAGCCTAAATTGGTGTTTTGGACTCAAGTTGTTGGTATTTTGATGTGTTTTTGTGTTATTGCATTTCAGGTATCAGTTATATGAAGAAATGAGCTTTTAAAGGAAATATGATAAAAATTGATCATATTTGGAAGCCAAGGCCATTGTCAAGTTGTATAGAATCTCGTTAGCTTCGCGTGGACAGTTGAATCGCCTAATTCTGACAAGTAGAACTCAAGTTATGGCCAAAACAAGATTCATCAGAATTTTTTCCAAAAGCTGTCTGAGCGCCCGCTCAGGAGAGCTGAGCGGCCGCTCAGGGCGCGACTGGTCGCTGATTTTGCTGAAAAAACCTTTTTTGAGTGGAATTTGACGATTTTAAGGGTCCAGGTCCACTAGAGGCGTATATATACTTAAAAAAAGGGAAAATTGGGTTTTCATCATCCGGGAAGTTTGGGATACCAAGGAGAAGACCTAGAAGCATAGAACAACTCTGAAAAAGAAGATCTTGTTTCCAACTTGTGATTCTTTGAATTAGTTGTAACTTTGGATGCTTGTTTTCGTTCTTGTTGAACCTAGATATCGTTTATTCGTACTTTGATTATTATTCAGTTTATTAAGACCTTGTTTTATACCATGATTTCATTGGAACCCATGGTGATGATGAGTTCAATCATGGGCTAATCGTTGTCATGGGATTCTAGCGGATTTACCTATGGATTTCAATAATTAATTTGTTTCGATATCTTGGTGTGTGGTGATTGATTGATATCCTAGTATTGGTTGTGCTTATTCGCCTTATGTGCATAGCTAACATATAAGATAGTGTTTTAATCTCTTTTGAAGCGACAGTGAATATAGAGGTTTAGAACTTGCCATGCTAGCATAGGTTCATGTATTTGTTATGCATGATTCGTAGGTAACTCTAACCATTTTACTTTCCCTATGTAATCAAGATAGATAACTTGTGCTTAAACCGTTATGTTATCAAATTCTGTAGACATATAGGGTCTCAATATAATTGGTGCCTATTCAGCTTCTATCTCTTTTGTGGATGTCTGGTAGAATGGTATTCGTGCAACGAAAGTTGGCGTTTATCAGTTTCGTGTTATCTGATTAGTGTCATCACCATCGCATGCTAAGGTTAAGAACAGTAAGGCTATTGAATGAAGTAGTAATGAAGTTAAGATCCCATGTTTATCATATATAGTAATTCAACCTCAATTCTCTTAGTTAATGTTATTTAGTATAATCTCTTAGTTTAATCAAAACCCAATTTGTTATTTGTCTTAGCATTGAGCGATAACCATACATTGTAGCATAGGTGCATAAATTGAACTTAACCTAAACCAGTCTCTATGGGAACGAATCTGATTAATATCTTATACTACTTGTGAATGCGTATACTTGTGTGAATATTAGCGCGTGCTTTCACCCTAACAAGTTTTTTGGCGCCGCTGCCGGGGACTCGGTGTTTATTTTTAGTTTATGTGCATGTCATCAGTGGTCGTTAAAGTTCACTGACTTAGATTCTTTTACTTTCACGGTTTATTTGTTTGTGTTTCAGGTACTCATTACAATGGGAGATCCAGCAGCACGAACGAAAGCCTTGATGGATTTTTCTCAACCCAAGATCACTGACATTCAATCTAGCATTGTCCGGCCAGCTATCACAGCTAATACCTTTGAGATCAAGCCTGGCATAATTCAATGGGTACAAAATTCAGTCCAGTTTGGGGGTTCTCCAACGGAAGATCCCAATATGCACATTAGGGATTTCATTGAGATCTGCGACACCTTCAAGTTCAACGGTGTTTCTGAAGATGCTGTGAAGCTGAGACTGTTCCCATTCTCTCTGAGGGACAAGGCTAAGAGCTGGTTACACTCTCTACCAGCTGGTTCGGTTACTACTTGGGAAGATCTTGCTCAGAAGTTTCTTACTAAATTCTTCCCTATGGCGAAGACAGCTGCAATGAGGAATGCTCTTACTCAATTTGTGCAGCAAACGGGAGAATCTTTGTGTGAAGCTTGGGAGCGCTACAAGGAGATGCTTAGAAAGTGTCCTCATCATGGAATGCCTGATTGGATGATCATCAATTGCTTCTATAATGGTTTGGGAGCACAGTCCAGACCCATGCTCGATGCAGCAGTAGGCGGAGCATTACGGGCAAAGAGCTATGAGGAAGCTTATGATCTAATTAAACTGATGGCTGCTAATGAATATCAGTATCCAACCCAGAGATGTCCACAGGGAAAGGTAGTAGGAGTTCTTGAGGTGGATACAGCTACGGCTATCACTGCTCAACTAAAGGCATTGTCTATGAAGATTGATTCTCTGGCTAACTATGGTGTTAAGCAAATAATTAGTGTTTATGAGCTATGTGCAGGTTCGCATGCGACGGAGCAATGCGCTATATCTAGTGACTCAGCTCAGTTTGTGAGCAACTTTCAAAGATCGCAGCAACCAGTTCCAGACACTTATCATCCTGACAACTGGAATCATCCTAACTTCAGCTGGAGCAACAATCAGAATGCGATGCAATAGCCATTCCAACAGTTTAGAAATAAGCTATTCAACCCTCCTGGTTTTCAGCAACAAATTGCACCAATACAACAACTCCAAATTCAACAACAAAATCATGATACAGGACTATCTTCGAATGAAAAATCTGAATTGGAGGAGTTGCGGCTTATGTGCAAAAACCAGGCTCTTATATGCCAAAGCCAGACTATTTCTATCAAGACTCTGGAGAACCAAATAGGGCAAATTGCTAATGCCTTATTGAATCGACCACCAGGAATGCTTCCTAGTGCTACAGAAGCCAATCCAGGAAAGAGGGAAGTTGAAGAATAGGTGAACGCTATCACCTTGAGGTCTGGAAAGGTTGCATGCCCCAAAATTCAGCAAGATGGAGAGCCTGAAAAGTCTCAAGTTACAGAATCTGAAGTTTTGGCTGAAGAAGATGTGCAGAAGGAAGTAGATATGGAACCAATGAAGACTACTGTGGAACACACTCCTCCTGAGGGTAATACAGGGGAGAAACAGATCTATCCTCCACCTCCTTTTCCTAAGAGGTTGCAGAAGAAAAAGCCGGATAAGCAGTTTGAGAATTTTTTGGAGGTGTTCAAGAAACCTTATATCAACATACCTTTCACTGAAGCTCTTGAACAGATGCCTAGCTATGCGAGGTTTATGAAAGGTATTCTCTCTCGGAAAGTGAAGCTCGATGACTTAGAGACCGTTGCTCTAACGGAGGAATGCAGTGTTGTGTTGTAACAGAAGTTGCCTCTGAAGCTTAAAGACCCTGGAAGCTTCACTATTCCTTGCACCATCGGAAACTTGTCATTTGACAAGTGTTTCTGTGATTTAGGAGCTAGCATCAATCTGATGCCCTTATCTATCTTCAAGAAGCTTGATCTTCCTGATCTGAAACCAACATACATGTCATTGCAACTAGCTGACCGTTCCATCGCTTATCCATGAGGTATAGTGGAGGATGTCTTGGTCAAGGTGGATAAACTCTTCTTCTCTGCTGACTTTGTAATTCTTGATTTCGAGGAAGATAAGAAGATTCCCATCATCTTGGGAAGACCATTCTTGGCTACAGGCTGAACTATGATCGATGTGCAAAAAGGAGAGCTTTCGATGAAGGTTCACGATCAAAAGGTCACTTTTAATGTGTTCAAGGAAATAAAGTTACCCATAGCTAAAGAGGAGTGCTTTAAAGTAGAGCAATTGCAGGTTTTGAATGCATCTCTGTGGAAGAGGAAGTTGGATATGCCATTCGATTCTCTTGGGTTAGCAGAGCTGAAAATTTCTCAAGAGCATTTTGAACCATTTACTCAAGAAGCTCCCATACTTGAGCTCAACCGAAAGCCAGATCACTCGAGTTATTCATTCTTAGGTGCACCCCATGATAAGGGGTTGGGATATATTTTTGATGATGTAGAGAGTGGCTGGACAGATCTTCCTGTACCTACAGAGGGTTCTTCTTATGTGCAACCGATAGTTAATAGGTTTGGTCTTGGTGATGAACAGTACAGGCGAGTGGCTAGGCGTATGGAGGCCATGTACGACATTCACCATCGTTTTGCTGAAAACTTGACACACACTTTCGGTACTATTGTCCGAGACACTAGTGGCGAGGTTGATTGGCCACCTGATCCTCCACCCGACGAGGGTGACTCTCCCGCTGACTAGGTATGCCTGAAATCTTTATTATTACCTTTAATGAGGACATTGAAAATTTTAAGTTTGGGGGTGATAATGTAAGGATTAGTAGTGTGTGTGTCCATATAGATTCATATTGCATGTTTAGTTGTAGTTCATTCATATTTTTGCATGATTGTTCATTTAGGACATATTTGTTTGTTTTTATGTGATTTCATATAGTTGCATTTGCATGCATATTTAGCATGATCCCTTAAGATGAACTATGATATTTGATAAGTTGATGTTGATTTGAGTGTGGTGATGACGAATAAAGGGATGTTTAAGTCCTAATGAATTGATTTGCATGCCAGAAATAAATATTTTCACAAAGTCTTATAGGGTTGCTTTTGATCTAGATCATGATCATACTTGTTTGTTGTTGAGATTTAATCACTTAGTTATATTTAGAATTTTTGATATTCTCGTAATGACGTAAAAATACTAATTTTTTTATCTGGAGAAAAACTTGGATTTCATTGCTAGTTGTTGTAAGGCTAGGCGTCAAATGGCTAGTAGCCGGCTCATATTTTTATGAGTAGTCTAGGGTTGAATGAGATGGAGCGAAACGCACTCATTTAGAAATTATTGAAAAAAAAAGAAAAAAAAGAAAAAAAATATGTGTTTATGCATAACTAATCAAGAGTGATCCCTTTAATACTCGAGTTATTAAGTTCTAGGGGACTTTGTGCCTAGTGACCTAAGGCTTTTATAGTCTGGGATCTGCTAACCTAACGCTCGCTACATGGGTTTTATTGCATAAGTCTTTTGGGACCTCATTCATTGCACGGTCAAATAAGCATCTTTGCTATGTGTTCAATAATAGTATGAATCCTTGTATAACTCTAGTAGAAAAGAGGTGTTGTGAGTCATAATGCGTTTATTGTCTATTCTGTTTATAAAATTTTGATTGTTTCGATGATAGATAAGTTATGGTTATTGATCTAGTATCGAGAGATATCTGTTAAGCATTCCACACACACACGTTTCTGGTTTGTGAGTTGGTTTGTGGAATTTATTCGAGCTCTGTTTAAAGTCATTGCATTCTTAGAGGCATTGGCTTATTCGTTTGGTTATGGTTATTCTGAGGGGATCGATTGCATTATCATTTAGTTACATTCACGTACTTGCATTCATGCATTAGGTTTGTTTTGTAGTTTTGATTTTGTTTATGCTTGAGGACAAGCATCGATTCAAGTTTGGGGGTGTGATAAGTGGATTATATATCCACTTGGAACGCTTTATTACAAGCCTAAATTGGTGTTTTGAACTCAAGTTGTTGGTATTTTGATGTGTTTTTGTGTTATTGCATTTCAGGTATCAGTTATATGAAGAAATGAGCTTTTAAAGGAAATATGATAAAAAGTGATCAGATTTGGAATCCAAGGCCATTGTCAAGTTGTATAGAATCTCGTTAGCTTCGCGTGGGCTGTTGAATCGCCTAATTCTGATAAGTAGAATTCAAGTTATGGCCAAAACAAGATTCATCAGAATTTTTTCCAGAAGCTGTCTGAGCGCCCGCTCAGGAGAGCTGAGCGGCCGCTCAGGGCGCGGCTGGTCGCTGATTTCGCTGAAAAAACTTTTTTTGAGTGGAATTTGACGATTTTAAGGGTCCAGGTCCACTAGGGGCGTATATATACTTAAAAAAAAAGTTTTCATCATCCGGGAAGATTAGGATATGAAGGAGAAGACTTAGAAGCACAGAACAACTCTAAAAAAGAAGATCTTGTTTTCAACTTGTGATTCTTTCAATTAGTTGTAACTTTGGATGCTCGTTTTCTCTCTTGTTCAACCTAGATCTCGTTTATTCGTACTTTGATTATTATTCAGTTTATTAAGACCTTGTTTTATACCATACTTCCATTGGAACCCATGGTGACGATGAGTTCAATCATGGGCTAATCGTTGTCATGGGATTCTAGCGGATTTACTTATGGATTTCAATAATTAATTTGTTTCGATATCTTGGTGTGTGGTGATTGATTGATATCCTAGTATTGGTTGTGCTTATTCGTCTTATGTGCGTAGCTAACATATAAGATATTGTGTTAATCTCTATTGAAGCGATAGTGGATATAGAGGTTTATAACTTGCCATGCTAGCATAGGTTCATGTATTTATTATGCATGATTCGTAGGTAACTCTAACTGTTTTACTTGCCATATGTAATCAAGATAGATAACTTGTGCTTAAACCGTTATGTTGTCAAATTCTATAGAAATATAGGGTCTCAATATAATTGGTGCCTATTCAGCTTCTATCTCTTTTGTAGATGTCTGGTAGAATTGTACTCGTGCAACGAAAGTTGGCGTTTATCAGTTTCGTGTTATCTGATTAGTGTCATCACCATCGCATGCTAAGGTTAAGAACAATAAGGCTATTGAATGAAGTAGTAATGAAGTTAGGATCCCATATTTGTCATATATAGTAATTCAACCTCAATTCTCTTAGTTAATGTTATTTAGTATAATCTCTTAGTTTAATCAAAACCCAATTTGTTATTTGTCTTAGCATTGAGCGATAACCATACATTGTTGCATAAATTGAACTTAACCTAAATCAGTCTCTGTGGGAACGAATCTGATTTATATCTTATACTACTTGTGAACGCGTATACTTACGTGAATATTAGCGCGTGTTTTCGCCCTAACACTACCCCCAATTATACTGGTCTAAGAAAATTATATAAGTAATGCTTTTAAGATTTTACTTGGGAGACGCTTGTGCCTACCTTCACAATGACTTAGATTTTTAACATGTTGTAATTAATCTAATTCTCATTAACCCGAGTCAAGTAATTAAAGCCCCTTAAACATGACCAAAGCCTTGAGTTTCAGGTTTTGAGCCTACCTTACGTATCATTTATAACCAATAACAACTTTAATACGTACCCGGGCTTAGGTCCTTACACGTGCCATCCCTAAAAGCAATTTTTCTAGAACTAACCCTTAAATTATAAAAAAGAACTCTTATCTACAACATAGTTTGAAAATAAACAACCAATAATAAATTCAAAATCCTAACGAACCTACGGCTATCATGCACTGTTTATTTCCAAGTTGTTCACCGGGATGCACACCTTTTTCTTAACATTTTATTCTCGATTTTAAACCTAACACATATTTTTTAAATGAAAAATAATTTTCTACCTTGTACATGTTTTTTCAAGATGACTATAACAACTGCTATTGTTCAGGTTCTAGCACATAAAATTACTTAACATGACTCTACTAAAAACCCTTTTAATAGTGTAAATAAATTTAATAAAGTTAACTAATTACATTCAATGTTCTTCATTCAGTGCAAACCATTTGTATACTAACTTGTCTAAAACGATGTTAAGTTAAAGTGAGGTTCATATTATGAGCTCATACTCGAGGTATCTTAACATGCGAGTACCTCCATCTGAACCCACACTATGAACCTAACATATAACACTAAATCTAAACTCTCTTACTCACCATTGCTCGCAAAGAATATTCAGAACAACCTAAAAGGCCCTACTAACACATTTTTAAATCAATTATAAGGTTTCATAACAACCAATCAACTTATTAAATTCATTCAGTGCATACAAAAATGCCTTATCAAATAGAACGATTTAAAAAATTGGAAAGGAACGTGATTACCTCTTGTCTCTATCCACTATCTTCTATTGCCCTATGCCTACCTCTAATTCCAATTCCAATTCAAAGGTTCGTATTTGAACTTGAACTTACATCCTCGTAAGCTTTTAAAATTACAGCATCCCTGCAAGCCCCTATTCCCCGTGCGAGTACCTTGTACTCCGACCTTACTTATGCAAAACTTCGCAGGAACTACACTAGCTCAGTTTCCTTGAGATCGACATGCACCTATGGAAAACCTATAGACTCGCATTTTCATACGAACTTATCCATCCCAGTTCACAGACCCATGTAAACCTAATCCAGGAATGGAGTATCTAATCAGATTCATCCATTATCCACATATCAATAGACATGTTTTTGCATGAGTAATACCTTACCACCCAAAGGAAATGATGTAGGCTAAAGCATCATGGTCTTTCCATGTATAAACCATACTTTTTTGGTGTATCAACCATACACAATTCCATCCATGTATGAAATTTCTTACATACATCCTGCCTTATCCAAGAATTACATTAATACTAAATTTCCATTTTATTTCTATACCATTTGTTTAATAAACCAAGATTATTTTGAGGTATGTGTAACTAGACACACCTCCATATATTATCAATATCCAAATTCTAAAACCTTTATCGATTATAACATGCATTCATACAAGTCATATATCCAAGAATAATTACCAAAAATTGAAAATCTACCAGTTTCTCATAGCCTAAACCATATATTCCATGAGGTACGTTCCCACATACTCTTCACATATAATCCATATGTTATTATAAATCCACGCAAGCCTTTGTGTATATGCAAGAGGTACGTTCCTACGTACTCTCCACATATAATCCATATGTGGATTAAGTCCAAGTACGCAAGCCTTTGTGTACATCCTCATGTATAGTCCATACATGATATAATCCATCTATAATTCAAATTACCTTACGTGATTCCAATTCCTAGCTACAAACAAGTTGTAACCAAGTCCAATTTCAAGCTACACCTATAGCTATATCTGAATTCAAGCTACACCCGTAGCTATCTTCAAATCCAAGCTACACCCGAAGCTAAGTTTCTAGCTATGCATGTAGCTATCTTCCGAGCTAAACCTGTAGCTATCTTCAATTTTGAGTTATGAAAATTTGTTTAATTTATTTTGGGTGCCAAGCGAGTCTGAACCGACAACTGACATTCGCTTCTCATCCAGTGTAAAATGTGATCACCGGTGCTTCATATGTCCGAGATACCGGAACACATGCAAACCTATCAAATATGGTAGATTCTATTTGTAAATATCATCACACATAGGCATATAATCATCATGACCAATAACCAATTATCTAATCCAATCCAATCCAATTCATACATTACATATAATCCGTTGTTTTTAAATTTTGCCATTTTAACAACATTATCTTAGGAGGTGCGCATACCCACTACCCCCACTTCTTTAACAAACAATCATTTATGATGAAGAATTAAGATCCAATTACCATATACCATACACTCCATGTAAAACAAACATTCAAAACATACAAGCATGCGCTTGTTTATTAGGAGTCACCTCCATTCTGTATAACCAATTTTTACTTATTTTTGCCTATTAATTATCAACGTGCTATACCTCTTCCCTGAGGTGCCATCTCATGCTCGCAGCTCAAGCTGAAGTTACAATATATATTTTTCATGTACCATTAAACCTAAGTTAGCTTACTCACCATCGCTTACAAAGGTTACATAGTTCGACTTATTAATCTTATCATCATGTATCCCTTTAACTAAGAGATTTCCAAATAGTCTCGAATTAAACATGTTATAATCCAATATATCCAAACATGTTATGCCAATTGACAACATATAATATGCAAGCGACTAAATTACCATTATATCAGTCGGCTATCCTTTTAATATTACTTATTAGTTATTCTACCGACTAGAGATGATGTATGACCCTCGGCATATCAATAATAATAAATCTTCTCAGGGACCTACGCATGGCAGCTCTGAATACCAAATCATTTTCATTATTCCTAAGATTTCCTTAAATGAACCAAAAATAATAATAATAATAATAATAATAATAATAATAATAATAATAATAATATGTAAAAGAAAGAAAGTATGACTTATCTTTGCCTCTGCCATATCGATTGAAGTTCAGGTTTAGTCATAAAGCTTTCAAGGTCGAAACCTTCTTTAATTTGAGCTTCATATGAGAGCCTTCTTCCAGTGACTCAAGCTCTTACATGACAGAATATTGGGAAACCTAATTACCTCCGATCCATCCGACTTTCCTTTGATATGTTGTGTAAACTTCCTTTTTTAGCTGAGAACCCTCAGCTTTAGGTGGAAACCATCAACTTTATCTGAACATTACTGTTTACTATGGGTGAATGTCGATTATCCTTCCAAAACACCAAATTATTGAGGTACGACCTCTCCTTGTTTGCACCAGATACACCATATTCAGGGGCCTCAGGGCATCATTCATAAGAAAAGCATCTGAAAACAGCTTTATAGAAAGCATCTTTGAAGTCCTCTTCTCACATCAACCAATTTTAGCTACCAATTAGCTCAAATCTCCAACTATATTGCGATTTCCTCCTATCCTCGACGTACGTTCAGGTATGACTTTTTCTTCATTTTTATAGGTAAAGATGCCAACAATCACATCTTGGGGGAAGCTACTCTTTCAATAAAAACAACCTCTTCTGAAAATGATGTCAATGTCTCCTTCCTGATTTATTTCCTTTGTCTTCTACATATACAAATCCGAGTCCATTCCAAATAAGATCAGTTTGTTAGCTCCATCATTTCCTTGAGCTTTCGTAGCACATGTTTCTTCCAATCACGGGTTCATAAGTGAACCCTGCACTAATCATTTAATGAGCCGAGATGACATTTTGTACCTTTTTCTTCCTGAATCCTAAGCACATTGCAAAGCTCCTATGTAGTTGACTAGAACTGTCAGCTTCACCTACAGGTAAGCACCAATGAACCTACAGACTTAAAGTTGCAAGATAGAATAGAGGTGAAACTGGGGGGGCTTATCTCCATATTAACATTAATAACCATAGACCAGGGGACCTGCAAGGTGTTAGCCACAAGTATATTCTACACTTCAAGTGTGAAGGTGAATGAACCTGCATCCATTAGTATATGCCATTGAACCTGTTAAGTTCAAGTGAGCTTAACCAAAACTTGTTAGATAACTAGGAGTGTTATTGAACCTATGAATCACATCATGATTACAATGAACCTATTTTAAATAGATTCGCATGCGCAGCTAAATGTGCAAATATTTCTCTATGCCATTTATCATTTCATAAACCTTGCTCAATTATGCCATGAATCCACAAAGGAGATTCTCTGGCTTGACCCTTCATGTAGCATGTAACCTTTCATCCATAACGACAATGAACCTTCAGAGGGTGAGCTCAAACCTTTTTGTTGAAGTTCTTTCGAGTCTTGGTATTACATGCCACAAAATTCAGCCATGAATTGGCTTGAACTTCTAACTATGGTGCAAACCCTTAAAGTACTTGCTATATGACCTTACCCCCATCTTTTGTGGACAAGGCATACCAATTCCTCCTCGTACTTGCATGAACCTCCATGGTCACCTTTTCCTGATACTTGTATGTACCTGAACTACGTCGAGATTCAAAGTTCACATGAACCTTGTTAGTCCCTTAACAATATAGCAAGAATTACAGAAGGGGGGTTGAATGGAATTCTTGAACCTTTTTCTCGAAAATAAAAATGTTCAACTCGAATATAAATATAATATTTTGATTAGCACAATGCGGAATAGAAACTTAATTGAATTAAAACATAAGTAATTAAAAACAAGAGTCTTTAAAAACTTTCTGGTGGATTTAAATAATTCCACCAGAGATATATATTATATATCGAGAGGACTCTGTGTGCAAGAATGCTCACAGCTGCTTACAAATTGAATTGCTGAGAATACAGGGAAATGCTAATAATTTTGCTTACAAAGATTTCTCTGTTTGTGTGTTTCTCAACTCTTTTCTATTTGCTACGTTCTTGGTTTATATATTACCAAGATTACAAAGTCAAAAAGACTGAACAAATATAAAAACTATCAGTCTTAAGCTTTGCTACTTTTCGTCCTCTATTACCCGGTTAATGGGCTTCCACAGTAGATTTGTATACATCTCGACGGCTGTGCTCAGCTTTCACTGTTCAACTGCTGTTTGAATTCTTTATTAGTTGAGTACATGATCATCCGTCGGGTTGTTGATCATCCGTTGGGTTGTTGATCATCCGTCGGTTTCCTTGTAGGTTATCCGTCAAGTAGCAATCAAGCATATGACTTCATTTTACTTATACAGAATTACAAGACATCATTTATGTACAATTAATCAACCTATTCTGCATATCTAGTTAAAGTCAACATGACTTATATGCTACTACAGATTCTATACAAAGGTGTATACATAACTGTGCTACAGACTTATTATTACATAAGCTACTCACTTGATGGATAATAAGTTAACATCCGTCGGGACTATAATGAGTTATCCGTCGGGACTTTAATTCTTATCCGTCGAGTGCTACATTATTTCACTAAGTAAAATCCACTTAGATGTTTTGTTTATGAAATCATCAAGTACACAACATATGCACAACAATCTCCCCCAATTTATGTCTACTGGAATTGTAGCCATAAATTAAGAGGTACTTGATGATAACAAAACATCCTAAACATACAGCTTTAAAGATAAGTAGATAATACTGAAAGTGCTTCATATAATCAAAGTGTACAAGGTTTGGCTCACAGTCATTTCAAGATGCTCCTCTAGCCTGAGCATATTTTTCTAGTTCCTTGAAGGTCTGGATCTTCTTCCAAGCTTTCTGTTATTTTCCTCAATCTGATTTTGGAGCTGCCTGTGGAATTCCAGTTCATCAGATTCTGAGAGATCTAGCTTTTCTTGCATTTCCAAGAGAGTCTCATTGCTAGAGATACTTAATTGGTCTTCTAATCTGAAGAATCTTCTCACACCCTTGTCATCCATGAACTCCATCAGCCAGTAAGGCCTTAGATGCACTCTTCTCCATGTGTATGGGATGATTAGAGTCTTTGGGAGTGCATCTTTAGCTCTAACACTCCTTAGTTCTTCAATCTTCTTCAATACTAGTCTTCTTGCAGTGACATTGAACCCAAAGTTTTTCTTGAAGGATGAATAAACTTTAATCAGCACAGCTTGGCTCTCTTAAAGAATCCTGTGAAGTTGCCATTGAATCTCCCTTCCTCCTTTGTACTTGAACACCAACCTTTCAGGTAGGTTTCTGTATGCATCAATTCCCCTTACTTCATCCAGTTCATCCAGATAAAGATTTAGATCTGAAAATTCTTTGATGTCACACAAGTACAAGTAGTCTCCCCTGTTGGCTTTGGGTTGAGTTTTAACTACTAATTTGGATTTGAGAGGTGACAGCTTCACTTTCTTGACTACCCTTGACTTTGTCCTTTTTGGCTTGCTAAGGATTGGTAAGCTGAAGTCAGGAATTGGTATATTATCCCACTCTATTGGCTCATCCTTTGGCACAATAGGTTCACCATGAATATTCCTGTATGGATCCACCGCCCTTATATCTTCAAATACCACAGAGGGCTTTGATGCTTGAGTTTTAGCTGGTGTGGATTCCTTAGGAAATTGATCTTCCAATTCCTTGTCAACAATATCCAGTTTCCTTTTTGTTCTTCTAGCCAATTCTTTCTTCCTTGGAGATTTCTTCTATTCTTCAATTTTCTTCTTTGATTCAGCAGCTTCAGATGGTTGAGAGGGAATTTGTTGAGATGAATTCACAGCTTGTAGCTTGGCCAAGATAGCAATCTGCTCTTTCTTTTGTTTAGACTTCTTTGCATCTAGAGCAGCTTGCTTCTTTTCCTGCTTCAATCTAGCTTTTTCTTCTCTCTTTGCTTGAGCGAATTATGGATGTCCAGCTACCACACAAATTTCCTTTCCATTTCTGAATATCTTAGCAATTCTCCTTTTTGAAGCTGAATCAGCTGGATCTTTATAGAAGACAATAGATCTTGACAGAAGCTTCTTCTCATCAGGCTTGGGTGTCTCATACACAGTGTCCAAGGGGTTCTTCAAATATGATTTTGGATAGTTTGCCCTTGGTTTTAGAATTGTTTCATCCTTTGGAGACTTGATGCAGAAAGATTATCCTCTTTCCAGATAATTCATGCTCATCTCATTCACACTGATTGGCTTGACTTGAGAGTGATGGATGGCTGACTTAACTGGCTCCTTGACAAGTTCAAACTTTTTATGTATCTCCTCATCAATCTTATTCCAGTTGATCAAACTCAACTTTCCTTTCTCAGCAACTTTCAAATTTGCTGCTGCTGCTTGAATTAGATCTATACCATCTGCAACTGGTGGCTTGGAGACAGTAATTGAAGGTACAATTACTTTGCTGATTTTACTTGAAATTTCTCCCCCTCACTAGGTCCTTTTTCCCCCTTACTTGATTCTCTCTCCCCCTTTTTGTTATCATCAAGTTGAGGAGTTAGGCCTTGTGCTTTAGCCAGTTACATGAGAAGATTTGTCCGAGTCTGTTGATTTTGAAGAAGGATAGCCACTGAATTCTCAATAACTTGAACTCTCTCTTCCAGCTTGGTCAGCTTCTTTTCAGAATCTGATTCTCTCCTCAATCTTAGTAATAGATCTTGCATGGTACCATATGGCATGACTGAATCCAGCTTCTCAGAATTGTAGGTCTTCAAGTCAGCTATATCCCTTTTTAGTTCATCCACACTCAAATTATGTCTTAACTGCTGGATCTTCATGAGATGTAGAGAGTCTAGATGAGCTTGAAGAATAGCCTTGGTACCAGCATCTGAAGTTTCCTGAAGGGCCTTTTGAATAGCCATCACTTGCTTAACCAAGGATACACCAAATTGTCCTAGTGTAGATTCTTTTGTCCATGCCCATTCAGGTAAACCTGAAACAGAACTTGGGCCTTCATCTCCCCCTAAGTTCATGCTTCCATCCAAAGAAACAGAGTCGTCATCATTAGAATTTACTTCAAATTCTTCAGATGGCTCACCAGCTTGAGAAGGCATCCTATTTACAGCAGCTTTATCTCTTTGAAGAGATTCTGAGGTGTGTACTAAGTTCAAAGTCTGTTCTGCCTCCACATTGCCCTGAGCAGCCAACAGTTGATAGGCTGACACAGGATGAGTAAAAATGTCAGCATCCAAGGAAATGTTATCAATTACAGCTTTGTAATATTGCTGAAATTGTCTTCCCTTTTCAGCATCATCCACAATCATTGACTCACTAGCAATGGCTGGATCCACCCTTATTTCTCATGTACCTGCTTTTCTCCCAAAATCTCTCTTTTGTTGCATCAGGGTCTCACCCTGGCTCCCCACCCTCACACCCTCACCTTCACCTACTAAGGTGGGACTCCTCTCACTCACTTTTGCCAATCCTGAATAAATGGATTGCTGAGATTCACTCTTTTCCTCTCCTTTTGCCTGGGAGCAACCCAGCCTCTCACTCAATACACTCTCCTCTCTCAGTCCTAAGAGTGACTGTACAACCACTAAATCTTCTGCACTTGAAATAATTGAAGTTTGAAGTTGTGCAGAGATACTCGACGGATAAGTGATATTCGTCGAGTGAGTGGTAATGCTATCCGACGGATAATTGCTGTTAAGCTTATCCGTCGGGATACAATCACTACTCGACGGATGAGCAATATCCATCGAGAGAGTAGAAATGAATGAGGTGGGAAGAGAAACTATTGTTGACTCTGTGTTGATTGAAGTTATTTGAGGCACAGATGTCACAACAATATCTGAAAGAATTGGCAAGTGAGCCAACAAATCATCTAAAAGATGATGCTCACTTGCACTAGATTTTGGCTTCCCCAATAGAGTTAAAGAAGGAGAATCAGGAATTGAAGTATTTATCATATCCACTTCCAGAGAGTTTGTTGGTGAGTATGGTGTTTCAGATGCTTCTATTATTAGAGATTTTGGCTGTGACTCCACATTTATCGGAGCCACATCAAACTGAATTTGAGAAAATGCAGGGACTGTGTCTTTAGCACCAGTTTGCACTGTGTGTGTGCCCTGTGCATCCCTAGTGGTTTTGGATTTCTTCTTTCTTATGTAAGTTTAGGGTGAGCTTGTGTCCCTAACCCTTTTGGCCTGTGCTCTTGGCTGAGAGCTTTGTTCAATAACTACATCCTTTTGGGTGGATGCAGCTAGAAGTGAGCTTTTGTCCTTTTTAAGCACTGCAGTTTGTTGAGAAACTGCAGTGTGGCTAGGCTGGGATTCACTCAACTCTCCAACCTTATCCTTGGGGTTTCTTTGATGTTCACCCCTTCCCTCACCTAACTTACCCTCCTTCACACTCCCCTCTTTGGCTTTGGTGGATTTTTCAACTGGTACCTTTTGAGAGATACCAGAGGGGGTTTTCTTTGATTTGGATTTAGAAATAACAGTTATTTTGGCAGCTTTGGTAGGCAACTGTTTGGTCATTGTCACAGTTGCCATAGATGCTCCTGAACTCAAAGAAATTGAGGGGGTTGGAATAGTTGAAGGGATGGATGAACTTACCTCACTTACCTGAGGTGCCTGCATTACAGGAAAGTAGAACATTGGCACATCTCTGTGATGGTTGGCTCTGTTCAAGTCTACAATGAGTCTTCTCTCTTGAACCCAACAAGCCAGTTTGTTGTTTGGGTTCTCAAGCACAATTTTTTAACATAAATGGTTAGCCAATAACATGAAAAATCTAGCATAATACACATTCTTTCCTCTTTTAGCTAACTCACCTAGTTTAAAACCTAACTCAATCAAGACAAGGTCACTGAAATTGTAAAATTTATCTGTGACTAGCATGTATAGCATGTTAAGCATGGAAATGTTTACAGAATCAAAATTACTGATTTTTCCAGAGAAAACCTTAATAACTACATCCCACATGAAACTCCACTCCTTCCTAAGACCCATTCTTCTAATATCACTTAGTTTAGAAGTAGGAAGTGCATAATGCATGAAATTAAGCATATTGATAAGATCAGTGTCAGTGTGTGGTGAAGTCACATTATTATCAGGAATTTTGAAACATGCTTTTATCACATCACTATTGATATATAATTCGTTACCTTTGATGATTAGAGTGATGGTCTTGTCAGTAGAGTTGTAGATTGCAGTGGTCCACATCTCTTCTACAACTTCACAGAAAATTGTGGGTGATTCCAGCATGGCGTAATTTAACTTGCAGTTCTTCACAAAGTCCATTATCTTGTGATAGTCTTCTGATTGCTGAATACCCTTATTGACCAAAGCAGTGAAGTTGTTCTTCTCATAAATGAACCCAGTTTGAGACATAATCTTTACTACATGTGCCATTGTTAGAGAATGAAAGCTTGAAGAGAAAGAGAATATTTGCTTGAGAGAGAATGACATAAAGGCAGTTGAATTTGAGAATGATAAAAGAAAATAATTGGAATGAAATAAGCTTTTATACTATCTCGAAAACAACGGATAAAAATAATAAAGATGAGTAAATTAACCAATAGAAATTGCCTAAAATGGTCGTTTAAAAAGGTAAACTGTAAAAATTCCACCCATTATCCGTCGTGTAATGCTTACCAACTATAAGTATACTCGATGGATAATGTTCAGGGAATTAACGGTTGTGATTTAAACAATTCGACGGATGAGGTTAAACTAATATCCGTCGAGTCATAAAGTATTCCAGAAAAGTAATTGACTTTTATTAGCGAGTAGTATATCAACGGATGACTAAACTCGATGGACAAGGGTCATCCGTCGAGATGCAAATTTTTGACTTAGCCAAAATTTCATCCAAGACTTAAAAATCAACTAAATTTCTGGCTACTTTTCAACTTGTAAAATAACTCAGATAAATTAAGAGTAATTAAGCATACCTAACTCACTTACCAACCTTGAAAAGGGGATATCGAATTTTATATTCCCTTAATTATCTTGACGCGGACGCGATTATCTTGCTGTGCTGTATAAGAAACACCCTAATTCCTTATGCGAAGCGTCACTAGAAATCACAAAATATCCTTTTCCATCCGGTAACGCCAACATAGGGGCCGTCACCACCCTTTGCTTTAGTTCTTGAAAGCTGTTCTCGCATTTTTCTGTCCATTCGAACTTCTCAGTCTTACGAGTAAGCCGCGTTAAAGGGGGCTACTATCTTTACAAACTTGAACGAACCTCCGGTAGTGACCGACCAATCCTACCTCCGGTAGTCGACCTAACCATGGTCATCAATTCATCAGTGGTCCTTTATTCATTCTTGTCAGGATCTTCCTCAGCAACTGTCCCTTCTAGGACAACATCCTCAACCGCTACATCCTCAATATGAACATCATCCGATCCCGCGTTAGGACGCTCTATCGGATCAATTATCTGATCTCCAATAAGTAATAAAACATCATCGCGTTGTTGCTCCTCAACCTCAGGGTTCGGAGTCCCGCTACCATATACGATAATGAACTACTCTTCTATCATGATATTTATAAGGGTTCCCATAAGGGTTTTAACAGTCAGTACTACGTTAGGTAGCCCGACTATGAACTTGGCAAGAGTTCTTATTATCTTAGTGAACTTATTATCTTAACGCCACATCATCTCTGAGGTTTATAACGCTTAGCTCTGATACCACTTCTGTAACACCCCCAAATCCGGGGTCGGGGATCCGGGTTGTCACGAGTTCCATTTCCCTTAATAACACCCAATCTTAATACACAATCAACTACTCTGTACTGTGACCCCACAATAAACACACACCACAAGTTATAGTCTCAGAGATGAATATCCAAAAATAATCACAAGTCGCTTTATTGCACAATTATATGCCAATACACCTTAAAAAAGTTTCTGAATACATTTACATTTCTTTGCCATTATTACAATTCATAATTATACATAAGTCTGGTACATCATAAGTTGAAAGCCTAGCCTATTGGTAGTTCCTACCTCAGCTACAGCGACATCAACGCCTATAGGAAACTGCGGAACGTTTCCTAATCACTTGCGAATCGGGAGCTTGGTCCTGTTCATCTTTTCTATCTGTTGTTGTGTGATGAAAGAAGAAAGCAAGGGTGAGCAGCAAGCCCACCAAAATAATATGTATAATGATTAACAATATATGAGCCTTCTCATAGTACTCATGAAAGTCTTGGTCAAAAGAAATGAACCAAGTTGATATCTTAATGCGATGAAGTCGTAAAATATTCAGTATATATATATACATATATACTTTTCAAAATATTGGAAGTCCTCTTCCATGCATAATATACACAGAGTTCCAGTGTATAACTGTATATAAATATCGTTGCAAGGTGATCTCATATATCTAACCTTGTCTCAACATTTTTATGAAAATCTTTGTCATGCATAAGATAATCATTTACTAGATATAAGTTTAAAAGATGAAGTTACAAGATACTCCAATATACTTATATCTTTTCCAAATACTACTTGAACTACCACCGTTCAAGTTATAATTAGTTTCAAAAGTTCATCACCCAGATGAGACTACAAGATAAGACTTGAATAGATTCAATCCTTAAAATATCATTATAAATAATGAAGTTACGAGATACTTCATTAAGTCCCGATATATATATACACCTATATATATACATTTCATACACTCCTTGAAAACCTCTGTTATGAAAATTATAAACAGAGTTGCAATATCCAATGAATTTTGGAAAGGAGAAAACCTTGGCATAAACCTGATATCTTGCTGATCAGGCAAAGATACCAATAAGTAACCTTTTCTACTAGTAGATGGATGAATCCCCCACCGGTCATCATCCTGGCCACAAAAGGACCTTGTGCTGGACCGCCACCCGGCCTCTTACGCGTTGATGGACTGCCACCCAGCCACTTACACTTTGATAGACCGTACCCCGGCCTGTCGCTTATGCCGACTCAATTAGATGGGCTTACATCCCGAATGTTGGGTAAGTAATCAATTCATTTGTTGTCTCAAAACAGCAACCACGTTGCGAATGTAAAATGCACCACAGAGCTAGATCCCCCAGGTTTTGAGCGAGTATTTAAATCCCCTTTGAAAGGAAGATCTTAAATATAAAAATGAGTTTGGGGTCCACTCTAACTTTAAAAATCATTTTGAAGACTCGAAAACATTTTTAAGAATGTTTGGAGTACTGCTGATTTATAAAAATAAATCAGTCCCGATATATTAGAAAATATCTGAATATTATTATTTAAATAATATTCTCATAAAGATAATCCTTATAAAAATAATCGAAGTAGAAGTTTTAAAACTTATACTTGAAATGGATATTAAATAACCAAAGATATACTTATATGAAAGTACTATCTTTATTTGAATAATCGAAAATAAGTTTGATTATTGACACCTTATTCTTTAATAAAATAAAGAATATATTTCAGTAATAAGCGGAGTCATAATACCTCGAATGAATATTATAAATAATATTCATTAAATAAAATAAAGGAGTCATACATCCTCAAATGAATATTCAAATAATATTCAATAAATAATATAAAGCTGAGTCATAAGCCCTCGAATGAATATTCAAAATAATATTTAATAATAAAATAAAGTTATCAAATAAACCTTATTCGATTAATAGTTTTGAAAACTATAACCATATATATATATAAATATATATATATAAGATCTACTCGGGATCCTCGACTCCCGGTTTTAGAAAATGTTTTCACCTTTGGGTCCCTATACTAAGGGTATATGCAAATTACTGCTATTCTCTAGCATAGGTATTATCAACTGAACCAACAGATATATATGGCAAGAATACGAAACAGGCATGCATATATATACCATATCAGCATGCTTCAATATATCGCAACATTTGCTAATTAACCAACATGCATCTATCGCAAGATAATGCATATACATATATACATCACAACAACAGTATAACGGATAGAAAATTTGCCTGAGCGACTGGGGGTTACGAATGGCTCGGGACGAGTCTGGTAACCTATAAGCAACAAGTAAGTTAGAATTAAACCAAAGTCACTTGTAAATCTATACTCTAACCAACTCAGACTCTAACGCTCGTTTTGCGCTTACTGATTTTCTTAAGTCGCTCGAGTACCCTCGGCTCCACCATTTTTAATAAATCAACCATTAAGAGTTTTAAGGCGATTCTTTCGCGAGTATCTTACCAACTTCCTAATCCACTTATCATAAATGTTTCATCCTCCAATTAACCCTTTTAGGTCTTTAACCTATGTTTCAAAGTAAGGCGAGGGGTAAGGGTTCGTTCGCGAAACGTCGTTACTTAAAACGACCGTTTCTCCTAAACCGTTCATCAGAATCAAACGAACCACATATCAAAACGAAGCTCGTAACATGAACTATCTAAACATGGCAATGGTCAAAACCTAGCAGGGGGTTCTCGGGTCCTAATGTTATGAACAAAAGCAGTCTAAAGTAAATCGGACATTACGATGGCTATGTTTACGCGATTTCCCAAATTTAAACCATTCCAAAACCATCACAATTCAATCCACAATCACAACCAAATCAAAACTCCATCCATACTACATCATAACAGCCCCAACAACTCAACATTAACAATTTATACTTATTCCCCACATGAACTAAAAGCTTTACTTAAGTTCTTTAACTAATTAACAAGATTTACAATTCCAAAAACACCACAAAATCAACTAATCTCTACAAACTCAACCAAACTTTAAAAAAACAAGCCTCATGCTTCACATATACTATATCAATCATATTCATTCCTAATTACTCAAAACTAAAGCTAGGGTTTGTAGTTTATACCTTCCTTGGAGAGTGGAGAATCAAGAGAATGGCTTGGAATCACCCTTAAAGTCCTTATCCAAGCTTAATCTAAACAAAACTTCAAGAACACAAATTTTAGTTCTTGAAAAACACTATGCACCATCTTCTTCCATGATTTATAGAAAAAGATTGGCTTGGAATTAGAAGCTTAAACTTATAGGAAGTATGTAACTATCCATGGGGAAGCTTAGATAAATACCTTGCTAAATAGTAAGTGGTGGAGCTTGGATCTTCATTTTTTAAGAAAAGAAGCCGAGAGCTTCATGAAGAAATGCAGGAGTTTTTGTGTTTTGTTTGGTGAAAAATGAAATGTTTGCTTGGTTGGTTGAATTTTGAGTTGTTTTAGGTTAATTACTTAATTAACCTTGATTTTGTGTGGTTATAATTCAACCACACTTCCTTCCCTTCTATGTCATGCTTATGTCATCATGTGGTGTCATCCTTCCCTCTTTGTCCTCTTCCCATTGGTTGGATGGCATCATCCCCTCTAATCTCTTTGATTAACTTCCTAATTGTTTGCCTAATGACCGCTGATCTGTTATACGGTTCGCTTAACTTTCGTTTTCGTTTATCGTTTGAGGGATCATACCCGGGATCTTATTACTTAGGTTCCCTTAACCTTTCTCAATATATTATATTCCTTTTATGATCCTCTCTTATAATCCTTTAATTTAAATCCTTCTTATCTTGTTACCTTATACTCAATTCTTTTCGTATCTAGTGGATTTCCGGGAAAAGTCAAAGTATTCGGAATTGGATTCTGACGATCTTTACTTACACTTATATACCATATAGAGTGCCAATAAAATCTCAAAATATCCATAAAAGAACCCCTACCTAGTGTGGCATGAAAAGTTTTCTCATTCAGCAAAAACACTATTCATAAGGGTTTCAAAAATTTTCCAAAAATTGGGGTTATTACATGCAGTATTTACAGCTTCAGCCAAGAAATATGTTGGTAATTTTAATTCTTCAAGCATTGTCCTTGCAGCTTCAATAAGTGATCTGTTCTTCCTTTCCACTACACCATTCTGTTGTGGAGTCCTTGCTGCTGAGAACTCATGCAGAATCCTATTTTCCTCACAAAATGCTCTCATGACAGAATTCTTGAACTCAGTTCCATTGTCACTCCTGATTCTTCTAACTTTAAAATCAGGATGATTGTTGACTTGCCTTATGTGATTGATGATGATTTCACTAGCCTCATCTTTAGACTTTAAGAAATATGTCCAAGAGAACTTTGAGAAATCATCTACAATTACTAGGCAAAATCTTTTCCTTGAGATTGACAATACATTAACTGGTCCAAACAGATCCATGTGAAGCAGTTGCAAAGGCTCTTCAATTGCTGAATCAAGTTTCTTCCTGAATGATGATTTAATCTGCTTCCCCTTTTGGCAGGCATCACACAGTCCATCCTTTGTAAACTCTACTAGAGGAATGCCTCTTACTAGTTCCTTCTTTACCAGCTCATTCATGGTCTTGAAGTTTAAATGGGATAGCTTCTTGTGCCATAGCCAACTTTCATCTTGACTTGCTTTACTGAGAAGACAAGTTACAGATTCAGCTTTAGTTGAGTTGAAATCAGCAAGGTACACATTTCCTCTTCTCACACCAGTGAGAACCACTTTGTTGCTTTGATTATTAGTCACAACACAGGCTTCTTTGTTGAAGGTTACCGAATTGCCTTTGTCACAAAGCTGGCTGATACTCAACAGATTATGTTTAAGACCATCCACTAAGGCAACCTCTTCAATGATGACATTGTCCTTTGAAATTAAGCCATATCCCACAGTATAACCCTTGTTGTCATCTCCAAAAGTAATACTTGGGCCAGCTCTCTCCTTAAACTCTGTGAGCAGGGTAGAATCACCAGTCATGTGTCTTGAACAACCACTATCCAAGTACCAAAGAATCCTTCTGTTTCCCTGCACACATCAAAATCAAATCAAGTTGATTTTGGTACCCAAGTTTCCTTGGGTCCTGCCTTGTTAGCTTTCTTCTTCTGTTTCTTAGGTCTTAACTCATTTGACTTAGGAATTTCAGATTCTTCCTTAGTCATTTGGGTTGGGCCTTTGAAACCATTTAATGTAACAGAATTATCATGCATATTAAGGCTAACAGGAAATGGCATGCTTGGTGTAAACATGTTATTCCAGTAGGGCATGCTAAATGGCATTTGAGGCATACTGTATGTAGCATAATATGGATTAGGTGCAAATGGCATATTAGCAAACTGTGCATTCATGTTTTGTGTAGGCATAGCATTAATAGGCATGGGAGGCATTGCATTCATGTTAGGAAATTGAGACTGAACAGACATGGGAGTAGGCATGGCAGATTTGCAATTAACAGACAAATGATTTACACTACCACACTTGACACAGATTTTTCTAGGAGCATATTTATCAGGTGTGTAGTTATTGTGTTTGTTAATCCATACTTTACCATTCCTATTGTTTCTCCTTTTAGTTTATGTTTTTACCTCAATTTTCTCAAGTCTGTCACTTAACTGTTTGACAGTCATGTGACCAACATTAGCCTTTTTCCCTTTCTTAGCTTGACTTGACTCTCCTGAAACAAAGTTCTTGGAAACAGACCCATACTTCTCATTTAGCTTGATTAGTTTGGCTTTGGTAATGGGCTTGCTCACAGCCGACGGATGAGGATTTTCATCTTTCGACGGATGACACTTTTTGTTATCCGACGGATAGTCCTCATCATCCGTCGAGTCTACATCTGTCAGCAAACCATCTACCAAAATAGGTTCTAGTTTCTCTTTATTCTTTTTCCAGGCTTCATCACAAAAAGACTCAATTCCTTGAACTTTGGTGATTTGAGCATGGACATCCCTGGATGTTTTCCATGCTTTAATCACCTCTTGTTCACGCTCGAGCTGCTTCTTTAAAATCTCTTCCTTTTTCAAGGACTCAATTAATTCCTCCTTGGCAATCTTACACTCAATTTTTAGTTTCTCAAACTCAACAAATTGAGACTCAAGCACATTATTCCTCTCACTTAAAAACAAGTTGGTTTCTTTGATTTTAGCATTTTCTTTAGTGAGAGACTTAAGTGTAACACGCAAATGATACAATTCTGTAGACATGTCATTTATGGCATCATTACACTCAGCTTTAGATAAATGTGCAAGATTTGTAGTGATTACCTGATTGCTTGAGGAACTTGTCTCTATTTCATCAGACTTGGCCATTAGGGCTAGATTGATATAGCTGACATCCTCATCTTCATCCAAACCATCAGCTGCCCAGTCATTCTCTTGTGTAATAAAAGCCCTTTCCTTTTGTTTGAGTAGATCAAAGTATTTTTGCTTATAATCCACAGACTCAAACCTTTTCTTACTGGAATCTGACTTTCTACACTCATTTGCAAAATGCCCTGCCAAGCCACATTTGAAAACATTTGAATTTTGACTTATCCACCATATTTCTATTTGGCTTGGCTACTCCAAAGTTCTTTTTGAACTTGAGCTTGGCAAATCTCCTGGAAAGAAATGCTAGGTGCTCATCAATGTCCTTCATGTCATCTTGGCTCAATAAATCTTCACTTTCTGCTGCAAGCCCCTTGCCCTTACTCTCACAAACCTTTGAAGTTGATTCTACAGCTTTCATCTTTACTTCCTTCTCCTTTTCCAGATCAGCAACTAGTGCAATGGATCCTCCTTTCTTCTTTCCTCTCTCCATCCTTTCATCCTGCTCTATCTCAAGCTCATAGGTCTTCAGGATGCCATACAGTCTCTCCAAAGTAAACTCTTTATAATCTTGTGAGTTTCTCAATGAGATTGTCATTGGTTTCCATTCCTTTGGAAGAGATCTAAGGAATTTCATATTAGAGTCTTTAGTCTGATAGACTCTTCCATGCAACTTAAAAAGAATTTAGTAGTTTTTGGTATCTACTAAAAATGTCAGTGAGCGACTCATTTTCTTCATTGTGAAAATGCTCATATTGCTGAATCAGGAGCTGTATCTTGTTTTCTCTAACTTGCTCAGTTCCATCACAGATTATCTGTATAGTATCCCAGACTTCCTTGGCAGTTTTGCAGTTGATAATGTTGTCAAACATGTCTGCATCAACTCAATTGAACAGAATGTTCATGGCCTTTTTATCCTTCCTGACTTGTTCAATGTCAGGATCAGACCATTCGTGCCTTGGCTTGGGAACTGATGGCTCGTTTCCTGTTGCAGCTCTCATTGGAACGTGAGGGCCTCTTTCTATGCAGTCCACATAGGCCTCATCTTGAGAAAGCATATGAAGATGCATCTTTACCTTCCAATGATGGTAATTATATTTATCTAGAAAAGGAATCTTGACTCCAACGTCTTTCTTGTTCATCTTGCTGAATTGTTTTGATCTTTAAACTCTTTGTAGATTAAGAGCTTGCTCTGATACCAATTGTTAGTCCCTTAACAATATAGCAAGAATTACAGAAGGGGGGTTGAATGGAATTCTTGAACCTTTTTCTCGAAAATAAAAATGTTCAACTCAAATATAAATATAATGTTTTGATTAGCATAATGCAGAATAGAAACTTAATTGAATCAAAACATAAGTAATTAAAAACAAGAGTCTTTAAAAACTTTCTGGTGGATTTAAACAATTCCACCAGAGATATATATTATATATCGGGAGGACTCTGTGTGCAAGAATGCTCACAGCTGCTTACAAATTGAATTGCCGAGAATACAGGGAAATGCTAATAATTCTGCTTACAAAGATTTCTCTGTTTATGTGTTTCTCAACTCTTTTCTATTTGCTACGTTCTTGGTTTATATATTACCAAGATTACAAAGTCAAAAAGACTGAACAAATATAAAAACTATCAGTCTTAAGCTTTGCTGCTTTTCGTCCTCTATTACCCGGTTAATGGGCTTCCACAGTAGATTTGTATACATCTCGACGGTTGTGCTCAGCTTTCACTGTTCAACTGCTGTTTGAATTCTTTATTAGTTGAGTACATGATCATCCTTCGGGTTGTTGATCATCCGTCGGGTTGTTGATCATCCGTCGATTGCTTTGTAGGTTATCCGTCGGGTAGCAATCAAGCATATGACTTCATTTCACTTATACAGAATTACAAGACATCATTTATGTACAATTAATCAACCTATTCTGCATATCTAGTTAAAGTCAACATGACTTATATGCTACTACAGATTCTATACAAAGGTGTATACATAACTGTGCTACAGACTTATTATTACATAAGCTACTCACTCGATGGATAATAAGTTAACATCCGTCGGGACTATAATGAGTTATCCGTCGGGACTATAATTCTTATCCGTCGAGTGCTACATTATTTCACTAAGTAAAATCCACTTAGATGTTTTGTTTATGAAATCATCAAGTACACAACATATGCACAAAAAACCTAACTCTTGTGGCTCTTTCACCTGATACACTTCCATTTCCATGTTGAAGTGGTTCAGATGCATGCACCTCTTCTTCCTCAGATTCATCACTTGAACCTCTACTTGAAGTGTGATCAGAACTCTGCTGAGGACTAGAATCTTCTTCATCCTCTTATGTAGTAAGTGCCTTTATAAACCTGGACCTTGTCTTTTTCTATATGCAACCAATATTCCTTCCATTCCAGTTCATATATAACCAAAACCATCATCCATAACTCCAAATCTAAGCTACGACCAAGTTGTAGCTAATTCATTTTGCTTGAAAATTTAGCATTTTTAAGATACCATCATGAGCAGTGCACCATTCACCACCTCCGATTCCTTGTAACAATTAAATGCAGAAAGAACCTTATATAATCCATAACTAGGTTCGACCAACCTTCACCCGAACCTCTAAGCTTATGTGAGCATGTTTATTATAAGTAACAAGAGGTATCATTGGAGAAATGACTACCATGTATAATATCCTTCCAATGAATATCATGTAACCCTTCCTTGTTGATGATTCTATTACCCTTGTTGTGGATCTTCCAAAGTTTAGATACCTGAAATTATGATGAGGTTCCACCAATGAACCTCCTGGTAGTAGAACTTTTACCTAATCCAGTGAGGAAATATGAACCTTACATCCTTCTAAAGTTCATAAAATTTGTGAAGCAGAACCTCATTTATATGCATATTTCTTTGGAGATAGGTGCCTTTAGAAACCTTTGTATATGAAGTTTTTAACAACAGCTCCTTAGGGGAAGCTACCCCTTTCCATTTTCTTTATTAACCGAGAGGTCATTTGTAACTTCCACCATTTCTTCCTCGAGGTATTCCGAGATCCTTGACTTCTTGTAGTCATTTAATATAAAAAAGTCTTATTCCACTCATCACCAGGTTTAACCGACCGTTAACCTTTCATGAAGTGACAAACAACTTCAACTACGAACCTCTAAGCCTACCTGAGCATGCTCATTATAGGAAACAAGAGGTAACATATGAGAAACATTTACCAGTCTTCATTCATGATCATTCCAAACTACTTTTCACTGGAGTTGCACATTTTAAGTTCAAGTAGTTAAACTCGGACAAAAATGTTCACATAAATCTTTCTAGTAGAGGCCCACTGCTTGTGTAGCTTCGAGCACATACACTCTATATGAGTCGGGATCTCATGACATCATTGTCATGATTTTCTTCCTTATGAGTCTCCAAATTAGCCATCTAAACAAGACCTGATGCTGGAATCCTTTGGTTCAGATGACCTTCCAACATCGAACCTCCCATCCGAGAACCTCATTTCGATGCCTCTTGTGGGTGGAGCTTCTTGACCTTTAGAATATTCTCCCTGAACCTTATCTTCCAAGAGGTCCTCGTCCTTATGTGTTTCCAGGTCCTTCTATGTATTCTCTCCCATGAGATTCGCATCTTCATATGAGCTTATTTGGTAGCATCCAAGTTCACATGCTTCCATGTACCCTAGGTATTCACATTCTTGACTTCAGCTATGTTCGCAAGTTAGGAGGTTCACATCCTCATATTTCTTCAGGTCCTCCTGCTTCTCATCACCTAGGAGGTTCACGTCCTTGGCTTCATATGTGTTTGCCAATATGGAGGTTAACATTTATATATTAACCTCTTTAATTGTGTCTAAGTTCACCTGTTGCTCTTATAATCAAGAGGTTCATACAATTGACAGCAATCAACTTTAGCTGTTGTTCATTAATTAAGAGGTTCACCTCTCGGCTTCAGTATCAGCTACTTTATCCCCTTATAAGCTAAAGCATGGTATGAAGCAGACATTTACTCCACAATTTTGTAGTCGTTAACCTCTGAACAGTTGAACCTCCAAGATGAGGTTCTCCTTTGGGTTTCGAGAACCTTCTGCCATGAGGCAACCTTCAGATTGAGGTTTCTCTTGTCCCAAACTCTTGCACCTCTCGCCTGAAAACCCTTCAAATGCCTTTTTCTTCATTAGCATATTGAGGTTCAGCTTCCCATATGACGCTTATATGAATATATCCAAATGACCTCTTACTTATAATTTATTTTTAAATTTAAAACGGATCAGCCGCCCTTGTCTCCGAATCTATTCGAACTACCAACGAATTCCTAGAATTTTAGGTAGGATGCGAATTGTAATTATTTCTACTTCTCGAGGTATAATGACAGACCGAGAGGCTCGACTAGAACGAATTGCTGGAGAAGTTTTGTGTTATATATGGTAATCCTTCTAATATACGAATTGGGTCTGAAACTTCTTATTTGTGAAAACCAAAAGAAAATGTGCGGGTTGTTTAATATCGTTCCTCCTTCATCAATTGATACTTCAAGGAGGCTTTACCTAGAATGAAAGAACAAAAATGGATTCATGAGGGTTTAATTATAGAATCCCTTCCCAACGGTATCTTACATATTTCATCCTCGTACCATGTGAGATGTATGTCATGGTCCCGCACTTATAATACATGTTCATGTTTGTTTATAATACTTTTTAACAGGATTATGTAAAACTTGCAGAAGCAACAAAGTTACGCGAAAAAGGTCATGTTTCCATTATATTTTTTTATCATTTATTAGGTTTTATTTCATTTAAAATTAGTATCCAAAATTACTATATTGTTGAAGAAAGTATTAGCGGAAAAATATATAATACTGTTAAAATGATCAAACTATTAAATTAAAAATTTGTATGTTTCGAGTTTCAGTATAAAAATATTATGTTGAGTTCGATATTAAAACTTAACACCACTTCAGTCTTCGGATGACACTTAAAAATTAACTGTTTCAAAAATTTGAAGAAACGTGCTTTTATACAAAATATTTTGACTTTTAACAATATTATGATAATATATCTATAAAAAGAAAAAATCAAATGAAATAACTAAACATGCACTTTTTTATAAATAACAATATATTAGAATAATGCAAAGGTCCGACAAAAATTCTAAAATATCACAAATAAGAGAATTAGACTAAAATACATCTAACAAAAGTAGTTAAAAGATATAGCTAGAAGACATAGTTAGCAAAAGACTTTAAAATCAATGAAAACTAGAGATTGTCTGCTTAAGCCTTCCACATCTGCTCCCCCATCTCTGCCCATTGCAATAGCACTTCCTCGACATCCTTGCCATCATCCTTCAATTCCACAACAAGAGCTACACCCTTCTTATTTACCTTAACTTCCCCATTAATCTAGATACACGGAGCATTTCCTGTTGATTTCTTTTTAGCCTCTGCAATCCTGCACAAGAACTTAGTTAGAGTCCCACGTAGCTCATGCACAAGAACTTAGTTAGAGTCCCACGTAGCTCATTACCAATGATGTTAAAATCGGAAACACGTTTAAAAATTTATGTGTCCCAATCTATTACATCATTCCGAAAATGATAATCCAACTTAAGTCAGCTTATTACTATCCACCAGGTTCATAAATTCCTTGCTCTGTAGCCCATTATTGTTGAAAGCGTAACCATTCAACACTTTACTTTTCCCCTTACGCCAAGCAAAGTACAATCCATTCAAAGTAATGTCCTTCTGAACCCCAAAACTTGTCATCTTTTTATCCAGTCCCGACTTCAACCCATCAACCTTCAACAGAGATTTATCATCCACAAAGTTCATATCAATATTAGGCTTATACCTTCCTCTATCGACATTAATAATTCCCCGATAATCCATGTTACCAGCATTGTTAATAACCACAAAGATATTTACATGGAAATTAACATTTCTAGCATGCAAAATAATAGGATAGTCTATTATGTGACTATCTATCGGTGGAGGATGGAAATAATTCACCCGCGGTTCATAAACTATAAAATGATTATCATAAATCACCACATTGAGGAGGATCACATCCTTCAGAATTTGGTTATTATTAGCCAAAACTAAGGCACCCACCATATCTTGATCATGATCATCTGCTAGCACCTTACACTCTTCAGAATTACGAACATCGAACACTTCACCGAGCTCAAACTTTTCCTCTATTTCAAAAGAAATGAACCTCCCCTCGAGGTCAGATTTCCGAACATCCCAGGAGTCTCACCAAAAGTGTTAGGAATATGTTGTGTACTTGATGATAACTTGAATAAAACACTTAGTCGATTTTAGTTAAGTGAATTTTGTAGCCTTCAACGGATGATCATTTTCAACATCCGTTGAAAGAGTAGCTTATGTAACAATAAGACTAGTAGCACATTTCTACATACTTGGATAGCTTAGTGAACTATATGTTGTAGATTGTTCAGGTCATGTTAACTACTAGATTGATATGCAAGATAGGATGGTTAATTATAAATATTAGATACCTTGTAATCTTGTGTAAATAAAGTGGAGTTAACTATCAAGAAGACAGTCTCAACGGATGATTTACAAAGATTCAACAGATGATCAACATAAGTCTCGACTGATGATCAAACAGAGTTTCAGCGGATGATCAGACAAAGTTCCAACAGATGATCAATCTGAGTTTCAACGGATGTTCAAATTCAAAAGAGCAGTTGATAGTGACTTGACAGTCACATGCGTTGGTTGTATGCAAATGGAATGTGGCAGCCTGTTTGAAGGATTTAAAGAACAAAGAAGCATTTCCATTTCCATGCTAAACAGATGATATTCAAAGATGCTGGAAAGAGAAGTATAGCAGCATGAAGTTAGACTAAATTTAGTTTGTCTTATTATCTTGTCTTTTTATCATGTATCTTGGTGATATATAAACCAAGTGTAGCAAGTTAAATTGTATCCAAGTAAGTAAGCAAAAACTAGAGAAATAGATAAAGCAAAATCTGTAAAAAAAAATCTCTGTAGTTCTTGTTGTTCAACTTGTAAGCAGCTGTGTACTATTTGTATCACATAGTTCTCTACTTAATATATATCTCTGGTGGAAAAGTTCAATCCACCAGAATGTTTTTAAATACTTATATTTAATTGCTTTGTGATTTGATTTTTGTTATATTCTTATTCCGCACTATTATAAATCAAACACAGTTATTTATTTGTAGAAGAATCATTCTTAAAATCCAAAAAGAAGCCATAATTACATTCAAACCCCCTTCTGTAATTCTTGTTTAGATTGTTTGGGAATAACAATTGGTATCAGAGCAAGGTCTTGAAGAACAAAGAGTTTAAAGATCACAACAACTAACAAGATGAGCAAAAAGGATGTTGGAGTAAAGATTCCATTTCTGGACAAAGACAACTATCACCATCGGAAGGTGAAGATGCACCTACATCTCATATCTCAAGATGAAGCATATGTAGACTGTATAGGGAAAGGTCCACATGTTCCTATGAGAGCTGTTACAGGAAATGAAGCATCTGTCCCAAAGCCTAGAGCAGAATGGCCTGATCCAGACATTGAGCAAGTTTAAAAAAATAAAAAGGCCATGAACATTTTATTTAATGGTGTTGATGGTGACATGTTTGACAACATCATAAACTACAAAACTGCTAAGGATATTTGGGAAACTATTCAAGTAATATGTGATGAAACTGAGCAGTTAAGCGAAAAAATATGCAACTCTTGATTCAGCAATATGAGCATTTTCACAGTGAAGAAAGTGAGTCACTCACTGACATATTTAGTAGATTTCAAAAGCTACTAAATGCTTTAAAATTGCATAGAAGAGTCTATCAAACTAAGGACTCAAACCTCAAATTTCTTAGATCTCTACCAAAGGACTGGAAACCCATGACAGTCTCACTAAGAAACTCTCAAGATTATAAAGAATTCACCTTGGATAGACTGTATGGAATTCTAAAGACCTATGAGATTGAAATAGAGCAAGATGAAAAGCTAGAGAAAGGAAGAAAGAAGGAAGGATCCATAGCACTAGTTGCTGAGCTAGAAAAGAAGAAGAAGACAAAGGTTCAAGATGTTGAATCTGAATCAAACCCTAGAGTTTGTGAAGGCAAAGGAAAAGGGCTAGTAGCTAAACATGAAGACCAGCTTAGTCAAGATGACATGTATGACATAGATAAGCATCTTGCTTTTCTATCCAGGAGGTTTGCCAAGCTCAAATTCAAGAAGCATTTTGGAGCAACCAAGTCCAACAGAAACATGGTTGATAAGTCTAAATTCAAATATTTCAAGTGTGGCTTGGCTGGTCATTTTGCTAGTGAATGCAGAAAGTCCGATTCTGGTAAAAAGAAGTTTGAGGTTGTTGATTACAAACAGAAATATTTTGAGTTACTCAAACAAAAGGAAAGGGCTTTCATCACACAGGAAAATGACTGGGCTGCAGATGGATTAGAAGAGGATGAAGATACAAGCTATGTCAATCTAGCACTTATGGCCAAATCAGATGAAACAGAAGTCAGTTCATCAAGTAATCAGGTAATCACCACTAATCTATCACATTTGTCTAAATATGAGTGTAATGATGCCATAAATGACATGTCTACTGAATTATATCATCTGCATGTTATATTCAAGTCTCTCACTAAAGAAAATAATAATCTTAAAGAGAATAATCTTTTTTTAAGTGAAAGAAATATTGTGTTAGAAACTCAATTTGTTGAGTTTGAAAAACTGAAAATAGAATGCAAGACTGCCAAAGATGAATTGACTAAATCTCTAAAGAAAGAGGAGATTTTAAGAAAGCAACTTGAACGAGAACAGGAAGTAATTAAGGCATGAAAATTATCTAGAGATGACCATGCTCAAATTACTAAAGTTCAAGTTATAGAATCTTTTTGTGATGCAGCCTGGAAAAAGTACAAGGAGAAGCTTGATTCCAATCTGGTTGAAGGACTTTCAACGGATGTGGATTCGACGGATGATGAAAATTATCCGTCGAATAATCAAAAGGATTATCCGTCAAAAAACAATGAGCCACTTCCGTTGAGTGTAAGTAAACTAGTTAGCAAAGCTAAACTAGCCAAACTAAATGAAAAATATGGATCAGTTTCTAAGAACTTTGTTCCAGGAGAAATAAGTCAAGTGAAACAGAACAAGAGAGTCAATGTATGGCATCTGTCCATTAAGCAATTAAATGACAGATTGGAAAAAATTGAAGTGAGAACAGAATCTAAAAAGGAAAAACAATAGAAATGGGAAAGTAGGAATTAACAAACATAACAACTACACACCTGATAGATATGCACCAAGAAATATGTGTTAAGTGCGGTAGTGTTAATCATTTGTCTGTTATTTGCAAACTTGTTTCCATGTCTGCACCTCCTTCATTTCCCAGTATGCCTACAATGTCTGTGAATGTTATGCCTTCATATAATTTGAATGCACAGTATGCTAATATGCCATTTGCACAAAATCCTTACTATGCTGCATTTAGTATGTCACAAATGCACTTAGTATGCCATACTGGAATACCATGTTTTCTCAAAATATGCCTTTCCATGTTAATCAAGTTGTGCATGATAATTCTGCAATGATGAATGGTTTTAAGGGTTCTACTCAATTGACTAAGGATGAACTTCAAGTACCTAAGTCAAATGAAGACAAACCTAAGAAATCTAAGAAAAAGGCTAACAAAAAAGAACCAACGAAACTTGGGTAGCAAAATTAACTTGATTTGATTTTGCTGTGTACAGGGAAACAGAAAAAATCTTTGGTATTTGGATAGTGGGTGCTCAAGGCACATGACTGGAGATTCTACCCTGCACATTGTTGAGTGGCATTTATGACACTTTATAATGCTCTAATAAGCTTTGAATTGATGCCTTTGTACTCAAGTTGTTAAGTGTTTTAATGTGTTTTCGAGTGTTTTTGCATTTCAGGCATTATCTAGGTAATCAGGTGCATTAGCATTATTTTGGTGCTAATTTAGTGTTAAGGTGGTGTTGGAATAAAAGATCGTTGAAAGCCGGCTCGAAGCTACAAGAAAAATAAAGAAGTCAGTTTTAGAAAAAGCCCAGTGCACCCACACTAATCAAGCGTGCGGCTGCGCCGAATTTCAGAATGTCAGCGTGCCCGCGCTGATCAAGCGCGCGGTCGTGTCGTGTCGGGATGCAGAATTCCGATTCTATTATAATTCAAATTGGGAGACTTCTATGCTGCATGGGGCTGATATATAAACAACTATAGGTCATTTTTAATAAGTAATCAAGCCAGAGACATATCAAGAAGAGCGTAAGAAGACTGTTTTAGCACAATTCAACGAAGATGAAGAAGATCTTGTTTTTACTTGTGAACCTTTGTTTAAAGTTGTATTTGGATGCTAGTTTTCTTATTTGTGAACCTTAATCTTTGTTTGTACTTGGTTTTATTTATTCGTTATAAAGACTACGTTTTATATACCATGCTTTCATCGGAACCCACGTTGATGATGAGTCTAACTATGGGCTAATCGTTATCGTGGGGTTCTAGAGGATTTATTTATGGATTTCTTTAGTTAAATTGTTTGATGCCTTAGTATGTGGTGATTGTATGATATCCTAATATTGGTTGTGCGTATTCGTCTTATGAGCTTTGTGAACTTATAAGATAGTGTGTTAATTCTTAATGAAGCGAAAGTGAATTTAAGGATTTAGAACTTGCCATGCTAGCATAGGTTCATGTATTCGATATGCATGATTCGTAGGTAATTTTAACCATCTTACTTGCCCTATGTAATCAAGATAGATAACTTATGCTTAAACCGTTATGTTGTCAAATTCTATAGACATATAGGGTCTCAATATAATTGGTGCCTATTCAGCTTCTATCTCTTTTCTGGATGTCTAGTAGTATGGTACTCGTTCAACGAAAGTTGGTGTTTATCAGTTTTGTGTTGTCTGATTAGTGTCATCACTATTGCATGCTAAGGTTAAGAACAATAAGGCTATTGAATGAAGTATTTAATGAAGTTAGAATCCCATGTTTGTCATATATATTAAGTCAATTAATCTTATTCTCGTAGTTTTAATCATTAGTTTAATTCTTAGTTATAAACAACCTCAATTTGTCATCGTCTTAGCATTGAATAATAACCATACATTGTTGCTTATGTGCGTGAATTAATTAGTTAACCAATATTCTTTGTGGGAACAAACTAGAAAAGATTCTATACTACTTGCGAACTCGTATACTTGCATGTATTATTAGCACGTGTTTAGCGACTAACAAGTTTTTGGCGCCGCTGCTGGGGACTGCGGTGTTAATTGATAGTTTATGTGCTTTCCATCAGTGGTCGATAAAGTTCATTGACTCGGACATTGTTACTTATTTGTTTCCTTATCTTATTTCAGGTACTCTAGCGAGGGTGTATGCATACGCGTTTGCGTACTAGTAAGAGAACACTGGATAAAGCTGAGGAAGAAGTTGTGGTAGTTCGTAAGGAAGTTTTTGAGGAAGAAAAGAAGGTAGAGGAAGAAGAGAAAGTCGACGAACCAGTTGTAGTAGCGATGGGAGATCAAGCAGAAAATCTGAAGGCTTTGATGGATTATTCTCAGCCTAAGATTAATGACATTCAGTTAAGCATCATCAGACCAGCCATCAGGGTTAACACTTTTGAGATTAAGTCAATCACGATTCAGATGATACAAAATTCAGTTCAGTTTGGGGGTTCTCCTACAGAAGACCCCAACATGCACATCAGGGATTTCATCGAGATCTGCGACACTTTCAAATTCTATGATGTGACTGAAGATGCTATCAAGCTACGCCTTTTTCCCATTCTCTCTGAGGTACAAGGTTAAGTGCTGGTTACACTCTCTACCAGCAGGATCTATCACCACTTGGGAGGATCTCGCGCAAAAGTTTCTCACTAAATTCTTCCCCATGGCGAAGACTGCTGCAATCAGGAATGCTCTTATCTAGTTTGCTCAGCAAACTGGGGAATCTCTGTTTGAGGCTTGGGATCAATATAAGGAGATGCTAAGGAAGTGCCCACACCATGGCATGCCTGATTGGATGATTATTAATTGTTTCTACAATGGATTGGGTGCTACTTCTAGACCCATACTTGATGCAACATCAGGAGGAGCCTTGTGGGCTAAGAGCTACGATGAAGCTTATGAACTTATCAAACTGATGGCTGCTAATGAGTACCAGAATCCTTCCCATAGACTGACTCAGGGGAAAGTCACAGGAATTCTGGAGTTGGACGCAGCAACTGCTATCGCTGCCCAAATTAAGGCTTTGACGATGTAGGCGGACACTTTGGCTAATTATGGAGTTAATCAAATCACCAATGTCTGTGAACTTTATGTTGATGCCCATGATACTAATCAGTGCAGAATTTATAGTAAATTAGCTCAGTTCGTGAGCAACTTCCAGCGATCGCAGCAACCAGTGCCAGCCACCTATCATCCCAACAACCACAATCATCCTAATTTCAATTGGAGCAATGCTCAGAATGCGGTTCAACAGCCTTATCAACAGTACCCAGCTAAGCAGTACAACCTTCTGGTTTTCAGCAACCACGGTATGCACCTAGACAGCAACTCCAGCTGCAACAAGCCAATGAAAAATCTAAACTAGAGGAGTTGAAGTTTATGTGCAAGAGTCAAGTTGTTTCTATCAAGACCTTGGAGAATCAAATTGGGCAAATTGCCAATGCCTTGCTAAATTATCAGCCTAATACACTAACTAGTGACACCGAAGTGCCAGGAAAGAGGGAAGCTAAAGAACATGTAAAGGCAATTACTTTAAGGTCTGGAAAGGTTGCGAAACCCAAACAAACTCAAGAGTTGATTGAAGAAGCTGAGGCTGAGAAAGAAGTAGAGCAACAGGATAAAAAAGTGGAACCAAGGAAGACTACTGTTGAGCACACTCCACCTGAGGATAATACAGGGGAGAAACAGATCTATCATCCACCTCCTTTTCCCAAGCGGCTACAGAAGAAAAAGTTGGACAAGCAATTTGAGAAGTTTTCGAAGGTGTTCAAGAAACTTCATATCAACATACCTTTCATCGAGGCTCTTGAGTAGATGCCTAGTTATGCAAATTTTATGAAAGGTATTCTCTCTCGGAAGGTGAAGCTAGATAATTTAGAGATAGTCGCTCTCACGGAGGAATGCAGTGTTGTGCTGCAACAAAAGTTGCCTCTGAAGCTTAAAGATCCAGGAAGCTTCACTATTCCATGTATGATTGGAAAGTGTCTTTTGACAGATGCTTATGTGACTTGGGAGCTAGCATTAATCTAAAGCTCTTGTCAATCTTCAAGTAGTTGGACTTACCTGATCCCAAACCGACTTATATGACCTTGCAATTGGCCGAACGTTCTATTACATATTCGCAAGGTATTGTGGAGGATTTCTTGGTCAAGGTTGATAAACTCATCTTCCCTGCTGATTTCGTAATTTTTAATTTCGAGGAGGATAAGAAGATTCCCATAATCTTGGGAAGACCTTTCCTGGCGATTGGCAGAATCTTGATAGATGTGCAGAAGGGTGAGCTCACAATGTGAGTTCTGGATCAGGATGTTACTTTTAATGTGTTCAATGCTATGAAATTTCCTACTGATAATAAAGAGTTCTTAAAAGTAGAGTTGGTCAATTCGGTGGTCATATCGGAACTTGATCAATTGCTAAGGTCCGACGCCTTAGAAAAAGCCTTGTTGGGGAATTCAGATAGTGAAGATGACGAAGGTGAAGAACAATTACAATATTTAAATGCTTCTCCCTGGAAAAGGAAGATTGATATACCTTTTGAATCTCTTGGAATGAAGTAATTGAACAAGGCTCCTAAACGCCTCAAGCCTTCTATTGAGGAGGCCCCCACTCTTGAGCTTAAGCCTTTACCCGAGCATTTGAGGTATGCATTTTTAGGTGATGCATCTACTCTTCCTGTTATTATTGCATCTGACCTTTCAAGTAGTGATGAGGAAAAGCTTTTGAGTATTCTGAGAGAGTTTAAATCTGCAATTGGATGGACTATAGCAGATATCAAGGGAATCATCCCTTCTTATTGCATGCATAAAATTCTGTTAGAGGAAGGTAGCAAGCCTATGGCCGAGCAGCAAAGAAGGCTTAATCATATCATGAAGGAAGTAGTGAAGAAGAAAATTCTTAAGTGACTAGATGCAGGGATCATTTACCCTATTTCTGATAGTTCATGGGTAAGCCCAGTTCAATGTATGCTAAAGAAAGGTGGAATTACTGTGGTAGCAAATGAGAAGAATGAGCTTATTCCTACAAGGACAGTCACGGGGTGGAGAGTTTGCATGGACTACAGGAAGCTGAACAAAGCCACTAGGAAGGATCACTTCCCTTTGCCCTTCATTGTTCAAATGCTCGACAAGTTGGCTAGTCATGAGTACTATTGTCTTCTGGATGGCTATTCGGGTTATAATCAGATTTTTATCACTCCAAAAGATCAAGAGAAAACTACCTTCACTTATCCATTTGGTATTTTCGCCTTCAGACGAGTTTCTTTTGGTGTGTGTGGTGCACCAGCCATATTTCAGAGATGTATGATGGCCATCTTTTCTGACATGATTGGCCAGAATGTGGAGGTGTTCATGGATGACTTCTCATTCTTTGGCGATTCTTTTGATGAATACTTGTAAAATCTTGGACATGTTCTCAAAAGGTGTGTTTAGACCAATCTGGTTCTCAGTTGGGAGAAATGTCACTTTACGGTGCGTCAGGGCATTATTCTTGGGCACAAGGTTTCTAGTAAAGGTCTAGAGGTGGACAAGGCCAAGGTGGGGGTCATTGAGAATCTTCCTCCACCTATTTCTGTTAAGGGAATACGCAGTTTTCTTAGTCATGCGGGTTTCTACAGACGTTTCATCAAAGACTTCTCGAAAATTTAAAAGCCTTTGTGTAGTATGTTAGAGAACGATGTTCCTTTCAAGTTTGATGACGAGTGCCTTACAGCTTTTGAGACATTGAAGAAGAGTTTAATCACGGCACCAGTCATAACTGCACCTGATTGGAATGAGCCTTTTGAGATGATGTGCGATGAAAGTGACTATGCAGTTGGAGCAGTTCTCGGGCAGAGGAAGAACAATATATTTCCTGTGGTCTACTATGCTAGAAAGACCCTAAATGGCTCTCAACTGAATTATACTACTAGGGAGAAAGGGCTTTTAGCTATTGTCTACGGTTTTGAGAAATTTCGATCTTATTTATTTGGGACTAAGGTGACAGTTTTCACTGATCACGCGGAAATTCGATATCTTGTCTCAAAGAAGGACTCGAAGCCTAGATTGATTAGATGGGTTCTTTTGCTCCAAGAATTTGAACTAGAGATCAAGGATAGAAGAGGAATTGAGAATCAAGTCGCTGATCATCTCTCACGTTTAGAAAATCCTAATACCACTTCATTGGATAAGATATTGATAAATGAGTCTTTTCCCGAGGAGCAGCTGTTTGGAGTGCAAGAAGAAGAACCGTGGTTTGTAGACATTGTGAACTACCTTGTGAGTAATATCATGCCTCCCGGCTTATCCTATGCTCAAAGAAAGAAGTTTCTACATGAAGTAAAATGGTATATGTGGGATGAGCCGTTTCTTTTTCGACAAGGAGCTAACCAAATCATCAGGAGATGTATTCCCTACAGCGAAACGGGGGGATCTTGCAAGATTTCCACTCGACGGCTTATGGAGGACATTATGGTGGAGAAAAGACAACAACGCGCGTTCTTCAAGCAGGTTTCTCTTATCCGACATTATTTAAAGATGCTTATCAGTTTGTTTTGAAATGTGATCGATGTCAACGTGTGGGTAATATGTCAGAGAGGGATGAGATACCTCTTAATATGCTTCTCGAGGTTGAGGTCTTCGATGTTTGGGGAATTAACTTCATGGGGCCATTTGTCTCATCTTGTAACAATCAGTATATCTTGTTGGCGGTTGATTACGTGTCAAAATGGGTTGAAGCTAAGGCGTTGCCAATGAGTGATGCGAAAGTGGTGCTTAATTTTCTTCACAAGCAAATATTCACAAGGTTTGGAACTCCAAGAGTCATAATCAGTGATGAGGGGTCGCATTTTTGCAATCGCAAGTTCACTGCTATGATGAAAAGGTATAATGTGAATTATCGCATTGCCACGGCTTATCATCCTCAGACAAATGATCAAGCTGAGGTATCCAACAGAGAGATCAAACACATTTTGGAGAAAGTGGTGTGTCCATCAACGAAAGATTGGTCTTTGAAGCTTGATGAAGTTGTTTGGGCATATAGAACAGCATATAAGACTCCATTGGGAATGTCGTCGTACCAGTTGGTCTATGATAAGGGGTGTCATTTGCCTGTGGAGCTCGAGCATAAGGCATATTGGGCTTTGAAGAAGTTGAATCTGGACTTGGATGCGGCTGGAAAGAAGAAGATATTTCAATTGAATGAACTCGACGAGTTTCGACTTCAAGCTTATGAGAATAACAAAATGTATAAGGAGAAAGTCAAGAGGTGGCACGATCGGGGTTTGGTGCTCAAGTCATTTGTGCTGGGGCAACAAGTTCTTTTGTTCAACTCTCGTCTCTGTCTTTTTCCTGGAAAGTTGAAGTCAAGATGGTCAGGGCCGTTTTTTATCAAAACTGTGTTTCCACATGGAACGGTGGAAATTTTTGAGAATGATCCGGGCCAAGCATTCAAGGTAAATGGTCAGAGGTTAAAGCATTACTATGGTGACATGACAAACCGTGAGGTGGTCAGTGTCATTTTATTGTCCATTTGATCTCGAGATTCTACGTCGAGCTAGCAACGTAAAAGAAGTGCTTTTTGGGAGGCAACCCAAGTATGTTGTATATTAGTAGGTGGAAGAAGTAAGAAGAAAGGAGAAAAACACAAAAAAATTAGAAAAAGAAAAAAAAATTCAGGGTCAACTACAGAAGCTGGGCGCGCCCGCGCCGAACAAGCGCGCGGCCGTGCCGTTTTTCAGTAACCAAGCGCGCCCGCGCTATCCTAGCGCGTGGCCGCGCCGGTTTTTCAGGAGCGCGCACGCACTGTCCTAGCACGCGGCCGCGCTGGGTCCCTGATCGAAAAAAAATTAAAACAACAGTTTTAAGAGAAAATCTGGATTTTTAACCAAAAATCAATTCCAACCATATTTTTACTCTTCCACATCCCATAATTCCCTCTCCTAATCAATTCCATTATTCTCACGATTTCCATAATCATTTCCCACTTCTATTCCTTATAGAATTCACACCTCTCCACCTATAAATACATACACTTACACACAACTCCTCCACCTATTCACAAACTCTCAAACACAAATTCTCTCTAATCACTTAAACTTTCATTCTCTCTTCTTCAATCCCGATGGCACCCAAGAGAGAAAGAACATAAGTTGACAATAGCACCATCGATTCTTCATCTGCGGGTGGTGTGAGGCCTAGGTTTTCTACTCCTGAGGCTGAGGAGGAGTACACGAGGCTTCTCTCGAAGCCTATTGCTAAGGAGTGGGGTTTTCTGCCATCAGGGAAGGATGGTAAGCTGTTAGAGATGATTCTCGAGATGGGTTGGGTTTCTTTTTGTGAGGCGCCCGTTGTTGTGCCCATGAATGTTGTGCGGGAGTTTTATGCAAATGCCAAGGCGAAGAAGAATGGCTTCGCGGTGGTGAGGGGGAGGACTGTAGAGTACAGTGCTGATGCTATCGTGCTATTTTTCAGTAACCAAGCGTGCCCGCGCTGCCCTAGCACGTGGCCGCGCCGGTTTTTCAGAGAGTGAGCGCGCACGCACTGTCCTAGCACGCGGCCGCGCTGGGTCCCTGATCGAAAAAAAATTAAAATAACAGTTTTAAGAGAAAATCAGGATTTTTAACCAAAAATCAATTCCAACCAGATTTTTACTCTTCCACATCCCATAATTCCCTCTCCTAATCAATTCCATTATTCTAATGATTTCCATAATCATTTCCCACTTCTATTCCTTATAGAATTCATACCTCTCCACCTATAAATACATACACTTACACACAACTTCTCCATCAATTCACAAACTTTCAAACACAAATTCTCTCTAATCACTTAAACTTTTATTCTCTCTTCTTCAATCCCGATGGCACCCAAGAGACAAAGAACACAAGTTGACAACAGCACCATCGATTCTTCGTCTGCGGGTGGTGTGAGGCCTAGGTTTTCTACTCCTGAGGCTGAGAAGGAGTACAGGAGGCTTCTCTCGAAGCTTATTGCTAAGGAGCGGGGTTTTCTACCATCAGGGAAGGATGGTAAGCTGTTAGAGATGATTCTCGAGATGGGTTGGGTTTCTTTTTGTGAGGCACCCGCTGTTATGCCCATGAACGTTGTGCGGGAGTTTTATGCAAATGTCAAGGCAAAGAAGAATGGCTTTACGGTGGTGAGGTGGAGGACTGTAGAGTACAGTGTTGATGCTATCAGGGCGGTGATTAAGCAGCCCGCGAGGAAGGTGGGTCAGGACACTTGTAACGATAAGACTCCGGAGAACTTTGATTTGGATCTTATCGTTGCTACTCTCTGTGTGCCTAAGACTCACTGGAAGTTTAAGAGGGGCACTACTAATTACTCCACGTTCCCTGCGTCATGCATGAACAGGTTTGGACGGGCTTGGAACTCGTTTATTTGTGCTAACATCATGCCATCTTCGCATGTGCATGAGATTACTGTGGAGCGTGCTCGTCTGCTGTGGGGGATTCTGCAGGGTGATTACATTGACTTGGGGATGGTGATATATCAGGGGATTCTGAGATTCTTGAGGGGGAGGTACTACAAGTGTTATTCCGTATGCTTCTGTTGTGACGAAGTTGTGCATGGCGGTTGATGTTCATTGGCCAGCACATGAGCAGCTGCAGCTTCTCAGTGCTCCTATTGACAGTTCTACGTTGCACAGCATGGTTGAGTGGTATGGAGGGAAGCCCGATATTAAGGGGCCTGGTTATTCATATGCTCATCTACCAGGTGGTGTGCCCATGGAGGCTGCTACTGCAGGAGGTTCTCAGCATGCCCGCTGAGCAGCTTGGAGAGCTTCGTATGGAGAGGAGACTGGTTCATCACAGCAGCAGCAGGAGGCAGCAGGAGCAGAGATGGGAGTTGGTTTGAGTTCCATGCAGTATAGGCGTCTCGCGAGGAGGATGGATGCGATGCACGACATCCATAGTCGGTTTGCATATGATCTCACCCAGGAACTTGGGACAACTTTCAGAGCCACCAGAGTTGATATCCAGTGGCCAGCTTTTGGTGAGAATTCCGTGTATCCACCTCCAGACACGCCTGACACTCCACCCGTTGAGGGTGAGGATTCTGATTCACAGTAGGTATGTGTCACACCCCAACTTAAACAGCAATTTAAATATAACTATTACAACATTTAATAATAAATAAACATACCCAAATCCAAGATCTTACAGTTTAGGGTTTGGAACATCCCAACACTACCATCTATTACAACTAATTTTAAATATGAGTCCTCGCACAAACTACTATCACTTATTCTACCTGAGCTCGAACATAGGCATGAGCATCACAGGTCTTACGGGCAGTCTGCTTGAATCTAACCATAGCTGCTAGCTGTAATATCAGGGTAAAGCAAGGAGTGAGCCAAATGTTCAACAAGTGCTAAACAATACGATACAAAACATAAATCGAGATATATATTAAAGAATGTCAATGGGAGGACATGACCAATGATAATGAGAGATAAAACTTTGGGTGATGGCATCATTTTGTTGGTATAAAAAAATCATTTCTTAATCAAAATTATTTTATGACGCTACGGATTACAGCCGGTGATCAGCCACGAAGTAATCCCGAACCTCTCTGGGTTCTAAAATATTAATGAGAATCCCTAGGCAACTTTTAAGCCTAATATAAGTGTGGAAAGGACTCGCGTCTCAGTCCAGATCCACTATTCAAAGAAAACATTTATCCCCCTTTGGGACTGAAAACCCACATTTTATTTATTTCAAAAACTGATGCCGATTTATAACAAAATCTCTTTTACAGTAAACATTTTTTTATCAAGGGATTATAGATCAACTCGAAACACGGGAAATATGGTACTAAATCTCAGGGCCATGATTCACAAAACTATACTCTATTAAAGTAACTGAATGGTTTTTAAATATCAAAGATTGGACAAGGGGGTTTAGTGAGGCTATTGGATATTATAAAGGGTAATGCCAAATTTGGCTTAAAGTAATGGTTTCTCATCAAGGTTCAAGTGCTGGATCATCAAGAAGATAAGCTTCATGAATACTAAGGGTGTTAAGGTATGCAAAAATGATCTTTAACACAGGATATATCAGAATTGTCAAGCTTCAGGATAAGAAAAAGGGGTATCAATCAACGAGGAATCACTTTGATAAGTATCTGGCTTTTAGGGTTCAAGGTAATGTTCTATAGGGGTTCAAGTATCAGGATGAGATATCAATACTTAGGAATCATCAGCATGTAAATCAAGAGAATTAACCAAGAGTTATAACTACCCTTTCTTTTATCCTGGCATTCGAATTACTTTAATATACTATCATGATAAGACCACTTTACAATACGTACTCGAGGGTTCATGGCATTTTTATATAATTCAAAGATAAACATAAGATACGCTTGATTTAATATATCAAATGACACAGGATAGTTGCAGCAATGTATGAACTATTAGCAGTAAATATGAAGGACAAGTTAAATCACTTGCCTTGAGAAAGGCTGGTCTGGTCTGACTGGTAGGAGCAACTGGAGCTTCACTCGACCTTTATGGCAAGTTTTTCCTCATCTTGAGATCCTACATAAATAATAATAATAATCCTCATTATAATATATTCTCATCAACTTAACCTATTTACAACCCGAATTTAAACACGGATGGCACTTAGGCCTATATGCACTTAATTTATATTCACCTTTAATTTATAATTGCACACACATACCCATATAATCACATATCATATATTAATACCAAATAACACCATATACACCATAATGCAACACTAGGCTTGGATGATCTCGATCCCCCAACTTAAGTCACTTGGTCGATAAACTAGACAAAGTCTTCTAATTTTGGCTTTCTAACTCGATGTGCCTTTACTAAAATATCCAAGATCTATTGACCCTCACTTGTGCCTTTTATTCTACTGACTTTATAATATCTTACAACTATGGTGGTCAACCTAAATCTCACTCCTAAGTGTTCTAAAACTATGTGCTAAGTGAAAGTGTTCACTGGTGCAAATTTCAGAATGACATCTATGGTTTCTTGAGTGCATTTGACACCCTTAAACTATAGGTTTTCCTTCAAACCTCTTACACAAGACTCTCCTGACCTAAGGGCATCTCCCAAACTTGATGTGGCTCAAGGGCCTGGCTTTGGCCTTCTTGGGCCTAAGCTCAAAGTCCATGGTTCCCCTATTTTTCCTGGGCAGAAAACACCCTAACTTGAATTAACTTGTGACACATGGTTCTAACTCATATCCTATTAACTATGGTTGGAAAAACTTCTCTGACACTCCCTCTAACTAAGGCCCAACAGGGCCTAATGAGATCCTACCCATGACATGGTCAAATCTCCCTATTTCTAAGTTGCAACAAAACTGTCCCCTGCTGGACAGATTTTGTTATTCTACTTGTGCACCTAACCAAATGACATGCAAACCTCCAACCAACACCTAAAACCTTTTATATACTCCCAATACTAACTTCTGGTGGCTTGGGCCTCAAAGTGCACATCAATGACATGGTCAAAACTCACTCTAAACCTCAGGGTACTAAACTGATTTTCTGCAGAAATTATAACTCTCCTTTCTCCAAGGTTTTGACTTGACATACTCAACCACCAACAACCCAATACCCAAACCAAGACTTAAACATGGTGATCTACTAAACTAACTCCCTTATACTCAAAATAATCTTGGTGGAGATCATCCTTACCTAAGATGCAATCATGGCAAAATAAAAGAAACCACATTTCACAACTCACAAATCATCAAGTTTTTGAAACAATAAGTTATGCATTTTATAAAAGATATACATGACTTATTACCATGCATCAAGAAGCATTAATTAATATTAACACATTATTCCTACTGAAATTAAAGCTTACTAATAAAATCTTTCCAAATGATCAAAATCTTATAACATTCTAAGTAAAATCCACATGCATGCATATCTTCGAGTTTTGCAAGCCAAACAACATGTTTTCTAAATATGTTTTACCAAGAAATTTACATGCAAGCCTAGCATGAGCTATATCTAGTTGATCACTTAGCATTCAAGAAGTTTCATCAAATTTTTACTACAAAATTCAAGCCATTATCACATAAACATGCAAAAATTGAACAAAGCAACAAGAATGGTCTCAAGAACCATTCATTCGGCTCCCTATGGTCATGGCCGAATGAAATGGAAGGGAATGTCCATTTAACATCAAGAGTTTCCTTCTCAAGACTTGGCACTTCACCATTCTTTGTAGTCCTCTCAAAAATAACCTTAAACTCACAAGAATCAAGGTTGTACTTTGAGTGTCAACTAAAACCTTAACATGCAACCTTAAAACTTAAACTTTCTACTCAAAACTCTTTGAAATATATGTGATCATGGTATGGGAAGTAACATTTACTTGTGTAGGAGGTGGGAACTTGATTGAGAAAGAAAGAAAATGGGGAGGGGGGTGGTTTCGGCTGAAAAGCCGAGATTGAGGGGTAGGAGCCGAGAGTGAAAGAGAGGAGGGAGTGAAGAAAGAGTGTGGTGTGGGTGATGTGTGAAATGATCATGTCTTTTACTTATTTTATGGTTTTTATTTTGACAAATGTGAGTGGGAATAGGAATTGACATGACTACCCTTCCACTTATACTTGGATCATTTTGCATGCAAGGGTAAAGGAGGAATTTGGCTAGAAAAATAAGAGTTAGTGGGGTGGTAGTTGTCTCTTTAGCCCTTTTGGATTGAATAGAAAGGATTTGCATGCAAGGACAACTATGTAATTTGCTAATTATAACAATTAACATTTATAAAGATTTATTTTTGTAAAATAAAACACAAGTTCAAAAATTATAAAATTTATACCATAAAATAATTTGGATTTTTAGAAATTTTATAAAACTACTTTTGAAATTTGTGAACAAAATAACTTTTAAAGAGAAATTTATTCAAGGTTTAAAATATTCCTTATAAGTCAAAAATGAAATAAATAAATAAACTTTTGCTTTGAAAATTCATATACCACATAACGAAAATTTAAGACGCAGAGTTCTCATTCACACAAGCATACAATAGTTGCATATATTGGCATTCGGCTTTTAAAGTTATACTAAATTTACAATTAATATTACACAGAAATGCCGGTTGTAACATCCTCTCCCCCTTAAGGGATTCTGTCCCCAGAATCTAAGAGAATAGATGAGGATACCGGGAACGCATATCAGACTCTAACTCCCAAGTCGATTCTTCGACCTTAGGGTTCCTCCAAAGTACTTTTACTAACTTTATTGACTTATTTCTAAGACTCTTCTCTTGCCAGTCGAGTATTTTGACCGGTTGCTCCACAAATGACAGGTCTGCCTGAATTTCTACTGGTTCATATTCTATTACATGGCTAGCGTCAGGATTGTACTTCTTAAGCAATGACACATTGAACATATTATGCACGTGCTGATACTGAGGTGGTAAGGCCAACTCGTAGGCCACCTTCCCTACTTGACTCAAAATTTCAAAAGGACCTATGTATCTAGGTGCTAACTTCCCTTTCTTGCCAAATCTAGACAACCCTTTTCTAGGTGACACCTTCAACAAAAGAGCTTCGCCAATTTGGAATTGAACATCCTTACGTGCCGGATCCGCATACTTCCTCTGTCTATCTTGAGCAGCAAGTAGCCTTTTCTGAATTAACTTGACTGAGTCATGCAATTGTTGTACCAATTCCGAGCCGAGAATCCTTCCTTCTCCTACTTCATCCCAACTTCTTGCTGATCTACATTTTCGCCCGTACAAAGCTTCGTATGGTGGCATGCCGATACTGGAATGATAGCTATTGTTGTAAGAGAATTCAATCAACGGCAAGTGGTCGTCCCAACTTCCTGCAAAATTGATTGCACAACTGCGCAACATGTCTTCGATTGTTTGAATTATCCTTTTGCTTTGTCCATCAGTCTGCGGGTGGTACGTCGTGCTCATATTCAATTTCGTGCCAAGACATTCTTGAAATTGCTTCCAAAATCTCGAGTTAAATCGGGGATCTCTGTCTGAAACTATTGATACAGGTACTCCATGCCTTAGTATGATTTTGCACACATACAGATGAACCAATTTGTCTAATAACGACTTCTCATTAATTGGAAGGAAATGTGCTGACTTTGTAAGACGGTCAACTATAACCCATATAGCGTCATGCCCGGATTTCGTTCGCGGTAGTCCTACTATAAAGTCCATGGTGATATTTTCCCATTTCCATTCTGGAATCTTTAGGGGCTGAATTAATCCGCTTGGTCGTTGATGTTCTGTCTTCACTTTCTGACAAGTATAACACTTCGCAACCCATTCCGCTACGTCTCGCTTCATATTTGGCCACCAAAAGTTTTTCTTTAAGTCCCGATACATCTTGGTACTTCCCGGGTGGATTGAAAATTTCGAATTATGGGCTTCGTATAGGATCTCATTCTTTATTTCAGGTACATGAGGAATCCATATTCTGGAAGAAAACCTTAGTATCCCTTGCTCATCCCTTTGAGTATTAATCTCCTCTCCAGATAACTGATTCTTCTCTTTCTCCATTACTTCTTCTTGACATTTCTTTATCATTTCCACTAGTGTTGGCTGAAAAGTCATTGCACGACAAACTTCTTCAACTTTTCCACAATCACAAAGTTCCAGTTCAAATCTCTTGATTTCTTCAGATAATTCATTTGATGTTGTCATCATATTCAGTCTCTCCTTCCTACTTAGAGCATCGGCCATAACATTCGCCTTTCCAGGATGGTAATTTATCGAACAGTCATAGTCCTTGATCAATTCCAGCCATCTCCTCTGCCTCATATTGAGCTCCTTCTGAGTGAAAATGTACTTTAAACTCTTGTGATCCGTGTAGATTTCACACTTTTCTCCGTAGAGGTAATGTCTCCAATCCTTAAGTGCGAACACTATGGCGGCTAGTTCCAAGTCATGTGTCGGGTACTTCAACTCATGTAGTTTCAACTGTCGTGACGCATACGCGATCACCTTACTGTGTTGCATTAAGACACAACCCAATCCCTTATGTGAAGCATCGCTGAATATCACAAAGTTTCCTTGGTCATCTGGAAGTACTAACACCGGAGCTGTTACCAATCTCTGCTTCAACTCTTGAAAGGTATCCTCACATTCTGCACTCCATTCAAACTTTTGATTCTTTCTGGTTAACTTGGTCAATGGCGTGGCGACTTTCAAAAAATCCTTGACGAACCTTCTATAGTATCCTGCCAACCCTAGAAAACTTCGCACTTCCGTAGGAGTCTTTGGCCTCTCCCAACTCATAACTGCCTCAATCTTTGCCGGATCCACTTTAACTCCTTCATTTCCAATGACATGCCCCAAAAATTGAACTTCCTTTAACCAAAACTCACATTTGGTAAACTTGGCATACAACTTCTCTTGACGAAGTATTTCCAATGCTATCCAGAGGTGCTGTTTATGTTCTTCTTCTGACTTAGAATAAATAAGGATGTCATCAATGAATACCACGACAAACTTGTCCAAATACTTCTTAAATACTCGATTCATCAGATCCATAAATGCGGCCGGGGCGTTGGTCAATCCAAACGGCATTACTAGGAATTCATAATGCCCATATCTGGTCCTAAATGCTGTCTTGGGAATATCTTCTTCTTTGATCTTTAATTGATGGTATCCCGATCTCAAGTCAATCTTTGAAAAGCACTTTGCTCCTTTCAGCTGATCAAAAAGGTCATCTATTCTTGGTAGCAGGTAGCGGTTCTTGATCGTTACCTTATTCAACTCTTGATAATCTATGCATAGTCGCATACTCCCATCTTTCTTCTTGACAAACAGAACAGGTGCTCCCCATGGTGACGTACTTGGATGTATCACTCCTTTATCTAACAATTCTTGTAGCTGGCTCGCCAACTCTTTCATTTCTGCTGGTGCCATCCTATATGGGGCCTTTGAAACTGGTTCCGTGCCTGGAGCAAGGTTGATCTTGAACTCAATTTGTCGATCTGGTGGTAAGCCTGGTAGTTCATCTGGAAACACATCGGGAAACTCGTTAACTACAGGGATATCTTCTATGTTGGGGTTGCCCTTTTCTGAATCCACTACATACGCTAGGAACGACTCACAACCTTTTCTAAGTAGCTTCTTAGCCTGAACGATTGTGAGAAATAGTTGTTCTTGCCTCTGCCCCTTAAATACTACCTTCTCTCCACTCTTCGCCTTTAAATACACTTTCTTGGTCTTACAATTAATCTGAGCGTTATTTTCTCCTAACCAATCCATGCCTAAAATTATATCAAACTCTCCCAACTTGAAGAGTATCAAGTCGGCTGAAAACTTATACCCCGAAATATCAATCTCACACTTCGGACAGAATTGATTCACAGAAATCTTCTCTTGGTTCGCAATTACCACATTTACTACCTCGCTCATAATCATTTTATCACATTGAAGCTTATCAACAAAAGTTTCTGATATGAAAGATCTTGTTGCTCCCGAATCAATCAATACTTTAGCTTTGACATTATTGAGTAAAAGTGTACCTGCTATCACCTCAGAATTCTGAACAGCATCCTTCATCTTCAGTTCAAATGTCCTTGCTGTTGCTTGCGGGGTTGGTGTAGGTGGTGGAGGTAATGCAAATACCTCAACTGGCACGCTCGCACTGGTGTTTGTCACATTCATCAGAGCTTTGACTGGTCTGGTTGCCTTGCACTCCCTAGCTATGTGTCCAGTTTTCCCACACTTGTAGCACGTAACTCCTGGCTTCGACATCTTGCACTCATTCGCCAAATATCCCTTCTGATTGCACCTATAGCATGTCATTCTCAACTTATTACACACTCCGGGGTGCCTTCTTCCACAGTGCTTGCATTCGGGTCTCTGGAATCTGTTTTCTCCAACTTGTCCTGGGCTTTCCTGGTTGTTCCCCTTTGATTCTTGCCTTTTACCCAAATTTCCCTTCTTTTGAAAATTTCCGCCCTTCTGGAATCCGATCCTCTTTATATTCCGATCTTGTGAACTTCCCGCTTCAGACTTTTCTCCATAAAATGGAACCTTCCTCTTCTTGTTATCCCTCTCCTTCCTTGACTGCATCCCATTATTCTAAATCAGAGTAGCTTTCTGAACTACTCCCGCATAAGTTTCAAGCTCAAACATAGCCACTCTATCTCTGATCCAAGGCTCCAATCCTTGCTGAAATTTTTTTGCGTTTTCCTCCTCGGTGCTGGTATACTTTGTCATAAACCTTGACAACTCAGTGAACTTCTTCTCATACTCCAGTACAGTCATGTTCCCTTGCTTCAGCTCCAAAAATTTAAGCTCAATCTGATTCTGCATGTACTTAGGGTAATACTTGTCCAGAAATAACTTCTTAAATCTCTCCCAAGAAACCTGTTGAGTTGCTTCCATAGCTTTTACTGATTCCCACCAATAGATGACTTCGCCCTTCAAGAAGTAAGTAGCATACGGCGTCTTCTGATCGTCTCCTAACTGTACCAACTCAAAAGCCCTTTCCATCTCCTTGATCCATGTGTTAGCTATTACTGGATCAGTGGTATCATGAAATACAGGTGGATTCACATTCTGAAAAGCCTTGAAAGTGACAATTTGTCTAGGTGGTACTGGTGGTTCAGGTGGTTGGTGTGGTTCACGGTTATCTTGGTTTTCAATTCGTTGTTGAAGAGTTAGTTGTTGTTGGGCTATAGCATTGGTTTGCTGTTGCAAAGTTTCCAGTAGTCGAAGAATATTTGGGTTTTTGGTGGATGTGGTTGTTGGGTTCTTCTTTTTGGGAGGCATGATCCTGAAATAAGAGTTATGTCAAAACAGATATGAATAATAAAACAATTCGAGGGTATCGCATGGTATTCTTATTTACATGTGAGGTCAGGTTTCAAATTAAGCAGATATGATGATGCATATAAAAGCGTATAATAACAGTTGAAAGCAATTGGAACAATAGAGCATGATTATTGAAATTTAAAGGTCACAATACATGGGATTAGAACAAAGTCTGATTCTAGGATCAACAGGCTTATTTAAAGGAAATAACGGAAACAACTGGGGAATTCTACGGAGTTTGATAGTACAACAACATGAAAGATAAATGGAAAGAACTAAGGCTCCACTCCATCTGAACGGGGCTTGGTAGTCTTTTCCTCTCGAAGCGTCTTCACAATGCTTTGGAGCTCATCCGTCACCATCTGAATGACATACTGGCTGGTCCGGTCCCGGTGCGCTGGCATCTCCTCAAGCTTAGTGTTGACGTACTGAACTAAGGTCTCAAGTCTCACAGTCATCTGCTCCTTGGGCTTCCCTTCGTAGTTTCGGCTGTCCGGGTACACGTTCTTCAGTCGGTCATACTTTCCCTGAAGCATGTCACACTCGCGCCTCAACTCAGCATACACGGTGAAAGCAATAGTGTCGTCTGAACCAGAGGATGACGAGGAATGCGCCATTTGCTGACAAACCAATAAGAGGAGTATTAATAATAAACTTACTTAACCTACTCTCTCGCATATTATCTATAACCTACACATATACCCTTTAACCTATTTGGGTTGTCCAGGGACTCTAAACCGTAGCTCTGATACCAAAACCTGTCACACCCCAACTTAAACAACAATTTAAATATAAATATTACAACATTTAATAATAAATAAACATACCCAAATCCAAGATCTTACAGTTTAGGGTTTGGAAACGCCCAACACTACCATCTATTACAACTGATTTTAAATATCGAGTCCTCACACAAACTACTATCACTTATTCTACCTGAGCTCGAACATAGGCATCAGCATCACAGGTCTTACGGGCAGTCTGCTTGAATCTAACCATAGCTGCTAGCTGTAATATCAGGGTAAAGCAAGGAGTAAGCCAAATGCTCAACAAGTGCTAAACAATACGATACAAACATAAATCGAGATATATATTAAAGAATGTCAATGGGAGGACATGACCAATGATAATGAGAGATAAAACTTTGGGTGATGGCATCATTTTGTTGGTATAAAAAAAATCAATTTTTAATCAAAATTATTTTATGACGCTACGGATTATAGCCGATGATCAGCTGCGAAGTAATCCCGAATCTCGCTGGGTTCTAAAACATTAATGGGAATCCCTAGGCAACTTTTAAGCTTAATATAAGTGTGGAAAGGACTCGCGTCTCAGTCCAGATCCACTATTCAAAGAAAACATTTATCCCCCTTTGGGACTGAAAACCCACATTTTATTTATTTCAAAAACTGATGCCGATTTATAACAAAATCTCTTTTACAGTAAACATTTTTTTATCAAGGGATTATAGATCAACTCGAAACACGGGAAATATGGTACTAAATCTCAGGGCCATGATTCAAAAAACTATACTCTATTAAAGTAACTGAATGGTTTTCATATATCAAAGATTGGATAAGGGGATTTAGTGAGGCTATTGGATATTATAAAGGGTAATGCCAAATTGGGCTTAAAGCAATGGTTTCTCATCAAGGTTCAAGTGCTGGATCATCAAGAAGATAAGCTTCATGAATACTAAGGGTGTTAAGGTATGCAGAAATGATCTTTAACACAGGATATATCAGAATTGTCAAGCTTCAGGATAAGAAAGAGGGGTATCAATCAATGAGGAATCACTTTGATAAGTATTTGGCTTTTAGGGTTCAAGGTAATGTTCTATAGGGGTTCAAGTATCAGGATGAGATATCAATACTTAGGAATCATCAGCATGTAAATCAAGAGAATTAACCAAGAGTTATAACTACCCTTTCTTTTATCCTGGCATTCGAATTACTTTAATATACTATCATGATAAGACCACTTTGCAATACGTACTCCAGGGTTCATGGCATTTTTATATAATTCAAAGATAAACATAAGATACTCTTGATTTAATATATCAAATGACACATGATAGTTGCAGCAATGTATGAACTATTAGCAGTAAATATGAAGGACAAGTTGAATCACTTGCCTTGAGAAAGGCTGGTCTGGTCTGACTGGTAGGAGCAACTGGAGCTTCACTCGACCTTTATGGCAAGTTTTCCTACATAAATAATAATAATAATCCTCATTATAATATATTCTCACCAACTTAACCTATTTACAACCCGAATTTAAACACGGATGACACTTAGGCCTATATGCACTTAATTTATATTCACCTTTAATTTATAATTGCACACACATAGCCACATAATCACATATCATATATTAATACCAAATAACACCATATACACCATAATGCAACACTAGGCTTGGATGATCTCGATCCCCCAACTTAAGCCACTTGGTCGCTAAACTAGACAAAGTCTTCTAATTTTGGCTTCCTAATTCGATGTGCCTTTACTAAACTATCCAAGACCTATTGACCCTCACTTGTGCCTTTTATTTTACTGACTCTATACTATCTTACAACTATGGTGGTCAACCTAAATCTCACTCCTAAGTGTTCTAAAACTATGTGCTAAGTGAAAGTGTTCACTGGTGCAAATTTCAGAATGATATCTATGGTTTCTTGAGTGCATTTGACACCCTTAAACTATAGGTTTTCCTTCAAAACTCTTACACAAGACTCTCCTGACCTAAGGGCATCTCCCAAACTTGATGTGGCTCAAGGGCCTGGCTTGGGCCTTCTTGGGCCTAATCTCAAAGTCCATGGTTCCCCTGTTTTTCCTGGGTAGAAAACACCCTAACTTGAATTAACTTGTGACACATGGTTCTAACTCATATCCTATGAACTATGGTTGGAAAAACTTCCTGAAACTTCCTCTAACTAAATCACAACAGGGTCTAATGAGGGCCTACCCATGACGTGGTCAAATCTCCCTATTTCTAAGTTGCAACAAAACTGTCCCCTGCTGTACAGATTTTGTTATTCTACTTGTGCACCTAACCAAATGACATGCAAACCTCCAACCAACACATAAAACCTTTTATATACTCCCAATACTAACTTCTGGTGGCTTGGGCCTCAAAGTGCACATCAATGACATGGTCAAAACTCACTCTAAACCTCATGGTACTAAACTGATTTTCTGCAGAAATTATAACTCTCCTTTCTCCAAGGTTTTGACTTGACAAACTCAACCACCAACAACCCAATACCCAAACCAAGACTTAAACATGGTGATCTACTAAACTAACTCCCTTATACTCAAAATAATCTTGGTGGAGATAATCCTTACCTAAGGTGCAATCATGGTAAAACAAAAGAAACCACATTTCACAACTCACAAATCATCAAGTTTTTGAAACAATAAGTTATGCATTTTATAAAAGATATACACGACTTATTACCGTGCATCAAGAAGTATTAATCAATATTAACACATTATTCCTACTGAAATTAAAGCTTACTAATAAAATCTTTCCAAATGATCAAAATCTTATAACATTCTAAGTGAAATCCACATGCATGCATGTCTTCGAGTTTTGCAAGCCAAACAACATATTTTCTAAATATGTTTTACCAAGAAATTTACATGCAAGCCTAGCATGAGCTATATCTAGATGATCACTTAGCATGCAAGGAGTTTCATCAAATTTTTACTACAAAATTCAAGCCATTATCACATAAACATGCAAAAATTGAACAAAGCAACAAGAATGGTCTCAAGAACCATTCATTCGGCTCCCCTATGGTCATGGCCGAATGAAATGAAAGGGAATGGCCATTTAACATCAAGAGTTTCCTTCTCAAGACTTGGCACTTCACCATTCCTTGTAGTCCTCTCAAAAACAACCTTAAACTCACAAGAATCAAGGTTGTACTTTGAGTTTGAACTAAAACCTTAACATGCAACCTGAAAACTCAAACTTTCTACTCAAAACTCTTTGAAATATATGTGATCATGGTATGGGAAGTAACATTTACTTATGTAGGAGGTGGGAACTTGATTGAGAAAGAAAGAAAATGGGGAGGGGGAGGTTTCGGCTGAAAAGCCGAGAGTGAGGGGGTAGGAGCCGAGAGTGAGAGAGAGGAGGGAGAGAAGAAAGAGTGTGGTGTGGGTGATGTGTGAAATGATCATGTCTTTTACTTGTTTTATGGCTTTTGTTTTGACAAATGTGAGTGGGAATAGGAATTGACATGACTACCCTTCCACTTATACTTGGACCATTTTGCATGCAAGGTTAAAATGGAATTTGGCTAGAAAAATAAGAGTTAGTGGGGTGGTAATTGTCTCTTTAGCCCTTTTGGATTGAATAGAAAGGATTTGCATGCAAGGACAACTATGTAATTTGCTAATTATAACAATCAACATTTATAAAGATTTATTTTTGTAAAATAAAACACAAGTTCAAAAATTATAAAATTTATACCATAAAATAATTTGGATTTTTAGAAATTTTATAAAACTACTTTTGAAATTTGTGAACAAAATAACTTTTAAAGAGAAATTTATTCAAGGTTTAAAATATTCCTTATAAGTCAAAAATGAAAAAAATAAATAAACTTTTGCTTTGAAAATTCATATACCACATAACGAAAATTTAAGACGCAGAGTTCTCATTCACACAAGCATACAATAGTTGCATATATTGCCATTCGGCTTTTAAAGTTGTACTAAATTTACAATTAATATTACACAGAAATGCCGGTTGTAATAGTATGCCTGATTCCTTACTATTACCTTCATTGAGGACAGTGAATATTTTAAGTTTGGGGGTAGTAGTTGAAGGAATATAGTTTGTGTGAGTCTCATATAGTTTGCATATTCATGATAGTTTTATTTTATATAGTTGCATATTTTGCCATATAGTTTTTTTTATTTTATTTTTGGTAGTTTTTTGATATTTTGTTCATGTAGTTTCATGCATTTGTATTATAGCATGATCCCTTAGATAATTTTCCGATTGACTTGTGATATTGATGCTAGTGTTGTGATGTCGTATTTAGTAATGTTGAGTCTTATTGGATTGATTTGCATGCTAGAGACACTTGTATTTCACTAAGTCTTATAGGTTTCTAGAGTGCTAGATCATAGTCATGGTTTATTTGTCGAGGTTTAATCGCTTGTTTATATTTAGAAATTAGGATATTCTCTTAGTAATAAAAGACATGGAATATTTAATAATTGGAGAAAATTGGATTCCATTTCTAGTTGTGTGGCTAGGTGTCAAATGGCTAGTAGCCGACTCATATTTTATGAGTAGTCTAGGGTTGAATGAGATGGAGCGAAACGCACTCATTCAGAAATTCTTGGAAAAAAAAGAGAAAAAAAGAGAAAAGAATAAAGGTTATGTATAATTGATAACGAGTGGGCTCTTTAGTACTCGAGTTATTAAGTTCTTAGGGGAATTTGTTCCTAGTGACCTAAGGCTTTTATAGTCTGGGATTCGTTAACCTAACACTCGCTACATGGGTACTATTGTATAAGTCTTTTGTGGACCTCATTCATTGCATGATCAAATAAGCATACTTGTGTGGTTTTATTGTAAATAAAAGCATGAATCCATATAAAATTCTCATATATGAATTGAAGTGTTATAAGTTATTTTGAGTTTAGCTTTTATTCTATTTATAAACTTGCGATTGTCTTGATAAGTAGTGAGTCATGATTGTCGATCTAGTTGTGATAGTACATCTATAAGCATTTGCACCCACGCACGTCTCCGGTTTGTAGGTTAATTTAAGAGATTTGGTTGATCTTTATGCGAATAATTGCATTTACCGAGGTGTTGCTTGTTGATTGGTTAGTTACTCTATGGGGATCGTTGCATTCATATTAGTTATATTCATGCATTTTTATTTCTTGTTCTTTGAGTCTGTTTATGCTTGAGGACAAGCATCGATTCAAGTTTGGGGGTATGTTGAGTGGCATTTATGACACTTTATAATACTCTAATAAGCTTTGAATTGATGCCTTTATACTCAAGTTGTCAAGTGTTTTAACGTGTTTTCGAGTGTTTTTGCATTTCAGGCATTACCTAGGTAATCAGGTGCATTAGCATTATTTTGTTGCTAATTTGGTGTCAAGGTGGTGTTGGAATAAAAACTCGTTGAAAGCTGGCTCGAAGCTGCAAGAAAAATAAAGAAGTCAGTTTTGGCAGAAGCCCAGCGCGCCCGTTGTAACACCCCCGAATCCGGGGTCGGGGATTCGGGTTGTCACGAGTTCCATTTCCCTTAATAACACCCAATCTTAGTAAACAATCAACTACTCTGCACTGTGACCCCACAATAAACACACACACCACAAGTTATAGTCTCAGAGATGAATATCCAAAAATAATCACAAGTCATTTTATTCCACAATTATAAGCCAATACACCTTAAAAGGGTTTCTGAATAAATTTACATTTCTTTGCCATTATTACAATTGATAAAGATACATAAGTCTGGTACATCAAAAGTTGAAAGCCTAGCCTATTGGTAGTTCCTACCTCAGCTACAGCGACATCAACACCTATAGGAAACTGCGGTACGTTTCCTGATCGCTTGCGAATCGGGAGCTTGGTCCTGTTCATCTTTTCTATCTGTTGTTGTGTGATGAAAGAAGAAAGCAAGGGTGAGCAACAAGCCCACCAAAATAATATGTATAATGATTTACAATATATGAGCATTCTCATAGTACTCATGAAAGTCTTGGTCAAGAAGAAATGAACCAAGTTTGATATCTTAATGCGATGAAGTTGCAAAATATTCAGTATATATACACATATACTTTTCAAAATCTTGGAAGTCCTCTTCCATGCATAATATACACAGAGTTCCAGTTTATAACTGTATAAAACTATCGTTGCAAAGTGATCTCATATATCTAACCTTGTCTCAACGTTTTTCTGAAAATCTTTGACATGCATAAGATAATCATTTACTAGATATAAGTTTAAAAGATGAAGTTACAAGATACTCCAATATACTTATATCTTTTCCAAATACTACTTGAACTACCACAATTCAAGTTATAATTAGTTCAAAAGTTCATCACATAGATGAGACTACACGATAATACTTTAATAGATTCAATCTTTAAAATATCATCAAAATAAAATGAAGTTATGAGATACTTCATTTGATGCAAATATCATTTTGAAAACTTGACCCTGCCAACACTCAACAATCGCCCAACCGTAGCCTTTCTATCGAAGTGCTCTGGGTAGTGTTGCAGAAATATCCAATTGGATGATGAACTCATTACGGGAGTTTGCCGCGCCAGGAAGACCACTTACGATGATCAGTCGTAGTAGTACAACCCCACCATTTTCTACATGTAGAGGAGAACCTGTCGGATTTACTTATCAACCGAACACTGGACTCCTAAGGAATGGACCGTCTTAGCGGAAATTCCAGGCCATTATGGGCCAATATAATAAGGCTGGGTCGGCGCCACTCGACCACTTACGCCACTCCTAGTTCAGATGAAATCCATGACTCTGAAACGTAAAGCTCGTCCCCCCTTTCCCCGAGTAGAAACTTGTTGATACGGCTCCACCAAGAAGTCGTGTCTAGTTGGAAAGGAAAACTCACCGATATTTCCCAGGCGATGCCTGTTAATGGATTAACTTGTTCCAAAAATTTTACTTCCCGAGTGTTGGGTATGTAATCAAAATTCTTTTATCAAGACAGCAACCTTGTTGCGAATATAAAACACACCACAGAGCCGGATCCCTCAGGTTTTGAGCGAGTATTTAAATCCCCTTCAAAAGGAGGATCTTAAATATAAAAATGAGTTTTGGGATCCGCTCAAACTTTTAAAAATCATTTTGAAGACTCTCAAAACATTTTTAAAAATGTTCGGAGTGATGCTGATTTAATAAATCAGTCCCAATATATAAAAAAAAATATCTGAATATTATTATTTAAATAATATTCCCATAAAGAATAATCTTTATAAAAATAATTGAAGTAGATGTTGTAAAACTTATACTTGAATTGGATATTAAATAACCAAAGATATACTTATACGAAAGTACTATCTTTATTTGAATAATCAAAAATAAGTTTGATGATCGACACCTTATTCTTTAATAAAATAAAGAATATATTTCAGTAAATAATCGAAGTCATAGGTCCTCAAATGAATATTCAAATAATATTCAATTAATAAAATAAGCTGAGTCATAAGCCCTCGAATGAATATTTGAAATAATATTCAATAAATAAAATAAGCTGAGTCATAAGCCCTCGAATGAATATTCGAAATAATATTTATTAAATAATATAAAGTTATCGAATAAACCTTATTCGATTAATAGTTTTGAAAACTATAACCATATATATATAAATATATATATATAATCTACTCGGGATCCTCGACTCCCGGTTTTAGAAAATGTTTTCACCTTTGGGTCCCTATACTAAGGGTATATGCAAATTACCGCTATTCTCTAGCATAGGTATTATCAACTGAACCAACAGATATATATGGCAAGAATACGAAATAGGCATGCATATGTACCATATCACATGCTACAATATATCGCAAGAATTTGCTAATTTAACCATCATGCATCTATCACAAGATCATGCATATACAAGTGTATACATCACAACAACAGTATAACGGATAGAAAACTTGCCTGAGTGCTCCCGGATAGACTTAAGCTTAGAGTGGGTCCGATAACCTATGAATAACAACATAAGTCAGAATTAGACCCCGGTCGCTTAAGAAACTAGACTTTAACCATTTAGAGTCCTAATGTTCGCTTTCGCGCTTAACGATTCACTTAAGTCGCTCGAGTACCCGTGGCTCCACCATTTTTAATAAATTTACCATTACGAGTTTTAAGGAGATTATTTCACAAATGTCTTACCAACTGCCTATTACACCTTACATAAATGTTTCTTACCCCAATTAGTCATTTAAGGTCCTTTACCAAGGTTTCAAAGTAAGGCGAGGGGTAATGGTTCGTTCGCGAAATGTCGTTACTTAAAACGGCCGTTTCTCCTAAACCGTACATCGGAATCAAACGAACTACATATCAAAACGAAGCTCGTAACAGGAACTATCTAAACATGGCAATGGTAAAAACTTAACAGTGAGTTCAAGGGTTCTGATGTTAAGAACAAAAACAGTCTACGGTAAATCGGGCATTACGACGGCTATGTTTACGCGATTTCCCAATTTTATACCATTCCAATTCAACCACCAATCAATCCACAATCACAACCAAATCAAAACTCCATCCATACTACATCATAACAGCCCCAACAACTCAATATTAACAATTTATACTTATTCCCCACATGAACTAAAAGCTTTACTTAAGTTCTTTAACTAATTATCAAGATTTACAACTCCAAAAATACCACAAAACCAACTAATCTCTACAAACTCAACCAAACTTTAAACAAACAAGCATCATGCTTCACATATACTATATCAATCATATTCATTCCTAATTACTCAAAACTAAAGGTAGGATTTGGAGTTTATACCTTCCTTGGAGAGTGGAGAATCAAGAGAATGGCTTGGAATCACCCTTAAAGTCCTTATCCAAGCTTAAACTAAACAAAACTTCAAGAACAAAAATTTTAGTTCTTGAAAAACACTATTCACCATCTTCTTCCATGATTTATTGGAAGAGATTGTGAAGGAATTAGAAGCTTAAACTTATAGGATATCCATATCTATGTACAAGGAACCTTAGGTAATTACCTTGTGATTTAACAATGCTTGGAACTTGATTTTGATTTTTTTCTTCCTTTGGAAAAGCAAGAAGCCGAGAGCAAGCTTGGAAGAAATGAAATGTTTTGTGTTTTGTTTAGTGAAAATGAAATGTTTGGCTTGGTTGGTTGAATTTTGATTTGTTTTAGGTTAATTACCTAATTAACCTTGATTTTGTGTGGTTATCATTCAACCACACTTCCTTCCCTCCTATGTCATGCTTATGTCACTTTGTGATGTCATCATCCCTTACTTGCCCTCTTCTTATTGGTTGGATGACCTTATCATCCCTAACCTCCTTGATTAACTTCCTAATTATTTTCCTAATGATCGCTGATCTGTTATACGGTTCGCTTAACTTTCGTTCTCGTTTATCGTTTGAGGGATCATACCCGGGATCTTATTACTTGGGTTCCCTTAACCTTTCTCAATACATTATATTCCTTTTATGATCCTCTCTTAAAATTCTTTAATTTAAATCCTTTTTATCCTGTTACCTTATACTCAATTATTTCCGTATCTAGTGGATTTCCGGGAAAAATCAAAGTGTTCGGAATTGGATTCTGACGATCTTTACATACACTTATATACCATATAGAGTACTAATAAAATCTCATAATATCCATAACAGAACCCCTGCATAGTGTGGCATGAAAAGTTTTCTCATTCAGCAAAAACACTATTCATAAGGGTTTCAAAAATTTTCCAAAAATTGGGGTTATTACAGTCTCCCCTCCTTAAAAGGATTCCGTCCCGGAATCAGATAGAAAATGAATAGGGATACTCTCTTAGCATTGCACTTTCTAACTCTCGAGTAAATTTTCCCACATTGTGGTCCTACCACCAAACTCTGCCTAGTTTAATAACCCTTCTCCTAAGCACTTGTTCCTTTTTACTCTATAACCCTTCCTGGTTGCTCCATATAGGTTACGTCGGGTTGCGTGTCTATGTGCTCATATGCCCCTATTTATCTGGCATCCGAATTATACTTCCTTAACATTGATACGTGGAACACGTTATGACTTGCTACATGTTCGGGGGTAGGGCTAGCTCATATGCTAACTTCCCAAAACGTCTTAATATATCCAAGGGTCCAACAAATTGTAGACTTAGCTTTCCTTTCTTTCCGAACCTCATCAATCCTTTCCAAGGGATACCTATAACATAACTAGGTCCCCTATTTCATACTCTTTGTCCTTTTGAGTCAAATCAGCATACCTCTTATGTCCATCTTGGGTTACTACCAGCCGTCCTCTGATTAGATCTATTATATCCCTGGTCCTTTGGACTACTGCGGGTCCGAGCATCTTGCGCTCTACAACTTCATCCTAACATAAGGGAGATCAACATTGTCTTCCCTCAAGGATCTCATAAGGCGATACCTCGATACTGACATACGATCGATTATCGTGAGATAACTTAATCCGCGTTAAGTGATCATTCCAAATTCTTTCAAGTCTATTGCACCAGCTCTCATCATAGTTTCTAGCATTATAGCTTTTGCTTCTCACTACCCATTCTTTTCCAGTTCGTAATCGCTACTACCTTCCATTCCTAATATTATACTGGTTATACTTTTGCTCGTTAGCGTTCTATAACCTTTTAATAACCTCGTCAACCTTAGTATCACGAATGTGTTTCCATTCCGAATACCACCACAACTTTACTAGCTGCTTCTATCTTCGAAAGCTTAGTCCTTCATATAGAAGTAAAAGAATTTATTGAGAGATTACTATGATCATGAACACTTGTTATATCGCATAGTTAGTACAGAAGGTGGCCAGCCTTTAGTACTTGACAAGCAATTAAACAATAGATGGTATCCTACTAGGCTTCTATCACACAGATAGATAGTCATTCGGCAATACCTCCCCTTCTGGAAGGGTTGTTCTTCTCAACTTATATGAAATGAAAAGGAGAGAAAAGAACGAACTGAAGAGAATTGTATATGTCAAAAAAATATACTGCCACAAAATATCTGGCTTGGAACCTACCTCTGAACTATAGAGGTTTGATATAGGAGAACAAAACATATGTGTTTATATATCAACATCAAGTATTATCGCATCGCATTTCGCATGCTGAATATTTACTATTTCGTCCATCATTCTATGGACCCATGCTCTTGCTCGAGCTTATAAACAATCACCTTTGAAACTCCCTCGACATCAAAAATCGAATCTGGAATCTCATTTTATACATCATCGTTAATAGAATTCTATGCTTGCACCGCAACCTTCCTCGTATAGTAATACGACTCTCTATTGATAAGAAGGAATAAGTATTCAATAGGTAAATAATCGACCTAGTTTTTTTTTCTATCAAAGATAACTTATACGTCAATACAACCCGATTAGTGGTACTCAATCTCAACATCCATTCCAATACAACTCTCACGGTTGTAATCAGCTCATTACTTGCAGAATCATTGCTGCATTACTATGGTCCACTACTAAACTACTGTCGTCATTCATTTTCCATGAAGTCTTAATATCTAACCATACGGAGTCCATACATGTCGTATCAAATCCTTCTAAGGAGTTAACATAATCACCATTCGTAATTCATGAAGAACACTCCTGATCCTGACATACATACATGACATGAAGCCTATAAAATTGCAGAAGAGTTTCAATCAAAGCACCGATAGCAGGTTAATACCATTCTTAATCATATACCTTCAATAGAAGACTTAACTCGAAGGTTCGTCTAGTCCTTTTTGAAACATGGTCCTGGCTTATCTCAAGATAGCACCTTCTGAGATTGATAGCCCGCTCATGGCGATTACATGAATTAAACCTTTACCAACTACTATTACGGTTGGGTATTGCACAGTCATCAGAAGGAATGTCAATCTTCCAAACCATAATACAACCTTCACAGCTTTAACCATCATCACTGTATTTCTTTGGCACAAGCTCCTATAATTATCCTCTTACCTTTAAAGTGTCGGCCACCTCTTTGGCCTTTCCTGATAGTAAAATTTCCTTACAGTCAATGTCATTTTAATCACCTCCAAATAAATTTTCTACCTCATATCAATCACTGCTTATGTGAAGATGTTTTCCTTAAAATCTGATGAGTAAAAAAATATCACCATTTTTCCATAAGTTATTGCCTCATTCTTTAGAGGTTAATCACTGTCACGACTGACTCTCAATCATACTTAGAACATCTTTTATTTTAAGTCCTAATTGCCCTGAACAATTTCGACCATTACTGGTTCGATCCATACTTTCTCGTGGTTTAACACGTGCCCCACTTGGCATCATTATAATTACGTCATATTTCCTTTATCCACATTTCTATTCTTGAGAATTTTGAATATTACCTTTCTCCTTGTAAAACCTCTAAGGTTATCCTTGAATCGTTCCTCCTGTATTCCCTAGATACAGGGCATATCAAGATACCATTTATTAATAACAGAATCATTGTCTATATACTTCTGAAAGAAAAAAAAAATTTCTCCACTGATTCTTAAAGGTTGTTATTACCTTAATTTTCTCCAATTCATACTGTCAAAACTCATACTATCCCTATTAAGGGTGAAATGCCAGCCTTTATGCATTCCCCTAAGATTCGTTTTAAGTTACCGATGTTCTATCCTTAATTCCACCTTTAAAAAGGTACATGCATCCTTCCATGGATAAATGAAGTCATATATCCCTGATAAGGGTGTCTTATTCAATCATTCCCACCTCGATAGTATATGCCTAGTTTCACAATAACATCTGTATTCAAAATGAGGTCAATCAATATGGCCTCCAAAAGATAACAACGGTTATCCGCTTTTCTTGCCTAATTTGGTAACGATAACAAGGATGTTCTGGAAGATATTGGTCGTGTTCAACGTGAACCTCTTCTTAATAATTCCTTATTTACTTTTGTTGTTTATCTCAACAGTCACCTCAATATTGGGATATCTTTCATACATGGCGTCTCCCTTTCTGGGTATCAAGCCACCGGTCTTACACTTCACATTCTTGAAGGTCACTTCCTTCATCCAATTTTTCCTAATTTCTTACTTTCTTGTCTCCTCAGTCTATCCTCGTCTCATTATTTATCCTTCGAACTATCTCAAGGTTTCCTCGAATCCTCCCAACTTACAGGGGATAAAATATATGTTTCTCTTATGCCCTCAACCATCAATTTTAACTCATGGTGAATCACCCTCATCCTGACGAATGCATACTTTTCTATTTCTATTGCTACGAGTCTTTAGGGTTTCCTCATACCCAACTCCTTTATCATACCTCAAACTCTATTGCCTTTATATTCCTTTCCACTTCAGTTTCTTTTTATTTTCCTTTCTCTTATCATTATTTCATGAACCAACACAACAGAGCATTGATTTCAAACATCCCGTCATTCTGGATTCGTGTCCTCAGAACGAATCTTGATAACTTTTACAACTTAGATTCATAATTCATCATACTCGTCTGCCTTTGTTCTGACTCTAAAGCTTTTACACTATCTCCATAACCTTGGGAATTACTTTCCCGAAAACAATTGACTGAACTTAAATTAGTTTATTATAATCTCTTGCTTCGTGCCTTCCTTGGCCTTTCACCAGCAGGTGGTCTCTCTCTTAGGAGGGTAAGTGACAAAAACAGTCTTTTGTGATTCGTCAATCATTCAGAATCTCAAATGATTCCTCTATTTCCTTTATCCAGGCTCTTGCCTCGGCTGGGTCAGCTCGTTCCTTGGAACTCTGAGAGCTTAGCGACTTAAAGGTCCTGAAATTGCGACCTCCCTGATTATCACATTCAAGGTTTGCTCCTAATCTTATTCCTTGTGGGGGCATATTACTTGGAATTTTTTTTGAGAATCTCCGGATATTTGTCTTACTTACTTTGCTTAAGTCTTTCCCTCGTTCAGTCCGTGCATGATTGCAAATTATGAATTCTCAAGTTCGATAAACTTCATGACACTCTCTTAAGTGTTAATAGAGCAATTAACAATGTGATCTTATCACAAACAAACTGATCTGAACTGAGATTAACGAATATATACATAACCATTTGTTCGAGGGTACAACAACTGAACACATTAAAGAGAATTACATCATTATCTGATTGCTTCTATCCCAAAAGTACTACCATAGATAATCATCTAGTCATTAAAACTAATCATTCATAACTTAGGCTAATCCTCCAAAAGTGGTGCTACATGAAACCCTTGTCTGATTGCTCTAGCTCTGCACACTACCATGGATCAAGAAATACGGGCACGCACGACATCCCTAACCTGCTCCATCACAGAGGTGATGAGGTCTAAGATAGTTGCAAGTAGAGCTGGATCAATCTGACCCTCAAGATGGCCTTTAGCTGTAACATGGGCGGTAGCCTTAATCCTTTCCATGCTATGAGCTAATCCTGCCGGAAGTACCCCGCCCTCAATCCTTGGTGCAGTAAGTCGATCCAACAGATCACTCCTAACATTACGGGCCTCAGACAGGCCACCCAAAGTCATGTAATAATCGGCGATAAGAGAAGCCTGAGTGGTTGCATCTAGCAGTCCATGGGGTGCAGGTGGTGCAGGCCCAGGGGATCCAAATGGATAACCAAGCACGGTATCGGGTGACAATGGTGCATGAGATAAAGGTGGCATTTCCTCAGTATGTGCTGGGCTCTGTACAGGGGAGGGAACCGGAATTGGTGGAACCTCATGGATGTCTACAGGAACCTCTGGAAGAGGGTCTGATACTGGTATAATTGGGGTCGTGGAAGGCCCCACTCCTTCTGCCATCATTAACCTTTGTGCCCTTGGTAACTCTGCATCCTCTAGTGCCACCCTCGCGGCCATTCTTGCTCTGGTAGTCGCCCTGACTATGGTCATCAATTCCTCCGCGGTCCTCTCTTCATTCTCATCAGGATCCTCCATGAGATCCTCCTCAGCCACAATCCTTTCCGGAATAACATCCTCAACCGTAACATTCTCAATATGAATCTCATCTGGTCCCTCATTAGGGTACTCTATCGGATTCACAATTTGATCTCCAACTTGTAATAAAACATCCTCATGCTGATGCTCCTGAACCTCAGGGTTCGGTGCCCCGCTGCCCTATACGAGAACGAACTATGTTACTATCACGATATTTATAAGGGTTCTCGTAAGGGTTTTAACTGTCAGTACTACGTTAGGTAGCCCGACTATGAACTTGGCAAGTGTTCTTATTATCTTAGTGAACTTATTATCTTTACGTCACATCATCTCTGAGGTTTATAACGCTTAGCTCTGATACCATTTCTGTAACACCCCCAAATCCGGGGTCGGGGATTCGGGTTGTCACGAGTTCCATTTCCCTTAATAACACCCAATCTTAGTAAACAATCAACTACTCTGCACTGTGACCCCACAATAAACACACACACCACAAGTTATAGTCTCAGAGATGAATATCCAAAAATAATCACAAGTCGTTTTATTCCACAATTATAAGCCAATACACCTTAAAAGGTTTTCTGAATAAATTTACATTTCTTTGCCATTATTACAATTGATAAAGATACATAAGTCTGGTACATCAAAAGTTGAAAGCCTAGCCTATTGGTAGTTCCTACCTCAGCTACAGCGACATCAACACCTATAGGAAACTGCGGAACGTTTCCTGATCGCTTGCGAATCGGGAGCTTGGTCATGTTCATCTTTTCTATCTGTTGTTGTGTGATGAAAGAAGAAAGCAAGGGTGAGCAACAAGCCCACCAAAATAATATGTATAATGATTTACAATATATGAGCATTCTCATAGTACTCATGAAAGTCTTGGTCAAGAAGAAATGAACCAAGTTTGATAATTTAATGCGATGAAGTTGCAAAATATTCAGTATATATACATATATACTTTACAAAATCTTGGAAGTCCTCTTCCATGCATAATATACACAGAGTTCCAGTTTATAACTGTATAAAACTATCGTTGCAAAGTGATCTCATATATCTAACCTTGTCTCAACGTTTTTCTGAAAATCTTTGACATGCATAAGATAATCATTTACTAGATATAAGTTTAAAAGATGAAGTTACAAGATACTCCAATATACTTATATCTTTTCCAAATACTACTTGAACTACCACAATTCAAGTTATAATTAGTTCAAAAGTTCATCACATAGATGAGACTACACGATAATACTTGAATAGATTCAATCTTTAAAATATCATCAAAATAAAATGAAGTTATGAGATACTTCATTTGATGCAAACATCATTTTGAAAACTTGACCCTGCCAACACTCAACAATCGCCCAACCGTAGCCTTTCTATCGAAGTGCTCTGGGTAGTGTTGCAGAAATATCCAATTGGATGATGAACTCATTACGGGAGTTTGCCGCGCCAGGAAGACCACTTACGATGATCAGTCGTAGTAGTACAACCCCACCATTTTCTACATGTAGAGGAGAACCTGTCGGATTTACTTGTCAACTGAACACTGGACTCCTAAGGAATGGACCGTCTTAGCGGAAATTCCAGGCCATTATGGGCCAATATAATAAGGCTGGGTCGGCGCCACTCGACCACTTACGCCACTCCTACTTCAGATGAAATCCATGACTCTGAAACGTAAAGCTCGTCCCCCCTTTCCCCGAGTAGAAACTTGTTGATACGGCTCCACCAAGAAGTCGTGTCTAGTTGGAAAGGAAAACTCACCGATATTTCCCAGGCGATGCCTGTTAATGGATTAACTTGTTCCAAAAATTTTACTTCCCGAGTGTTAGGTAAGTAATCAAAATTCTTTTATCAAGATAGCAACCTTGTTGCGAATATAAAACACACCACAGAGCCGGATCCCTCAGGTTTTGAGCGAGTATTTAAATCCCCTTCAAAAGGAGGATCTTAAATATAAAAATGAGTTTTGGGATCCGCTCTAACTTTTAAAAATCATTTTGAAGACTCTCAAAACATTTTTAAGAATGTTCGGAGTGATGCTGATTTAATAAATCAGTCCCAATATATAAAAAAAATATATCTGAATATTATTATTTAAATAATATTCCCATAAAGAATAATCTTTATAAAAATAATTGAAGTAGATGTTGTAAAACTTATACTTGAATTGGATATTAAATAACCAAAGATATACTTATACGAAAGTACTATCTTTATTTGAATAATCAAAAATAAGTTTGATGATCGACACCTTATTCTTTAATAAAATAAAAAATTTATTTCAGTAAATAATCGGAGTCATAGGTCCTCAAATGAATATTCAAATAATATTCAATTAATAAAATAAGCTGAGTCATAAGCCCTCGAATGAATATTCGAAATAATATTCAATAAATAAAATAAGCTGAGTCATAAGCCCTCGAATGAATATTTGAAATAATATTTATTAAATAATATAAAGTTATCGAATAAACCTTATTCGATTAATAGTTTTGAAAACTATAACCATATATATATATATATAATCTACTCGGGATCCTCGACTCCCGGTTTTAGAAAATGTTTTCACCTTTGGGTCCCTATACTAAGGGTATATGCAAATTACCGCTATTCTCTAGCATAGGTATTATCAACTGAACCAACAGATATATATGGCAAGAATACGAAACAGGCATGCATATGTACCATATCACATGCTACAATATATCGTAAGAATTTGCTAATTTAACCATCATGCATCTATCACAAGATCATGCATATACAAGTGTATACATCACAACAACAGTATAACGGATAGAAAACTTGCCTGAGTGCTCCCGGATAGACTTAAGCTTAGAGTGGGTCCGATAACCTATGAATAAAAACATAAGTCGGAATTAGACCCCGGTCGCTTAAGAAACTAGACTTTAACCATTTAGAGTCCTAATGTTCGCTTTCGCGCTTAACGATTCACTTAAGTCGCTCGAGTACCCGTGGCTCCACCATTTTTAATAAATTTACCATTACGAGTTTTAAGGAGATTCTTTCGCAAATGTCTTACCAACTGCCTATTACACCTTACATAAATGTTTCTTACCCCAATTAGTCATTTAAGATCCTTTACCAAGGTTTCAAAGTAAGGCGAGGGGTAATGGTTCGTTCGCGAAATGTCGTTACTTAAAACGGCCGTTTCTCCTAAACCGTACATCGGAATCAAACGAACTACATATCAAAACGAAGCTCGTAACAGGAACTATCTAAACATGGCAATGTTAAAAACTTAACAGTGAGTTCAAGGGTTCTGATGTTAAGAACAAAAACAGTCTACGGTAAATCGGGCATTACGACGGCTATGTTTACGCGATTTCCCAATTTTATACCATTCCAATTCAACCACCAATCAATCCACAATCACAACCAAATCAAAACTCCATCCATACTACATCATAACAGCCCCAACAACTCAACATTAACAATTTATACTTATTCCCCACATGAACTAAAAGCTTTACTTAAGTTCTTTAACTAATTATCAAGATTTACAACTCCAAAAACACCACAAAACCAACTAATCTCTACAAACTCAACCAAACTTTAAACAAACAAGCATCATGCTTCACATATACTATATCAATCATATTCATTCCTAATTACTCAAAACTAAAGGTAGGGTTTGGAGTTTATACCTTCCTTGGAGAGTGGAGAATCAAGAGAATGGGTTGGAATCACTTATATACCATATAGAGTACTAATAAAATCTCAGAATATTCATAACAGAACCCCTGCATAGTGTGGCATGAAAAATTTTCTCATTCAGCAAAAACACTATTCATAAGGGTTTCAAAAATTTTCCAAAAAATGGGGTTATTACACCCGCGCTGATCAAGCGCGCGCCCGCGCCGAAGTTCAGAATGCCAGCACGCCCGCGCTGATCAAGCGCTCGGCCACGCCGTGTCGGGATGCAGAATTCTGATTCTATTATAATTCGAATTGAGAGACGTCTATGCTGCATGGGGCTGCTATATAAACAACTCTAGGTCGTTCTTAATAAGTAATCAAGCCAGAGATATATCAAGGAGAGCGTAAGAAGACCGTTTTAGCACGATTTAACGAACACGAAAAAGATCTTGTTTTTACTTGTGAACCTTTGTTTTAAGTTGTATTTGGATGCTAGTTTTCTTATTTGTGAACCTTAATCTTGTTTTGTACTTGGTTTTATTTATTCGTTATAAAGACTACGTTTTATATACATGCTTTCATCGGAACCCACGTTGATGATGAGTCCGACTATGGGCTAATCGTTATCGTGGGGTTCTAGCGGATTTATTTATGGATTTCTTTAGTTAAATTGTTTGATGCCTTAGTATGTGGTGATTGTATGATATCCTAGTATTGGTTGTGTGTATTCGTCTTATGAGCATCGCGAACTTATAAGATAGTGTGTTAATTCTTAATGAAGCGAAAGTGAATCTAAGGATTTAGAACTTGCCATGCTAGCATAGGTTCATGTATTTGATATACATGATTCGTATGTAATTTTAACCATCTTACTTGCCCTGTGTAATCAAGATAATTAACTTGTGCTTAAACCGTTATGTTGTCAAATTCTATAGATATATAGGGTCTCAATATAATTGGTGTCTATTCAGCTTCCATCCCTTTTGTGGATGTCTGGTAGTATGGTACTCGTGCAACGAAAGTTGGTGTTTATCAGTTTCGTGTTGTCTGATTAGTGTCATCACCATTGTATGCTAAGATTAAGAACAATAAGGCTATTGAATGAAGTATTTAATGAAGTTAGAATCCCATGTTTGTCATATATATTAATTTAATCAATCTTATTCTCATATTTTTAATCATTAGTTTAATTCTTAGTTATAAACAACCTCAATTTATCATCGTCTTAGCATTGAATAATAACCATACATTATTGCTTAAGTGCGTGAATCAATTAGTTAACCAATACAGTCTCTTTGGGAACGAACTAGAAAAGATTCTATACTACTTGCGAACTCGTATACTTGCGTGTATTATTAGCGCGTGTTTAGCGACTAACACTCATGGAGTTCAAGGAAAGAGCTGGCTCAAGTATCACTTTTGGAGATGACAGTAAAGGTTATACTGTGGGATATGGCTTGATTTCAAAGGATAATGTCATCATTAAAGAGGTTGCCCTAGTGGATGGACTGAAACACAATTTGTTGAGTATTAGCCAGCTTTGTGACAAGGGCAACTCGGTAACATTTAATTCTGAAGCCTGGTTGTGACCAACAAGAGAAGCAACAAAGTGGTTCTCACTGGAGTGAGAAAGGGAAATGTGTACCTAGCTGATTTCAACTCATCAAATGCAGAATCTATCACTTGGCTATTTAGCAAGGCAAGTCAAGATGAAAGTTGTCTATGGCACAAAAAGTTGTCCCACCTTAACTTCAAGACTATGAATGAGCTAGTCAGGAAAGATTTGGTAAGAGGTATTCCTCAAGTGTAATTCTTAAAGGATGGACTGTGTGATGCATGTCAGAAAGGAAAACAAATCAAGGCATCAATCAGAAAGAAGCTTGATTCAACAATTGAAGAACCTCTACAATTACTACACATGGATTTATTTGGACAAGTAAACATATTGTCAATCTCAAAGAAAAGGTACTGTCTAGTAATTTTGGATGATTTCTCAAAGTTCTCTTGGACATATTTTCTCAAGTCCAAAGATGAAGCTAGTGAAATCATCATCAATCACATAAGACAAGTTAACAATCATCTTGATTTCAAAGTAAGAAGAATCAATAGTGACAATGGAACTGAGTTCAAAAATTCTGTGATGAGATCATTTTGTGAAGAGAATGGAATCATGCATGAATTCTCAATAACAAGAACCTCACAACAAAATGGTATGGTGGAAAGGAAGAACAAATCTCTTATTGAAGCTGCAAGGACAATACTAGAAGAATCAAAGTTACCAACATACTTTTGGGCTAAAGCTGTAAACACTGCATGCTACACTCAGAATATTTCTTTGGTCAATTAAGCAAAATGCATGACACCCTGCCAATTGTTCAAGAATAGGAAGCCAACACTGAACTTTCTTCATTTCTTTGGTTGTAAATGTTATATCTTAAGGAATCAAACTGATCAGCATGGGAAGTTTGATGCCAAAGCAGATGAAGGCATTTTTGTTGGATATGCTGTTGGAAAAGCATATAGAGTCTACAATCTCAGAACCAACATTGTTATGGAATCTGTACATGTTGTGTTTGATGACAAAAAGATTGAAGGACTGCAAGATGGAGATTTCCATGAAAACCTCAAATTTGACAATGTTGAGATGGTTTATGAAGACAGTGATGATGAAAGTGATCAAGAACCAATGTCTAAGGAAAATTCAGAAAAAATCTACAACTAATGACGCACATAATTCAACATTCGTCGAAAGACCAAGTGCATCATCCATTGGAAGATAATCTGCATCATCCGTTGAAAGGAAAAATTCAACATCCGTTGAATTATCAATATAAATTGAGGGCCAATACAGATTACAATAAAAAAAGACCCCAACTACTAGTCAAAGATCCAAAAACTCAAGGGGAGTTTCTTCTAATCAAAACTCTGTCATACATCAAGACAATAATGAGGCTTTTTCATCTAGAGCTAATCTACCTCAACAGAGAAAGTGGACTAGAGATCTTCAAGAGTGCAAACAAGGAAAGCAACTCAAGATGAATGTCTATATAGCAACTTTCTATCTCAGGAAGAGCCTAAAAAGGTAGAAGAAGCTCTGTTGGATCCTGATTGGGTTTTAGCTATGCAAGAGGAGCTAAACCACTTTAAAAGGAATATAGTATGGAAGCTAGTACCTAAGCCTAAAGGAAAGAATCCTATTGACACCAAGTGGGTATTCAGAAACAAGATGTATGAAAATGGCATAATGGTCAGGAACAAAACTAGATTGGTTGCTAAGGGCTACTGTCAATAAGAAGGAATTGACTTTGATGAAACATTTGCTCCTGTTGCAAGACTTGAAGCCATCAGAATCTTCTTAGCCTATGCAGCCCATGCCAATTTTAAAGTCTATCAAATGGATGTTAAAAGTGCCTTTCTAAATGGAGATTTGGAGGAGGAAGTCTATGTCAGTCAGCCTCCTGGTTTTGAAGACCCAAATTTTACAGAATATGTCTACTATCTTTTGAAAGTACTTTATGGATTGAAGCAAGCACCTAGAGCCTGGTATGATACTTTGTCAAAGTTTTTCTTAGAAAATTACTTCACCAGAGGTACTGTTGACAACACCTTATTCTTTAGAAATGTTAATAGCTCTAATATACTTGCTCAAATTTATGTAGATAATGTTATATTTGGCTCTACAGATGAAAAACTTTGCAAAAAGTTTGCCAAATTGATGCAAAGTAAATATGAAATGAGCATGATTCGAGAACTAACTTAATTTTTTGGTTTATAAGTTAAGCAAGTTAATGATGGAATATTCATTAGTAAAACCAAATATATTTATGATCTTTTGAAGAAGTTTGATTTAATGGACTGCACATCTGCAAAAACTCCCATGGCACTGCAACTAAACTTGAGATAAACATAACTAAAAAGTCTGTGGATATTTCAAGCTATAGAGGCATGGTTGGCTCACTTTTATATTTAACAGCTAGTAGGCCAGGTATAATGTTTGCTACATGTCTCTGTGCTAGATTTCAGGCTGATCCTAGAGAATCTCATTTAATAGCTATTAAGAGAATTTTTACATATCTCAAGGGAACATAAAAACATGGCATTTGGTACCCTTGATCTAACTGGTTATTCAGATGTAGATTATGCAGGTTGTAAAATTGATAGAGAAAGTACTACAGGAACCTGTCAATTTCTAGGAAACAAGCTAGTATCCTGGTTCGGTAAAAAGCAAAATTCAGTTTCCACTTCTACAGCTGAAGCTGAATATATTGCTTCTGGGAGTTACTGTGCACAGATTTTATGGATGAAAAATCAACTGTTAGACTATGGTCTACAAGTGAATAAGATTCCTATTTTCAGTGATAACACAAATTCTATTGCCATCACTGAGAATCCAGTACAACATTCAAGGACATAGCACATTGACATCAAGTACCACTTTATTAGAGAGCATGTTATGAATGGTACTGTGGAACTTCATTTTGTTCCAAGTGAAAAGCAACTTGCAGACATCTTTACCAAACCACTTGATGAATCCACCTTCACTACGTTGGTAAGTGAGTTAGGTATGCTTAATTACTCCTAATCTACTTTGATGTCTAAGCAAATTGAACTGAAGCCAGAATAATATTTGATATTTCTTGTCAGTAATGTAAATTTTGGCTAAGTCAAAATTTATATCTCAACAGATGTTCATTATCCGTTGAAAATAAACATCCATTGAATTTTATTATCCGTAGAAGTATCAATTATTATTCTGGGTAATTTTGTCATCATCCGTCGAATTGTACTCAATCTTAGCCATTAATTTTTAACATCATCCGTCGAATTTACTTACTGCCTGTATGTATATTTCAACGGATAATCTTAGAATTTTGACAGTTTTCTTATTTTTAAACGGCTATTTTGGGTTAATTTGATTGGTCACTTTAGTTTACTTTTTACTTTTTGATAGTTTATTTCTGAGACGGTATAAAAGCTAATTACATTTCTATCATTTGTTTTTATCTTTCTCAAAGCAATTTCTCTAACTTCTTCTTCCCAAAAGCAAAAAGTCTCTCTGCAACTAATCTCAATCATAGCAATCGCACCTGTAATCAAAATCATGTCCTCAACTAGGTTTGTTTATGAAAATAACAACTTTTTGGCTTTAGTGAACAAGTAAATTTCGGCATTTGAAGACTATCACAGGATGATGGACATCATACTAAACTGCAAATTGAGCTATGCCATGCTTGAGTCCCCAACCATTTACTGTGAGGTTGTCAAGGAAATTTGGACTACAGTTGTGTTCAACTCAAAGGACAGGACTATTACCTTCACTCTCAAAGGTAATGAACACTGTGTTAACTGTGTTGCAATTGAAAAGTGTTTTAAATTTCCTGAAAATAACACACTTGCTCCACACACAGACACTGATCTGAGTAACATGCTAGTTTCTATGGGTTATGCTCTTGATGCCACTAAATTAGGTGATGTTAGGAGACTAGGTCTTAGAAAAGAATGGAGTTTTCTGTGTGATTTATTTATCAAGGTGTTTTCTGGAAAAATAAGTAATTTTGATGTTGTATCTTACTCACTTGTTCATATGCTTTACATACTTCTTAGTAATAAGTATTTCAATTTTAGCACTTCTGTCATTTATGAGATAGGGAGTAAATTAGGAAATATTAAGAAGAGGTCTAAGAATATCTATTATGCTAGATTTTTTCATGATGCTGGCTAATTTTGTTTCTGAGAATCTTATCATTGAGAACCCAACAAGCTAACTGAGGAGAATTATTGCTGACTTGAACAGGGAAAATCATCACAAGGATGTTACACTTGTGTACATTCCAATCATGGAGTTGTCATAGGTAAGTGAGGTAAATGTCTCTGTCTCTACCACTATTTCTCAACCACCTACTTCTTTGCCATCAACTGTGGCAATAGCATCTGTGAATGTGACCAAACAGATGCCTACCCAAGCCACAAAACCAAAAGTTTCAAAATCAAGGTCAAAGAAAGCCCCCTCTAGTTTCTCTCAACAGAAGCTAGTTGTAAAATCCACTAAACATAAAGAGGGGAGTGTGAAGGGAAGTGAGATTGGTGAGGGACAGGGTGAACATCAAAAAAGCCTTAAGAATAAGGTTGGAGAGTTGAGTGAATCCCAGCCTAGCCACACTACAGTTTCCCAATAAACTGTAGTGATTAATAAGGACATTAGCTCATTGCTAGTTGCATCTTCCCAAAAGGATATGACTATTGAACAAAGCTCTCAGCCAAGAGTACAGGCCAAAAGGGTAAGGGACACAAGCTCACCCCAAACTTATGCCAGAAAGAAGAAATCCAAAACCATTGGGGATACATAGGGTGCACACACTATGCCTACTACAGTCAAAGACTCAGTACATGCACCTTCTCAAAGTCAGGTTGATGTGACTCCAATAAATATGGAGTCACAACCAAAATATTTAATAATTGAAGCACCTAACACACCAAACTCACCCACACATTCACTGGATGTTGATATGATTCATATATCAATTCCTAATTCACCATCTCTAACTCTCATGGAGGAGCAAAAAATCCAAGCAAGTGAGCATCATCTTTTAGATGATTTGTTGGATCACTTGCCATTTCTTTCTGAGTCTACTGAAACATATGTGCAATATCTCAAATCAATTACCACAGATTCAACAGTAGTCTCTACTCCAAACTCTTTCATCTCCACTATCTCGACGAATATTGTTCATCCGTTGACAAGTGATTATATCTCGACGGATGTGCTTAACAACAGTCATCCGTTGAAACTCTTAACTACTATTTCGACGGATGTTCCTCATCTATTGAATATCACTGCACCACTTCAAACTTCAACAAATGTTACAAGTGCACATGATCTAGTAGTTGTACATCACTTTTAGGACTGAGGAAAGGGAGTGAATTGAGTGAGAGGCTGAGTTGCACTCAGGAAAAAGGAGAGGAAAAGAGTGAAAAATTGCAAGTTTTTTCTTCCATCTTGGCAAAAGTGAGTGAGTGGAGTCCCACCTAGTAGGTGAAGGTGAGGGTGTGAGGGTGGAAATCCAAGGGGAGCCCTTAATGCAAGAAAAGAGAGAAAATGAGAGAAAAGCAGGTACTGAAGAATGAGAAAAGCCCATTGTAAGTGAGTTAATGGATGTCAATGAGGCTGAAAAGAAACAACTAATTCGGCAAGAATATCAAGTTGTCTTAGATTCTGTTTCTTATGAAGCTGAGGCATTTACTCACCCTGTTTCAGCTTATCAAGTTTTGGCTGAATAGGACAATATGGCTGCTGAAAGAATGCTCAATTTGGTGCATAATACTGCCTCTATGCAAAGAGCTAAAGATGCCATCGCAGCCATGCCACCCACAACTAGTGATGATATTGATTATGGGACTGGTGGTTCTGAGGGTCTATTTGGGGATGAAGATGATGATGAAGGAGATTCCATGGACATAGGAGGAGAACCAGGCCCTAGCTCTAGATCAAACATGCCATCTTGGGTGTGTTCCAAAGCATGTGATGAGCATCATTTCAAGTCCAACCTTTCTCATATCATTCAACAAACTCAGACATCCATTCAAGCTACTATAAATGCCAACACCAAGAGTCTTCTACAAGAACATCTGCACTCTCTTCAACTGCATCAAATTCAATCTCTTAAACAAAATCAGGATGTCACTGAACTGAAGACTGAAATTGATCAAATTAAAAAGGATGTTACTGAGAGATTAGATGCTAAGTTTCCTAGCATAACTATGCTAGACATCAACAGACAACTTAGGAAAAATTCAGATCTAACCAATAAGGTGAATTCCTTAGACTGCTTTTGTTCTTAACATCAGGACCCGTGAACTCACTGTTAGGTTTTGACCATTGCCATGATTAGATAGTTCATGTTACGAGCTTCGTTTTGATATGTGGTTCGATTGAATCCGATGTACAGTTTAGGATAAACGACCGTTTTAAGTAACGGTGTTTCGCGAACGAATCATTACCCCTCGCCTTACTTTGAAACCTTGTTTAAGGCCCTTAAATGACTAATTGGAGTATGAAACAATTATGTAAAGTGTATTAGGCAGTTGGTAGAGTACTTGTGAAAGAATCGCCTTAAAATTCTTAATGGTCAATTTATTAAAATTGGTGGAGCCGAGGGTACTCGAACGACTTATGTGATTCGTTAAGCGTAGAAGTGACCATAAGCGAACGTTAGGGTTCAATTGGTTAAAGTCTAGTTTCTTAATCGATCGGGGTTTAATTCCTACTTATGTTGTTGTTCATAGGTTATCGGATCCACTCTATGCTTAAGTCTATCCGGGAACACTCAGGCAAGTTTTCTACCCGTTATACTGTTGTTGTGATGTATATATGTATATGCATTATCTTGTGATAAGTGCATGAATGTTATTAGCAAATCTTGCGATATATTGGAGCATGCTGATATGGTATATATGCATGTCTATTTCGTAATCTTGATATTTAATTGTTGATTCAATGCTTATAAGTTGCATAATACCTATGCTAGAGATAAGCAGTAGTTGCGTATACCCTTAGTATAGGGGACCCAAAGGTGAACATTTTTCTAAACCGGGAGTCGATGTTCCCGTGTATAATATAAATATAAATATTTATATATATATAAGATATAGTTTTCAAAAATATTAATCAAATAAGGTTTATTCGATAACTTTATTTTATTTTATTTAATGAATATTATTTTGAATATTCATTCGAGGACTTATGACTCTGTTTATTTTAGTTAATGAATATTATTTTGAATATTCATTCGAGGACTTATGACTCCGCTTATTTTATTAAGTAATATTCTTTATTTTATTAAAGAATAATGTTTCGATAATCAAACTTATTTTCGATTATTCAAATAAAGATCGTACTTTCGTATAAGTATATATTTGGTTATTTATTATTCATTTCAAGTATAAGTTTTAAAACTTCTACTTCAATTATTTTTATAAAGATTATCCTTTATGGGAATATTATTTAAATAATAATATTCAGATATTTTCTAATATATCGGGACTGATTTATTTTATTAAATCAGCATTATTTCAAACATTCTTAAAAATGTTTTCGAGTCTGATTTTAAAAGTTAGAGCGGATCCCAAAACTCGTTTTCAAATTTAAGATCTTCCCTTCGAAGGGGATTTAAATACTCGCTCAAAAATCTGAGGAATCCGGCTCCGTGATGTATTCTAATATTCGCAACAAGGTTGCTGTTTTGATAAAAGAGTTTTTGATTACTTACCCAATCCTCGGGAAGTAAAATTCTTGGAATAAGTTAATCCATTAACAGGCATCGCCTGGGAAATATCGGTGAGTTTTCCTTTCCAACTAGATACGACTTCTTGGTGGAGCCATATCAACAAGTTTCTACTTGGGGAAAGGGGAGACGAGCTTTACATTTCAGAGTCATGGATTTCATCTGAACTAGGAGTGGCGTAAGTGGTCGAGTGGCGCCGGCCCAGACTTATTTATTGGCCCAAATGGCCCGGAAGTTCTGCTAAGACGGTCCATTCCTTAGGAGTCCAGTGTTCGGTTGACAAGTAAATCCGACAGGTTCTCCTCTACATGTATAAAATGGTGGGGTTGCACTACTGCGACTGATCATCGTAAGTGGTCTTCCTGGCGCGGCAAACTCCCGTAATGAGTTCATCATCCAGTTGGATATTTCTGCAACACTACCCAGAGCACTCCGAGAGAAAGGCTACGGCTAGGCGATTGTTGAGTGTTGGCAGGGTCGAGTTTTTAAAATAATGTTTTCATCAAATGAAGTATCTCGTAACTTCATTTCATTTTGATGATATTTCAAAGATTGATTCTATACAAGTTTTGTCGTGTAGCTTCATCTATGGGATGAACTATTTATACCTTGAACGGTGGTAGTTCAAGTAGTATTCGGAAAAAGATATAAGTATATTGGAGTATCTTGTAACTTCATCTTTTCAACTTATATCTAGTTAATGATTATCTTATAAATGACAAAGGTTTTCAGAAAAACGTTGAGACAAGGTTAGATATATGAGATCACCTTGCAACGATATTTTTATACAGTTATAAACTGGAACTCTGTGTATATTATACGTGTTAGAGGATTTTAAAGATTGTGAAAAGTATATATGTATATATATATACTGAATATTTTGCGAATTGGTCGCGTTAAGATATCAACTTGGTTCAATCCTTCTTGACCAAGACTTTCATAAGTACTATGAGAATGCTCATATATTGTTAATTATTATACATATTATTTCGGTGGGCTTGTTGCTCACCCTTGCTTTCTTCTTTCATCACACAACAACAGATAGACAAGATGAACAGGACCAAGCTCCCAATTCGTGAGCGGATAGGAAATGTTCCGCAGTTTCCTGTAGGCGCTGATGCCGTTGTAGCTGAGGTAGGAACTACCAATAGGCTAGGCTTTCAACTTTTGATGTACCAGATTTATGTATATTATAAATTGTAATAATGGCAAGGAATATGTAAATTATTCAGAAACCCTTTTAAGGTGTAATGGTTTATAATTGTGGAATAAAATGAGTTGTGTTATTTTTTTGGTATTCATCTCTGAGACTATAACTTGTGGTGTGTGTGTATATTGTGGGGTCACAGTACGCAGTATTTGGTTGTTTATAAAGATTGAGTGTTATTAAGGGAAATGGAACTCGTGACAACCCGGATCCCTGACCCCAGATTTGGGGGTGTTACAGAAATGGTATCAGAGCTAAGCGTTATAAACCTCAGAGATGATGTGACGTTAAGATAATAAGTTCACTAAGATAATAAGAACTCTTGCCAAGTTCATAGTCGGACTACCTAACGTAGTACTGACAGTTAAAACCCTTATGGGAACCCTTATAAATATCATGATAGAAGCGTAGTTCGTTATCGTATATGGTAGCGGGACTCCGAACCCTGAGGTTGAGGAGCAACAGCGCGTTGATGTTTTATTACTAATTGGAGATCGGATTGTGGATCCGATAGAGCGTCCTAACGTGGGACCGGATGATGTTTATATTGAGGATGTAGCGGTTGAGGATGTTGTCCTAGAAGGGATTGTTGCTGAAGAGGATCTCGTGGAGGATCCTGACAAGAATGAAGAAAGGACCATTGAGGAATTGATGACCGTAGTCAGGGCGACTACAAGAGATAGGAATTGTCGGTTACTACCGTAGGTTCATTCAAAATTTTGCAAAGATCACAGCCCGTTTAACGCGGCTTACTCATGAGACTGAGAAGTTCGAATGGACAGAGGAATGTGAGAACAGCTTCCAAGAACTGAAGAAAAGATTGGTGACGGCCCCTGTGTTGGCGTTGCCGGAGGGAAAAAGGAGATTTTATGATTTATAGTGATGCTTCACACAAGGGATTAGGGTGCGTGCTTATGCAACACGGTAAGGTAATCATGTACGCATCAAGACAATTAAGGGAATATAAAATTCGATATCCCCACCCATGAGCTTGGGCTCGTGGCAATAGTTTTGCCCTAAAGATTGGAGGCACTACTTGTATGGAGAGAAGTGCGAGATTTACACAAGCCATAAGTGCTCTAGTGCATTTTCACGCAGAAATAGCTCAACATGCGCCAGAGGAGGTGGTTAGAGCCAATTAAGGATTACGATTATGAGATTCTTTATCATCCAGGGAAAGCCAATATGGTGGCTAATTCCTTAGTAGAAAGGAGAGACTCAAGATGATAATGTCTTTGGGAGAGTTGATAAGAGATTTCGAGAAAATGGAAATAGAAGTGAAGGTAACCGGAGCCGGTACCGAAAAGCTGTTTGAGATTGTAATGCAGCCTGAATTATTGGAAAAAAAAATCATATTGTGCCAAGAAAAAGTGATGAATGAAGGTAGAGAGCCAATAAATAGAGAAGAGATTAATACCGAGAAAGATGATAAGGGAATAATGAGGTATTCCTACAGAATTTGGGTTCCAAACTTTCAAGAGCTTAAGGACGAGATCTTAGATGAAAGCCATAGTTCGAGGAATAAGATTTAGGGTAAACCCTGAATGTGATAGTCAGGGAGGTCGCCATCAAGAAAGAAAGAACCCATAATATAATGAAATGAAAAACAAGGATTTTAACGTATAAGATAACCCTGATTGTGGGAGAAGGATGAAACATTTCATACTGAGAAAACTGAAGTTGAGCAAGATAAGGAGACCCAGGACGGTACTCCTATGGGGAAAATCATGGACCTGCCTAAACAAAACTTATACTTTTACCCCCAACCACCACCCTGAGGAAACAATGCAGTGGAAAATTCTTTCATGGCCTTTAAGTCGCTAAACTCTCAGAGTTCCAAGGAATAGGTTGACCCAGTCGAGGCAAGAGCCTGGCTAAAGGAATATATAGGAATCATTTGAGATTCTAAATGATGGACGAATCATAAAAGACTGTTTTTGTCACTTACCCTCCTAAGAGAGAGGCCACCCGCTGGTGAAAGACCAAGAAAAGCACGGAGCCAGAGGTTAGAATAAACTGATTAAAGTTCAGTCAATTGTTTTCGGGAAAGTAATTCCCAAGGTTATGGAGATAGTGTAAAAGCTTTAGAGCCAGAACAAAGGCAGACGAGTATGATGAATTATGAAGCTAAGTTGTAAAAGTTGTCAAGATTCGTTCTGATGACAAGAATCCCAGAACGACGTGATGTTTGAAGTCAATGAGTAGTGGGTTCATGAAATGATTGTAATAGAAAAGAAAATAAAAAGAAACTAAAGTGGAAAGGAAAATAAAGACAATAGAGTTTGAGGAATGATAAGGGAGTTGGGTATGAGGAAACCCTAAAGACTCGTAACAATAGAAATAGAAAAGTATGTATTCGTCAGGATGAGGGTGATTCACCATAAGTTAAAGTTGATGGTTGAAGGCATAAAAGATACATATATTTTATCCCCTGTAAGTTGGGAGGATTCGAGGAAACCTTGAGATAGTTCGAAGGATAAATAATAAGACGCGGATAGACTGAGGAGACATGAAAGCAAGAAATTAGGAAATGGGATGAAGGAAGTGACCTTCAAGAATGTGAAGTGTATGTAACACCTGTGACTTGATACCCAAAAAGGGAGACACCAAGTATAGAAGATATCCCAACATTGAGATGACTGTTGAGATAAACTACAAGGGTAAATGAGGATTTAGTAAGAAGTAGTTCACGTTGAACACGACCAATATCTTCCAGAACATCCATGTTATCATTACCAAATCAGGAAAGAAAAGCAGGTAAGAATTGTTATCTTTTGAAGGCCATATGGGTTGACCTCAGTTTGAATAAGGATGCTATTGTGAAATTGGTAAAGACTATCGAGGTGGGAATGATTGAATAAGATAATCTATCAAGGATATATGACTTGATTTATCTATGGAAGGATGCAAGTACCTTTTTGAAAGTTGGAATTAAGGATGGAACCTCGATAACTTGAGATGAACCATAGGGGAATGCATAAAGGTTGGCATTTCACCCTTAATAGGGACATTATGAGTTTGGGTAATACGGAATGAAGGATTAAGGCAACAACAATCTTTAAAGATCAGTAGAGAAATTTTTCAGAACTATATAGACAATGGTTCTAGTATTAGTAAATGGTATCTTGATGTGTCATGTACCTAGGGAGTACATGATGAAAGATTTAAGGATAACCTTAAAGGTTTTACAAGGAGAAAGGTAATATTCAAAGTTCTCAAGAATAGAAATTTTGATAAAGAAAATATGACGTAATAATAATAATGCCAAGTGGGGCACATGCTAAACCATGAGAAAGTATAGATTGAACCCAATGAAGGTAAAGATTGGTGAAAACAAGAAGGACCCAAGATAAGAGACGTCCTAAGTATGATCAAGAGTCAGTCGTGACAATGTTAACCTCTAATGACCAAGGCAATAACTTATGGAAAAATAGTGATAATTTTTTTTTCTCACCAAAGCTTAAGGAAGAGCATTTTCATACAAGCAGTGATTGAAATGAGGTAGAAAATTTATTTGGAGGTGGTTAAAATGACATTGATTGTAAGGAAATTTTACTATCAGGAAAGGCCAAAGAGGTGGCCGACACTTTAAGTGTAAGAGGACAATTATAGGCGCTCGTGCCAGAGGAATACAGTGATGATGGTTAAAGCCGTGAAGGTTGTATAATGGTGTGAAAGATTGACATTCCTTCTGATGATTGTGCGATACTCAACCATAATAGTAGTTTGGTAAAGATTTAATTCACGTTATCGCTGTGAGCGAGCTTCATATCTTAGAAGGTCCTATCTTGAGATAAACCAGGACCATGTTATGAAAGGACTAAATGAACCTTTGAGCTTCATATCTCCTAATAAAGAAATATGGTTAATAATGGTATTAGCCTGCTATCGTTGCTTTGATTGAAACTCTTCCACAATTTTATCTGCTTCATGTCATGTATGTACGTCAGGATCAGGAGTGTTCTTCATGAATCATGAATGGTGATTATGTTACCTCCTTAGAAGGATTCGATACGATATGTATGGACTCCGTATGGTTAGCTATTAAGGCTTTATGGAAAACGAATGACTACAGTAGGTCAGTGATGGACCATAGTAATGCAGCAATGATTCTGCGAGTAATGAGTCGATTACAACCGTAAGAGTTGTATTATAATGGATGTTGAGATTGAGTACCACTAATCGGGTCGTGGTGATGTATAAGTTATCATTGATAGACTACCTAGTGGAGTATTTACATATTATATATTTATTCCCTCTTATGAATAGAGAGTCGTATTACTATACGAGGAAGGTTGCAGTGCAAGCATAGAATTCTAGTAACAATGATGTCTAGAATGAAATCCCTTATTCGAGTTTCGATGTTGAGGGAGTTTCAAAAGTGAGTGTTTATGAGCTCGCGCAAGAGCATGGGTCCATAGAATGATGGACGGAATAGCAAAAATATATGTGAAATACGATGCGATAATGCTTGATGTTGAGATATATATATATATATGTTTTGTTCTCCTATGATAAACCTCTATAGTTCAGGGGTAGACTCCAAGCAAAATGTTTTCTGGCAATTTTTTTATATATAATTCTCTTAAATTCGTTCTTTTCTCTGCTTTTCATTTTGTATAAGCTGAGAAGAACAACCCTTCCAGAAGGAGAGGTATTTCTGAATGACTATCTATCTATGTGATAGAAGCCTAGTAGGATACCACTTGTTGTTTAATTGCTTGTCAAGTACTAAAGGCTGGCCACCTTCTATACTAACTATGTGATGTAACAAGTGTTCATGATCATAGTGATCTCTCAATAAATTCTTTTACTTCTATATGAAGGACAAAGCTTTCGAAAATGGAGGCAACTAGAAAGGAAGTAGTATCAGTATGGTGGTATTTGGAATGGAAACGCATTCGTGATACTAAGGTTGACGCAATTATTAAAAAGTTATCAAACTCTAGCGAGTAAACGTATATCTAGAATAGTATTCTGTATGGAAGATAGTAACGATTATGAACTGGAAAAGAATGGGTATTGAGAAGCAAAAGCTATAATGCTAGAAGCTATGATGAAGGTCTGTGCAATAGACTTGAAAGAATTTGGAATGATCACTTAACGCGGATTGAGTTTTGTTACGATAATAGATCATATGGCATTATCGAGATGCCGTCTTATGAGATCCTTGAGGGAAGATAATGTCGATCTCCCTTATATTAGGATGAAGTTGCAGAGCGCTAGATGCTCGGACCAGTAGTGGTCCAAAGGACCAGGGCTATAATAGATCTAATCAGAGGACGGCTGGTAGTAGCCCAAGATGGACATAAGAAGTATGTTGATTTGACATGAAAGGACAAAGAATAGGAAGTAGGGGACCTAGTGTAGTTATAGGTATTCCCTTGGAAGGGATTAATGAGATTCAGAAAGAAAGGGAAACTAAGCCCAAGATACATTGGACCTTTTGAGATACTAAGATGGATTGGGAAGTTAGCTTACGAGCTAGCCTTACCCCCGAACCTACAACAAGTTCATAATGTGTTCCATGTGTCAATGCTAAGGAAGTATCATCGGGATGCCAGACACATAGTGGAGTATGAGTAGGTGGATATGCAACCAGATCTGACTTATGTGGAGAAACCAGTAAAGATTATGGATATGAAGGAGCAGGTGCTTCGGAACAAAGTGATCAAGCTAGTCAGTGTGCTATGACAGAATCATAATGTGGAGGAATCAACTTGGGAACTAGAGAGCGCAATGCTAGAAAAGTACCCCCATTTGTTTTCTATTTGATTCCGGGACGGAATCCTTTTAAGGAGGGGAGACTGTAATAACCCCAAAAATTTTGGACTTTTTGTAACCCTTATGAATAGTGATTTTGCTGATTATGCTGAATAAGAAAACTTTTCATGCCACACTATGTAGGGGTTCTTTTATTGTTATTCTGAGATCTTATTAGTACTCTATATGGTATATAAGTATATGTAAAAATCGTCAGAATCTAAATTCGAACACTTTGATTTTTCCCAAAAATCCACCAGATACCGAAAAAATGAGTATAAGGTAACAGGATAAAAAGGATTTAAATTCAAGGATTTTAAGAGGGGATCATAAAAAGGAATATAAGATATTGAGAAAGATTTAGGGGAACCCAAGTAATAAGATCCCGGGTATGATCCCTCAAACGATAAATGAGAACGAAAGTTAAGCGAACCGTATAACAGATCAGCGATCATTAGCCAAGTAATTAGGAGTTAATCAAAGGGGTTAGTGGAGGATGATGTCATCACACCAACAAGAGGAGGACAAGTGTAACAAGATGACATAAGTAGATGACATAAGCATGACCAAATGGGAAGGGTTGGTTGGTTGATTGTGAGCCACACAATTTTTACCATGGTAAAAGGTTAATTAACAAACAAAAAGGAAGCAACCAAGCAAACACATTCATTTCTCTTCCCTCCATCTCCTAGCTCATGGTTTTTTGAAGAAAAACAAGAAGAAAAATTTCCAAACCCAAGCTCCACTCAATCATAATTCAAGAGGTTTGTTTCTTTGGATCCTATATTTCATAACTAAGAAGAGCAAGTAGTTTGAGTGCTTGAATCAAAGGCTTTCTATCTCAAACAAATCATTTTAGTTTAGGGTGAATAGTAAATTTCAAGAACAAATTTTTGATTCTTGATTTTATTTGTAAGGTCAAGGTAGCTTAAACATAGATTAAGGCTTCCATGGGCATTCCAAGGATCTTTCATTGATTAAAAGCTTCAAGGAAGGTATAAAACTTCAAACCCTAGTTTTACTTTGAATATTTAGGAGTGGTTTTGATTAATATAGTTCATGAGAAGCATGATGCTTGTGTGTTTAAAGTTTGGTTGGGTTTGTAGTGATTTGGATGATTGAATCTTGTTTATAGTTAATGAAACTTAAGTATAGTTAGTAGTTCATGTTTGTGGTTCAATAAATTGGAAAATCTGGAGGATATGGACTGATGTATTAAGGTTTGGATGAATTTTGGTTGTATTGGTGGTTATGGGTTGATTTGTGGATGATTGGAGTAGTTAAACTTTGGTAATCGCGTAAACATAGCCGTCGTAATGCCCGATTTACCTTAGACTGCTTTTGTTCTTAACATCAGGACCCGTGAACTCACTGTTAGGTTTTGACCATTCCCATGATTAGATAGTTCATGTTACGAGCTTTGTTTTGATATGTGGTTCTCTTGAATCCGATGTACAGTTTAGGAGAAACGACCGTTTTAAGTAACGGTGTTTCGCGAACGAATCATTACCCCTCGCCTTACTTTGAAACATTGGTTAAGGCCCTTAAATGACTAATTGGAGTATGAAACAATTATGTAAAGTGTATTAGGCAGTTGGTAGAGTACTCGTGAAAGAATCTCCTTAAAATTCTTAATGGTCAATTTATTAAAAATGGTGGAGTCGAGGGTACTCGAACGACTTATGTGATTCGTTAAGCGTAGAAGTGACCATAAGCGAACGTTAGGGTTCAATTGGTTAAAGTCTAGTTTCTTAATCGACCGGGGTTTAATTCCGACTTATGTTGTTGTTCATAGGTTATCGGACCCAATCTATGCTTAAGTCTATCCGGGAACACTCAGACAAGTTTTCTACCCGTTATACTGTTGTTGTGATGTATATATGTATATGCATTATCTTGTGATAAGTGCATGAATGTTATTAGCAAATCTTGCGATATATTGGAGCATGCTGATATGGTATATATGCATGTCTGTTTCGTAATCTTGATATTTAATTGTTGATTCAATGCTTATAAGTTGCATAATACCTATTCTAGAGATAAGCAGTAGTTGCGTATACCCTTAGTATAGGGGACCCAAAGGTGAACATTTTTCTAAACCGGGAGTCGATGTTCCCGAGTATAATATAAATATAAATATTTATATATATATATAAGATATAGTTTTCAAAACTATTAATCGAATAAGGTTTATTCGATAACTTTATTTTATTTTATTTAATGAATATTATTTTGAATATTCATTCAAGGACTTATGACTCCGTTTATTTTAGTTAATGAATATTATTTTGAATATTCATTCGAGGACTTATGACTCCGCTTATTTTATTAAGTAATATTCTTTACTTTATTAAAGAATAATGTTTCGATAATCAAACTTATTTTCGATTATTCAAATAAAGATCGTACTTTCGTATAAGTATATATTTGGTTATTTATTATTCATTTCAAGTATAAATTTTAAAACTTCTACTTCAATTATTTTTATAAAGATTATACTTTATGGGAATATTATTTAAATAATAATATTCAAATATTTTCTAATATATCGGGACTGATTTATTTTATTAAATCAGCATTACTCCAGACATTCTTAAAAATGTTTTCGAGTCTTCAAAATGATTTTAAAAGTTAGAGCGGATCCCAAAACTCGTTTTTAAATTTAAGATCTTCCCTTCGAAAGGGATTTAAATACTCGCTCAAAAATCTGAGGAATCCGGCTCTGTGATGTATTCTTATATTCGCAACAAGGTTGCTGTTTTGATAAGTTTCTACTTGGGGAAAGGGGAGACGAGCTTTACGTTTCAGAGTCATGGATTTCATCTGAACTAGGATTGGCGTAAGTGGTCGAGTGGCGCCGGCCCAGCCTTATTTATTGGCCCAAATGGCCCGGAAGTTCTGCTAAGACGGTCCATTCCTTAGGAGTCCAGTGTTCGATTGACAAGTAAATCCGACAGGTTCTCCTCTACATGTAGAAAATGGTGGGGTTGCACTACTGCGACTGATCATCGTAAGTGGTCTTCCTGGCGCGGCAAACTCCCGTAATGAGTTCATCATCCAGTTGGATATTTTTGCAACACTACCCAGAGCACTTCGAGAGAAAGGCTACGGCTGGGCAATTGTTGAGTGTTGGCAGGGTCGAGTTTTTAAAATGATGTTTTCATCAAATTAAGTATCTCGTAACTTCATTTTATTTTGATGATATTTCAAAGATTGATTCTATACAAGTTTTGTCGTGTAGCTTCATCTATGGGATGAACTATTTATACCTTGAACGGTGGTAGTTCAAGTAGTATTCGGAAAAAGATATAAGTATATTGGAGTATCTTGTAACTTCATCTTTTCAACTTATATCTAGTTAATGATTATCTTATGAATGACAAAGGTTTTCATAAAAACTTTGAGACAAGGTTAGATATTTGAGATCACCTTGCAACGATATTTTTATACAGTTATAAACTGGAACTCTGTGTATATTATATGTGTCAGAGGATTTCAAAGATTGTGAAAAGTATATAAGTATATATATATACTGAATATTTTGTGACTTGGTCGCGTTAAGATATCAACTTGGTTCAATCCTTCTTGACCAAGACTTTCATAAGTACTATGAGAATGCTCATATATTGTTAATTATTATACATATTATCCCGGTGGGCTTGTTGCTCACCCTTGCTTTCTTCTTTCATCACACAACAACAGATAGACAAGATGAACAGGACCAAGCTCCCAATTCGTGAGCGGATAGGAAACGTTCCGCAGTTTCCTGTAGGCGTTGATACCGTTGTAGCTGAGGTAGGAACTACCAATAGGCTAGGCTTTCAACTTTTGATGTACCAGACTTATGTATATTATAAATTGTAATAATGGCAAGGAATATGTAAATTATTCAGAAATCCTTTTAAGGTGTAATGGTTTATAATTGTGGAATAAAATGACTTGTGTTATTTTTTTGGTATTCATCTCTGAGACTATAACTTGTGGTGTGTGTATATTGTGGGGTCACCGTACGCAGTAATTGGTTATTTATAAAGATTGAGTGTTATTAAGGGAAATGGAACTCGTGATAACCCGGATCCCTGACCCCGGATTTGGGGGTGTTACAAGATGCATGCAAAGAGGAAGATAAATTTTGATGAAGACAAGGAAGACTACATGCCAGCCCAATCTACAACCTCAAGCCAATCAGCCATACCTACTGTGAAGGAAGCTGAATTCAAGGTTGATCCTAACATTATCTTTCATGGTGATCATGTTGTTCCAAAGGATGAGCCTATAGATTGGGACAACTAGCCTCTTCATGATCTAAATCTTCCAATCTTTGCCAAACAAAGGAAGACAAAGGAAAGAGTAGTCAAAACAGTCAAGCCTACCAAGCTCAAATCCAAGCATGTGGCCAAACCCAAACCTACTGTCAATAAAGGAGATTAACTCTTCATATGTGACATCAAAGAATTTCCAGACATAAATCTCTATCTGGATGAGCTTGAAGAAGTCAGATATATTGATGCCTACAAACACCTTCCAGAGAGACTAGTCTTCGGGTACAAGGGTGGTAAATAAATTACATGGCCACTTCATAGAATTCCTAATGAAGGCTATTCAACTTTAGTGACTGTCTTCTCCTCAATCAAGAAAAACTTTGGATTCAACATAGTAGCCAAGAAAATGGTACCAAACAAGATTGAGGAGATAAGAAATAGCTGGAGAGGACCAAATACACTCCCAATAGTATTGACTATTCCTTTCACTGGAAATAGGGTGTATTTGATGCCATACAGGGTCATGAAGTTCATGGATGAAAATAACATTAGAAGATTCTTCAGATTGGAAGATCAGCTAAAGATTGCTAGCAATGAAACTCTCAGATTAATGCAAGAAAAGCTGGATCTAATAAGTGAGGATGAATCAGAATTTTTCAGACAACTCTAATGTCAGATTGAAGAGAATGATGTGAAGCTGGGAAAGAAGTCAAGGCAATCAAGGAAATGATCTAAATTTGCTCAGTCTAGAGGAGCACCTTGAAAATGATCTGTAAGACACCCTACAAATCTTTCTTTGTGAGAGTTTTCAACTGCAGCGCCTGGAATTTTAATCTACTATATTTCATTATGTATTCATAGAGTATTTTGTTATCATCAAATTTCTCTTAATTTATGGCTATAATTCTAGTAGACATAAATTGAGGGAGATTGTTAGAAATATGTTGTGTACTTGATGATAACTTGAACAAAACACTTAGTCGATTTTAGTTAAGTGAATTTTGTAGCCTTCGACGAATGATCATTTTTAACATCCGTTGAAAGAGTAGCTTATATAACAATAAGACTAGTAGCACATTTATGCATACTTGGATAGCTTAGTGAACTAGATGTTATAGATTGTTCAAGTCATGTTAACTACTAGATTGATATGCAAGATAGAATAGTTAATTGTAAATATTAGATGCATTGTAATCTTGTGTAAATGAAGTAGAGTTAACTATCAAGAAGACAGTCTCAACGGATGATTTACAAAGCTTCAACGGATGATCAACATAAGTCTCGACAGATGATCAAACAGAGTTTCAACGGGTGATCAGACAAAATTCCAACGGATGATCAATCTGAGTTTCAACGGATGTTCAAATTCAAAAGAGCAGTTGATAGTGACTTGACAGTCATATGCGTTGGTTGTATGCAAATGAAATGTGACAGCCTATTTGAAGGATTTAGAGAACAAAGAAGCATTTTCATTTCCATGCTAAACAGATGATATTCAAATATGCTGAAAAGAGAAGTGTAGCAGAATGAAGTTAGACTAGATATAGTTTATCTTATTATCTTGTCTTTTTATCATGTATCTTGGTGATATATAAACCAAGTGTAACAAGTTGAATTGTATCCAAATAAGTAAGCAAAAACTAGAGAAATAGATAAAGCAAAATTTGTAAAGAATTTCTCTGTAGTTCTTGTTGTTCAACTTGTAAGCAGCTGTGTACTATTTGTATCACAAAGTTCTCTACTTAATATATATCTCTGGTGGAAAAATTCAATCCACCACAAAATTTTTTAATACTTGTATTTAATTGCTTTGTGATTTGATTTCTGTTATATTCTTATTCCACACTATTGCAAATCAAACACGGTTATTTATTTATAGAAGAATCATTCATAAAATCCAAAAAGAATCCATTCAACCCCCCTTCTGTAATTTTTGTTTAGATTTTTTGGGAGGAGGATGGAAATAATTCACCCGCGGTTCATAAACTATAAAAAATGATTATCAGAAATCACCACATTGAGGAGGATCACATCCTCCAGAATTTGGTTGTTATCAGCAAAAACTAAGGCACCCACCATATCTTGATCATGATTATCTGCTAGCACCTTAGGCTCTTCAGAATTACGGACATCGAACACTTCACCCAGTTCAAAATTTTCCTCTATTTCAAACGAAATGAACCTCCCCTCGAGGTCAGATTTCCATAACATCCCAGGATTCTCACCAAAAGCATTTATATGAGTCATACCATAGATAATCAAATATTTAACAACCCAATTCGTCAGTACCGGGATTAAATGAGTCCTCTATTATGTCAAAGTGGCCACAAAAGATTTAGCATAAAGAGCTGTTCATAATTAACACTACTAGATTGTTCATAATTAACATTACCAAAATATATCATATCAAATATATAGTATAAGAAAGATATTTTGTTGGTTGTACTATGCATAAATCATATAGATCGTTATATTTAAAACAAAATCAATGGTTAAAATTATATGGTATTTGTTGCAAAGGTGCTAAGAAGAACTAAACTAAAAGCACTTTGGTTATGAAACAAACACCCAATAATACTAAATACATCAGAAAACATAATTATCCAATACAAAATAAATAAGATGATATAAAGCATAAAGACCATTAGATTAAAAATAAAATCAATTATCAAGATTATAGGTATTTGTTGCAAAGGTGGTAAGGAGAACTAAATTTAAAATCACTTTCCTTATAAAACAAACACCCGATACTTAAGAAGACATAATTTAAACTAAATATATCACGAGACATAATTACCCAATACTAAATAAATAAAAAGACATAATCTAATATTAAATATATTAATCATGCATAAAACAAATGCAAGCATCATTGTATCGAACATGATAGTCTCCGTGGTGGTAAAATCTTCTCCAAACATTAACCGACAATAAGACGAAGAAAGTAAGACCAATATTTTTTAAAAAAAGTAATTATTAAAACAATGAAGGAAAATAAGAAAATTTAGAAAAAAAATATACTTTATCGACATTATAATTATAAAAAACATATATTAAAAAAATTGAAGAGTCGAAAAATATACGTACACAATAAACAAATAATTTACTAATTATACACTAATGGACTCCTATGGAAAGATGAAAAATATTATTATAGCAAATTAAACTAATTTTATTTAAAATGTAATTTTCAAAATTACAGTAATTTATTTGATGAAATTAATACACAAATTTCAGGTATAGCACGGGACTTAAGTTAGTATAAATTATATTTCACCAAGTAGATTAATAAAATTTTATCGTATTTTTACAAACAGAATTTCTGTTAATACGATAGTTACATTTTTATGCATGATTTACAATAAAATTAATAATATAATTAAAAGAATGCGATTAAGTGTGACTTAAACAAATAAAATACATAAATAAAAAATGTTCTAAGAAAATATGTACATCAAAAAATTAAAGACCCCCGAGCCAAAGAGAAAAAAAACATGATTGCTAAATACAGTAATTTTTTACTCCATGCAGTAATAAGTAATTACAATGTTGTCCCTGCTATCGTGGTGAGATAGACCTATGTCTTTTCATTTATTAATGGAGCACTGAAAACTTAGAACGTAATTACAATGTTCTCCTTGCTATCGTGGTGAGATAGACCTATGTCTTTTCATTTATTAATGCAGCACTGAAAACCTAGAACGCACACTTTTCAAATTTTTATTTTGAATTCTTTACTCATATTTCTAACTTATTGTCAACCTTAATCTATTTAGTTTTTAATGTTAACTCTACAATATATGTTGTAAATAATTATATAATATATTTAGAAATGTTTTTAAGCATAATTTATTAAATATATTGAGATTATCTTGTAAATTTGTAACCAATATATGTTTTGATAATTTCTTTACAATTATTTATTTAAAGTAATAAACACTATCATTTTTAAATGAACTATTATGTATATATATAATAGAATTTCAAGTAATTTAAATAACATAAAATATATAATATGATAAATATATATTAACTTATAAATTACTAAAAAATAAAGATATTAAAATATTAAAATGAATTCAACTTTTCATATGTTAATTTTTGATTAATCACTAGTTCTCCGATTCCTCATTAATCATAATTTAATATTTTGAATCATTTCTTGCTATAAGTGTATTCTTATAATAGAAAGAGGTTCATACCTTGGAACTTGCTCCAAAACTTTGGTCAAAGTCCAACTAACCAGGGTAATCACAATAAAAGTTAAGACTAACATTTAATACATGAAGAGGGCATATATGTATATTCCAATTAGTGTATAAAATAAAATTTTACTGCATTTAGCATAACAAAAAAAAAGTAAGAGAAAGCTAAAATCGAAAAATGAACATGGTTCGGGTCGGATCTCATCTACCTGTCCCTGAAACAAAACAGACGATACAAGAGGATAAGAAAAGAAACCCAGTGATTCTTTCTTTTTATCCTGTTGTTCTAATTCTCTCCCAGAAATTGAATGGCTCAAGCCATGGCTACACCACTTGCATCCTCGCTATCACTCATTTCCAACACTTCACTCTTCAAAACTCACAATACCACTTCTCTATCTTTCCCCATTTCTACCCCACCCAAGGTAATCCTCTTTATCTCTAACTTTTTCAAGAATTTTATCTTTTTATGTCCCTTTTTGCAAGGGTTGCTAAGTCAATGTATTAAATTGTTGTTGTTTACCTGTTTTAAGAATTCCTAATGTCTTTGGTAAATTGTTATGTAACTGTACTGCATTATTGTTTTTACCAGTTTCAAGAATTTCTAAGTGTTTTCATTTAGTGGGTTGCTTGGTTATTATATTACATTGTTGTTTTAACCATATTCAAGATTTCACGAGTTTCCAAGATTACATTTTTATGGCGTTTTCATTTAGTGGCCTGCTTTGTAATTATTAAATTACACATTACATTGTTGTTTTAACAATTTTCAAGAATTCCCAAGAATACATTTTTTTTAAATTAGTTGGGGCAGCTTTGTAGTTGTATTAAAACAACATTTGTAATTGTTTTAATTGTTGTTTTTGTTGTTGTTGCAGATTGGTGGATTGAGCATTAGGTGTGCTCGTGTGGGAGGAGTTGAGATTCCAAATGCCAAAAGGGTTCAATATTCTTTGCAGTATATTCATGGAATTGGGCGTACTAGAGCTTTACAAATTCTTAATGACTTGAAAATGGAGAACAAAATCACTAAAGACTTGTCTGAAGAAGAGCTCATTACACTCCGTGATGAAGTTTCCAAGTACATGATTGAAGGAGACCTTGTAATATTTTCTCTCCTTCTGTATTCTATACTAAAATGTGTATATATGTGTGTATTTATCTAATTGATCATGGTTAATCAGTCCATCCTATCTTTTTTTTTACATTAACCAAACCAAGCTTGGAGTGTTTGCCCCCCTTACAAGTCAGGTAGGAGAGAGTTAGAACTTAGATGCACTTAGACATTACATCTGCTCCTAGAGGAGGATGTATCTGTGAAAATCCCGATTAACATGTCTTTCATATTTCGGTTGCATTATGTATGGTGGATAGACGGTATATAGTTTCATTTAAAACCAAACACACTCATTCCATAGGTGTTATTGAATATATTGGAAGGCATCTTTAAAAAAAATATTGTGAGGCACCTTGATGGAACATGATGATATAAATTAAATCCGTACTTTCGTATGTTATCACAAATAGAACAGAGAGTCTTCTTCAAGGATAAAAAAAAAAGTAGAACAGAGAATTTTTCGTGGAAATGACCTTATGTGATGTTATTATTAAAATATTTATGAAATAAACTTGATTAAATTATGTATTCTTGTCTTCCTAGTGATTCACTAATAGATCTGCTTCTTTTCTGGTACATAGGTCATGTATTAATCTAAAATAACTATAGGGTACCCCTAATTCATAATTCACTGCCTTTTTTTAACTGATCATTAACTAGCAAATTTGTCTCTTTTGCTTATTTCTATTTCTATCCCTATCCCTATCTGATGAGACGGAACCAACACTCTTGTTTTGTTGAGCAATTGTTCAAGTAAGTCATTGACTTTTAATTGAGCCGCTCGAAAGCTTGTTACAATTTACAAATAAACGAATTTCCATTCTATGTCTCTGATCTATATATCCTCGTCTAATTTTGGTCAGTTCTCCTTTTCTTGAACTTTGTTTTAAGTTTAACCTTTTGGGAGATCTACAGTCGTTATGTTGAATAGGGCTCACATCTCGCACAAAAGTGTAGTGTCCCAAATTTTTGCGAATATCAGTTAGGCAGTACTTTTTCCAAAACAAGATTATCACGGCCTATGCTTGTTGCATATCTTGATCCACTACTATATGAATAATATTTCCTGCTACGGTTTTAGGCTTTAAGCAGCAAATGGGCCTTGTCTACAAATTAATTCCCCCCCCCCAGTTCGAGAAAGGATTTTTGTTTTTTCTTGCCAGTTTGGTTTCCTAGACTGTTCCATTAATTTAACTTCTATTCCTAATTCAAGTTTCTATGGCTTACTTCATTTCAGTTCTATTAAGTCAAAAGTATTGTGAATCTGCTCTTAATGCGCACTTTTGACTTTCTATTACTATAAATGTTTCTTTGGTCTTGTAGAGGAGATTCAATGCACTAAATATTAGGAGGTTGAAGGAGATCCAATGCTACCGTGGTATACGCCATATTCAGGGGTTGCCTTGCAGAGGGCAGCGGACAAAGAACAATTGCCGAACCTTGAAAGGAAAGAAGGTTGCGATTGCTGGAAAGAAGAAGGCGCCTCGTTGAATAGAGTAATTGGGCTGTGTATTCTTTTTGAATGAACGGAATTTGTAAGTTGTATGTTGATGATGTGGATTATCTTGAGACTTGAGTATATTAAAATCAATGATATTTGAATCTGCCGTCTGCTCTCCAATTTATTCCATGTCATGTAACTGAATTATATGCTGGTGTGTATGTTACGATGACAATTCGTTTGCGACATTGGTTGTCCTGGATGTTTTTGGTGGTGGTTCATAAATTTATAATGAAGTAAGATGGTGAAGTATCATCTCCTTTGCAAAAGATTTATTTTCTCCTAAGATAAAAGGAACCGAAAACATTCAGTAAAAATGATGACACAAGCAGATGAAATCGATGCTAAAAATTTCTTAGGGTGAAATATTATTTGTTTTTCTTATCTATTCCGTATCTTTCTCTAATTTCCCGGGGATTCATGACCAGTGTTTATTATCCTTCCTCTTCCCCATTGATGTACGGAAAATGCTAGGTCCCAAATTAATCCCAAAATAATTCTCAAAATACGTATGTGTAATATGGATGAATGGTAACTTTCGTAATAGCAAGATGAGACATTTGTACATACATTTGCGTGAATGAATTAAAATATGCCAAATGACGTGCCAGCCCTCATTTGAGAAAAAAATCGGTAACCAATTCGGGATCCCGGCATAGCAGTGTGATCTTTTTTCTGAATCAATTAATCAACTAATCAACTGTTGTCTGAACTTTGAACTGCATAAAAACGGGCCTTACTAGGTGTCACGGGTTCAGATTTTCAAATCTGAATTTTCTGATTCGTGCGGCCTACTCGATCGCCCCAACTCCCAAGTAGTCAGCCTTCTCGAGAGGTTGTCGCCCCGCAACCCCCAACAATCCCAACACAATATATATAACTATGAAACCCACGCACAACCAAAATCCGATCGTGTGTGCTAGTGTGTCTAATTACCAAGCAAATGCAAATACACAACAGATTTACGAGCCTGAATACTCAACCTTTTATTGCCCAACAATATAAGAATACAACCCCAAGATATGCTTACAGACTTTGCCTACTGCCTAGCATATAGTACAAGTGCAGGATACAATATGAACTTGTACAGAATTCTACTTAGATTACATTCAGAAATGCCTATCTATATTATATAAGAGCCTGGTCCCGGCCCCCAGCAGCCCCAACAGGCCCAGTAGCCCCAAATGCTGGCAGTTACTAGCAGTTCCAGGATTTCAAATACTTCCAAATTCGAATTTCCCACCAAGTCTTGAGCCCCAACTGCAAATTAGTTATCTCAGCATCCCACTAGTGCATATCCCAGCAAATATACATATATATATATATATCACATATATAATCAGCCCCCATGTGCCCACGTTTTGACTAGCCCCTTAGTCATTTTTTAGACTCCAAGCTAGCTCTCAGCTCCCTGTTGCCCACACATAAATCAGCCAACCAGATCCAACTCGAGTCGCCATAGTTCCCAATCTGAGTCCCCGCCCGACGACTAATCCGTGTCGCCGCCAGGTGCCTAATCAGAGTCACTGCTTAGTGACGCTCGGTCCCAATTTCACTTGGCCGCCTAGTGAATCCGAACCCAGAATTCCAATCCAGTCTAAGGGTCTTACAAACCCACCCACAGCTCCTGAGTTTGATGTCCTCATCAAAACCTCAACAATTCTGAGAAGTCCATTTCTCCAAGTAGCAAAACCAACGCCCATGATCCAAGGCTGCAAATCCGTCTGCGATTCCTGCCACTGCCAAACCCAACCAGCTACCATAAGTTGATCATATTAACCTCCACAATTTCCCCCTTTTGTCACCAAACCTGATGACCATATGTAGACGCCCAATCGCCCACACATCAGATTCCATTCTGACTTAAGTTCCAGCAGCGCCTCCAACCCTTGGAGACATTGACTTAGGCCCAACCAGAAAATCTCCAAGCTCGCTGCCTTGTAGAGATGAGTCGCTAACCTGTGATCCAATTTCACAAACCATGTCGCCGACCAAAATCTAAACAGCCCCCAACTTCTTCATTTTCTTTTTACCCTTGTCAATCTGCATAGGAACAGCCTTCACAAAACATGGACATGCCTCATCCATGATCATAATCCCACCACCATAATGCAACATGATAATGCTACTTGTCATCCTAAAGAAGTCCATACCTAAGATGCAATCAAAATCATCTAAGGCAACAATATGAAATGTAAAGTTACCTTTCCATTCACCAAGAGTTAAGCCAATATTTGAAGTACCCCCAATTTTCTGCACCTCAGCGTTAGCCATCTTAATTTGATTTGAACTTGGTTCCAGATTTAGCCCAACCTCCGCAGCACAATCCAATCCAATGAAACTGTTTGTAGCACCCGTGTTTACCATAGCCATGACTGCCTTCCCATTCACTAAGGCCTTGACATACGTAAGTCCATCCCCCTCCACGGATTTTTCAGTCCTTAGTGCAACCAAACGCATAGGATTCACCCTCAATTGAACCCCATCATTTCCCTCATTATTTTCCTCATTCTCTTCATCAACACGAAGAGCATTCAGTCTCTCTTTCTTGGGACATTGTCTTGCAAAATGCTGCCCTCCACATATGAAGCACCCCTTGTCACCAACACCTTGAGACTGCCTATTATCCCTGGCATCACCATTGCCATTTTTCCTGTCATTTTTCTTGTTTCTGTCCTCACCCTTGTGATTCTTGTCACTGTTTTTGCCTCTTTCAGTGTCATTAGAACCAACCAGCTTGTAGTCAACCAAACCATCAGCAACGGCGATAGCAGTAGGAAAGTCCCTCACAGCTTGTCACCTCAATTTTTCCTGCACCCAAGGTTTAAGTCCAGCCAAGAAATTGAACAGTTTATCCTCATCTGACATTTTCTTTATATCCAACAACAGAGAACTGAATTCTTTAACATAATCTCGAACATATCCCGTTTGTTTGAGATTCCTTAAACTCTCCCTAGCAAGCCAAGAAGCATTAAGTGGCATAAAATGCTCCTTAAATTCCCTCTTTAATGCCTCAAACGTGGTTATCTCCGGCCTATCCACACTCGCATCACCATCAGTATGAGTCTGCCACCACAATTTTCCATCGCCAATATTAGGTCACACACACTGTAGAAGGGGGGTTGAATACAGTGTATAACACAATCAAATCGAATTTAAAGAACTCAAGTAACAAAAACAAACTTTATTAAACTCTGTTACAATGAGGAATTGTCCTCTCTCAGTGATGAAATATCACGAGAGCTGCTAGGGTTACAATGAATATTATTCTCGATAATGATAACACTTATAGTGTAAACCCTATGTCTATGTTTATATACTACACAGTTACAAGATAATCGCTAATTGATATGGAATATAATTCTGCTTCCTAAAATATATCAATCAGTTATCTTTTCTTCCAAGTATTCTATCCTTCATAGAATTCCTTCTTCGTGTATATCTCTTCTTGCGTTTGTCTTGATCTTCTTTCCTTTCAATCAGCCGCCTTCCTTATCTGAAAGTCTCCTTAAGTCCTGATATTATCTCCTGATAAATATCTCCTGAACCCTATATACTGATAACTTAAGTTCTGTCTTCAGTATAAGTGCTGATTTCTAGTTAAGTACTGATTTGTCCTGTTTAAGTAAGATCTGAAAACTAAACACAAGTCATATCAGACATGACATTATCAAATATATCTAACAATCTCCCCCAACTTGTAAATTAGCATAATATACAAGTGTAACAGATATTTGATGATGTCAAAAATATTAAGTACAAATGCATGAGAATTTGACTAGATAACTACAACTTACAGTCCTTAAAATTTTACCAACTTTAACTTCTGATAACAACTTCAGTCTGTATACACATTAGAATTGGAGCAGTTATAGATCTTGACTTGGCTTCACTTTCTGATCTCTTCAATATCAGGAGTTGTTCTGAGATAGTTCTTTAACAAACATCTCTCAGCATATCTGAATTCATCAGTCATTCTCCTTTTAGCATCTTTAAGCTCTGCAGTATCTTCACCAGTTTGGAAGATAGCATATTTGAGATCATTAATTTTTGCTTTTCTCAACTCCTGATCTAGTCTGATGACATAGGCTTTGTCAGACTCTAGATTGAATTCAAGTCCCTTAATACCAAGATATGTTCTGATCTTCGCAGTATTAGGCTTCATATCAACAATATCACCCTTGTGATCTCTGTACTTGGGACAATATGTGCTGTCAGACTTTACAGAATAGAGCTTCTTCCACTTTCTTTGGTTCAGTCTGAGAAAGAAAAGAATTATAGAGACATTCACTTGAAGTAACTGTTCTAGTTCTGACACCTGCATCAGGATCTCCAATAATTAAGTCATGTGTATGTGATTTAGTCCACTTTCTTGCAGATGGAAGGTTTTCTCTAGAACTGGATGCTCCCCCATGATCCATACTGTCTTCATCAACATTTTCTGATGCTCCCCCTGAAATTATGCTCTCTGAGTTGGATCCTTCAGAATTTGAGTTTTCAGAATTATCAGAACTTGATGAATCAGAACTTGAAGAGCCGGTTGTATGTTCTGATGCTTCTTGAGATGTAGTTGTATCTTCAGTATGCCCCTCATGCACAGGTGCATCTTCCTTTGACGTAGTCACCACAGTTTCAATAACATCAGAGTTTAATCCATCAGAGTTTGTAGTATCAGGATTTAGACTGTCAGGATTTACAGTATCAGAATTTAAGTCTTCATTTTCAAATCTCAGCTGATCATGATCATTGAAATCTTCAAGTCCAGTAATCTTCTTATCATCAAAGGAGACATTGATAGATTTCATGACAACCCTAGTTCTTAAATTGTAGACTCTGAAGGCTTTTGTGGAAAGTGGATATCCAACAAAAATTCCTTCATCAGCTTTTAAATCAAATTTGGATAGCTGTTCAGGATGAGTCTTAAGAATAAAACACTTGCATCCAAATACATAAAAATACTTCAGATTTGGCTTCTTTTTCTTCACCATCTCATATGGTGTCTTTCCATGCTTGTTAATGAGTGCTGCATTCTGAGTAAAACAAGCAGTCTGCACAGCTTTAGCCCAAAAATAGGTTGGTAGCTTTGCTTCATCAAACATAGTTCGTGCAGCTTCAATAAGAGTTCTATTCTTTCTTTCAACAACTCTATTTTGCTGTGGAGTTCCAGGAGCAGAAAATTCCTGCTTGATTTCATGGTCTTTGCAGGACTCTTCCATGATCAAATTCTTGAACTCAGTGCCATTATCACTTCTTATGATCTTCACAGAATCTTTGACCAATTTATCCAGTTGCTTGACATGATCTATCAAGATAGATGTGGTTTCACTTTTTGTGTGCAAGAAATATACCCATGTGTGTCTGTTAAACTCATCCACTATGACTATGGCATATTTCTTCTTTGCAATAGACATGACATTCACTGGACCAAATAGATTAACATGTAGTAGGTGATAAGGCTCAAGAATTGATGATTCAGTCTTGCTCTTGAATGAAGATTTTCTTTGTTTTGCCTTCTGACAAGAATCACAAAGGCCATCAGGAGCAAATACTGATTTTGGCAGTCCTCTCACAAGATCTTTCTTGACTAGTTCATTTATATTGTTGAAATTTAAATGAGAGAGTTTCTTGTGCCAATCCCAGCTTTCTTCAATTGATGCTCTACTCAACAGACAGATTGCAGAACCATCAGTACTTGTTGAAAGCTTGGCTTCATAAATGTTACCATGTCTGTATCCTTTCAGAACAACTTTGCCTATAGATTTGCTCACAACTTCACAGTGTTCTTCAAAGAAATCCACATGATAACCTCTGTCATAGATTTGACTAACACTGAGCAGATTGTGTTTAAGTCCTGAGACCAGAGCTACTTCTTTAAAGATGACATTCCCAAGATTGATATTGCCATATCCCAGTGTTTTTCCAATATTGCCATCTCCATAAGAAACACTTGGGCTAGCTTTCTCCACAAAGTCTGATAGCAGGGCTTTATTTCCAGTCATATGTCCTGAGCATCCACTGTCCAGAACTAGGATGTTTTTCATGTTGCCCTGCAATCACAAAGACCACTAATGATTAGTTTTAAGGACCCAGACTTGCTTGGATCCTTTGGCCTTATTATGTTTGTTAACATTTGCAGCGGAATTAGCATCAGAGTTTATCTTAACATTTTTCTTAACAGCATTTACACTATCAGACTTTGTATCAGAACTTACACTAGAAGGAACAATGCTAACTTTCTTTAAAGAAGGTTTTATTTGATAATAATCATAGTACAAACTATGATATTCCTTATAAGTATAAATGGAATGCCATAAACTACCGCAATGAAAACAAGGATTTTGTGGCATATATCTAACAGACTAACTCTTAACTCCTGACTTTGAAGGTAAGGAGTTTATGTTCTTATTCTTCCTGCAAAAAGAAGCCAGATGGTTAGAACTTCCACAGTTATGACATGTTTTTCTAGGAGCATTAGGAACAGGCTTATAATCATTGTTTTTATTCACACCTTCCTTTCCATTCCTATTTTTCCTAGGTGACTTTACCTTGTTTACATTCTTAACATCTTTCAGCTTATGTTTAAGCTGCTTCTTTGTCATTAAGCCTACGTTAACTTCAGTTGGCTTTTCATGTTTTAGTTTGTTAGAAGTTAATTCCTCTTTAACTTCTGATTTATCAGTATCAGACTTTACAGCTACAAACTTAACAGGTTTTACCTTAGGCTTTTGTTTGACAACTATAGGCTTAATTTCTACAGTTCCTTTATCATTCTTATCATCTTCATACCCTAAGCCCTCTTTCCAGTTTCCACTACTTAACAAATTCTGAGTTATTCTGCCAGAGTTAGTCCAAGTCCTGATAATCTCTCTTTCCTTTTCTAACTCAGTTTTTAGAGATTCATTCATTTTAAGTACTTCATCCCTAACATAGAAAGCATCATCTCTATCTTTCTGAGTTTGATGGAACATGACTAACTCTTTTTTTAATTAATCATTCCTCTTTTTACAAGCAAGATTTTCAGAAGTTAATCTTTCACATGTTAAAGTTTGATCTCTATAACTAATGAACATAGTTTTAAGATATCTTCTCAACTCATTAATATCATCAGTATGAAAGGCATAAGTAGTTCGAGGTACCTTTAACTCAGCAGCATCAAAATTGCTATCAGCATTTGCCATCAAGGCATAGTTCTCCTCACTTTCAGAATCTGAAGTGTCTTTCCTGCTTTTCTTCTTTGTGACACGAGCCTTGCCTTTGTCACTCTTCACTTTCTTGCAATCAGGATATATTTGGCCTTTCTCACCACAGTTGTAGCATTTGACATTTGTGTAATCTCCTCTATCAGACTTCCCTCCTTTGCCTTCAGATTTTCTGAAACTCTTCTTATCAGAACTTGCACCTCTCCTCGAAAACTTCTTTCCCTTCCTGAATTTTCTGTATGCAATCCTTGTGATTCCTTTCACCGTAAGAGCACACAGCTTTATCATCTCTTCATCAGCATCCATCTCATGCAAGCTTTCAGTTTTTGAGTCATCATCACTATTAGAACTTGATGAATCGGTATCAGACTTTGTGATGAGCACTTTTCCCTTGCCTTTCTTTGAGGTAGCTACTTTGGGGGATCTTCCTCAGCCTTAAGAGCAACTGTCCTTGACTTTCCTCCTTTCCTCTTGCTTCTATGTTCCATCTCAAGTTCATGAGTCTTGAGCATCCTATAAATTTCATCAAGAGTTGTTTCTTCAAGATTATAGTTGTCTCTTATAATTGTGGCCTTCAAATCCCAACTTCCGGGAAGAGCTTACAGGAATTTAAGATTTGAATCTTCAAGATCATACTTCTTATCAACTAGTGACAAAACATTCAAGAGTTTGACAAATCTGTCATATAAATCAGTCAATGACTCATTAGGCTTTGAGTCAAAGTGTTCATACTCTTGAGTGAGTATAGTCTTCCTCTTTTTCTTAATCGAATCCGTTCCCTGACATCTTGTCTCCAAGGCATCCCATATCTCCTTTGCAGTCTTGTAGTTAATTACCCTGTTTGATATTACATTATCAATGGCACTATGCAGCAAGTGTCGTACCTTAGCTCCTTAGCAATTGATGCGATATCTTCAGCAGTGTAATCACTCTTCTCCTTTGGTACAGACTTTGTTGCTTCGCCTGCAACTACAACAGCGAGTTTGGTTGGCTTGTGAGGTCCTTCATTGATTCTGTCAAGATATTCTAGATCTGTACCTTCCAGAAATATAGTCATCCTCACCTTCCATATGGGGTATTCAGATGGTTTCAGTATGGGAACTCTGATAGCCTCATATCGACTATGGATTTGAGTCTTTGGAGGTTCTTCAGTTTTGGTGGGCTTAGTTGGAGTTTCTGCTTCAGACATGATTGTTTTTGGATCTTAAATTGTTTGTGTGTTAATAGATAGGCTCTGATACCACTTGTTACGTCACACACACACTGTAGAAGGGGGTTGAATACAGTGTATAGCACAATCAAATCAAATTTAAAGAACTCAAGTAACAGAAAACAAACTTTATTAAACTCTGTTACAATGAGGAACTGTCCTCTCTCAGTGATGAACAAATATCACGAGAGCTGCTAGGGTTATAATGAATATTATTCTGAATAATGATAACACTTATAGTGTAAACCCTATGTCTGTGTTTATATACTACACAGTTACAAGATAATCGCTAATTGATATGGAATACAATTCTGCTTCCTAAAATATATCAATCAGTTATCTTTTCTTCCAAGCATTCTATTCTTCAGAGAATTCCTTCTTCATGCATATCTCTTCTTACGTTTGTCTTGATCTTATTTCCTTTCAATCAGCCGCCTTCCTTATCTGAAAGTCTCCTTAAGTCCTGATATTATCTCCTAATAAATATCTCCTGAACCTTAAGTACTGATAACTTAAGTATTGTCTTCGGTATAAGTGCTGATTTCCAGTTAAGTACTGATTTGTCCTGTTTAAGTAAGATCTGAAAACTAAACACAAATTATATCAGACATGACATTATCAAATATATCTAACATCCAACCAAGTACATACTTGTGACTGAAACTTGCTCCGCAACATCAATATGGGCAACCCTAAAATACTGCTCCATGTCCCATAAGAAATTTTCTAGATTCTTGGCGACCCTCGCCGTATCATAAGGTTTCGGCTCTGGAATTTTCAACTTTGAGTGGCCCTCCCTTCCACTCGATGCACCAGCGATAGCAGCCCGCTTCACCAGCACCAGTTCATCATGCATCACCTGAATTTGGGCATCATAACCCTCCTTTATAACCCTCACAAGATCATCAACCGTGGTCTTGAATTCATCCAAGCCCTCCCTGAGAACCTGAACCTGATTTGCTATAGGAATCTCTTATGTTGACAAAGGTACCCCCAAAAAATCTTCAAGCCTAGCCAACCTTTCTCCCGTAGAATTTCCACCAGCTATGATATTGAATCCACGAATCTATCAACGCAGCTTTGATACCACTTGTCACGGGGTCAGATTTTCAACTCTGAATTTTCTGATCCGTGCGGCCTACTCGATCGCCCCAACGCCCAAGTAGGCAGCCTTCTCGAGAGGTTGTCGCCCATCAACCCCCAACAATCCCAACACAGTGTATATAACTATAAAACCCACGCACGACCAAGATCCGATCGTGTGTGCTAGTGTGTCTAATTACCAAGAAAATGCAAAGACACAACAGATTTACGAGCCTAAATGCCCAATCTTTTATTGCCCAACAATATAAGGATACAACCCCCCAAATATGCTTACAAAATTTGCCTACTGCCTAGCAAATAGTACAAGTGCAGAATACAATATGAACTTGTACAGATTTCTACTTAGTTTACATTCAAAAATGCCTATTTATATATATAAGAGCCTGATCCCGGGCCCCAGCAGCCCAAACAGCCATAACAGGCCCAGCAGCCCCAACTGCTGTCAGTAACTAGCAGTTCCAGGATTTCAAATGCTTCCAAATTCGAATTTCCCACCAAGTCTTGAGCCCCAACTGCAAGTTAGTTATCTCAGCATCCCATTAGTGCATATCTCAATACATATACATATATATATATATATATATATATCACATATATAATCAGCCGCCATGTGCCACACATGTGCCCACGTTTTGACTAGCTCCTTAGTCATTTTTGGACTCCAAGCTAGCTCCCAGCTCCTTGTTGCCCAGACATAAATTAGCCAAACAGATCCAACTCGAGTCGCCATAGTTCTCAATCTGTAACAACCCAAATCCGGGGTCAAGATTTGGTGTCACGAAACAATCTTTACATAAAATAAAAGAATATTCAATTAACCCCTTGAATCCGGATCGTTTACAGGTTATGGTATGAAATAAGAATCTAATCTTCTACCACTTACAACAACTAAAATACAAATGGAAATACCTTTGTACTAATGTTCTTGTCATATTTTTCTAACATCTTCGACCTCTCGCAACGGAGATTTCTCTAACTTCGGCTGTCTATCAAAGCTACTTACTCCTAACCTTATCTGTTTCTGGAAGAAATAAGAATTTATAAAGCAAGAGTGAGCCAAAAATGCCCGGCAAGTAAATAATTTAAGTTTCAAATATCAATATCAAGGAAAACTTCCGGACAAAATATTTAGACAATTTTTAAATAATACTATTTATTTGAATGAGTTGAGTGACTAAACCTTGGCTGTTACCAGCCTCTAATTTAAATCCAAAAGTGACAAGTAATTCCCAGATTCATCTCCTGAATCAGGGTTTTTTCCGGTTTTAGAATCATAAAACCTTTCGAGAGAGAATGTCGTTAATGGCGATCAACAACAAATTAGACTGGACAATAGTTCACACTTATACCCTGCTGATCAGTCAGGATATAGTGTAGATCTATACCCAAACGTATAGATCCATTCAGGTACCTAGGCATTATCGCCTAAGGGTCCGGTCCATCCCCGACCCATAGGATCCAGCTCATCACTGGCCCTTACAGTAAACATCCAGCCCGTAGAGTGTTTTGATATCAAATCATTTTGAATTAAAAAAATCTTGATTCAGGGTTCACAAATAACCCGAAAGAATGGTTATTTGCTCATGAGAGCAATCAAATTATAGGAACAATAATGAAAAGAACATACGTAATAAGAGTAATTGCAGTGAAATATAAAATAGTTAACTATTCTGAACTTAGAATAGGAACGAAGAAATAATTGCAGTATTTTAAAAGAAAGTTCAGGAATACTTGCCTCAATAAGCTTTAATCGCTATTACTAGTTGACTTTGGTTCGACTTGAACGTTCGGCTTTATCGTCAACTACTATCCCATTCTGGATACGATCCCAGCATTCAGGCCCATCACTTGGAACTTCGTTGATCTCTACGTCTAATCATTAGATTGTTCCTAGTCTGATGCCGATACTCGGGTTTTCCGTCTAGGACCTACATGGTTAAAATATCCTAATTCAGATAATCGCTTCGCTTAAGCTCAACTTAATACCACTATCACTTCTACCCATGCGATTTCATAACCCAACTTATATTTTTATGTATTATTAAAATACACATAGCAATTAGGGTTTACATCTTCAAGACTCGGTTCGGTATTTATTTTGGGAAAAATACGTATATTTGTTATTTTGAAAATAGGGTAATCGATTATTCACAAAATATCTTGTCATGTCACGTAAGTAGGTTTCGTAACATTCAATTATATATCCTCGTTCGACGCTCCGATAATTACAGGTTACGTTCCCGTATTTTCGGAATCAGTTTTCTGAAAATCGGGCAGCGTCTTCTTTGTTTATCGGCCTACCCGTCGAACAATTCGACGTCAATCACAATCAACAACAACAACATCCAGCAATTCACACATCACTTCATCAATCCCATCCACTGTTACAATTTCACTTTATTAATCATTACTCTTTATTTTCGTTTCGAAATTTATTTCACAAACTAATTTTTAATTTTATTTATTTATAATTTAGGACTCAGAATTAATTCATCACGGTCCACCGTCGACTCGCCGAGGACGTCCAACACGAATTTCATCGATTCATCGCATTATTTTCCTGCGCAAAATCATTATTTTATTATCACGAAACGAGTCAAATAATCCTTGCAGTAAATAAATAAAATATTAATAAAAGTCCAATTAAACAGCAACACGCGCCCACGCGCACGTAGCCGGAAAACACAAGTATGGAAACAGAAGCCGGAAAAAGGAACGGGGCCGGAAAACCTCTGAACCCGGCGGCACAATTCAGAGAAATCATAACTGAACACAGCACAACACCAATAATACACGCATATATATAAACATACGTTTATATATTGAAGAAATAGGAACAAATTGAAGCATACATGCGAACCCAACCAGAATCAAACGGCTGGAAAACAGAGGCGGCGACCAGAATAATCACGGCGGCACAACCAGAAAACGGGGAAGAAATCGAAGAAGAGGAGAATAAAGCGAGAGAGATTTGAGAGGCGGGGGAGATAGATAACAGAGGGAGATTAGAGAGAGGGATAGTCGGGAGAGATGAGAGAGAGGGAGTAAGGAGAGAGAAAGAGGGGCGGCCGAATGAAAATGGGAGGGGGGAGAATTAGGGTTTTTGTTTGTTTATTTTTATTTTTTTTATTATAAACTCGATTCGCATCGCACTATTATTTTAGACAAATAATCTACGAGTAACAATAATCCGAACTTTATCCGAACATATTGAAAATTTCCGAGATATTTAAAACTAATTATTATAAGAATTTTAAAATTTTAAAAATCATTTTTGAAACACGTTTTTGACCCGTATTTTACAATTTTAACGAATACACGTGGGGTGAAATAAATGTCAGAAAAATTTCGAAACAATTTTAAAATTCTCGAAATATTCAAAAGTTAGTAAAATAAAATTTTCACAAATTTTGAAATATTTTGGAATTAAATTCTGATTTTACGATTTAATGAAATCAGAAAATCAATTAAAGATAAATGTTCAATAAAATATTAATTTCAAAATTTTATAAATTTCCAAAAATATTAAATGAAATTATAAAGTAACAAAAATAATTTTAGAGATAATTTTAGCATTTATAAGCATAAATATTCACTAAAATCATTTTAAGAACAAAACAATGCCATACAGTTCGATAATTAATTATAAATTAATCTTCGCGTCCAACAAATCACAAACAATCAATAAGACAACAACACATAGCCGACAGACCCATCACATATTTTATTTATTTAATAATTCGATAATTATATTTACATATCGGATCCGAAAATAGGTTACTTAGCCGCCAAGTAACTAAAAGGACGATACGATTTTAATACCAGAATTGGATAATTATCAAAACAGAGCTTCCTACAAAACACTTTATACGAAGATAAGGTGATAATATCTTGCCTTTTAAAAATATGGAGTTTATCGATTTATAAAATGATTTGCGTATCGAAAATTTCACGCGGGACTCGTATAGGTCAAACCGTACCCCGAATTGAAAAAGTCAAAACATGAAAAGTGTTCAGAATTATCAGATTAGGTTAAGAAGGAGTTTTCGGAAGAGTTTCGGGTTGTAGAAACACAAAAACGATTGAAGTGGGATGATTTCTGGTTCTAAAAAGTAATTTTTATAATTACGTGAAATAATCATTATTAGTTCTATAAATCCTTATAAAATCATATGATAATCCAAAAATTACCAGAAAAATACCAAAACACTCTATATTTTATTCTGGATAATTAAAGATTAAAATATCTAAATTTTTATTAGAAATAAACATCAAATATTAATATCAATTATCAAATAATTCACCATAATTCACATAAAATCACATAATAATTATTTATTGATAAAATAATTACATAATATTTCTCAGACGTTACATTCTTCCCCCCTTAAAAGGATTATGTCTTCAGAATCATGCTAAGGAACAGACCATGATATATCCTATTTAAAATTTCTCGGAACTCATCACTTTAATCACTATTCAACGGTCCCCTACCGTCATCAAATTCACGTAACCTGAATAACATCTCCATTTCATACATATGTAGCTAAATCATTCTTCCTGGTCACACCTACGAACATCTTATGAACTCGTTATACCTGTGACAACAAGACCAACTCATTCACAATCATTCTATCTACCTCATTATTTCACAGGACTAACTTAATTTACACTAACCTTCTTTTCTTTCTAATTCTAATAGTTCGTGTTCATGAACTTTCTATTTTTACTGATTGTTCTACTTTAGTTTTCATGTCTCCTTCTGTTCGGGTAGTCTGGCCTATGATCATTTTCAATCGTATTTGAGAATCTTTAATCGATCTCTTGAACCTTTCATTTATCTGTGCCCGATATACTGAGTTCATGTCGTCTTCTGCTTCGAATGTCCTATATTTATTTAAAAACTAAAAATTAAAGGAAAATCTCGATAATTGCATTTAACTCACCACTTTGTAGTACACTTCAATTTATTTTCGATCACTATCAGGTATATGCATCGAGCGAGAATCTTTTACTATCTAAAAGGAAACATTAATCTGAAATGGAATGAATCATACCTTTATTCCAACCCCAATTCTTGGTACAAATACTTATTTTGCTGTTATATCAAATTAGATATCAATATGAACTTTGATGCTCATAACATTCCATACTGAAGTCAACATCAGTCATCTATATTAATGCCACCTTTGATATCTAACCACAAAGTATGTATCAGTATAATCCAAAAGCCGGATCAAAACCTGTTCTTCAATTTCTAACTTTTCAAATTCCCTTACTCCTTCCCTGGTAATCTTAATTATTAGGTCCCGAATTATCGTAGAAGGGGGAGTTGAATACCATAATCACTAAATTAAAAATTCTTTCGAATTTTTAGCGGATAAAATATTTAGTGCTCAGTTAGTGGTATCGTGTTCTTGAGAGGAATAGTGTTTGGAACGATAAAAACAAGGAACACAAGATATTCGGGGAAATGTATATTCGTATATAAATCCTCGAGGGTGTTTCTACACTCTGATAAATAAATTAACCGGCTACAATCTAAGAACAACAAAGTTCCTAGTACTACAAAGATTTACAAATCAAATCCTATACAATAATCTAGCTTTTGTTTGTACTAGGATTTAATTACCGGGTAACGATTATAATGCCCCTAAGAATATACAAGAATTAAATCGGGCATTATAACGTTACTCCAGTGAGAAGTTAAATGGATATTCAAGAAGCTTGAACTCCTCTGTAAATCTCCGCTTCATGTTTTATCAGCTCTCGTTTTTGTTGGAGATGAAGATAAACAGTACTTTTTTAGATCTGCTGCAAAGTGTAGACTTTATACACAATAAAATTGTGTGGCTGAGGTTGAGTGGTTTCTGTGGCGACAAGTCCTTTCTGTGGCGACAGGAGCTCTGTGGCGACAAGGGAGGCACAAGGAGAGTTGTGTGGCGACAGGGGAGGGGGCTCTGTGGCGACACCTGATATACTACTAGTACAGTACATGTACATGAACTTAAGTTTTGAAAACTAAAACTCATGTACACGTTTTTAACTTCTTTGTTTAATTTTCTTTTGTTTTTTTGTTTTTTTGTTTTTGTTTTTGTTTTGTTTTTGTTTTGTTTTTCCTTTTTTTTATTTTGTTTTTCTTTTTAAGTTTAAATTGTAATTAAATTAATTTATAAAATAAACTTAAATATAACTTATATTAATAAACTAATTTAGATTTACAAAATAAACATATTTAAAGTTTATAAGATAAATCAATTTAAGTTTATTAAACAAATTATATTAAAGTCCTTTAAATAAATTTATTTAATTTACCAATTAAACTTTGAGTTTCGCCAGTCCCCTGATCTGTTTAGATGTATAACCCGCACACATCTTCTCGTAATTTAACAAATAAACGTTCAATCCAAGTACGTTCCTCAACTTAACAATTCTTCTATAAATAATACCCAGATTCCTTTCACGAGCTGTTGACGCCTAGTGCAACTGGTCTGGTTCACAGACGACTAACCCCGATTCAGGTCTTCGTATTATAGCCTTGATTACATTGTTAAGCTTGCCTCAACTTTATTGCTTCGAACACTGACTGTCAATAAACAATTGTACTTTCACTGGAATCCTTTCTGGTACTCTGGACAATATCTTTATTAACCTTTGTCTATACCCTGTCTTCAATTCTTCAGATTCCTATGCTTCGAACACTGTCTATCTTCAATCAATGTCAATACACTGAAATCTTCCAATAGCACTTGTATACTAAATCTTCAATCTTTCTGAAACCCTGAAAGTCTTTAACCTTTGTTCTTCACTAAGACATGATCATATTAATGAACTTCTTTCAATGACCTGTAGACAGATTTCAGGCCTTCTTCTAATCTTCTGATTCTTTGTATTTGCCTTGTCTTCATTCTTCCTGATTTCTTGTGTAAACATAGTATTATTAACCTGTCATGTTCTAGTGTTGTTATTGTGTTGAGTTATCACGTAACTGTTCATACAGCTACACAGTCTCACCAACAATCTCCCCCTATTTGATTGTTAAACTTAACAAACAAATTAAATAGAGAGGATAACTCAACTAACAACTAGAAAAAGTAATGTACCAAGATTTGTAAATAATGCTACTGGTTTTTTGGATCAAATACTGTATTTCCAGATTTCTTGAGTAACTAAAATGAAAGATGCTTGTTCCTCTAGCACTGAACTGATCTTCATGTAGTTTCATCTTCATTTCCTTGGTTCTTCGAATCTCTTCCAGATAATACTTCTCAATCTTGAAGTAATCATTAGTAGCTTCTTTTTTACAACCACATTTCTAGTTGAGAAGCGCATATCTCTCTTGCTTCTCCTCCTATGAGAATCAACTGCTTAAAGGAGATCACCTTCGTCTACCACCTCTCCCGTATAATAGGATCCGCAGATAAGAACTAATGGTATTCCCCTTTTAAAAAATAGCTTCTCCCCTTATGAAGAATAGTGATGAACCAAACCACTTCTTCTGATCACTAGGAAATCACCTTTGTGTTTACCACCTCTCCCGTACAATAAGATTCGTAGTTATAAACAACAATGGTGTGGTGTAATGTACATATGCTTTACCTTTTTCCTCATTCCTGTTATTTCTCCCCCTTAGTTGAGGAATCCTCCAAACTATTATATAAGCTTTTATCTCCCCCTTAGAGAAGGAATGTATGTTGTTGTCTGAAGGAGTTATCATATGTTACTTGGTTGGAAAAGAAATAACAAGTCATAGTCTGATCAACCATGTCCCTTTAAATGCTGCAAGAATGAATTTACTGTTGATCATCATGTTCACCAATCTTCCCAACTCCTTATACCTCCCCAATGTGAGATCACCAATTGTTAGCTCCCAAAGGTCCCGAAGTATTCTAATCCAATCTGTAAATGTTAGGTCCCTAAGAGTTAGGTTCCAATCATAAATAGATTCGAGACCCGAAGTATCAAGAACCATGTTTAGGGATAGGGAATGGGATATGGTGTTTCTCTTTCTTCCTCACTGTGAGTGTGTGATTCTGTTTTGTGTACCTCACAAGTGTTTCACTCTTCTCTCCACTCCTGTTTACACTCATTCTCACAAATGTATCACTCCTCTCATAGCTCCAAGATCCAGCTATACCTGCAAGGAAAATCACCTTAGCCATCCTTAAGGAGGTCACCGGTGGTGCAATGGGAGTTCGCAAATCCCCATCCTTGTTAGACTCGTCAGATGGATCTGAGTCATAATCTACAAGTTGCTAGTTTCCCTTTTAGGGTTCCAGATTTGAACTCTGGGAAGGTAAACAGTGATCCAAAGAATTTAGCATAAATATCAAAGTTCCCTTCTAATGTCTGTGAAGACATTTCCTTGTGACTCATCAGGAATATCTGAATCATTGTCAATAAGTTGTCGATCTGCACCTATGTCAGATCCACTATCCGCAGATATATCCAGGTTTATTAGTCCTGGGGAGGTAGACACTGACCACTGATATATGGCTATTGGATCAGTATCCTCTCCTAACACATGTAAAGGTAATTGGTCCATTAAAGAACCTTGGACAATCGAATCTGACCTTAAAATGGTCGAAACTCTTGTTTCCGTCAACTCATCCTTTCTGTGTGTAACCTATCATTGTGCATCAAGAATTGTTTATGTTTGAGGTGGTGACACTACATCGGATACCCTGGCCGACAGGCGAATTTCAATAGACACACCCTGTTGAGAGGATGAATCTAGTAACTGTTTTGTGCCTTTTCAGCCATTACATCTTTTTGAGAAGATGTATGTGAAGGGTTTTTTAGCACATAAATGCAACAAAAACATAAATTTAAATCTTAAAATTCGAAACCCTCCGCAGGATCCACGCGGAAAATAATATTTAATTCGTAGTTCAGTATGTTTACCTTAAGAAGCTTTATGTTAATGGAAAGATGAAGGTCTTGAATGATCACCACGTAGCCCGTCGTTGGAACGATCTACGCCTTGAAGGTATCCACACGAATGATCGCCCGGAGGATGGGTGTGTACTAACACGTTCTTGAGGCCGCCTTCTTATTCTCTCTCTCTCTCTCTCTCTCTTTCTCTCTCTCTCTCTCTCTTCAAGCTGCTAGGGTTTATGTTTTATCAAATAAAACGTGTAACCCTAATTCTATTAGACAAAGATATTATATAGGCAAGAGCTAATGGGCCTCCAACCCTAAACTTAATTTTAAAGTTATTATTATTATTAAATTCGAAATTCTAATTATTGTATTATTAAGTCTCACTTAATCATCCAATAACTTAATTTCGGATTTAATATTAAATTCGAATTTCCTATTTATTTAATTTATTAAGTCACACTTAATTAATAACAAATAATTCGAATTACTTACATTTAATTTAAATCCGAATTTAAATTAAATAATCCTCCAATCATTCTTTGTGCGACCCTTTAGATTATTATTACGTTGGCAACAATTTTAATTCTAATTTAAAATCATAAACAATGAGCGGCATCTAGTAATACATCATTGTTACCCAAGTAATAATAATTAAATCGGTGTTCGATTAAACCTTTTGTGTATAATGTATAATGTACTATAATCCTTTTAACCATATATTATAGATTAAACTCAAGGCATGTTATGTGTCATCCTCTTCATAATTTAATCCAGGTTTCCTTGATCGATGAGTAGACTATAACATCAAATCAACATTTGAGCATGGCCATGCATTTCATAGTCCAACTCAAACAAGAGGCCAATAATATCACTCCAAAAATAGGAAGGTTAAATCCTTTCTAGATCATTCATATTTCTCATATGATTCATAATATAACCAATATATACTTTTATCATCACCTGGTCAAAGGTAACTTTTAATGCAACCAAAGTATATTAATTCTCATATAGAAATATAATGATTTATAGTCTAAGGACCAATACATCATTATCACTGTGAGAATTACTTATGACACAACATACATGTAGAATCTCACATTGGGTCTTCCAGCACCATGTATATAATACATGTGTCTGTGTTTTGACTTTAGTATCACTATACCTATGATCAATGAGATGTGATCATCTGTCAACATTCACACTAGTCTTAATGCATTATTATTGTCCCTTAATAATAATACTCGACTAAGGATCTTTAGGAATATCGATACTATTCTCATAATCTCATTTCTAAGTCACGTACTTAGAGATATAAAATTACATATCATATTCCAAGGACATTTATTAATCTAACATCTTACCGCAGAATATAAAGATATAATAAATTACTAAAGAATAATCCATATAATCAGAATTAATAATCCAAATGTTTCATAATATAAACATAATAGTGTTGTCTCTAGGGCACAAACACTAACAATCTCCCACTTGCACTAGAGCCAATCACCCATATATCTAATACCCATGGAACTAGTATGACCTTCGTGCTTTTGCTGCGACAAAGCCTTAGTCAGTGGGTCTGCAGCATTATCATCAGTATGCACTTTACATATATGTATATCTCCTCTTTCATTAATCTCTCGAAGGAGGTGATATCTCCTAAGTATATGCTTTTCCCGGAAATGGGACCTTGGTTCTTTAGCCTGCGCGATGGCTCCATTATTATCACAGTAAAGATCTACTGGAACTGTGATCGATGGAACCACACTAAGTCCCGTTATGAATTTCCGTATCCAAACAGCCTCTTTGGCTGCTTCACCGACAGCAATATACTCAACTTCCATTGTAGAATCAGCTACTGTCTCTTGCTTTGAACTCTTCCAGCTTACAGCACCTCCATTAAGGCAAAACACAAAACCTGACTGAGATACTGAATCATCTCTGTCTGTCTGAAAGCTGGCGTCAGTGTAACCCTTTACAACCAGCTTATCATCTCCTCCATACACCAAGAATGAATCTTTAGTCCTTTTCAACTACTTAAGAATATTCTTGACTGCTGTCCAGTGACCCTCGCCGGGATTAGACTGATATATGCTCGTCATGCTCAAGGCATATGAAACATCATGTCGAGTACATATCATCGCATACATTATAGATCCAATTGCCGAAGCATATGGAACTTTGCTCATACGGCCCTAATCATCTAATGATTTAGGGCAGTTGTCTTTTGAGATCAATATCCCATGAGACATTGGGAAATATCCTATTTTTGCCTCTTGCATCCCGAAACGATGCAATATTTTGTCAATGTATGTACTCTGACTTAGGCCGATTAATATCCTTGATCTATCTCTATAGATCTTGATCCCCAATATATAGGTAGCATCACCTAAGTCCTTCATCGAGAAACTATTTCCCAACCAAGTCTTAACAGCCTGTAGGGAAGGTATGTCATTCCCTATTAGTAATATGTCATCTACATATAGTACTAGGAATGCCACGTAGCTCCCACTAACCTTCTTGTAAACACATGATTCATCTTCATTTTGAATAAAGCCAAATTCTTTGACTGTTTCATCAAAACGACGATTCCATCTCCTTGAGGCTTGCTTCAATCCATAAATAGATCGAAGCAACTTACAGACCATCTTAACAAACTTGGGATCGACAAAACCCTCAGGTTGTATCATGTATACATCCTCTTCAAGGCTCCCATTTAAGAAAGCGGTTTTGACATCCATTTGCCAAATCTCATAGTCATAGTAAGCAGCTATTGCTAGCAAAATCCTGATGGACTTGACCATAGCAACTAGTGAAAAGGTATCATCATAGCCTATACCATGAACTTGTTTGAAACCTTTTGCCACCAATCGCGCTTTATAGGTCTGTACTTTACCATCCATGTCAGTTTTCTTCTTGAAAACCCACTTGCACCCTATAGGTTTTACCCCTTCAAGTGGATCAACTAAAGTCCATACTTTATTTTGATACATGGATTCCATTTCGGATTTCATGGCCTCTAGCCATCTCTCGGAGTATGGACTGTTCATAGCATCTTGGTAGGTAAGAGGCTCATCATTATCTATGAGCATTATATCATCATCTTGAGTCAAGAGAAATCCATAATATCTCTCTGGCTCATGACGAGCCCTACTAGATCTACGAATAACCTGTGTTTCCGGAGCAGAAACATCTTGATGTACTTCATGCCCATTTTTCAACTCTGGTTCAATATTATCTTGTACAACTCGATCTTCATCGAGATCTATAGTCCTCCCACTAATTTTCTTTGAAAGTAACTCTCTTTCAAGAAATACAGCAGTTCGAGCAACAAACACTTTGTTCTCGGTAGGATTATAGAAACTATACCCTTTAGTTTCTTCAGGATATCCCACAAAATAACATTTATCCGATTTTGGTCCCAGCTTGTCAGACACCAAGCGTTTCACAAATGCTTTGCATCCTCATACTTTCATAAAAGACATGCTGTGACGTTTCTCAGTCCATATCTCATATGGAGTCTTTTGAACCGATTTAGTTGGAACTCAGTTTAGTGTATATGCAGCCGTTTCTAGAGCATAACCATGGAAACTTATAGGAAGATCTGCTAGACTCATCATCGATTACACCATGTCCAACAAGGTACGATTTCTCCTCTCAGAAACTCCATTCCATTGAGGCGTTCCAGGAGGAGTAAGTTGTATACGATACCACACTACTTCAAGAAACCTTTAAACTTGAGGCTTAAGTATTCTCCTCCACGATCTGATCGTAGAACTTTTATACTTTCCCCTGTTTGCTTTTCCACTTCAGCCTTGTATTCTTTGAACTTTTCAAAAGAATCGGATTTGTTCTTCAAAAGATACACATATCCATATCTACTGAAATCATCAGTAAGAGTAATGAACTAGTAAAAGCCACCTCTTGCCATTGTACGCATTGGACCACATATATCACTATGTATAAGTCCTAATCGTTCAGTGGACCTTTCACCTTGTCCGGTAAAAGGAGCTTTAGCCATTTTTCCAATGAGACAAGATTTGCATTCTTCGTATGATTCAAAATCAAACTTATCCAAGTAACCATCTTTATGTAATTTGGAAATGCGTTTCTCATTTATGTGACCTAAACGACAATGCCAAAGGTATGTTTGATTTGAGTCTTTCATCTTAATACGTTTATTATCATTATTTATGTTATAGACAGGAGTATCTATATCAAGAACATATAAACCATTAAACAAACGTGCAATCCCGTAGGTAACATTATTGAATGAAAAGGAACAACTATTGTTCTGAATCAAAAACGAAAAACCTTTCTTGTCCAAACAAGAAACTGAAATAATGTTTCTGCAAATCGCAGGCACGTAAAAATAGTTATCTAGTTCTAAAATAAACCCAGTGGGCAACGATAAATTATAAGTCCCTACAGCTAAAGCAGCAACCTTTGCTCCATTGCCAACTCGTAGGTCGACTTTTCCCTTCGCCAATGTCCTACTTCCCTACAGTTCCTGCACATTTATACAAATATGAGAACCACATCCAGTATCTAATACCCAAGATGTAGAAGTAGACAAATTGACTTCAATAACATAAATACCTGAATCAGAAGCAGGAACAACAGCCTTCTTCTTCTTCTTCTTCTTCTTCAGATCCTCCAAATAAGCATGACAGTTCTTCTTCCAATGACCTGGTTTCTTGCAATAGTGACAATCACCAACCTTTGGAACACCACCTTTAGGTTTCAAAGCCTTGGTCGGATCAGGTTTCGGATTGGCATTCAATTTAGATCCCATCTTCCTCTTACCTTTCCATTTACCCTTTCCTTTGACCTTCCCCTTATTCACCATCAACATGGGAGCAGGGGATGTCTCCTGAACGTTGGTCTCAGCAGTTTTCAACATAGCCAACAGTTCGGTGGGGTTCTTATCTATCTCATTCATATTGTAATTCATCACAAATTGAGAATAACTGATGTTTAAAGATTGCAAAATTAGGTCAATCTTGTAACAACCCCAAATCTGGGGTCAAGATTTGGTGTCACTAAACAATCCTTACATAGAATAAAGAAATAAATAAATAACCCCTTGAATCCGGATCGTTTACAGGTTATGGTATGAAACAAGAATCTAATCTTCTACAACTTACAACAACTAATATACAATTGTAAATACCTCTGAACTAATGCTCGAATCATATTCTTCTAACTTCTTCAACCTCTCGCAGCGGAGATTTCTCGATCTTCTGCTGTCTATCTAAGCTATTCATTTGTATCCTTATCTGTTTCTGGCAGAAATAAGAATTGACAAAGCAAGAGTGAGCCAAAAATGCCCAGCAAGTATATAATTTGAGTCTTAAACATTAATTTCAAAGAAAACTTTCAGACAAAATCTCGGAAATATTTTGAAGAGCGAAACACGAAATCATTTAAAGGATATACTTTATCAACTTAAAATCAATTTGATTCGCATTACTATAAATCACATAGGACATAATGACATTTTTGTCAGAGCTTTTAGAGATCGCGTGTTTTCAAAATAGCTTCTGGTATCATTTCATAATTGAGCAATGAATGCAATAACTATTCATAAAACGACGTTCAAGAAATTCATAACTATTCAGTATCCATCATTATCGACTAAGTTTCCATAGACTTAGCCTGCTAAACCAGCCTGATAAGGACGGGTTGAATAATTAAGAAGATCTCAATTCATTCGAGATCCTAACTATCACTGAGCAACTAATGCTGCAGCAACAATCTGAACCTCGAATATATTTAGAAACATTGTAATTTCCCAAAACTGAGTGCTAAGAAAAATAACTTTAACCCATAATCACATTTTATTTCAAGAGGGAATGCCATTAATGGCGATCAACAACAAATTGGACTGAACACTAGAAACCAACATATGCACTATAACCTGCTGATCAGTTAGGAGATAGTGCGGATCTATACCCAACTGCATAGACCCAACCAACATATGGGGCACCCAGGCAACTATGGCCTAAAGGGTCCGGTCCATCTCCGGCCCATAGGATCCAGCTCATCACTGGTCCTCATAATAATCATCCAGCCCGTAGAGTATTTTGATATCAAATCATTCTGATTTCAAAACATCCCAAATTAGGGTTCGCAAATAACCCGAACGAATGGGTATTTGCTCAAGAGAGCAATCGAATTATAGGAACAAGAATTTAAAAGAACTGGCATAATAAGAGTAATTGCAGCGAAATATAAAACAGTTAACTATTCTGAACTTAGAATAGGAGAGAATAAATATTTGCAGTATTTAAGGAGAAAGGTTAGGAATACTTGCCTCAATTGAGAATCCCTCTGATCTTTAACTAGTTGACATATCACTCAGTCCTGTCGCCTCTGCACTACCCTTGACGAGCTACTTGACCTTTCTTATCATTTACCTTCTTAGGTTATCTTTATTCCGAATCCACTTGTTTCAGTATTACACGAAATCAGGCTTCACTTCTACCATCTCTATCTGGCTTTGAACGTCTCATACTATATGCATCTATCACAAATAATACTATTCAATGAACTGACAGTATATAATTGACTAGTCTATACAATTATCCCTATCGTCTACCCGTCCGATAATAATAATATATATAAGAATCACATCTCATTCAGATAACATTCAAAAGACATGCTGACTCATTATTTGCATAATACATATACATAGGACAGGTAATTATATTATCCAGATAACACATAATCACGTAATTCACGTAACATATAAGTTGAATCGTCAAAAGATAGGTCTCGATATGTTTAGAGTTGAAATTGGGTCAAAAAGAGTATTGTATTGATCAATAACCGACTCGGGATGATCCATAAAACAAATATCCTTTTGATACAAAAGAATTCAGGTCTCAAAAATAATTTTAATAAAAGCAGAATATTTTTCTGAGTCTAGAGGCGTTCGTTTCGTATCAAACGGACGAACGGTTGATTTATTATGAATTTTTGAACATTTTTCGGAATTAAAACGAGTCGTTGGATCAATTTCGGAATAATAAACAGGGTTCGGTTGGCCAATTCTTGCTCTGAAACATTTTTAGAATAATTATCGAGACTTAAAAATAATTTAGAATAATATTTTAAAGCTCAAAACTATTTTTCGGAATTTTTAAATCATTTTTAAATAATTAAATCTAATTAAATAATTAATTAAAATCAATTAATAATTAAGTAAATCAATTAATCAATTAATTTTCGAATTAATTGACCAACTAAATAAAAATTAACTGAATTAATTAACTAATTAATTCAGATTTATTAAAAATAATTTTTGGAATTAAAATAAATGATTTTTAAAGTTTTAAAATAATTAAAACTATTTTCAAAAATTATTTTATAAAAAGAAATCTTGTTTTTGAAAATATTTAAAACAGAAATCCTAATTCTGAAAGTTTTGTAAACAGAAATCACATTTTTAAAACTTATAGAAAATACAGGGACTGATTTGTAAGGTTGATCAAACTACAGGGGTCAAACTGTAGTTTGACCATCTCCTTCACCAGGTCGCCGGCGTCGCCATTGCCGGCGACACCGAGCTCGCCGGAAAGCTTCAATCGAGGTCAGAACTCGATCAAACTTACAGGAAACCATCTACACCTTTTCAGAAATCTATTTATGCAATCAAATCGTCCTAACGATTAACAAAACGGCCGGAAAACCAACGGGAAAAACCCGTCACCGTCGTGGCTTCAATTTTCCGATCTGCTAAACTATGACTCCTTAAATCAACTAAAAATCATGAATCGATTCCTCTCATCACGTTAAACATACTGATAACCTTCAAATATTCCCAGAATTAACAGAATAGAAATTCCCAAATCGAGCATAAACCCTAAATTTATGAATTTAAAAATTACCAATCCTCAGTTGATTTTGATGCTAAAATCAGATAGAACAGATTGAGGGCTTCACAACGGGTATTCATACTTGTGATTTGGTGTTCAATAACACCTCCAAAATTGACTTTGATTATCAGAACTCTTCAAGAACACCAAGAACACATATTCAAGAAATTTTCAGAAAATTAAACCTCAATTTCTATATGATACTGAACCCTATTTTTGAAGTATAATATACCAAATCGACCAGAAAAACATGCTCTACAACATGGAAGCATCAAATCACATTAACAACATCAAGAACAAATTTTCATAATTTAATTACCAAATAATTCGAATATAAATAAATAAATAAGAAAATTACCATGATTTCTGGGCAGAAACTGATGATTGATTCAGAAAGAAGATTTCGGGAGCTTCGTTTTGATATGCTGCACGCCCGAATCGGAGTTCGATAACGCCTTCGTTCGTGTGTTTGATTCCCGGGAACGTATCGGTTTTCTCGGGTTTTCTCTGTATTTTCGGTATTTTAACTGGTTGCAAATGAATAAACGGAATAAACGAAATAAGAAATAGGCTATTTATATTTATGGAATTTTGGATCGTTTTGGATCGTATTTGGATCGTTTTATTAGTTGCTTAGCCGCTAAGTAACTGCAATAACGATCCGATTTGATACCAAAATTGGATAATTATCCAAACCGGGTTTTTTATAAAATACTTTATACGAAAATAATGTAATAATATCCCGTCTTTTGAAAATACGGGTTTCGTTGGTTCACCGAAATGATTATCGTATCGAAAAACTTGCGCCGGGCCGCGCACGGGTCAAACCGTAATCCGGATCGAAAAAGTCAAAACACGGAAAATGTCCGGAATTACCAGATTAGGTTAGGAAGGAGTTTTCGGAAGAGTTTCGGGTTGTAAAAACGTAAAAACGATTGAAGTCGGACGATTCCCAGCTTTATAAAATAATTTTGTAATTATTCAGAAAATAATTAATAATTTCATAAATTATTATAAAATCATCTAATACTCCAAAAATTACCAGAAAAATACCTTAATTATCTATATTTTATTCTGGACATATTAAAATTAACATACTCACATTTTATTACATACAAACATCCAAATATTATTATCAAACACCAGATAATTCACCAAAAATTCATATAATATTCACATAATAATCATATATTGATATAAATAATTATACGATATTTCCCAGATGTTACATCCTTCCCCCCTTAAAAGGATTCTGTCTTCAGAATCACGCTAAGGAATAATACTAATATTTTTCAAGTATATAACTTTCATTTTCTCAGGTTAATCTCTCAACCTCATAATTTTTCATAACTTTAACGTATAATACCAATCTTTCCTTTATAGCCTCTTGCTAATATCATATTTTATTTATTGCTTGCATAACTCAATTCAACTCTCCATCTCCTATATATACTGGAGCTAACCTACTCCTTCCGAATATCTACAGATAAACGCCTTATGAATGCGCTGTATGAGTAACGGTGAAGCCAACTCACTTCTACTTATCATGTCTATTTACTACTTAGGAGGAACAACATAACACATCTTAATTCTCTTTTTCTTTCTAATTCTAATAACTCGTGCCTACGTGCATTTCCAATTGTTACTCGGTGTTGAATCTCGTCCTCATATGTTTCTTCGTTCAAATAATCTAATTTGTAATCACTTCCTATCGCACTGGAGGTAACCGTTCCTGTAATTTTCTTCTTCATTTGTAAATGATGCATGGGAACCGGGGCGCATTGGCCTTCTGACGTTAACTATGATATTCCCCAAGTACCTTTCCTATAATTCCTCGGTCTCATTATTTTAATCACAATTTAGCGATCTTTCACTGACATTAAATCTGTCAGTTACTCACATAACCTGAATCACCCTTCATTTTTATACGTAGGGAACGAAATTACCTTTCTCAGCCATATATATTTAAATATCTTATGAACTCGTTATGCCTATAACAAAAGGGTCAGCTCATTCGTAACCGTTCTATCTATCTCATTGTCTTGATGGATTAACTTGAGTTATACCAATCTGATTTTCTTTCTAATTTTAACAATTTGCGATTATGCACCTTCTATTTTCCTGACTGTTCAACTTTACTTCTCGCGTCTTCTTCTGTTTGGTTAATCTGGCCTATAATTGTTTTTAATCGTATTCGAGAACCTTTAGTTGGTTTCTTGTACTTTCACTCCGTATCCGCCCGATATACTAAACTCATGGCATTTAATGCTTAGAAATGTTTTGAATATATTAAAACTAACAATTAAAAAGGCAATCTCGACCATCGCCTTTAACTCACCATTTTGTAGTATTTTTCAATTTTTTTTTTTTAATTATTAACAAGTAGATTCATCAAGTGAAATCTTTTACTCTTTAAATGGAATATTAATTTGGAATAGAATGAACCATAACTTTATTCAAAACCGAACTCTTGGTACTAATACTAAATTTTGTTGTCATATCAAATTAGATATCAATATGAACTTTGATGCTAACAACATTCCATACTGAAGTCAACACCAATCATCTATATTAATACCACGTTTGATATTTAACAACAAAATAAGTATCAGTATATTCCAGAAGTCGGATCAAACCTGCTCTCAATTTCTAACTTTTCCTATCCCTTTATTCATTCCCCTGCTTACATGCATTCTTGGAACGAACTCCTATTTTCAACTATCGATGTTCCATCTTATTCTCTTAATAGTTCTGGCACAACCGACGTTCCCAACTTATATATTTTCTGGATTATTTTATAAAATTTCTTTATCATCCTTTTGATTCCACTTCTTGTCTTGATTAGTTCTTTGTTTTCATTATTCATTATCTTTTTCATACATAACAAATTTCTTTTTCTTAGTAATATTACTCTGTTTATTTTTGGATAGGTCATTTCTGAAGTTCACACTAGAATGAAGGCTTTTATATGTACTATTTAAATTCTTACTAATAGAATTATCGAATTTCCTCGTTAGCTAGTTTCTTATCCTTGCTTGGTGTATCACAAATCGCGTGTTTGACTTCTCTTCATTGACTATCATCTCTTTTCCTGAGTTCACCTACGGACTTCATCAATCTCCGTCTTTCATTGGATGCTTGAATTTGCGAGCTTTCCATTATTCTACAGCAACTTCTATTCAACCGCCGTTCAAAAGAAGTGTACATTCAAATATTTTATTAATTCGTCATTCGATATGGGTACACACCCAAGTTTTTCCTGGAACGCTATTGCATATGATATAATTTCTTGGTTTTATCTCATACCTTCCGGTCTTGAAATATTCTTCTTACTAGCATGAACCAATAACTTCCTATTCCTTTTTATTCATCAAAAAGAGCATATTCTTCTGGATCACACCTTACCCCTGATTACAATAACATCACGTTAATTGAACTAGGCCTTTTAATTTACGTTAACGCCATTACTTTCTCCAAATTTCTTATCACTCTAATTTCGGATCTGGAAATCATGTTAGAGTTTGACTCAATCTAATTGGAATCGATTTCCATTTAACTAACCATTAGTTGGCAAAGTGGATCAATCAACTCCTTTAAATGATCACTTAAACCAAGTGCTGACTAGCTAATTGGAATCAAAGACCAATTACATAAAGTCGGTTTTGGTCATAACAACTTTCTCAAGCACCGAGATTGCAATTATTTGAAGTACTGACGAGAACGATAATATATTTCTTTGTTCTTAACTATAGGATAATTTCTGAAAATTTGGGCAGCACTTCCCCAATACCATTGACTACCAGTCGGATTCAAGCCGACATCATCAATCAACCAGATCATCCACATTCATATCCACCCACTTTTATTAACCAAAATCATCAATTTTTTCCACAATTCACATTTTATCATCTTGATCAGCACCTGTCTGGCATATCATATATCTTTTAAAATAAGACTTAAGGTCTTAAATCAACAAGGATTAACATAACCACTCCCTTTCCAGTTCTTTCAAAATCTTATAAAATTTTATTAGTAAACTTTAAAATTTGTCTCGCTTTTCAAAATTTTATTTCGCGAGTATCTTAACTTATTTCTTATCATTACCCATTGTGTACAGTTACTTTTAAGAATTAAGCTGCGTCATTCCATCTTGAATCTTCACGATAGGTATCTTTCAGCGACGAAGAGATGTTTCACGTCGTAATTGCATGTCTGAGTCATTGTTCAGAATTTCCTTGATTTTTTTTTTTTGATCGTCGTCCCGATACTCGTTTGCTCCGTTTGACGCACACAACTTTACTTATTTTATAATTGATCTAATTATTACGGTTCACTAACGATTCGTTCCTTATCAAAATTTTCCAATTCGAAGTGTATCGCATTAACGTAATCTACCGTACTCATGAGATCCTTGTAACACGAACAACTGTCTTACTTGATATCTTTGTCATGTCCACATTTATCGGTGCATACATTTTTCCTCGTTCGCAGATGTCCACCATTCATCGATTTGCAGTCATATCTATGTTCGTTGTATGGTTCCACGTATCACTCTATTTCATTTCTTTTGAAATCGTCAGAGAACAGACTCTACGCAAGAGGAGAGTTTGTGAATATGATTTTGATTGAAAATTGAATAAGAAATAACAATGCCACAGATAATCGGGAGAACTGGTAAATCAGAAAATTAAAAGAAGAAAAATGAGTGAAGAATGAGACAACCATATTCGTACTTAAGATGGCCAGTCTTTCATACTATATGGCATGCAACACATGATTAGGTGGCGTCCCACCCGACTTTTCGTCATTTCGACAAAACGTCATATCACAGCACTGTTGTCTCAATCAGAAATCAAGGATTCGAAAAGAGAAACAATTCAGAAGGAATACAATAAATTTTCTTTCGTTTTCGCCTCATATAATTTATCAACAGAAGAAACTCAGTCGTATTCACGAATCAAGATAAACATATACTATCGTATTAGAAGAAAGAATATTAGTGTTGATCACCTTCCATGCTTCACCTATATCTGTCTTCAGGATCGTGCGAGTACAGGTTCACGATTCAAGTCACATCATTGCTTCGAAGTGCTATCTGGAAATGCCTTTACATCAAATGCTTCAATAATTTGATCTTAATCGCGTCCTCCCGAAATTTATAATCACGGCTTCAGATTTCATCTATGTCGCGTAAAATACCCATCGATCACGCAATGCCTCAATTTCGTCGATAAAATACGATTCTTCTCTAATCATCTAGAAGATTCTGCCATTTCCTTCAATCATCCTCCGTCCATTCGAATCACGAATCTCGTTAAATTTTAATAATTTCATGAATTGGGGTAAATAATATTTTAATATGTTGATTTAATTATTGATTTTATTAAACAACGTTTACTTTCATTTTTCACAGCAAACCTTAAGCCTTCTCCCTGCTGGTGGGTCTACTTGGTCCTTTGAATTAACAACACTGAGTCTAATTCCATTCTTCTTTTTAGGTCATTTTCTGTTTATAATAACAAGAACATAAGCAGTAATTTGACAACCAATTTGTAAAACTCATTTCATGCAAAAATCTTCTGAAAGTTGATTAAGAAAATCTTTTCTGAAATCTCATTTTAAAGTTTTGGAAATCAAATATTTGGTCGTCATTACTATATACATTACTTGTTATTTTTTTTTTTTATGGTTTACCAATGACATGTCTAATTAAAATAATGTCCATATAAGGGTCTCTTCACTTTTGGTACCTCTTCTATATTTCCTCGGATTCAGCTCGCACTGATTAGTCGCCGAAACTTCAGTCGCCATCGTAAATCATTGTATTCGCAATTCTATCGCAACACTGACGTTTAGTACTATCTTTGACATTCCTGTCATCGTCCTTGACGTTATGCTCACAACCACTCATGCGATTCGATGTTCTGTCTGTAGATAAGGGCGCATCTTCTTGCTAGTTGTACCTATACCTAGTAGGGTAAATATTGTTCCGTGCGCAGCTTCCGATAAGTGATAAGAATCTTCTCGCAGCGGTGGTGCCTTCGAAACGCGCAATGTTGGTTCTTCATCAGCTTCCATCAACTGGTTACCTTCGGCGTGGAGCTCGTCTTACTACCTAATTCTAAGTTAAATCGTACTGAAACTCACGAAGTTCTCACAAGACTCAATCACATTTTCCTTAAAACCACATGAAAGTAGGGTAACCTACCCAGTCTCCGTCGATCTGTCGATTTCTCATTACTATAGAATCTGAGAACTCAATATACCTATAATGTTGTGATATTCGCCTTACACTTTCTTCGCAATCCTATCTTACCATCTCCTTATTGGATCTGCTAACCCTAATTCGTACTCAACTCAATTTATCCTGAATATGCCTAGGATCTTTCCTATTTTGTACGGCCTATCATTCCTATCTTACTCTCATCTATTCTTATTTCAGTGACCAATAACCTGTAGCTCTGATGCCAAACTGTAACAACCCCAAATCTGGGGTCAAGATTTGGTGTCACTAAACAATCCTTACATAGAATAAAGAAATAAATAAATAACCCCTTGAATCCGGATCGTTTACAGGTTATGGTATGAAACAAGAATCTAATCTTCTACAACTTACAACAACTAATATACAATTGTAAATACCTCTGAACTAATGCTCGAATCATATTCTTCTAACTTCTTCAACCTCTCACAGCGGAGATTTCTCGATCTTCTGCTGTCTATCTAAGCTATTCATTTGTATCCTTATCTGTTTCTGGCAGAAATAAGAATTGACAAAGCAAGAGTGAGCCAAAAATGCCCAGCAAGTATATAATTTGAGTCTTAAACATTAATTTCAAAGAAAACTTTCAGACAAAATCTCGGAAATATTTTGAAGAGCGAAACACGAAATCATTTAAAGGATATACTTTATCAACTTAAAATCAATTTGATTCGCATTACTATAAATCACATAGGACATAATGACATTTTTGTCAGAGCTTTTAGAGATCGCGTGTTTTCAAAATAGCTTCTGGTATCATTTCATAATTGAGCAATGAATGCAATAACTATTCATAAAACGACGTTCAAGAAATTCATAACTATTCAGTATCCATCATTATCGACTAAGTTTCCATAGACTTAGCCTGCTAAACCAGCCTGATAAGGACGGGTTGAATAATTAAGAAGATCTCAATTCATTCGAGATCCTAACTATCACTGAGCAACTAATGCTGCAGCAACAATCTGAACCTCGAATATATTTAGAAACATTGTAATTTCCCAAAACTGAGTGCTAAGAAAGAATAACTTTAACCCATAATCACATTTTATTTCAAGAGGGAATGCCATTAATGGCGATCAACAACAAATTGGACTGAACACTAGAAACCAACATATGCACTATAACCTGCTGATCAGTCAGGAGATAGTGCGGATCTATACCCAACTGCATAGACCCAACCAACATATGGGGCACCCAGGCAACTATGGCCTAAAGGGTCCGGTCCATCTCCGGCCCATAGGATCCAGCTCATCACTGGTCCTCATAATAATCATCCAGCCCGTAGAGTATTTTGATATCAAATCATTCTGATTTCAAAACATCCCAAATTAGGGTTCACAAATAACCCGAACGAATGGGTATTTGCTCAAGAGAGCAATCGAATTATAGGAACAAGAATTTAAAAGAACTGGCATAATAAGAGTAATTGCAGCGAAATATAAAACAGTTAACTATTCTGAACTTAGAATAGGAGAGAATAAATATTTGCAGTATTTAAGGAGAAAGGTTAGGAATACTTGCCTCAATTGAGAATCCCTCTGATCTTTAACTAGTTGACATATCACTCAGTCCTGTCGCCTCTGCACTACCCTTGACGAGCTACTTGACCTTTCTTATCATTTACCTTCTTAGGTTATCTTTATTCCGAATCCACTTGTTTCAGTATTACACGAAATCAGGCTTCACTTCTACCATCTCTATCTGGCTTTGAACGTCTCATACTATATGCATCTATCACAAATAATACTATTCAATGAACTGACAGTATATAATTGACTAGTCTATACAATTATCCCTATCGTCTACCCGTCCGATAATAATAATATATATAAGAATCACATCTCATTCAGATAACATTCAAAAGACATGCTGACTCATTATTTGCATAATACATATACATAGGACAGGTAATTATATTATCCAGATAACACATAATCACGTAATTCACGTAACATATAAGTTGAATCGTCAAAAGATAGGTCTCGATATGTTTAGAGTTGAAATTGGGTCAAAAAGAGTATTGTATTGATCAATAACCGACTCGGGATGATCCATAAAACAAATATCCTTTTGATACAAAAGAATTCAGGTCTCAAAAATAATTTTAATAAAAGCAGAATATTTTTCTGAGTCTAGAGGCGTTCGTTTCGTATCAAACGGACGAACGGTTGATTTATTATGAATTTTTGAACATTTTTCGGAATTAAAACGAGTCGTTGGATCAATTTCGGAATAATAAACAGGGTTCGGTTGGCCAATTCTTGCTCCGAAACATTTTTAGAATAATTATCGAGACTTAAAAATAATTTAGAATAATATTTTAAAGCTCAAAACTATTTTTCGGAATTTTTAAATCATTTTTAAATAATTAAATCTAATTAAATAATTAATTAAAATCAATTAATAATTAAGTAAATCAATTAATCAATTAATTTTTGAATTAATTGACCAACTAAATAAAAATTAACTGAATTAATTAACTAATTAATTCAGATTTATTAAAAATAATTTTTGGAATTAAAATAAATGATTTTTAAAGTTTTAAAATAATTAAAACTATTTTCAAAAATTATTTTATAAAAAGAAATCTTGTTTTTGAAAATATTTAAAACAGAAATCCTAATTCTGAAAGTTTTGTAAACAGAAATCACATTTTTAAAACTTATAGAAAATACAGGGACTGATTTGTAAGGTTGATCAAACTACAGGGGTCAAACTGTAGTTTGACCATCTCCTTCACCAGGTCGCCGGCGTCGCCATTGCCGGCGACACCGAGCTCGCCGGAAAGCTTCAATCGAGGTCAGAACTCGATCAAACTTACAGGAAACCATCTACACCTTTCCAGAAATCTATTTATGCAATCAAATCGTCCTAACGATTAACAAAACGGCCGGAAAACCAACGGGAAAAACCCGTCACCGTCGTGGCTTCAGTTTTCCGATCTGCTAAACTATGACTCCTTAAATCAACTAAAAATCATGAATCGATTCCTCTCATCACGTTAAACATACTGATAACCTTCAAATATTCCCAGAATTAACAGAATAGAAATTCCCAAATCGAGCATAAACCCTAAATTTATGAATTTAAAAATTACCAATCCTCAGTTGATTTTGATGCTAAAATCAGATAGAACAGATTGAGGGCTTCACAACGGGTATTCATACTTGTGATTTGGTGTTCAATAACACCTCCAAAATTGACTTTGATTATCAGAACTCTTCAAGAACACCAAGAACACATATTCAAGAAATTTTCAGAAAATTAAACCTCAATTTCTATATGATACTGAACCCTATTTTTGAAGTATAATATACCAAATCGACCAGAAAAACATGCTCTACAACATGGAAGCATCAAATCACATCAACAACATCAAGAACAAATTTTCATAATTTAATTACCAAATAATTCGAATATAAATAAATAAATAAGAAAATTACCATGATTTCTGGGCAGAAACTGATGATTGATTCAGAAAGAAGATTTCGGGAGCTTCGTTTTGATATGCTGCACGCCCGAATCGGAGTTCGATAACGCCTTCGTTCGTGTGTTTGATTCCCGGGAACGTATCGGTTTTCTCGGGTTTTCTCTGTATTTTCGGTATTTTAACTGGTTGCAAATGAATAAACGGAATAAACGAAATAAGAAATAGGCTATTTATATTTATGGAATTTTGGATCGTTTTGGATCGTATTTGGATCGTTTTATTAGTTGCTTAGCCGCTAAGTAACTGCAATAACGATCCGATTTGATACCAAAATTGGATAATTATCCAAACCGGGCTTTTTATAAAATACTTTATACGAAAATAATGTAATAATATCCCGTCTTTTGAAAATACGGGTTTCGTTGGTTCACCGAAATGATTATCGTATCGAAAAACTTGCGCCGGGCCGCGCACGGGTCAAACCGTAATCCGGATCGAAAAAGTCAAAACACGGAAAATGTCCGGAATTACCAGATTAGGTTAGGAAGGAGTTTTCGGAAGAGTTTCGGGTTGTAAAAACGTAAAAACGATTGAAGTCGGACGATTCCCGGCTTTATAAAATAATTTTGTAATTATTCAGAAAATAATTAATAATTTCATAAATTATTATAAAATCATCTAATACTCCAAAAATTACCAGAAAAATACCTTAATTATCTATATTTTATTCTGGACATATTAAAATTAACATACTCACATTTTATTACATACAAACATCCAAATATTATTATCAAACACCAGATAATTCACCAAAAATTCATATAATATTCACATAATAATCATATATTGATATAAATAATTATACGATATTTCCCAGATGTTACAAATCTGGTGCTCCACAACAATCGGGGCACCCAACTTGGCAAGGTACTCAATATACCCAATCATCCTTAAATAATGCGGTCCAACCGGATCACGTTCTCCCTGCTTACATGCATGCAATGAATTGAAAGTATCAAACCTCTCCTGACGAGCCTGTCCTTCAAACATACATTTAAGGTGCTCAATCATATCATAAGAATCCATATTCTCATGTTGTTTCTGAAGTTTAGCACTCATGGTCGCTAACATGAGACATTGAACATCCATGTCATTATCGATATGTTTTTGATAAACATTATGTTGAGCACGGGATGCTCCTTCAGTGAGAGGTGCGGGGTTAGGGATATCTATGACATAGAGCTTGCGCTTTTGTTTGAGGACAATCCTCAAGTTTCTCTGCCAGTCAAGGAAGTTTATTCCTGTCAGCTTGTCCTTCTCAAGGACTGATCGCACAGAGAAGTTGTTTGAATTGATTGCCATTTGATGTCTACAATGTTTAAAATGCATAAGATAAATTAGTTTACAGATGATTATTAAATTATGTTCAAGTGATTATTCATATATATTCAAAATATATATCTCCCACTATTTTATCAAACTAATAGCCCTAACTATTAATTCGGAAAGAGTATCTTCTATATACTTTCTAGTGAGCCAAGATCCAAATTTTCACAACGTTTTAGTTCATCTTTGGCTTTACTCCTAAAACATGATTCAATAAGGTAGACAACATTTGTCAATTATATCAACTATATAACTCTTGGATATTTTAGTGGAACAACATTGATTCTTATTTATCCAATAAATCTCACCAAACTCTATGCCTCTAAGTTCACAATCCTATTGTGGTAACTTAGTTAAGTTAAAACCCAAAGGTAAGTATCATATACTTCAACATGTCATCCCACGATAGATGGGAGTTTTTCGCTCTGGAAAACCCACTCCTTATCGATTTAGGGGTTAACGCGTTAGACATATTGGAAGGCATCTAAATAACTTAATATAAACATTAGGGTTTTGTTAGTATTATAACGATCATGATCCCATCATAAAGAGATTCCCAATTTTTTATTGAATAAATACTTCAAATCAATATTCGTCAATGGTTTGATTTCCAGGTAGTAGAGGAGTCACATCGGTCTTGCTTAAAACCCACAGCCTTACAAGTTCTATGAACCCGTTGTTGACAAAATCGCCTCATATCGGAAATAAAGAAGATTCGTATTTTATTCCGTGTTTCATAAATACGAGAATCTCATAATCGTTTGTAAATTTTAAAATCTTGATTCGTTACAGATTTTATCTTGTTTAAGCATGGCATGGGTGACGTATCTAATATATACATTCATGCATGATTAATCTAATTAAAGCATACATCATTAACTATTCTATACATACATTCATACATCAATATGTAAAGTGCAATAAAGTAAATGTGTTTGGTTATGGCCCCATCCTATGTGATTTTTATCAAGCTCATGATAAAGATCAAGGTCAATCTAATATGGGGATGGAAATAAATACAACTACTTATTACATAAGTCTACTTCTTTGTTTAGACTTCTTGTATGCCTCGTCTTCTTCTTTGAATCACCTCCATTGGATAGCCTTCTTGAGTCTTCAATTACATTACATGATTGAAAGTAAAACTAATCTAATGAACTTACAAGAATAACTCGAGTTACATTCGAGATTTATGATTACAAAGATTGAAGACATGCAAGTCGTATTTAAAACCAAAACCAAAACCAAAACTATTACAAAGGTCGAAAGGCCATAACCATCCACCATGCTCATACAACACATAAAAGCATGTTAAAACACATAATCTGATCTTAAATTATCATATTATCCATGATCTAATCATAAAAAAATGACAAAAATCAGAAAAATCATAATCAAATCAGAAAAACAAGAATCACTGTTTACGGGCAGTAAACGACGTCAAACGCCTTACAGACGAGTCGTATATAGCTATAGCTATCAGTTTTGTTCAGACGCTCGTTTACCTATAGAATAGGGTATTCGTTTGTGTAAATCGGACACCAGACCCAGATTTCAGCAAATCTGCAGCAGCCAATTCAGAATCCGTATCTAATATGATTCTCATAATTAGAACAAACATAAATCATGTATATTCAGTATATATACAGATTATATAATCATCTTATGATTATACAACTCACATGAATATCATATATTCAAAACCATACATATACAAGCATATTATATCAACATCAAATCATGGCGAATCACGTACATGCTCATATATCGAAAACGGTTAAACACATAAACGAATTAAAAAAAATTCGCAAGTAGCTCTGATGCCATTGAAGGGTTTTTTAGCACATAAACGCAACGAAAATATAAATTTAAATCTTAAAATTCGAAACCCTCCGCAGGATTCATGCGAAAAATAATATTTAATTCGTAGTTCAGTATGTTTACCTTAAGAAGCTTTACATTTATGGAAAGATGGAGGTCTTGAATGATCACCACGTAGCCCGTCGCTGGAACGATCTACGCCTTGAAGGTATCCACACGAATGATCGCCCGGAGGATGGGTGTGTACTAGCACGTTCTTGAGGCCGCCTTCTTGCTCTCTCTATCTCTCTTCAAGTTGCTAGGGTTTATGTGTTATCAAATAAAACGTGTAACCCTAATTCTATTAGAAAAAGATATTATATAGGCAAGAGCTAATGGGCCTCCAACCCTAAACTTAATTTTAGAGTTATTATTATTATTAAATTCAAAATTCTAATTATTGTATTATTAAGTCTCACTTAATCATCTAATAACTTAATTTCGGATTTAATATTAAATTCGAATTTTCTATTTATTTAATTAATTAAGTCACACTTAATTAATAACAAATAATTCGAATTACTTACATTTAATTTAAATCCGAATTTAAATTAAATAATCCTCCAATCATTCTTTGTGCGACCCTTTAGGTTATTATTACGTTGGCAACAATTTTAAATCTAATTTAAAATCATAAATAATGAGCGGCATCTAGTAATACATCATTGTTACCCAAGTAATAATAATTAAATCGGTGATTGATTAAATCTTTTGTGTATAATGTACAATGTACTATAATCCTTTTAACCATATATTATAGATTAAACTCGAGGCATGTTATGTGTCATCCTCTTCATAATTTAATCCAGGTTTCCTTGATCGATGAGTAAACTATAACATCAAATCAACATTTGAGCATGGCCATGCATTTCATAGTCCAACTCAAACAAGAGGCCAATAATATCACTCCTAAAATAGGAGGGTTAAATCCTTTCTAGATCATTCATATTTCTCATATGATTTATAATATACCCGATATAAATTTTTACCATCACCCGGTCAAAGGTAACTTTTAATGCAACCAAAGTATATTAATTCTCATATAGAAATATAATGATTTCAAGTCTAAGAACCCATACATCATTATCACTGTGAGAATTACTTATGACACAACAGACATGTAGAATCTCACATTGGGTCTTCCAGCACCATGTATATAATATATGTACCTGTGTTTTGACTTTAGTATCACTATACCTATGATCAATGAGATGTGATCATCAGTCAACATTCACACTAGTCTTAATGCATTATTATTATCTCTTAATAATAATACTCGACTAGGGATCTTTAGGAATATCGATACTATTCTCATAATCTCATTTCTAAGTCACGTACTTAGAGATATAAAATTACATATCATATTTCAAGGACATTTATTAATCTAACATCTTATCACAGAAAATAAAGATATAATAAATTACTAAAGAATAATTCATATAATCAGAATTAATAATCCAAATGTTTCATAATATAAACATAACAGTGTTGTCTCTAGGGCACAAACACTAACAGTGTGGGTGCTAGCAGTTATCTTTGTTTAAATACTACTCATATTTGTAGGAGACAGAGCTGCTGGGTTGACTTCAGAACCTTCCTTATGTGGTGCACTAAGGCACTTTCTCCCTTACGCTCATTCATACTTCATTTTAGTGGTAAGAGAGTGTTGGTTGTATCTATTTCTGTGTTTGTCTTTACAGTCTGGGATAGAAGTTGTGGGTTTTCAACCTCATGACTATCAATGAAATAATGCCATTGGAGGTTGAACCTTTATCACAAAACATATGGCAATATAGAGATAAAATGCACTTAAGATCTATAATGAATGAAAATTATGCATTTAATCTTTTGAGAGAAATGATGTACAATAGTGATTTCAAAAGATTTTAATGAAAAAAGCAATCACCAATGTAGAAAGAAGTTTGATTTTCTCCTAAAACTGTTCGAGCGCACAAGTCTATTTTTATGCCTAAAAAGATAAATGATTTGATAAGACACAGACTGATGACCTAGCAGTATTAAGAACTTAAAATCTCACAATTATTTGCAACAAAATATTAACAATATATCATTGTCTGATACTTGTCAAGTACTTTAGATACCAATCATTATGTTGCATCATATTTTAAATATTAAAATAAGATATCAATGAATTAAATACCAATTATCTATCAAAAAGACATTAGCATTCAATTTCATATATCATACAATTGTTAACTCCTAACAACTGTAATATCTCAAACAATATTGGTTCGATAAATAAAGCAACATTAACCAACATTGTCTTGTTTGCAATCTTAGAAAAATATTCTAAGTTCCATATACTTTGATCCATTGAGTATTGCATATATTATCAAAGTGTTTAGAAATTTGCAAATAAGTATAGAAATTATTTTTAACTTGACAATATATGGTTACTTCTAATAAAGCAAAATTCTCATTGACCATAGTTGTACTTTAAGATATATTTTTACACTTTTTATATTAATATAAGTCACTAAAGATAAGCATTGATTACTTAAAGGATTCTAAGTAATGTCACAAATACTAATACTCCACAATTAATTCATAGTTAAATTCTTAACTAAATATCATTAACTGATATAAGTCAAGAATTAGCATTCAACTAATCATGCTACAATCATGATTCTGATTTTAGTGAATTTTTGAGATATAAACATTGCTAAATTCACTAAAACCAAAATCTCATAATTAACTTATAACACATAAGTTACAATCAATATACTAGATATCAATTGTTGACATATTTAGTTATAATCAATCATGCTGCTTATTTATTTTAAGTTAGTTTGAATTATGGAGCAAATAAAATCATTGAATTGCTTCAATTTCCATAATCCAAACTACCCAAAATAAATACTAAATTAATAAATACTAAATATCTATGAGTTAAATACCAGCACTTAAATATTTTCATAATTATCCTTGAATAATCACCAATAGGATATATGACTTATATACATATCAATCACTCTCTAGATAATTATAAATTTTAGAAATATTTTCTAAGCATATACAATATTGAGAGTTTTATACACATGACTTAGAAAATACTTTAACTTTCAATATTAGTGATTTTAGAGATAAGCATTGATTACTTAGAACAAAAATTCTAAATAATATCACTAATACTAAAATACCACAATTATTCGTACATGATACAAATAACTATGTTGCATACTATTTTAATATAATTTAAGTTATGAGACTGATATAGAATGGAATTGTTTACAGTCATAATTTAAATCAATTAAAATAATATTCAAACTTAATGCTATAATACTTAACTACCACAAATGTATATGACATTGTAATCATGATAATCAAGATAGTAGCACTAAGTACGAGGTACTGGATTACTGATAAATTCACAAGTCCTTTAAATATTGAAGATTTAATACTTGTGAACTTATATTAAGAATTCCTTACATATGGGATTTCCAACTAATATGCAATGAATGATATCCCACACTTACAAACCAGTCTTGAAAAATTAACTTTATCAAGTGATTTAATAAATGTTTCTGTCAGTTACTATTTAACTAAAAGACATGCTCTCAAATTAAATGATACCTGGTATGAAGGTGCCTTGTCATAGAATGTTCACAGAGTTGTTGGATTTGAGGTTTTTTCTCATCATAACAAGAAATCAATCTTCTTCCATGAAGTTGACAGCTTCTTGAGATGCTTCTCCTGTCACTTAAGTTGACAGCTTCAGAGATGCTTCTCCTGTCCCTTAGGTTGACAACTTCAGAGATGCTTCTTCTGTCTTTCTTACAACCTGCATAATCTGTATCTATATAGCCAAACATGTTAAGCATAATATCGTTAGGGTACTTTACTCCAGGAGTTGGTAGTCCCTTAAGATATCTAATAATCTTGTTAATAGCTATAAGATTGGATTCTCTATGATCCACTTGGAACCTTGCATATTGGCATCTTGAGAACATTACATATTGTCTATTAGAATTTGAGTAAAAGAGTGAGCTTGTCATACCTCTATAGCTTGTAATAATTACCTGAGTTGCACTGATCAAGCTTTAGTGGTTTCTGTTGGTAAGTGGTCTTGGCATGTTCAGAATCTTCCAAAATTTTACATCTTCAGAAGATCCTTATACTTACTTGTATTGCCATCATCCTTTTGGTTTACTCATGCTCCTAAAAAATTGTTCTTTTGGCTTGCTTGAGCTCCTAAAAGAATTATCCTAATGGCTTGCTTGAAGTAATTCCAAAAAGAATTGTAACCTAACCAACATGCTCCTCCATACCTACTCTGCACATATATAACATTATGTTTGTGCCTAGTGATAAGAGAGTTATTAATATGACGACTCTACTAGTTCATATTAGATTGTAACTTCAGTTAGAGTGCCATACCATGTCCTTGACGATTGCTTGAGTAGTATACTAGTTCATACCAACCTGAAGTGAGCTTGTGAGGAAGAGATATACAGAGTCCAATAGATCTGCTATTGCAAAGTCCATGAACTGTTTTGCGTTGACTTCCTCTTTTGACTCACCAACCTGGAGTGCACTTGTACACACTTACCAGAGTCCAATTCCAGGTAGAATGTGCATCAGGTGCCTGATATATCATAATATCCTCAAGTCTCGTCACTGGTACTATCTGTTAGATACTGCTTCCTGATAATAACCTAGCATCCAGTTTGGCCTTGTCCCTCGTAACAATGCCATTATCATCCAGTTTGACTTCTGGTTATCCTTGTACCAATTACAAAAATGTCATTTGGTTTGGATACCAGCTTTCCTACAATCTGCTTGTTGACTGATTGAGTTCATCTTGCTTTGTAATCACCCAATCAATCTGGATCTATCAGAGCTTCTGTAACTTTCTTAGTTTCTTCTTCAGATAGAAAACCAGAGAAATAATCAATCACACTCAGTAGCCCTGCTAATCATAACTCCACCATCTGGATCACTTAAGAACTAGACTCTGGGATTAATATAAATATCAAACCTTTTGTCTCAGCAGATATGTTCTTGTAGTGTCCTCTTGATTTTCAATGTGGTGTTGTATCTGACTAGTTGATCCTTCTATTGCCCCCCCAAGCTGTTGCTGGGATTTCCTGAAAATCCTTACCCTTGCTGTCTGGCTTTATTGAAATAATGAATTGTGTTGTACACTACCATTCCACTGCTTGGATATGAATCATCAATACCATTAATTTCTCCTGTAACAGCTTCGAGCATTGAGTTGTTGAACTATGCATTTAAACTTTCATTCATCTTCTGTTATTCAACCACAAATGCCCTGTAGGTTGTAGACTCCACTGAGTAGCCATGGAAAATATCCTAACTGTAGAACATTCTCTCCAAACACTTTGAGGTTATCCAGTGTTTGCTCCTGTTGGACATTAACTCATTAGTGGTCTTCATGTATACATCCAGATCAAGGCTTGATCTTACTTGTTGCAAAATGTTTTGACTATTCCAGCCCTTTGATATTTAGAAAGTCTTGATTAGCTTGATATTTCCCTTGTAGCTTTAATCAAGTTTCGGTTCTTTCTTTGTACCACTCCATTCTGATACGGAGTTCCTAGTGCTGAATATGTCTCAAAATATTCTTGATGTTACAGATATTAAACAGAACTGCTTCTTGAATTCAGTCCCATTATCTGATCACAAGATCATTTCTTTTACAGTTGCTTCCATCTTGATCTTTTGATATGATCAATCACCATATGTGATGTCTTGTCTTGAAAACATACAAACAACAACTTTATGTTAAGAGTAGTCATCCACCATCACTAAGTTATGTCTTTACTTTGATGTGATGTTGTCTTTGACTCCTCTTTCTGACATGCCTCACATTTATCATCTTCTATATTTCAGATGAGGCAATCCTCTCACTAAACCCTTTTTACAAAAGAGTTCCTTGTGTTGATGTTCAAGGGTGAGAGCTTCTAATGCCATAGCTAAACTTTTATCAGATGAAGCTTTACAGTAGAAACCATTGACTTCACCTTTTCAGAGTTTCCATCCTAGCCACGTGCATTTCCTTTCCTTACTCTAACAAGAGCAAGCTTCTCAATCTTTCTGCTTCATATGAGACACTGATCCTTCATTGAATTGACATTTTGTCCTTTGATGCAGAACTGTCTGATAAGAGGATTTGTGCCTTGATTCTCCAGCAAGGAAGTTGCTTCAATTGTTATCAATTACTCCAATTATTAGTTGTTATCAGTGATAGCAATTGTTGAATCCATGATGACATCCCTTTTCTGTATAGCTTGTTCCGTAATGAAAACCTTTGCTGTCATCTCTAAAGATTACTGACGGAATAGCTTTTGTTGATCACATTTGAATGTGAGGCTCTTTCTTTGATCATATGCCTTGAGTATGAATTACCAAGAATACATATGAATCAATTGACCTGTTATGTCCTGCACTCACAAATGGATTAACAGTTCTTGGTACCCAACTTATCAGTTTGAGTCCAGATGGATTAGAGATTTTATTATAAACATAGATACCAACAGCTGCAACCTTATCATGCTAATTCTTATCTTTGACTGACCATTTTTTCCATTTTAATACCCTTGACAGATTTATCTCTAGGCTAGGGGAAAATAGTTCAAACCTTACATAAGGAGGACTAGAAGTCTTTGCCCTATTGTAATTCTAAACATGCTTTTTCTACAATTAATGCAAGTACTAAGAGATGCATTCATGGCATTAAAATAGGCAAGCATTGAATTAAGAATACACGGCATTCATTCGGAAACATTACGCATAAGAATTAAGTAAGACATGCATGATATGGAACAAACATAATTAACAAATAAATCACTAATTCTATCTAGTCCAATCCTGTTGATGAATCTCATCTAGTTATCTCAATCCAATTATAACTAACACATCTTAACAAACAATTCAGATCAAATGAATAAATCACAATGTAATAGGATACATAGAGTAAGCATAAACAAAGGTCTTATATGCTGGAAAAATATATACCTCACTAAAGCAATTAATCATGTTCAACAAATATTCAACCACATATTTAAGATCATCTAAAGTAACATCCACAAGTTAAACATCAATCCTAGTTACCAGAAAATAATCTAGTGAACTAGTTCAGCATTATTTAAGTGTAATGCTATCATGCTTGTGCGAGTGTTAAACATTTATACACTATGATCTTATCATGCATTGAATATTGAGAGCAAGGTATTGCAGTGGTTCAGGAATTTGAAACCTGAGATATGTGAGTTAAATCATCTTTAGAGATTGCTATGAAAGTAAGATATTCATGATTCTCATCATTTGATCCATCCCAACTCTTTCCCGTGCACTATAAGTTTTGACTGGCTGCTTCCCTAAGAAAACATTCCACATTTGTCTCAACTCTTCAACTGAATCCCTACTCATCCTTGTTTTTCAAGCTTCTTGTTCTGTTGTAGCAAAACCCCTGATAGTTACTTGACACATATGTCTTGTCATAACTGTAGCTATCAAATCTTGTTTATGTCCCATTCTCAGTCTTGTAATCACCCCTTGAACTGAATCTGTAAGAATCTCTGCTTCGGAATAGATAGGCTTGATCCTTGGATATAGCTTATGTACTCCTTGTGAATCTGATGTGACTAAACTTCCCTGACAAGTGAAACACTGCCCTGACGTCCAGTCCCTCAAGTACTTCTACCTGAGCTTCTTCTGAATCAACTATCAGTAACTCCTACATTCTGTCCCGAAGGTTCCAATTTACTGCATGTAACTGAGATATTTGTTTGTCCCCACTATTCTGTCTGACCTCCATAATTCCTGCATGTATGATCTCATTGATTCCCGGATAAGTACAGCATTGGTATAAACCACTGTGTGACTGTATAATATGGAATCATAGAGTTGTCTTAAAATCTCCGAGAAAAATTGTACCCATAAAAATTTCATTCAATTCCTGCGTCTGAAAACGCAGTGGTATCCTATGGAGTAAGCCTTTGAGGAAGTTCCACAATTTTCGTCTGTAGGTCTTGAAATCAATTTTGTCGGAGTAAGAAAACCATTATCTTCAATTTCTATATTCGGGAATTTTCAGTCTGAATAGCACATGGTCTTCGTTTTCTTCGAAAGATTAAAATTCACTTTAAAAGCCCGGAGGAATCCTGAGTCTACCAATACTTTTTAAGTACCCTTAATTTAATATTTAAGAAAAAATTAAATTTCCAATATTTTTAATTTTCTTAGAAAATAAATTAATCAAAAATAAATATTTACATAAAATCTAATTTTCAAGAATTTTGAATTTTCTTAAAAATTAAATAAAACGTAAATTATTATCTAAGAAAAATTTAAATTTAAGAATTTTAAATTTTATCGAAAAAATAAATAAATCAATAAAATAAGGACAACAAAAAAATATTTAGAACTTCTCTGGCGACTACTTTCCATCCCTATATTACAATTAGTCTGTGGCGACACCTGGAGATACGACTGCGCCGTCTTTGCCTTCAAACAACAGCACGGACAAGTAGTTGTGGCGACAACTTGTGTTGTGACAAACACTACTGTGGCTAGACGACACAAGCCTCGTGTGCAGCTCTCGCGTGTGCGAAAGCTGTGTGGCGATCAGTTGTGCTTTGCGCGTGTAGTCAACAGGCGCGTAATAGCCAGGCGAGTTCAGTACCAATTTCGCGCGTGGAGTTGATATCCCTGCCGTGCGCGTGCCAAACAGCTGCCCTCTTTTTTTAATTGGCAACCAAAATTCTTGTACTTGTTTTATTAATAATATGTACATGTTTTGTAAGAAAGGAAATGGCAGCTGTGTACAGAAACTAAAACCGAGACCAAAGCAGAATGGCAGATAATTAAACACTAAATTGGCAGCTAAAATACACCAAAAAAATTTAAGTTAAAACTTTTATTTAATAAAATTTAAGTAGTAAATTAATTTAGTTAAATTTATAAAATAAATTTATTTAAATTAAGTTCATAATAAACTTATTTAAATTAAATTTATAAAATAAATTTGCTAAATAAAATTTATAAAATAAATTTATGTAAATGTAAATTAATAAAATAAATTATTTTTAATTATCCTGATTTGTGTATCAATCAGTCTGCTCTGATACCAATTGTTAGGTCCCGAATTATCGTAGAAGGGGGGGTTGAATACGATAATCACTAAATTAAAAATTCTTTCGAATCTTTAGCGGATAAAATATTTAGTGCACGGTTAGTGGTTTCGTGTTCTTGAGAGGAATAGTGTTTGGAACGATAAAAACAAGGAACACAAGATATTCGGGGAAATATATATTCGTATATAAATCCTCGAGGGTGTTGCTACACTCCGGTAAATAAATTAATTGGCTACAATCTAAGAACAACAAAGTTCCTAGCTACTGCAAAGATTTACAAATCAAATCCTATACAATAATCTAGCTTTTGTTTGTACTAGGATTTGATTACCGGGTAACGATTATAATGCCCCCAAGAATATATAAGAATTAAATCGGGCATTATAACGTTACTCCAGTGAGAAGTTAAACGGATATTCAAGAAGCTTGAACTCCTCTGTAAATCTCCGCTTCTTGTTTTATCAGCTCTCTTTTTTGTTGGAGAAGAAGATAAACAGTACTTTTTTAGATCTGTTGCAAAGTGTAGACTTTATACACAATAAAATTATGTGGCTGAGGTTGAGTGGCTTCTGTGGCGACAAGTCTTTTCTGTGGCTATAGGAGCTCTGTGGCGACAAGGGAGGCACAAGGAGAGTTGTGTGGCGACAGGGGAGGGGGCTCTGTGGCGATACCTGATATACTACTAGTACAGTACATGTACATGAACTTAAGTTTTGAAAACTAAAACTCATGTACACGTTTTTAACTTTTTTGTTTAATTTTCTTTTCTTTTTTTGTTTTTTGTTTATCTTTTTCTTTTTCTTTTTGTCTTCTTTTTGTTTTCTTTTTCCTTTTTTTATTTTCTTTTTCTTTTTAAGTTTAAATTGTAATTAAATTAATTTATAAAATAAATTTAAATATAACTTATATTAATAAACTAATTTAGATTTATAAAATAAACTTATTTAAAGTTTATAAGATAAATCAATTTAAGTTTATTAAACAAATTATATTAAAGTCCTTTAAATAAATTTATTTAATTTACCAATTAAACTTTGAGCTTCGCCAGTCCCCTGATCTGTTTAGCTGTATACCCCACGCACCTCTTCTCGTAATTTAACAGATAAACGTTCAATCCAAGTACGTTTCTCAACTTAACAATTCTTCTATAAATAATACCCAGATTTCTTTCACGAGCTGTTGACGCCTAGTGCAACTTGTCTGGTTCACAGACGACTAACCCAGATTCAGGTCTTCGTATTATAGCATTGATTACATTGTTAAGCTTGCCTCAACTTTATTGCTTCGAACATTGACTGTCAATAAACAATTGTACTTTCACTGGAATCCTTTCTGGTACTCTAGACAATGTCTTCATTAACCTCTGTCTATATCCTGTCTTCAATTCTTCAGATTTCTATGCTTCGAACACTGTCTATCTTCAATCAATGCCAATACACTGAAATCTTCGGGTAGCACTTGTATACTGAATCTTCAATCTTTCTGAAACCCTGAAAGTCTTTAACCTTTGTTCTTCACTGAGGCATGATCATATTAATGAACTTCTTTCAGTGACCTGTAGACAGATTTCAGGCCTTCTTCTAATCTTCTGATTCTTTATATTTGCCTTATCTTCATTCTTCCCGATTTCTTGTGTAGACGTAGAATTATTAACTTGTCCTATTCTAGTGTTGTTATTTTGTTGAGTTATCACGTAACTGTTCATACAGCTACGTAGTCTCACCAACACTAATGATATTCACTCTTTCTTTTCTACTCAAGACATATGTCCTTAAATGGACCTTTCATATTTGGTAGTTAACCACACAACTGGAGCTCATAATCAATTATAACCAGAATTCATATCTTTGAAACTGAGAATGCAGTTGCTACTTTTCAACCCTTCACATGCATATCTTCAGGCGTTCAACTTGGTCTTCCTTAGTCCTTGAATGGGCGAGGATGTTATCAATAAATACAATTACACTATCCAAATACTCTTGGTACATTATGTTCATTTAATCTTCAAACTTACAATTTATGATAGTCGATGCGTAACTTCATACCTCCATTCTCTTTTTCCATGACCACTTTTGTGCACAACACAAAATACTCTTTATATCATTATTCTTTCATTCCACATTTCTGAAGTTTTCCTTCACTCATTATTTCATCCCTATTGAGTTATACGATACAGGGCTTTTGACACCAGCTTGACTCTGCGCAGTAACCGATGAGAAATTCTTACCTCATTCCCTGAGGTAACCTTGGTAAATCATTCGTTCAAACCTTCGGGACTTCATTTTAATTTTAAAGAATACCGATATGAGATTCATTGTAACATTTTTCTCCAACAGTTTTCCATTAATACCTTTGTTTAATCATTCCTGTTTACACGCATTTTTGGAACAAATTCCTATCTTCAATCATCGGCATTTCACCTCCTTCTCCTAACAATTCTGGCACAACCGATGTTCCCAACTTGCATCTATCCTAGATTATTTTATAAATTTTCTTGATCATCCTTTTGATTCCACTTCTTTTCTTCATTAGTTCTTCATTCTTATTACTCAATATCTCTGTTAAACATAATGAATTTCTTTTCTTTCTTGATAATACTAATCTGTTCATTATTAGATAGATCATTTATGGAGTTAACACTGGAATAAAGGCTTGTATTGATAATATTTAAATTCTTATTAACAGAATTACTAAAATTCATTGGTAACTATTTTCTTAGCCTCGCTTAAGTCGTCATTGATCGCATCTTTGGCTTTCCCCAATTGACCAACATTCTTTTTTTCCTGAATTCATAGGTGGACTTCATCAATCTCCGTCTTGCATCAGATACTTGAATTTGCGAGCTTTTCGTTATTTTACAACAACTTCCATTCAATCGCCATTCAAAAGAAGTGTACATTCAAGTTCTTCCTGGAACGTCATTACGAATGATAGCATCTCTTTGTTTTGTATTACATCTTCAGTTCTTGGGAATATTCTTCTCATTCGTATGTACTAATAACTTTCTGTTCCTCTTATTCATCGAAAAGGGCATATTCTTCTGGATAAAATCTCGCACATATTTGCGGTAACATCTCGCTAATGCTACTAAACTTTCAATTTATGTTAATGCCATTACTTCCTCCAAATTACTAATCGCTTTGATTTCAGATCTGAAAATCATGTTAGAGCTTGACTCAGTCTAATTGGAATTGATTTCCATTTAACTAACCATTAGTTGGTAAAGTTGATCAATTAACTCCCTTAACTGATCACTTAAACTAAGTGCTGACTAGCTAACTGGAATCAAAGACCAATTATATAAAGTCAGTTTGGTCATAACAACTTTCTCAAGAATCGAGATCGCAATCATTTGGAGTACTGACGAGAACGACAATATACTTCATTATCCTTAAATATAGGGTAATTTCTGAAAATTTGGGCAGCACTTCCCCTACATCATTGACTACCAGTCGGACTCAGGCCGACATCATCAATCAACCAAATCATCCACAATTGTAACCACCCACTTCCATCACCCAAAATCATCAATTCACCACAATTCTCATTTTATCATTTTGATCAACATCTGACTAGCATAACATATATCTTTTTAATTGGAATTGGGTCTTACACCGACAAGGATTAACATAACCACACTTTTCTCAGTTCTTTCAGGATGTTACGAATTGTTATTAATGAACTTAAAATTTTATCTCGTTATTTTTTTAAAATTTGATTTCGCGATTCTTTTAACTTATTTCTTATCATTACCAATTGTGTATAGTTACTTTCAAGAATTATGCCGCATCCAATCTTTTATCTTTGACGACACATACTCAATTTCCTTAACTATTTTGTTTATCTTTTAATAACCACGCAGGTTCTTAGTTATCATTACCACAATCGGGTGAAAACTCTATCATTAGTTCGTTATTTCTTAAAAGGTTTCACAGTCGAGTCACCATTGCCTCATCTTCACTTATGTTCCCGTATCGAATTTTCGTCATTGGTCCGGTTATGGGTATTAAATTTACCATAACTTATTTACTCAAGTTAGGGAACTCTACAATTCCTTGAAGAAGACATCCGAAATTTGGTTGTAATTAAAATTTCTCCTACCTTGAATCTTCACGATAAATATCTTTCCGCGACGAAAGGATGTTTCACGTCTTAATCGCCTGTCTGAGGCATCGTTCAGAATTTCCTTGATCTTCAATTGTCGTCCCGATACTCATTCGCATTGTTAGATATATTTGATAATGTCATGGCTAATATGATTTGTGTTTAGTTTTCAGATTTTACTTAACAGGACAAATCCTTACTTAACTGGAAATCAGCACTTATACTGAAGTCAGAACTTAAGTTGTCAGAACTTAAATTATCAGGAGATATTTATCAGGAGATAATATCAGGACTTAAGGAGACTTTCAGATAAGGAAGGCGGCTGATTGAAAGGAAAGAAGATCAAGACAAGCGCAAGAAGAGATATGCATGAAGAAGGAATTCTATGAAGAATAGAATACTTGGAAGAAAAGAAGATATCTAATTGATATATTTTAGGATACAGAATCATATTCAATATCAATTAGAGATTATCTTGTAACTGTGTAGTATATAAATACAGACATAGGGTTTACACTATATGTGTTTTCATAATCGAAGTTATTATTTATTGTAACCCTAGCAGCTCTCGTGATAAGTTGCTCATCACTGAGAAAGGACAGTTCCATATTGTAAGAGAGTTTATTGTGTTGAATAAAATCTATTTTCTGTTACTTGTGTTCTTATATTCGATTTGATTGTGACAAACACTGTATTCAACCCCCTTCTATAGTGTGTGTGACCTAACAAGTGGTATTAGAGCAGATCTGTTAACACACAAATAGTTTAAGATCCAAAAATAATCATGTCTGAAGAAGAACAAACTCCAACCAAGCCCACCAAAACTGAAGAACCTCCAAAGACTCAAATCCATGGTCGATATGAGACTATTAGAGTTCCCATACTGAAACCATCTGAATATCCCGTATGGAAGGTGAGGATGTCTATGTTTCTGGAAGCTACTGATCCAGAATACCTTGACAGAATCAATGAAGGACCACACAAGCCAACTAAACTCTCTGTTGTAGTTGCAGGTGAACCAGCAAAGTCTGTACCAAAGGAGAAGAGTGATTACACTGCTGAAGATATCTCATCAATTGCTAAGGATGCTAAGGTACGACACTTGCTGTATAGTGCCATTGATAATGTAATGTCAAACAGGGTAATTAACTGCAAGACTGAAAAGGAGATATGGGATGCCTTGGAGACAAGATGCCAGGGAACTGATTCAATTAAGAAGAATAGGAAGACTATACTTACTCAAGAGTATGAACACTTTGACTCAAAGCCTGATGAGTCATTAACTAGTTTGTATGACAGATTTGTCAAACTCTTGAATGATTTGTCACTAGTTGACAAGGAATATGATCTTGAAGATTCAAATCTTAAATTCCTATTAGCTCTTCCTGAATGTTGGGATTTGAAGGCCACCACTATAAGAGACAACTATGCTCTTGAAGAAATAACTCTTGATGAAATTTATGGTAATCTCAAGACTCATGAACTTGAGATGGAACAAAAAAGCAAGAGGAATGGAAGAAAGTCAAGGACTGTTGCTCTTAAGGCTGAGGAGGAATCCCCCAAAGCAGCTGCATCAAGGAAAGGCAAGGAAAAAGCTCTCATCACAAAGTCTGATACTGAATCATCAAGTTCTGATACTGATGATGACTCAGAAACTGAAAGCTTACCTGAGATGGATCTTGATGAAGAGATGATGAAGCTGTGTGCTCTTATGGTGAAAGGAATCACAAGGATTGCATACAGGAAATTCAGAAAGGGAAAGAAGTCTTCCAGGAAAGGTGCAAGTTCTGATAAGAAGAGTTTCAGAAAATCTGAAGGCAAAGGAGGAAAGTCTGACAGAGGAGATTACTCAAATGTCAAGTGCTACAACTGTGGTGAGAAAGGCCACATATCTCCTGATTGCAAGAAAGTAAAGAGTGACAAAGGCAAGGCTCTTGTCACAAAGAAGAAAAGTTGGACAGACACTTCAGATTCTGAAAGTGAGGTGAACTATGCCTTGATGGCAAATGCTGATAGCAGTTCTGATGTTGCTGAGTTAAAGATACCTCAACTACTTATGCCTTTCATACTGATGATATTAATGAGTTGAGAAGATATCTTAAAATCATGTTCATTAGTTATAGAGATCAAAGTTTAACATGTGAAAGATTAACTTCTGAAAATCTTGCTTATGAAAAGAGAAATGAATATTTAGAAAAAGAGTTAGTCATGTTTCATCAAACTCAGAAAGATAGAGATGATGCTTTCTATGTTAGGGATGAAGTACTTAAAATGAATGAATCTCTAAAAACTGAGTTAGAAAAGGAAAGAGAGATTATCAGGACTTGGACTAACTCTGGTAAAACAACTCTGGATATTCTTAGTAGTGGAAACTAGAAAGAGGGCTTAGGTTATGGAGATGATAAAAATGATAAGGGAACTGTAGAGATTGAGCTTATAGTTGTTAAACAAAAGCCAAAGGTAAATCCTGTTAAGTTTGTAGCTGTAAAGACTGATATTGATAAATCAGAAGTTAAAGAGAAATTAACTTCTGACAAACCAAAACAGGGTAAGCCAACTGAAGTAAACATAGGCTTAATGACAAAGAAGCAGCTTAAGCATAAGCTGAAAGATGTTAAGAATATAAACAAGGTAAAGCCACCTAGGAAAAATAGGAATGGAAAGGAAGGTGTGAATAAAAGCAATAATTATAAGCCTATTCCTAATGCTCCTAGAAAGAAATGTCACAACTGTGGAAATTCTAACCATCTGGCTTCTTTTTGCCGGAAAAATAAGAACATAAACTCATTACCTTCAAAGTCAGGAGTTAAGAGTCAGTCTATTAGATATAGGCCATAAAGTCCTTGTTTTTATTATAGTAGTTTATGGCATTCCATTTATACTTGTAACGAATATCATAGTTTGTACTATGATTATTATCAAATAAAACCTTCTTTAAAGAAAGTTAGCATTATTCCTTCTAGTGTAAGTTCTGATGCAAAGTCTGATACTGTAAATGCTGATAAGAAAATTGTTAACATAAATTCTGATGCTAAATCCACTGCAAATGTTAACAAACTTAATAAGGCCAAAGGATTCAAGCAAGTCTGGGTCTTTAAAACTAATCATTAGTGGTCTTTGTGATTGCAGGGCAACAGTAAAAACATCCTAGTTCTGGACAGTGGATGTTCGGGACATATGACTGGAAATAAAGCCCTGCTATCAGACTTTGTGGAGAAAGTTGGCCCAAGTGTTTCTTATGGAGATGGCAACATGGGAAAAACTTTGGGATATGGCAATATCAATCTGGGGAATGCCATCATTAAAAAAGTAGCTCTAGTCTCAGGACTTAAACACAATTTGCTGAGTGTTAGTCAAATCTGTGACAGAGGTTATCATGTGGATTTCTTTGAAGAACACTGTGAAGTTGTAAGCAAATCTACAGGCAAAGTTGTTCTGAAAGGCTACAGGCATGGTAACATTTATGAAGCCAAGCTTTTAACTAGTACTGATGGTTCTGCAATCTGTCTGTTAAGTAGAGCATCAATTGAAGAAAGCTGGAATTGGCACAAGAAACTCTCTCATTTAAATTTCAACAATATAAATGAACTAGTCAAGAAAGATCTTGTGAGATGTTTGCCAAAATCAGTATTTGCTCCTGATGGCCTTTGTGATTCCTGTCAAAAGGCAAAACAAAGAAAATCTTCACTCAAGAGCAAGATTGAATCTTCAATTCTTGAGCCTTATCACCTACTACATGTTGATCTATTTGGTCTAGTGAATGTCATGTCTATTGCAAAAAAGAAATATGCTATGGTCATAGTGGATGAGTTCACCAGATACACATGGGTATATTTCTTGCACACAAAAAGTGAAATTGCATCTATTTTGATTGATCATGTCAAGCAACTGGATAAATTGGTCAAAGATTCTGTGAAGATCATAAGAAGTGATAATGGCACTGAGTTCAAGAATTTGATCATGGAAGAGTTCTGCAAAGACCATGGAATAAAGCAGGAATTTTCTACTCCTGGAACTCCACAACAAAATGGAGTTGTTGAAAGAAAGAATAGAACTCTTATTGAAGCTGCACGAACTATGCTTGATGAAGCAAATTTGCCAACCTATTTTTGGGTTGAAGCTGTGCAGACTGCTTGTTTTACTCAGAATGCAACACTCATTAACAAGCATGGAAAAACACCATATGAGATGGTGAAGAAAAAGAAGCCAAATATGAAGTATTTTCATGTATTTGGATGCAAGTGTTTTGTTCTTAAGACTCATCCTGAACAGCTATCCAAATTTGATCTAAAAGCTGATGAAGGAATTTTTGTTGGATATCCACTTTCCACAAAAGCCTTCAGAGTCTATAATTTAAGAACAAGGGTTGTCATGGAATCTATCAATGTCTCTTTTGATGATAAGAAGATAACAGGACTTGAAGATTTCAATGATCATGATCAGCTGAGATTTGAGAATGAAGTTTTAAATTCTGATACTGTAAATCCTGACAGTCTAAATCCTGATACTACAAACTCTGATGGATTAAACTCTGATGTTATTGAAACTGTGGTGACTACACCAAAGGAAGATGCACCTGTGCGGGGGGAGCATACTGAAGATACAACCACATCTCAAGAAGCATCAGAACCTACAACAGGCTCTTTAAGTTCTGATTCATCAAGTTCTGATGGGCCAAGTTCTGATAATTCTGGAAACTCAAGTGCTGAAATTTCTGGAAACTCAAATTCTGAAGGATCCAACTCAGAGAGCATAATTTTAGGGGGAGCATTAGAAAATGTTGATGAAGACAACATGGATCATGGGGGAGCATCGAGTTCTAGGGAAAATCTTCCATCTGCAAGGAAGTGGACTAAAGCACATACACCTGACTTAATTATTGGAAATCCTGATGCAGGTGTCAGAACTAGAATAGCTACATCAAATGAATGTCTTTATCACTCTTTTCTCTCTCATACTGAACCAAAGAAAGTGGAAGAAGCTCTTCTAGATGCTGATTAGGTGCAAGTAATGCAGGAAGAGTTAAATGAATTTGAAAGAAATAAAGTCCGGACCCTAGTGCCAAGACAAAAGAACAGATATGTTGTTAGTAAAAAGTGGGTGTTCAGAAACAAAACTGATAGTGATGGAATAATTACAAGAAATAAAGCAAGGCTTGTTGCAAAAGGATATTCTCAACAGGAGGGAATTGATTATGATGAAACATTTGCACCAGTTGCTAGATTGGAAGTTATAAGGATATTTTTGGCTTATGCTGCTCACAAAAAGTTTACAGTCTTTCAAATGGATGTGAAAAGTGTTTTTCTCAATGGAGAATTGGAAGAGGAAGTATATGTTGAACAACCTCCAGGTTTTGTAGATGTAAAATTTCCTAATCATGTCTACAGACTTGACAAAGAACTTTATGACCTTAAGCAAACTCCAAGAGCATGGTATGAGACACTAGCTCAGTTTCTTCTGGAAAGTGGATTTAACAGAAGGACTATTGACAAAGCATTGTTTTATCTCAACGATGGAAATGACTTACTTTTGGTGCAGTTATATGCTGATGATATCATTTTTGGTTCTACAAATGACAGACTTTGTAAAAAGTTTGCCAAGCTGATGCAGTCAAGATATCAAATGAGTATGATGGGGGAACTTGGCTATTTTCTGGGCCTTCAAGTCAAGCAGAATGAAGAATGCACTTTTATTTGTCAATCCAAGTACACCAGAAATTTGCTGAAGAAATTTGGAATGCAAGACTATTCAAGTGCATCCACTCCCATGGCCACTGCAACTAAATTGGATAAGGATACTGGTACATCAGTAGATATTACTGATTACAGAGGTATGATTCGCTCTCTACTCTATCTAACTGCAAGTAGACCTGATATTATGTATGCTACCTTTTTTTTTCAAGATTTCAAGCAGATCCAAGAGAACCTCACTTAACAGCTGTGAAAAGAATTTTCAAGTACCTTAAGGGTACAACTGATCTAGGATTGTGGTATCCTAGAGAATCAGACTTTAAGCTAATAGGTTACTCAGATGCAGATTTTGCAGGATGCAAAATTGACAGGAAAAGCACAAGTGGAAGCTGCCAATTTCTTGGAGGTAGATTGGTTTCTTAGTTTAGCAAGAAACATAAGTCAATTTCCACATCAAATGCAGAAGCAGAGTACATTGTTGCAGAAAGCTGTTGTGCACAGATTCTTTGGATAAAGAATCATTTACTGGATTATGGGTTAACATATTCTAAAATCCCTATTTACTGTGATAATCAAAGTGCTATTGCTATGACAGGTAATCCAGTTCAACACTCAATGATAAAGCACATCAACATTAGGAACCACTTCATAAGGGAACATGTGGATGAAGGTACAGTGGAATTGAATTTTGTTCCAACAGATCAACAACTAGTAGATATCTTCACAAAACCACTATGTGAAGCTACTTTTACAAGATTGGTAAATGAACTTGGAATGGTTTCAGGTTCTTTCTCTAAATCTGCTTAGTTTATGTTCTGATACATCAGAATTTATGATCAGTATTTACTGATATTACTATCTTTGTGTATTATGTGCTTAATTAGAAATTTTTTAAGTGTTGATTGTTGTCTGATGTGAATTTCTAAACTCTGATAGTGATATGAATGTTCTGTGACTATTCAATCCAATGAGGATAACTGTGCTAGATGCTGACCTAGTAGTTTTAATATACTAAAGATCCCATGTTTGAAGTAATTGTTTATGTGGAAATCTTTTAACACAAGCAAATTCTGATATTGAGCTTAGTTAAAGTTTACTTTGTGTATCTTCTTACTAAGTCAAAAACTAGAATAGTGCTTCTTATCTGTTAAGTTCTGATGTTGGTAAATCTGATGGATGTACTAAGTGCTGATAAGCCTCACTTATCAAAAGAAAAAGAAAAGAAAAGAAATAAAAATCAGGTACTCCTTTGAGATCTAGAGTAAAAATGTGGAAGGGAAGACCCAAGTGCATTGCTGGTATTAAGTTATATGCATTAGAAAAGCAAAATAAAATTTTCTTGATGACTTTTCACATTCTCTGATTACTGGAGAAATACTCTGATAATAGCATAAATTTTGATAAGCAGTCGTGACTCACGTACACTAAGAAGCCACTGTAAAATGGAATTTCAAAAGATGCATAAAATGAGAACAAAACAGTTAAGGTGGACTCATGCATGAACTCATTCTATAGTAGACTTCAGAATAATAACAAATTTTGAGCAAAGTTCTTAGTTATGTCTTATTTCTAAGATGTACTGAAGTGAATCAGGCTTTAATCTTTATCTGATATTTAGCTTACTGCACACACATACACTCCATATGAATAATGACAATTACTGTGGTGATAAATGTTATTTTAGATGAACAGTTTAAGTGTCAGTTGCATACATTCTGAGGACAAGTTCTGATAGAAGTTCTGATGATTAAGTTTTGATGAAACCATATTAGTACTTGTGTGAAGAATTCCAGGAATAAAACATTCACTTTTCGAGTTAAGAAGCCATATTCTGATGACTTTTAAATTCTGATAATAATCAAGTTCTGATGCTGACGTGGCAGTATTTATTTACTTGGTTTATTTTTGGTCATTGCTCGAATGGTCATATTTTCCAGAATATTGGTTTATGAGAGATAAAGCAGTAATAATCATTTATTTAGTGGGAATAGTTTTTTTTAAAAAAAACTGAACGTGCATAGTAATAATTGCTTATTTACCGTGCCCATTAATTTTTGCCTTAACTGCTGCATGTCTGACAGGTGTAAAGGTCTGTTCCACTCCTTATTAACTACTGTCACGTGGGGGTGTCTAAGTAAAAGAGATAAAAGACTTTTAAATCTTTTATTCTACTCTCTCTCTTTTCTTATTCTCTCTCACTTTTTCTTACGGTTTCTTTACAGACATTTTATCAAACACCTTACAGGAAAATTTTATTTCTCACTTATTTCTCATGGCACCCAAGGATTTAATTGTTGATGGAGACAAGTTTGTACCAAACAACTATGCTGCAATCTTGAACAAGGCTGAAGCTCCATCAGATTTGCACTTTGTGCAAGATTTCCTAGCAAATAGTGAGATTGGGTATGCTTTGACCCAACCTCAAACTATTTCAAGCCAACAAGTTCTAACGTTTTGGCGGACTGGGCATTTTGATGATGGTGGTGCTACTGGTACTCCAAGTATAGTATTTGAAGTAAATGATGTTGAGCATGTGGTTACTCCTGGAGCAGTTCGTAAAGCTCTTCACTTACCAAAAGGCTGTACATTCTCAACAGTGGAGGACCCTGTTCTACAGCAGCTCATGGCAAATTTGGGCTATGAGAAAAGTTTGGGAAAGCTTGGACAATTGAAAAGAGCAAATATCAGGAAGGAATGGAGCTTTTTCTTCGATTGTATCACTAAGGCATTCGCCAATAAGTGCTCCAACTTTGATGCCATTCCAATCATGAGTCAGCAAATCGGGTATGCTCTTATTCATCAAACTCACTTTGATTTTGCAAGTGTTGTGCTAGGTTTCATTGGGGATAGGATGAAAGAGGATAGGAATGTAGTATATTTTGCTAGATTCTGTCAGCTTATATATAATTTTTATTGTGCTGATGAACCCTAACCTACCACTAATTTAATTCCACCATTTAAGCTTGCAAAAAGGGCTTTTAATGACTTGTTAAATGCTGACAATAAGAAACAAGTGGTTAGACCCTTACAGATACCTCAGTCTGTAAAACAGATCCTTGTAAATGTTGATCCTCAAACCTATACATCTGTTTACCCTAATGTTCAACCCACCAACACATCCCAGCCACCACAACAGCCATTAGAATATACCACAACTATACCTCAAACTTCTCAACCTCAACCTACTCAACCCTCCATCAGGACATATTTCAAACCATCACAGACATCTCAACCTTCACCATTAGCACATCCTGTGAGGCCTTCATCTTTAAAGCCCAAGAGGACAAAGACTGTACCTCAGACACAACAGAAGAGAAGGAAACTTGTTCTGAGAGATGAGTCAGACAATGAGGAACAGGTTCCCATGTCTGAACCTGTTGGAGTAGAAGCTGAGAAAATCTCTTCTCAGAAAGACACTGTAACTGGGAGTTCTATGCCTCTCAAAAGGCTTAGAAAGCTAAATCCTGATGATAAAGCTCCTACACTATCTCCACCCTTGAAGAAAAAGAAAAAGCAAAGAGCTCACAGGGACACAGTTGGGTCAGTATCAGAAGATGAGGAAGCATCTAAGGAAGGGGGTCAGGAATATCTTATCCCAACAGAACCAATTGTTATTGAATTACTTCCTTCAGCACAACCAGAAACTGCTCAAGACAGAGTGCCTACTCCTCCTGTGTCTCCTGTCAATGATCCAGTACATACTGATGACCCAGGTACAAGTGCTGAGATTGATATTCATAACCTGATTGTACCTGAAGTTTTGTACTTAGAAGCTCCACCAACTCAAAACACTCCACCAACAACACCAATTCTAGATGCTGATTTTAATGAAGATATTCCTTCTACACCAATTCTGAATCTGGATGATGAAAATCAGAATTTAGGTGGGCATCAAGGTTTGGCTGTTGATCAGAACTTAGCTGGAGATCAGCACTTAGAGGATGATGTTGAAGCCTGAATAGCCTCTCATACTATTCTTTTATCAGCGGATGCTGATGATGCTGATTCTATAAGTTCTAATGCTGCTAATGATGAATTTAATGGTGAAGCTGCTACCAATGTAGATGCTGATGCAGCTGGTCCATCAGGACATGCACCTCAACAAGCTCCAAATAAAGCTGAATTAATCAGGAAGTTTGTTAGAGAAGATGCACCAGTACCTTGGAGTGAAACTCCTAGAGGAAGGGAGTGGACTAAGGAATGGAACAAAGTTGATTTTGTTCCTTCTTCAACCATACTTGCTGACCACTTGACCAAAGCTGATGAGATGCTACTCAATGATGATTTCAAGTCATAGCTCAGAGTTACTGCACTAAGTACAAGGCACCTTCAAGGTCAACAATCTGTAACTCAGGCCAAGGTAAACAAGATTCAAGAATCCATAAATCAGCAAGATATGCTTGTCAAGATCGACAAGAAAAGGTTTTTCAAACCTACCTTTGACAGAGTTGAGTACATTGAGAAAACTCAGGAGAAGCAACAAGCTCAGATTGATGAAATTTTGAAGAATCAAGCTTCTCATCAAAATCAACTCAATGAGATCCAATCCTCAGTGGAATTGTTTGTCTCTCTTCTTTTACCTGCTGATGCCAAAAAGGGGGAGAAAGTAATTAAGTCCAAATGCAAAACTGTTAATACACTGAAGGGAAAGGATGATGAAAAAGATGACCAGGGAAACTCTGGAATGGGTGGAGGTCATAGTCAAGGTAAAGGTTTTTCATCAAGCAAAGCTGGAACTACAAGTCAAAGAACAAGTTCTGATACTGGGAGAAGAATAAGTTCTGATACTGGTAAAAGGATAAGTTCTGATGAACATCTGGAACTTGATGAGGAAATTTCACGATAGTTATTTCTGAAAGAAAATCTAGGAATGGACTTTGAGAGTCTAAAGGAAGAAAAAACTAGACTTAAGTTAGAAAAAATCAACTTCAAATCTAAAGCTTCTGATGAAAAGAAACTTCCTAAGGCTAAAGGTATTGTGATAAAAGAAAGGACAAATCCTGAGGCAACTAAAGCTAAATCACAAATGGAAATTGATCCAAGGTCCAAGGGCAAAGAAAAAGTTAGTGAACCTGTAAAGGTTTATGTGCCTACTATGGATAAAGAAATATCTGATGAAGATGCTAATCTTACTCTGATTTCAAAGAAGATTTCTCAAACAACCTCTGACATGGCTCATGTTGTTCAGAGTCAAGATATAGTAAGTTCTGATATAACAGTGAAGCAAGCTACCTCTGACTTAGCTCAAGTTGGCTTGATATCAGAAGATAAGGAAAAGGAAACCTCTAACATTGCTCATGTTAAACCTTCAAAGTTACTCCTACCAGGATTCACCAAAGCTAAACAGACTCAATCTTTGAAGACTACAAAAAGTGGTTTTGAAGCAAGGGTTGTTACAGGAAAAGAAGCTAGAGATAAATCTGGATTGGGTAGTGATGATGAAAGAAGAATACAGAACACAACCAATGATCCAACTTCTTTAAGTGAACCAGGTGTTGGAGCAACTCCTAAAAGATTGAATCAACTTGAATCTGTACAGATGGTTTAACATACCTTCTTGAAAGAACAAATCTTGTTATATTTTATGATAGATGGAAGGGTATACCATATTAGGCAAAATGCTATACCACTGAAGTATTTTGAGGAACTAGAACATGTTCTATTCCTACTTCAAGTGAAGAACAGATTAACAGATAGTGCTGCAAATTATTTGAAGACTCAAATTCAGAGACAGAAGAAGCTTTATTCTGTAAAGTCTGACAGCACATACTGTCCCAAGTACAGAGATCACAAGGGTGATATTGTCAAGATGAAGCCTAACTCTGCTAAGATTATAACTACCTTTCTGGGTTATAAGGCTGTGGAATTCAATCTTGAGTCTGACAAGGCATATTTAATCAGACTAGATCAGGACATAAGGAAAACTAGAATAAATGATCTCAGGGCCGCTATCTTTCAAATTGGTGAAGATACAGTTGAATTGAAGAATGCTAAAAGGAGGATGGTTAATGAACTTGAATATGCTGAGAGATGTTTGTTAAAGAACTATCTCAGAACAACTCCTGATATCAAAGAGATCAGTAATTGAAGCCAAGTCAAAGATCTACAACTGCTTAAATTCTGATGTGTATACAGACTGAAGCTGTTATCAGAAGTTAAAGATGGTAAAGCTACAAGGACTGTAAGTTGTAGTTATCTAGTCAAATTTTCATGCATTTGTACTTAATGTTTTTGACATCATCAAATATCTGTTAAACTTGTATATTATGCTAATTTACAAGTTGGGGGAGATTGTTAGATATACTTGATAATGTCATGGCTAATATGATTTGTATTTAGTTTTCAGATTTTACTTAACAGGACAAATCAGTACTTAACTGGAAATCAGCACTTATACTGAAGTCAGAACTTAAGTTATCAGGAGATATTTATCAGGAGATAATATCAGGACTTAAGGAGACTTTCAGATAAGAAAGGCGGCTGATTGAAAGGAAAGAAGATTAAGACAAACGCAAGAAGAGATATGCATGAAGAAGGAATTCTATGAAGAATAGAATACTTGGAAGAAAAGAAGATATCTAATTGATATATTTTAGGATACAGAATCATATTCAATATCAATTAGAGATTATCTTGTAACTGTGTAGTATATAAACACAGACATAGGGTTTACACTATATGTGTTATCATAATCGAAGTTATTATTTATTGTAACCCTAGCAGCTCTCGTGATAAGTTGTTCATCACTGAGAGAGGAAAGTTCCATATTGTAACAGAGTTTATTATGTTGAATAAAATCTGTTTTCTGTTACTTGTGTTCTTATATTCGATTTGATTGTGACAAACACTGTATTCAATCCCCTTCGACAGTGTGTGTGACCTAACACACATTGTCTGATGTACATAGCCTTACTTCCTTATTTTATAATTAATTAATTTATTACAGTTCACTAACGATTCATTTTAAGTTGGAATCTTCTGATTCGAAATGCATCGCGTTAACGCAATTTATCGTACTGATGAGATCCCCGTAACACGAGCAACTATCTGACTTGATGTCTTCGCCACGTCCATGTTATCGATGAATTCCTTTTTCCTTACCCGCAAATGTTCACCACTTATTTGCTCGCGATCATATCTACATTCGACATGTAATTCTACCTATTACCCGGAACTATTCCATTTCTTTTGAAATCGTCAAAAAGCATACTTTACGCAAAAAAAGGGAGTTTGTGAATATGATTTTTATTAAAAGACTGGATAAGGAATAACAATGTAACAAACAGTTGGGAGAATTTGTAAGTCAATAAATTGAAGGAAGAAGAATGGGTGAAGATTTAGATGTGAATGAGACAACCATATTCATACTCAAGATGATCAGTCTTTCATACTATATGACATACAGCACATGATTAGGTGGCATCCCACCCGACTCTTCGCTATTCTGACAAAGCGTCATATCACAACACTGTTTGTCTCAATCTGGAATTAATGATTTGAGAAAAGAAATAATTCAGAAGGAATACAAGAAATTTTCTTTTGTTTTCGCCTCATACGCTTTATCAATAGAAGAAGCTTACACATATTCAAAAATTAAGAAGAATATATACTATCGTATTTGTAAAAGAATGACATTACAGGTCACTATTGGTCACCATTCACGCATCATTTACGTATGTCCTCAGGAATTATTCGAATCAGAGATTCGCAGCTTCGGTCACATTACGACTTCGGAATACCGTAGGGAAATGCCTTCACATTAAATGCTTTAATGATTTGATCATAATTACGTCCTTACAAAATTTATAACCACTGCTTCGGATTCCATTTATGCCACATAAAATAACCATTGATCACGCAATGCCTCAACTTCGACGATCAGGATATTATTATTTTTTGCCAATCTCTTGGAAGATCCTTCCATTTCCTTCAATCATCTGATGTTCGTCAAATTACGAATACCGTTAAATTTTAATAATTTCATAAATTGGGTAAATAATATTTTAACATGTTGATTCAATTATTGATATTATTAAACAAAGTTTACTTTCGTCTTTCACGGAAAACTTTTCTTCCTACAGGTGGTCTACTTGGTCCTTCGAACTAACAACACTGAGTCTATATCCATTCTTTTTTTAAGTAATTTTATGTTTATAATAACAAGAACTTAAGTAGTAACTCGACAACCAAATTGAAAAACTCATTTTATGGAAAAACTTCTAAGAGTTGATTAAGAAAATCTTTTTCGAACTCTTATTTTAAAATTTTTGAAAATCAAATGTTTGGTCGTCCTTACTATATAAGTTACATGTTATTCTTATAATTCACTAATGAAATGTCTAATTAAAAGCATGCCCATATAAGGGTCTCTCCACTTTGGTACCTTTTCCACTTCTCCTTGGATTCTGCTCGCACTTATTAGTCGACGAAACTTCATTTACCGTTGTATATCATTTTATTCGTAATTCTACCGCAATGCTGACATCTGGTACTATCTTTGACATTCTTGTCATCGTCCGTGACGTTATGCTTACAATCACGTATGCGATTCGACGTTCTGTCTGTAGATAGGGCCGCACCTCCTTGTTAGACTTTCCTATACCCAATAAGGTAGATATCATTCCTTGTGCAGCGCCCGATACGTGATAAGAACCTTTTCGTAACGATGGCGCCTTCAAAACGGGCAACGTTGGTTCTTCATCAGCTTTCATCAACTTGGTGCCTCTAGCGTGAAGCTCGTCCTACTATCTAATTCTGAGTTAAATCGTACCCAAAATTCACCTAGCTTCCCTTACACAAGTCCTCACTAGAATCCATCACATTTTCTTCAAAACCACATGAAAAGTAGGGTACGTACCCAGTCTTCATCAATCTGTCGATTCCTCATTACTGTAGGATCTGAGAACTCAATATACCTATAACGTTGCGATATTTGCCTTACACTTGCCTCAACAATCCTATCTTACCAACTCCATATCGGATCTGCTAACCTTATTTCGCACTCAACTCAACTTAACCTGAGTATGCCTAGGGTCTTTTCTATCTTGTACGACCTATCACTCTTATCCTACTCTCACATATTCTTATTTTAGTGACCAATAACTTGTAGGTCTGATACCAACTTGTAACAACCCAAATTCGGGGTCAAGCTTTGGTGTCACGAAACAATCTTTACATAAAATAAAAGAATATTCAATTAACCCCTTGAATCCGGATCGTTTACAGGTTATGGTATGAAATAAGAATCTAATCTTCTACCACTTACAACAACTAAAATACAAATGGAAATACCTTTGTACTAATGCTCTTGTCATATTCTTCTAACATCTTCGACCTCTCGCAGCGGAGATTTCTCTAACTTCGGCTGTCTATCAAAGCTACTCACTCTTAACCTTATCTGTTTCTGGAAGAAATAAGAATTTACAAAGAAAGAGTGAGCCAAAAATGCCCAGAAAGTATATAATTTAAGTTTCAAATATCAATATCAAGGAAAATTTCCGGACTAAATCTTTAAACAATTTTTAAACAATACTATTTGTCTGAGTGAGTTGAGCGACTAAACCTTGGCTGTTACTAGCCTCTAATTTAAATCCAAAAGTGACAAGCAATTCCCAGATTCATTGCCTGAATCAGGGTTTTGTCCGGATTTGGAATCATAAAACCTTTCGAGAGAGAATGCCGTTAATGGCGATCAACAACAAATTAGACTAGACACTAGTTCACACTTATACCCTGCTGATCAGTCAGGATACAGTGTAGATCTATACCCAACCGTATAGATCCATTCAGGTACCTAGGCATTATCGCCCAAGGGTCCGGTCCATCCCCGACCCATAGGATCCAGCTCATCACTGGCCCTTACAGTAAACATCCAGCCCGTAGAGTGTTTTGATGTCAAATCATTTTGAATTCAAAACATCCTGATTCAGGGTTTGCAAATAACCCGAAAGAATGGGTATTTGCTCAGGAGAGCAATCGAATTATAGGAACAATAATGAAAAGAACATGCGTAATAAGAGTAATTGCAGCGAAATATAAAATAGTTAACTATTCTGAACTTAGAATAGGAACGAAGAAATAATTGCAGTATTTTAAAAGAAAGTTCAGGATTACTTGCCTCAATAAGCTTTAATCGCTATTACTAGTTGACTTTGGTTCGACTTGAACGTTCGGCTTTATCGTCAACTACTATCCCATTCTGGATACGATCCCAACATTCAGGCCCTTCACTTGGAACTTCGTTGATCTTGACGTCTAATCATTAGATCGTTCCTAGTCCGATGTCAATACTCGGGTTTTCCGTCTAGGACTTACATGGTTAAAAATATCCTAATTCAGATAATCGCTTCGCTTAAGCTCAACTTAATACCACTATCACTTCTACCCATGCGATTTCATAACCCAACTTATATTTATATTTATTATTAAAATACACATAGCAATTAGGGTTTACATCTTCAAGACTCGGTTCGGTATTTATTTTCGGAAAAATACGTATATTTGTTATTTTGAAAATAGGGTAATCGATTATTCATAAAATATCTTGTCACGTCACGTAAGTAGGTTTCGTAATGTTCAATTATATATCCTCGTTCGGCGTCTTCAATAATTACAGTACAACACCAATAATACACGTATATATATAAACATACGTTTATATATTGAAGAAATAGGAACGAATTGAAGCATACAGGCGAACCCAACCAGAATCAAACGGCTGGAAAATAGAGGCGGCGACCGGAATAATCACGGCGGCACAACTAGAAAACGGGGAAGAAACCGAAGAAGAGGAGAATAAAGCGAGAGAGATTTGAGAGGCGAGGGAGATAGATAACAGAGGGAGATTGGAGAGAGGGACAATCGGGAGATATGAGAGAGAGGGAGTAAGGAGAGAGAAAGAGGGGCGGCCGAATGAAAATGGGGGGGGGGAGAATTATGGTTTTTGTTTGTTTGTTTTTGTTTTTTTTATTATAAACTCAATTCGCATCGCACTATTGTTTTAGACAAATAATCTACGAGCAACAATAATCCGAAATTTATCCAAACATATTGAAAATTTCTGAGATATTTAAAACTAATTATTATAAGAATTTTAAAAATCATTTTTGAAACACGTTTTTGACCCGTATTTTACAATTTTAAGGAATACACGTGGGGTGAAATAAATGCCAGAAAATTTCCGAAACAATTTTAAAATTTTTGAAATATTCAAAAGTTAATAAAATAAATTTTTCACAATTTTTGAAATATTTTTGAATTAAATACTGATTTTATGATTTAATGAAATCAGAAAATCAATTAAAGATAAATGTTCAATAAAATATTGATTTCTAAATTTTATAGATTCCCAAAAATAATAAATGAAATTATAAAGAAACAAAAATAATTTTAGAAATAATTTTAGCATTTATAAGAATAAATATTCACTAAAATCATTTCAAGAACAAAACAATGCCATACAGTTCGATAATTAATTATAAATTAATCTCCGCGTCTAACAAATTACAAACAATCAATAAGACAGCAACACATAGCCGACAAACCCATCACATATTTTATTTATTTAATAATCCGATAATTATATTTACATATCGGATCCGAAAATAGGTTACTTAGTCGCTAAGTAACTAAAAAGACGATACGATTTTAATACCAGAATTGGATAATTATCAAAACAGAGCTTCCTACAAAACACTTTATACGAAGATAAGGTGATAATATCTCGCCTTTTAAAAATATGGAGTTTATCGATTTATAAAATGATTTGCGTATCGAAAATTTCACGCCGGAACTCGTACAGGTCAAACCGTACCCCAGATTGAAAAAGTCAAAACATGAAAAGTGTTCAAAATTATCAGATTAGCTTAGGAAGGAGTTTTCGGAAGAGTTTCGGGTTGTAGAAACGCAAAAACGATTGAAGTGGGATGATTTCTGGTTCTAAAAAGTAATTTTTATAATTACGTGAAATAATCATTATTAGTTCTATAAATCCTTATAAAATCATATGATAATCCAAAAATTACCAGAAAAATACAAAAACACTTTATATTTTATTCTGGATAATTTAAGATTTAAATATCTAAATTTTTATCAGAAATAAACATCAAATATTAATATAAATTATCAAATAATTTATCATAATTCACATAAAATCACATAATAATTATTTATTGATAAAATAATTACATAATATTTCTCAGAAGTTACACAATCTGAGTCCGTGTCGCCGCCTGGCGCCTAATCAGAGTCGCCGCCTAGTGACGCTCGTCCCAATTTCACTTGGCTGCCTAGTGAATCCGAACCCAGAATTCCAATCCAGTCTAAGGGTCTTACACTAGGGGTGTACGCGGTTCAGATCAGACCGGTTTAGGGGTAAAAGTCGAACCAAACCGCAAAGAGCGGTTTTAGAAAATTATCATCTGTGTGGTTGCGGTTAACCGCGTCAATTACGGTTGCGAATTTGCGGTTATTGCGGATCGGTTTGCGGTTCAACCACTTATTTTAAAATAATTAATAATTTGCTAAAAAAATAAATTTGGAATAATAATAAATTCAAGTTTAAGTTAGGCGATTAATTTACATTCAAAAATAAAATACAAACTAATACTTCGTGTAGAGTAAAAATATTAAAACATACAAAATTATGGAGGCGGGAGAAAAGAAAAAAAAAGAAGATAAAATAAATTAAATGTTGATTACATTTTCCATTTGTTTGGTTATATATTTTATAATGATTGTGAATTTTATGAATAAAGTCTTAACATTAACCTAAGATTAGTTAATAAATGTGTATACTTATTAATTTATACGATATCAACTACATTTTTGGAAATATATTTTATTATAAATATATGTTGCGAGTTGCGATTGAGGTTGCGATTTTCAAGAATTTAAAACCGCATCCAAACCGCAAATGAACGGTTTTTAAATTTTAAATTCACAACCAATCCGCGTTTTGCGATTATCCGCAAAATGCGATTCGGTTGCGAGTTGAGCGGTTCATCTGTAGGCCTTAGAGCAAGTCCAACAGTGTTCTTGTGGGTTACTTATAAATATTATAAAATATTAATTCTTAGTGATTTAAGACATGATTTTGAATTTCAACTCCAACAATGATTTTTATCTTCATTCCTTCCTTATTATTATTATATTAATAAATTTGAAATGATATGGACAAAAAGTGGAACAAAGAGAGAGAGAAATGTAAAAAGAAGAAAGAGATTTAAATTTTTTATTGCTAAAAATATTATAAGTGAGCACTAAAAGTTCCTTAAAAATAAAGAATGAAATTCATGTCTTAGTGATATAAGAAACTACTAAAATACTGTTGGAGTGCATTTTTTGTTGTTATCCTTATAATTAAATTTAAAAACTTATATAAGGGAGCGGTTGGACTTGCTCTTGTTCAGCAGGTTCTGGTTATTATACAGTTAAGAGAGCTAACCAAGTTATAACACGTGTCGTAAGCCCTGCCACTATTAGCAGATAAGTCACTTTAGTCGTGCCGCTGCATGCTTTCTACACGTATCTGCATGCACTGCTAATGGGACACCTCACCTTTTCTGGGCCCATTTATTTTCTTAAAACTATCCATTTTTGTAAAGCACTGTGAAGTTCTTTTATATACACTTTTTTACTAATTTTTTTACTAAATTTGTGGAATCTAATTATTTTGTACTAAAATAGTACAAAATAGGTATTATATAAAACTAGTTTCACGGGTCTTCATAAATATTTTTATATTATTTAAAATTATAATAATTTTTTTAGTTAATATTAAATAATATATAACTGATACGATTTGAACCATTAACTATATCTGTATATGTTATAAATCATAATATTAATATTTGTTATTGTCGATATTCGAACATAAAACTTGGATAACATATAATAATAATATAAATATTGTTGTTGACGGGATTCAAATGTGGAAGGTTGAATACTGTAAACTAATATTGTAAATATTTGTTTTTGGCGAGCTTCCAACATAGAAACTTGAGTAGTATGTATTTTTTAGTTTTTAGATCTAACGATCCTAATAACTTGATTAAAAAAATCCGATAATAATAGATAGGGATAACTAAACAAAAAAAAACCAAAATATATCCCATTCCGGTTATTATAGTGTAATATAGATTTATTAAACCGGTAAGAAATTTTACTTTAATGATGTTAGTTATAATGATTATCTATATTCGAAAAAATAATTTAAATTATTATTTTTAAATTTCAACACATATTTTAAAGACGATCTTTTGATAACAAAGGTTATGAACGAATTATTATTAATATGATTATTTTTATTTAATATAAGTGAAAATAAATTATATAATTAATACAAACATATTTAATGGTATAATTGTAATATTTAAATATGACAAAACTTAGTTAACAAATATTACTTACATATTTCTGGCAATAAAAAAACATTACTTACATATTACAAAACATTTACTTATTTCTTTATTTTATTAGTTTATTAGTAACTTATAAAAAATAATTAATAAATCTGGTTAATAACAAAAATGTTTATAAGTTTATAAATAACTTTTTTTACACTTAGCATTATATAAAATTAAAAAATAACACACACATATATAATAGAATTACTAAATTATAATATAAATATACATAAACAAAAAGTCTAGGTCTAGGTCGTGATGGTAGAGTTAAATTTTAGAGGAAAATAACTTGAATTTGATATAGATGACCACCTCTCATTTAATATATTTAACATGCTGATTTTTCATGATGGGTTGGAATAGTCTTTTTTTTTTACGTATTACATATACTTTGAAATATTTTCTTATCACCTAAATGTTATAGCTAGTAGCTATATTGTTAGATATATTTGATAATGTCATGGCTAATATGTTTTATGTTTAGATTTCAGATCTTATTTGAACAGAACAAATCAGTACTTAACTGATCAGTACTTATACTGGAAGTCAGAACTTAAGGGATATCAGTACTTATGTTATCAGGAGATAGATATCAGAACTTAAGTGCTGAAGGACGATCAGATAAGGACAGTAGCTGATTAAAGTTAAGAAGATCAAGATAAACATAAGAAGAGATATGCATGAAGAAGGAATTCCGTGAAGAATGGAATACTTGGAATAGAAGATATCTGATTGATATATTTTAGGAAGCAGAATTATATTCTATATCAATTAGCGAATATCTTGTAACTGTGTAGTATATAAACACAGGAATAGAGTTTACACTATAGGTGTTATCATTATCGAGAATATTATTTAGTATAACTCTAGCAGCTCTCGTGATATTTTGTTCATCACTGAGAGATAACAGTTCCAGATTGTAACAGAGTTTATTGTTTAAATAAAGTTTGTTTTCTGTTACATAAGATCTTGAAGTTTGATTTGATTGTGATAAACACTGTATTCACCCCCTCTACAGTGAAAGTGTGACCTAACAAGTGGTATCAGAGCTATCTGTTAACATACATACAGTTAAAGATCCAAACACAATCATGTCTGACACAGAAACTCCAACTAAGCCTACCAAAACTGAGGAATCATCAAAGACATCAATCCAGAGTCGATATGAGACTATCAGAGTTCCCATATTAAGACCATCTGAATATCCCATATGGAAGGTAAGGATGACCATGTTTCTGGAAGCAACAGATCCAGAATACCTTGATAGAATCAGGGAAGGGCCTCACAAACCTACCAAGCTCGCTGTTGTAGTTCCAGGTGAAGCAGCAATGACCGTACCAAAGGAAAAGAATGATTACACTGCTGAAGATATAGCATCTATTGCTAAGGATGCCAAGGTACGTCACTTATTGCATAGTGCCATTGATAATGTAATGTCAAACAGGGTAATCAACTGCAAGACTGCTAAGGAGATATGGGATGCACTGGAGACAAGGTGTCAAGGAACTGAAACAGTTAAGAAGAACAGGAAGACAATACTCACTCAAGAGTATGAACACTTTGACTCTAGGACTAATGAGTCATTGACTGATGTGTATGAAAGATTTGTCAAACTCTTGAATGACTTGTCATTGGTTAATAAGGAGTATGATCTTGAAGATACAAACCTCAAATTCCTGTTAGCTCTTCCTGAATGTTGGGATTTGAAGGCAACAACAATAAGAGACAACTACAATCTTGATGAAACAACTCTTGATGAAATCTATGGAATGCTCAAGACTCATGAACTTGAGATGGAACAAAGAAGCAAGAGAAAAGGAGGAAAGTCAAGGACAGTTGCTCTCAAGGTTGAAGAGGAATCCCCCAAACCACCTTCCTCAAAGAAAGATAAGGGTAAAGCTCTTATCATAAAATCTGATACTGAGTCATCAAGTTCTGAGAGTGATGATGACTCAAATTCTGAAAGCTTGCCTGAAACTGATGCTGATGAGGAGATGATGAAGCTGTGTGCTCTTATGGTGAAAGGAATCACAAAGATTGCATACAGGAAGTTCAGGAAGGGAAAGAAGTTTTCCAGGAAAGGCATAAGTTCTGATAAGAAGAATTTCAGAAGATCTGAAGGAAAAGGAGGAAAGTCTGACAGAGGAGATTATGCTAATGTTAAATGTTATAATTGTGGTGAGAAAGGCCACATATCTCCTGAGTGCAAGAAGACCAAGAATGACAAAGGCAAAGCTCTTGTCACAAAGCAGAAAAGCTGGACAGACACCTCAGACTCTGAAAGTGAGGAGAACTATGCATTGATGGCAAATGCTGAAAAATCAAGTTCAGAGAGCAGTTCTGAAACTGCTGAAACAAAGGTACCTCAGACTACTTATGCTTTTCATACTGATGATATTAATGAGTTGAGAAGATATCTTAAAACCATGTTTGTTAGTTATAGAGATCAAACTTTAACATGTGAAAGATTAACTTCTGAAAATCTTGCTTTTAAGAAAAGAAACAATTTCTTAGAAAAAGAGTTAGTCATGTTTCATCAAACTCAGAAGGATAGAGATGATGCTTTTTATGTTAGGGATGAAGTGCTAAAAATGAATGAATCTCTAAAAACTGAGTTAGAAAAGGAGAGAGAGATTATCAGAACTTGGACTAACTCTGGCAAAACAACTCAAAATTTGCTGAGCAGTGGAAACTGGAAAGAGGGCTTAGGTTATGAAGAAAATAATGAAAAAGGAACTGAAGAAATTAAGCCTGTTGATAAGCAAAAGCCGAAGTTAAAACCTGTTAAGTTTGTAACTGAAAAATCCAAAACTGAGAAATCAGAAGTTAAAAAGGAATTAGCTTCTGACAAACTAAAACAGGAAAAGACAGCTGAAGTTAACATAGGCTTAATGACAAAGAAGCAGCTTAAGCATAAGCTGAAAGATGTTAAGAATGCAAACAAGGTAAAATCACCTAGGAAAAACAGGAATGGAAAGGAGGTGTGAATAAAAGCAATTACTATAAATCTATTCCTGATGCTCCTAGGAAAGCATGTTATAACTGTGGAAGTTCTAACCATCTGGCTTCTTTTTGCAGGAAGAATAAGAATATTAACTCCTTATCTACAAAGTCAGGAGTTAAGAGTCAGTCTGTTAGATACAAACCACAAAATCCTTGTTTTCATTGTGGTAGTTTATGGCATTCCATTTATACTTGTAAGGAATATCATAGTTTGTACTATGATTATTATCAAATAAAACCTTCTTTAAAGAAAGTTTCTGTTGTTCCTTCTAGTATAAGTTCTGATAAGAAAACTGTTAACATAAAATCTGATGTTAAATCCGCTGCAAATGTTAACAAACCTAAAAAGGCCAAAGGATCCAAGCAAGTCTGGGTCCTTAAAACTAATAATTAGTGGTCTTTTTGATTGCAGGGCAACAGGAAAAATATTTTAGTTCTGGACAGTGGATGTTCAGGACACATGACTGGAAATAAGGCCCTGCTATCAGACTTTGTGGAGAAAGCTGGCCCAAGTGTTTCTTATGGAGATGGCAACATTGGAAAAACTTTGGGATATGGCAATATCAATCTTGGGAATGTCATCATTAAAGATGTAGCTCTAGTCTCAGGACTTAAACACAACTTATTGAGTATAAGTCAAATCTGTGACAGAGGTTATCATGTTGATTTCTTTGCAGAACATTGTGAAATAGTTAGTAAATCTAAAGGAAAAATTGTTCTGAAGGGATTCAGGCGTGGTAACATTTATGAAGCTAAGCTTTCAACAAGTTCTGATGGTTCTGCAATCTGTTTAGTGAGTAGAGCCTCAACTGAAGAAAGCTGGAATTGGCACAAGAAACTCTCTCATTTAAACTTCAACAAGATAAATGAACTGATCAAGAAAGATCTTGTGAGAGGACTGCCAAAATCAGTGTTTGTTCCTGATGGTCTTTGTGACTCATGTCAGAAGGCTAAACAAAGAAAATCTTCGTTCAAGAGCAAGACTGAATCATCAATTCTTGAGCCTTATTATCTACTTCATGTTGATCTATTTGGTCCAGTGAATGTCATGTCTATTGCAAAGAAGAAATATGCGTTGGTCATAGTAGATGAGTTCACCAGATACACATGGGTGTATTTCTTGCACACAAAAAGTGAAACTGCATCTATCCTGATTGATCATGTCAAACATCTGGATAAATTGATCAAAGATTCTGTGAAAATTTTGAGGAGTGATAATGGCACTGAATTCAAGAATTTGATAATGGAAGAGTTCTGCAAAAATCATGGAATAAAGCAAGAATTTTCTGCTCCTGGAACTCCACAGCAAAATGGAGTTGTTGAAAGGAAGAATAGAACTCTAATTGAAGCTGCACGAACAATGCTTGAAGAAGCAAAGCTTCCAACCTATTTCTGGGCTGAAGCTGTGCAGACTGCTTGTTTTACTCAAAATGCAACACTCATTAACAAGCATGGAAAAACACCATATGAGATGGTGAAGAACAAGAAGCCAAATCTCAAATACTTTCATGTATTTGGATGTAAATGTTTTGTTCTCAAGACTCATCCTGAACAGCTATCCAAGTTTGATCTAAAAGCTGATGAGGGAATCTTTGTAGGATATCCACTTTCTACAAAAGCCTTCAGAGTCTATAATTTGAGAACAAAAGTGGTCATGGAATCTATCAATGTTTCTTTTGATGACAAGAAGATCACTGGACTTGAAGATTGCATTGATCATGATAAGCTGAGATTTGAAAATGAAGATTCATATTCTGATATCTCAAGTCCTGACAGTCTAAGTCCTGATACTGTAAATTCTGATGGATTAAACTCTGATGTTATTGAAACTGTGGTGACTACGTCAAAGGAAGATGCACCAATGCAGGGGGAGCATACTCAAGATATTATCACATCTCAAGAAGCATCAGAACATACATCTGGCTCTTCAAATTCTGATTCGTCAAGTTCTGATAAGCCAAGTACTGACAGTGCTGAAAATCTAAATACTGAAGGATCCAACTCAGAGAGCATAGTTTCAGGGGGAGCATCAGAAAATGAAACCGAAGACAGCATGAATCATGGGGGAGCATCCAGTTCTAGAGAAAATCTTCCATCTGCAAGGAAGTGGACAAAATCACATACACCTGATTTAATAATTGGAAATCCTGAGGCAGGTGTCAGAACTAGAACAGGTACTTCGAATGAATGTCTTTACAATTCTTTTCTCTCTCAGTCTGAGCCAAAGAAAGTGGAAGAAGCTCTTCAAGATGCTGATTGGGTGCAAGAAATGCAGGAAGAGTTGAATGAATTTGAAAGAAACAAAGTCTGGACCTTAGTACCAAGACCCAAGAATAGATCGGTTGTTGGTACAAAATGGGTATTCAGAAACAAAACTGACAGTGATGGCATAATTGTAAGGAACAAGGCAAGGCTGGTTGCAAAAGGATATTCTCAACAGGAGGGAATTGACTATGATGAAACATTTGCTCCAGTTGCTAGGTTAGAAGCCATAAGGATATTCATGGCTTATGCTGCTCACAAAAAGTTTACTGTCTTTCAAATGGATGTGAAAAGTGCTTTTCTCAATGGAGAATTGGAAGAGGAAGTATATGTTGAACAACCTCCAGGCTTTGTAGATTCCAAACATCCAGATTATGTCTACAGGCTTGATAAAGCACTTTATGGACTTAAGCAAGCTCCAAGAGCATGGTATGAGACTTTAGCTCAGTTTCTTCTGGAAAGTGGATTCAACAGAGGAACTATTGACAAAACATTGTTCTATCTCAATCATGGCAAGGACTTACTTCTGATCCAGATTTATGTTGATGATATTATTTTTGGGTCTCCAAATGACAAACTTTGCAAAAAGTTTGCCAACCTAATGCAGTCAAGATATCAGATGAGTATGATGGGAGAACTTAGTTATTTTCTGGGCCTTCAAGTCAAGCAGACTGAAGAAGGAACTTTTATTTGTCAATCTAAGTATACCAGAAACTTGCTGAAGAAATTTGGAATGCAAGACTGTTCAAGTGCATCCACTCCCATGGCCACTGCAACAAAACTGGATAAGGATACTGGTAATTCAGTAGATATTACTGATTACAGAGGTATGATTGGCTCACTTCTCTATCTAACTGCTAGTAGACCAGATATCATGTTTGCTACCTGTCTTTGTGCAAGATTTCAAGCAGATCCAAGAGAACCTCACTTAACAGCTGTAAAAAGAATCTTTAAGTATCTTAAAGGAACAGCTGATCTAGGATTATGGTATCCTAGAGAATCAGATTTTAAATTAATAGGTTACTCAGATGCAGATTTTGCAGGTTGCAAAATTGACAGGAAAAGCACAAGTGGAAGCTGCCAATTTCTTGGAGGCAGGTTGGTTTCTTGGTATAGCAAGAAACAAAAGTCAATTTCCACATCAACTGCAGAAGCAGAGTATATTGCTGCAGGAAGCTGCTGTGCACAGATTCTCTGGATGAAGAATCAGTTACTGGATTATGGGTTAACATATTTCAAAATCCCTATTTACTGTGATAATCAAAGTGCTATTGCTATGACAGGTAATCCAGTTCAACACTCTATGACAAAGCACATCAGCATCAGGTACCATTTCATCAGGGAACATGTGGATGAAGGTACAGTGGAATTGCATTTTGTTCCCACAGATCAACAAGTAGCAGATATCTTCACAAAACCACTGTGTGAAGCTACCTTTTCAAAATTGGTAAATGAACTTGGAATGATTTCAGGTTCTTTCTCTAAATCTGCTTAAACTTGTTCTATGTTATCAGACTTTATGATCAGTATTTACAGAATTAATCTCTTTGTATATTCTGTGCATTAATTGATAAATGTCTTTAAGTACTGACTGTTGTCTGATATATGTTTCTAAACTCTGATAAGTGATATGTCTGTTTCAGTAACTATTTAATCCCATGAGGATAACTGTGCTAGATACTGACCTACTAGTCTTCAATAAACAAATGATCCCATGAAAGAAGTAATTATTTCTGTGGAAAACTTATGACACAAGCAAATTCTGATAACTGAGCTTAGTTAAGTTTACTTTGTATATCTTATTACTAAGTCACAAATTAGAATAATGCTACTCATCTGTTTAAGTTCTGATTCTAGTAAAACTGCTGAATGTACTAAGTGCTGATAAACCTCACTTATCAAAAGAAAAAGAAAAAGAATCAAAGAATAATATCAGGTACTCCTTTGAGATCTAGAGTAAAAATGTGAATGGGACGACCCAAGTGCATTGCTGGTATTAAGTAAATATGCATTAGAAAAGCAAAATATTTTTCTTGGTGACTTTTCACACTCTATGATTACTGGAGAAATACTCTGATAATAGCATAAATTCTAATAAACAGTCGTGACTCACTTACACTGAGAAGCCTCTGTAAAATAGAATTTCAAAAGATGCATAAAATTAGCACAAAAACAGTAGAGGTGGACTCATGCATGAACTCATTTATCAGTAGGTTTCAGGATAATGACAGCTCTTTAGCAAAATTTTAATTATGACTTATTTCTAAGATGTACTGAAGTAGATCAGACTTTACTCTTTGTCTGTTATTTAGCTTAATGCACACACACATCACTCCATATGAATGATGAAATTTCTGTGGTGGTCTATGTTATTTTAGATAAACAGTCATTGTGTCACTTCTGCACAAATTCTGAGGACAAGTTCTAGTTCCACGTTTTGATGATTAAGTTCTGACGTTCATAACTAAGAACTTGTATGAGTATTTACTAAGATAAATATCCCTTGTTCGAGTTAAGACATTATGTTCTGATGACTGTTAAGTTCTGGTATAGGTCTAAGTTCTGATTTTTCAGTCTAACCCTTTACTTGACTTATTTATAAGTAAAATTTGGTAACAGTCTCATTTCGAAATGTTGAAGTGGAAGATTAAATAGTCTATGGTTAAAACATAATGGCACTCGTCCTTGAACAGTTCACTCTTGTTACATGTGCACATTCCTTTTTCCAATGACTGTTATTCTTTTTCAAAGTCTAGGGAGACGAGGTAGAATTACTTCTACCTGTCAGCATTCAATTTCTTTGCGTCTCTTGGCATTCTCTTGCCTATATATACAACCACTTCACATCAGTCTTTCCATCACATTCTTCTCACACACTTATCCTCCTTCTTCTGTCAAAAACAAAATGGTTCGATTCAACATGTTTTTGAACACACAAACCTTCACAATGGAACTCAGTTGTGCTGAGTGGCGGCAGGAGTGGCATATCACAGCCATTCCTGAGGAGATCTGGGACTCTGTCCCACAGGAGGTGCTGGCTCACCTTCTATTCTTCGTGATGGATTATCATCGCCATCTGGAGCGCCTGGAGGAGGAAAGGCGGGAAGCTATCCGTCAGCAAGAGCGAATCATTCGACTCGCTATCTTGTTTGTCGAAGATAGGAAGAGGAGGATGACTTAATCTCGTCTTCTTCCTGTTCTTCTTCATCCTCAGCTTTGTCAGGCTTCTTAGCTAGGACTAAAGCTGTTGATGTTAGGATTAGAAGCTTAGGGAAAATCTTGTATTGATGTAATTTCTATTTCATATATGTATTGACTTGATATATTAATGAAAACTGTCTTTACTTCAAGATTTTGTCTCTGAGTTATTTTATCTTGTTTTGATAAATCCTGATTGATATTCTGATGACCATTTAAATTTTGTTTTTATTTAAGTTCTGATTCTCTGTCAGCACTTATTCATAGAAATTATCTCGGTCATTTTTTAACATGATTCATTTTCAGAATATTAATGTTGCAGTGAAAAACAATCCAATCAGTGATAACGGGTTAAAATTTGAATTGTTTCCCTTGATAAAAGGAACAGTTTTTTTTCCTTGAAACTCGGCAAATGGGTAAGTCATGATTACTGTTTTCTCGAGCCCAGTAACTATCCGTTATTACTGCATGTCTGACAGGTGTCCAACGGTAACATTTTTTTTGTATAAGTACAGCAGAGAGAAGATTTCTTTAATCTTTTTAATTTCTTCATCTTCTATCTCTCTTCTTACTTTTACTCTCTTTCACTTTACAATTTCCGTTGTTTTCATACAGATATTATCTCAAACACCTAACAGGCATACTTGAATTTCAATATTTTTTTTCACATGGCACCAAAGGATTTAATCATTGATGGAGCAAAGTTCGTTCCAAACAACTATGCTGCAATTCTTGATCATGCTGAAGCTCCATCTGAATTGCATTTTGTGCAAGATCTTCTTGCACATAGTGAGGTTGGGTACGCCTTAACTCAGCCTGAATTCTTTTCAAGTCAACAAGTTCTGAGGTTCTGGAGGACTGGCGTTTTTGATGATGGTGGTAACCGTGGAACTCCCAGTATTATTTTCCAAGTGGGTGATTCATCTTTTGTAGTCACTCCTGGTACAGTACGCAGGGCTTTACATCTTCCAGAGGATTGTACTTTCTCAGTTCCAGAGGACTCAGCCCTTCGGGAGTTAATGACTGAATTGGGATATGAAAAGAGTCTGACGAAACTTGGACAATTGAAACGGGCTAATATCAGAAGAGAATGGAGTTTCTTCTTCGATTGCATCACCAAGGCCTTTGGCAACAAGTGTTCAAATTTTGATGCCATCCCAATTCTAAGTCAGCACATCGGGTATGCTATTATCCATCAAATTCATTTTGATTTTGCAACTGGAATAATTGGTTTTATTGGGGATAGGATGACAGAGGATCGAGATGTTGTTTATTTTGCTAGATTCTGTCAACTTATTTATACGTATTGTACTGCTGAACCCCAGTTAGTCAGCACTCAAACCCCACCTTTTAAGGTTGCAAAAAGGTACTTTAACGACCTGATAAATGCTGACACAAAGAAATCAATGGTGAGACAATTACAGATTCCTCAGTCTGTGAAACAGATTCTGGTAAATGCTGATCCAGCTACTTACAAATCTGTTTACTCAAATGTTCAACCAACTCACCATAACCAAAATCCATCAACCTCAGTCCCTACCTCTCATTCTACTCAACCTACCCTCAGAACTTATCTCAAATCCTATCTCTCCACTTCACAGAATGCTCAACCTTCTTCTTCAGCACCTACTGTGAAGCCTACATCCTCTAAGCCAAAGAGAACAAAGACTGTTCCTCAAACATCTCAGAAGAAGCGGAGGATTACTTTGAGAGATGAATCAGATTCTGAAGATCAGATTCCATCTTCAGAACCTATGATAGATGAAGCTGAGAAGGCAACTTCTCAGAAGTATTCTGCAATTGGGGGTTCTAGGCTTCTCAAGAGGCTTAGACGTATGACGGTTCCTGCAACTCCCAAGGAATCCACATCAACAAGGAAGTACAGGAAACAGAGGGCACAGAGGCCAGTTTCAGATGATGAGGAGGAAGCAGCTAAGGAAGGGGATCAGGAATCTCTGATCTCGCAAGACAAGGAATTTGCTCCAGTCACTTCTTCTCCGTCAACTCAATCTCAGGAACCTGTATCTGACAAGGCTAATTCACCTTCTATATCTCTTGTTAATCCAGGCACAAGTGCTGAAATTGATATTCAGAACTTGGTTGTGCCTGAAATACTTTTGTTAGAAGCTCCAACAACAAATAATCCTTTCACAACACCTGTTACTGATGCTGTTCAAACTCCTGAGTTATCACTATCATCTTCTCTGCATCAAGATGATGATCAGATTTTAGGTGAGCATCAGGATATGGCTGTTGATCAGAACTTAGTATCCGATCAGCAATTAGAGGATGTTGAAGCCTCCATTGCTACTCACACAGTTGTCTTATCAGAAGATACTGATTCTTTAAGTTCTGATGCTGCAAATGTTGGAGATACTGGTGAAGCTGCTACAACTGTAGATGCTGATGCAGCAGGTCCTTCAGGACATACTCCTCCATTGACTCTTCCTAAGTCTGAACTGCTAAAGGAGTTTGTTATTAGGGATGCACCAGTACCTTGGAGTGAAACTCCTGCAGGTCAGGAGTGGACTAAGGAATGGAACTCAGTTTCATGTGTTCCAAATGCTTTACATCTTGCTGAGCACTTGACTAAAGCTGATGAAATGCTAAATTCTGATGATTTTAAAACCCAGCTTAGAGTCACTGCATTGAGTACTAAACATCTACAAGGTCTTCATTCCAATACTCATGCAGAGCTACACAAGATTCAGGAGAACTTTATTAAACAGGAACAAGTTTGGAAACTTGATAAGAAAAAGTTCTTCCAACCTACCATTGACAGGGTTGCTTATATTGAGAAAACTCAAGAGAAGCAACAAGCTCAGATTGATCAAATTCTGACAAATCAAGCTTCTCAGCAATCGCAACTTACTGAAATCCAGACCTCAGTGGAACTACTTATCTCTCTTTTATTACCTGCTGATGCCAAAAAGGGGGAGAAGGTAATTAAGTCCAAATGCAAAACCAACAAGTCACTGCAAGGAAAGGATGATGGAAAAGATGACCAAGGAAACTCTGGAATGGGTAGTGGTCATAGTCAAGGTAGAAGGTTTACATCAAGACAAGCTAGTTACAGAGCAAGTTCTGATACTGGGAAAAGAATAAGTTCTGCTGCTGGTAAAAGGATAAGTTCTGATGAACTTCTAGATCTTGATGAGGAAATGTCAAGACAGTTATTTCTTCAAGAAAATCCAGGGATGGACTTGGAAAGTTTAAAGGAAGAAGAAGCCAGACTTAAATCAGAGAAAGTCACATCTAAATCTGAAGCTTCTGGTAAAAAGTTACTTCCAAAACCTAAAGGCATTGTGATCAAAGAAAGGATACATACTGAAGAAACTTTGGCTAGATCACAACCACAGATAGATCCAAGATCCAAGGGTAAAGAAAAGGTTGGTGAACCTATCAAGCCTTATGTACCTCCTGAGGAAGAAGAAATTACTGATGGAAAAGATAATCTTGCTCTGATTTCAAGAAAAGTTCTTAAAACAACCTCTGACATGGCTCAAGTTGTTCAGAGTCAAGAAATTGTAAGTTCTGATATTCAGAAGAAGCAAGTAACCTCTGACAGTGCTCAAGTTAACTTGATATCAGAAAATAAATCTAAAACACTCCTACCAGGATTCACTAAAGCAAAACAGACTCAATCTTTGAAGACTACTTCAAGTGGTTTTGAAGCAAGAGTAGTTACTGGAAAGGAAGCTAGAGATAAAACTGGATTGGGAAGTGCTGATGAAAGAAGAGTACACAACACTACTGATGATCCAACTTCCTTGAGTGAACCAGGTATTGGAGCAACTCCTGAAAGATTGAATCAACTAGAATCTGTACAGATGGTTTACCATACCTTCTTGAAAGAATACATCATGTTGTATTTCATGACAGATGGTAGGGTTTATCATATAAGACAAAATGCCATTCCGTTGAAGTATTTTGAAGAATTGGAGCATGTATTGTTCTTACTTCAAGTGGATGACAGAATAACAGAGACTGCTGCAAACTACTTAAAGGAACAGATTCAGAGACAGAAAAGACTTTATTCTGTTAAGTCTGACAGCAGATATGTTCCAAAGTACAGAAATCACAATGGTGATATTGTTGATATGAAGCCTAATACTGCACAGATCAGAACATATCTTGGTATTAAGGGGCTTGAATTCAATCTAGAGTCTAATAAAGCTTATGTCATAAGACTAGATCGGGAGTTGAGAAAAGCAAAGATTAATGATCTCAGAGCTGCAATATTTCAAACTGGTGAAGATACTGCAGAGCTTAAAGATGTCAAACGGAGAATGATTGATGAACTCAGATATGCTGAGAAATGTTTGTTGAAGAATTATCTCAGAACAACTCCTGACATCAGAGAGATCAGAAAATGATGAAGCCAAGTTGAAGATCTACAACTGCTTAAATTCTGATATTTATACAGATTGAAGTTGTTATCAGAAGTTGAATTGGTAAAAACTTTAAGGACTGTAAGTTGTAGTTATCTTGTCTATTTCTCATGCATTTGTACTTAATGTTTTTGACATCATCAAATATCTGTTAAACTTGTATATTTTGTTAATTTACAAGTTGGGGGAGATTGTTAGATATATTTGATAATGTCATGGCTAATATGTTTTATGTTTAGATTTCAGATCTTATTTGAACAGAACAAATCAGTACTTAACTGATCAGTACTTATACTGGAAGTCAGAACTTAAGGGATATCAGTACTTATGTTATCAGGAGATAGATATCAGAACTTAAGTGCTGAAGGACGATCAGATAAGGACAGTAGCTGATTAAAGTTAAGAAGATCAAGATAAACATAAGAAGAGATATGCATGAAGAAGGAATTCCGTGAAGAATGGAATACTTGGAATAGAAGATATCTGATTGATATATTTTAGGAAGCAGAATTATATTCTATATCAATTAGCGAATATCTTGTAACTGTGTAGTATATAAACACAGGAATAGAGTTTACACTATAGGTGTTATCATTATCGAGAATATTATTTAGTATAACTCTAGCAGCTCTCGTGATATTTTGTTCATCACTGAGAGATAACAGTTCCAGATTGTAACAGAGTTTATTGTTTAAATAAAGTTTGTTTTCTGTTACATAAGATCTTGAAGTTTGATTTGATTGTGATAAACACTGTATTCACCCCCTCTACAGTGAAAGTGTGACCTAACATATATTTTATTCGAGATTCTCTAATTCATTTGTTAAAAATTTAGTAACATAAATATACTTAAATGTTTTTGAAAACTTAACACGAATGATGTCTCCCGATATTTATTACATTTTAATTTATAACTATATATAAATAAATGGCAAGACCCATCTCTTTATAAGAAAGTATTTTTTATATCAGTATTTGGGAAAGGTCACAAAAACTGGGAACCATTTTGGTGATCATGACATTTCTCTTAATTTTTGAATCTATTATCTATATTAATTCCTTTCAAATTAAAAATAATATTAATTTATTGTAAATATGTAGAAAGAGAATTGAAGCTGAAGTGAAGAATGAAGTGGGATGTGTTGTGTGTGTATAAATAGGAAACACAGAGTGATGAAAGAGGCAACTCCTAAAAATAGAAAGACAAGAAGGAGAAGAAAACTCTGCTCCATTCAACACCAAACTTTGAAACGCAAACACAACTATTTATCTGGATTCTTCCGATTTAACACCCCCCCTTCTCTCCCCCCTTTCTACATACATATATAAACACCCATACTTACATCTTTCTCGTTTCATGGTTGTTGCTTAAGATCACCACCACAAAATAGCCTTCATTAATTATTTTAATTAATCATTTTCGGTGATCAAAGCCTCATCATCAAACGAAAAACAATTATATTATCACCACCTCCACCCTCTCCATTTCACATTGTTCAATTAATTAATTAAATTTATTCATATCTAATTAATCTTAATTAATTAATTTTTTTTTTTATTCTTTCCTGGATGGAGTCCGGTAACGATTTACACGCGGTCATGTTAACGTCCGGCGCCAGTGGACGAGTGAACGCGCTTTTATCAGCGCGTGCCTGGAGTTATTTGTTGACGTTAGTTAACGCCGTTTTGTTGATATTTTTGTTTCCGTTTACCGGAGGGAGGCGGTCGGTGGTGACGCCGCCGGTATCGCCGGAGAAAAATGGAAAGGAGGAGAGAAGTGGTAAAGGATTGGCGGCGGTTAGAGTTCCGACGACGATAGTGCCATGGAAGAGTGCTTCAATGGAGGTGGCTGCTAGACGTGCCATTGCGATACGGAGAGTAACGCAAGAGAGTAACGTTGATGGACTCACCTTGCGTGATTATGCTATGTTTGTCACCTCCAGAGGTGATACTTTGTTTACCCAAATGTGGACGCCGGTTTCTAATAAACTCAGGTACATTTCGATTTCCAATATTTTTAGGCTTCTATCGTCGTGATGTCGTAAGTTTAATTTTTATCGTGATTTCTTAATTGTATTAGATTCGAGATTATTAGGTTTTTTAAGGGCAAAAAATTACTTTACCCCTTGCTCCCGAGTTTTAATTAGGAAGGAAAACATGTGTTGGGTGAGTAAACTAGTTTCACTTGCATTTATATTTGTGTTCCCGAATTTTTAAAAGAAGCGAAAACAAATGATGATGAATGTAGATTTAACAAACTTTCATTTCAATACTTTCACTCCAAAAGTTACCTCCTTACCACTTACTTCCTTCCCTTTAAAAAACTCTGGAGCGAGGCCTTAACGAGTTTATTACTTCAATGGGAGTAGAAATTTACCGTCTCGATTATGTTAGAACCGGGAAATAATTATTTTATCGATTTTTACTTAATTGAGGTTCACCTGTATTTCTGTTAAGAATTTTGATAAATTGATGCATATATGATTATATGTAATATATCAATAAAAGATAAATGCGTGTGCGCCTGTGAGGTGTTTATTTAGTGTTTTAGTGTATATATATGAACAGTGCACTAACAAAAGAACCTAAGTTTGTTTCGTGAACAACACCAGTTATATCTTAATTAGATTTTAACAAGTTTGTTGAGGTAAATTGCAGAGTGCTCTCTTTAACACATTATTAGTTTGATTATTTGTTGCTGATAGGTGTGATTGTTCATAATTTGGCATAGATATCCGTGAATAAAATATTCGTGGATAGATTATTCTGAAAGCAAATTGGTATTTCGTTTAAATTTTGTCATTATGATATCTTTGCATTTTAATATTCCTCCCCTGAATTATTCTTTCGTGGCTGTAGTATTATGATGTTGCATATTATCTAATATTTTGTAATTGAATAGGCACTTTAACATTCAATTTAGTATGGATATTTAAGGGTATTTTTTGTGTATATTCCTTTGAATCCTCTTGGTGTTATCACCTCGTAATATTTGTAGATAAGTCTTTAATGTGTTTATTAGTGTCCCAAACTCGTCTTAAATTACTGTCTCATTGGGCATTTCATATAATATAGGAATATACCTTGGAGTTCATCTTAATTCAGTTGCCTGGTGATACATACTATGTGTTTTTACATGGAATTAATAGCAACTTCATCGATTCACTTCTTTGAAGATTAGAGCCGCCTTCTGTCGTTTTCATTATAGTGACTACTCTGTGGTTTACTCTACAATATGCTTTCATGCCACTGGTGTTTGAGGGAATTTGGATTGATTTAAGTTTTTAAATGATTATATTATTGCAGTACTGCTGCAATCATATCCTCAGTCCTCATAAGAGATCAGGTGGCACACAAATCTATGTAGTGGTATGCGGAGAAAAAAAATCTCATCTTTTTGTTAAGATATTGAAAATGATATGTATAAGGTCTTTTTCTTGCCTACTTATGTATACTTCTAATACCAATATCAAGCTCTTACTAATGATATCTCCTGATACAGTTTATTTGTAGACCATAAACCCGAGTTTTCTCTAAATCTCAATAGGGAAAAGGAAAATAAGACAGAAGGTGTTAATCTTTTGTGGAGCAAAGTGGTTAATTTTGTTGGTTCTAATAATTAATGAAGATAAAAGCTAAGCTGCTGTAAAATAATAATTTTTTTTTATACGAGATCAACATATTCAAAGAGAGTGAAATGATTAGTTGTTAGGAAGATAAGTTTCTGTCTCTGCTTAATATGGTTTTATATAACACTTCTTTGGTGTAGAAGTATAAGACCGCAATATTATATCAATCCAAATTAAGGCCAAGCTAAAAGGTAGTTTATGAATAAGCATGGTGTGTTATATCTATGCAACTACAGTTCACAACTTTAAAAGCAGCATTCATACTGTTTTACACAAATCAGACAAAGACTGCGACTTAAAATTCAGTTTGAACTTCAAAGTTGCTAGCCTTGATTCAGGAGTCCAAACTAATATATATTCACAGAAGACAGAACCACCTTCTATTGCTTCCAAAGTAGAACCTGTATCATGCGAAGCAATGTTGTTGAAGTGATATCTCAATCTCTTATAATTGTCTGGGATCTATAGAGGGAAGTTCAGAGAGAATTTAGTGAGGACCGGATTCTTAATTGGTTGAAATTATTTAATTCAAGCATCAAGATACATGTATTTTTACTATAAATACCATGGGCAGTCAAACTAACCATGATTAGTAAATTTTAAACAAAGGAGGGCTGTATATATAATCATGTAGTGTTTTTAGGGAGTATGAAAGAGAGAATGTACGAATATAATTTGACCATACCACATCTTTTAATAGTTCTTAGCAGGAAACAAATTGCTTTATATAGTTCAGATTATTTGCTGGTGCATCTTTAGTGACTCGTGTTATTAGAAAAAAACTGGACATAGCTCTATATTGCATATTTGGAAACTTTACTACAGAAAAAGAAGTTTACTTTATGAACATTTTTTATCAAAAAAATGTAATGAGGATGTTTCTATATTGCTTTCTAAGAACCTTCGCGGATCATCTCCTTCACATCAGATAAGCTCATCACATTTTATTCTTTCTTGTGCAGGGGATTAGTTGTTCTTTTACACGGTCTCAATGAGCACAGGTCTGTGATATGTTCTCTCTATTATATCTGGCATGTTGAGATGTTTAACTGTATCCTATTGCTGAAGGCATATGTTCTTTCCTGCAGTGGAAGATATAGTGATTTTGCAAAGCAACTGAATGTAAATGGATATAAAGTTTATGGAATGGATTGGATTGGTAAGTTAAAGCACTTCAACCAAATGATATCAAATGCATGTCAAAATGTTTATTGAGATGCATGTGAAGTGTAAACAATATGTATATTTATTTATTATATATTTGAAAAAAGTATTTCTCTACTTAAATGCCACTTTCACTTATATTCTTCTAATAATAAGACTTGGGGAGAAATGTACTGGATACAGGTTAATATAATTTCTGCATTGATTTCTATCTTGTTCTTTTGTCCCACTAGTAGGTGGTTTTTTGCAATTTTGGATAGGAAAGTTTAGACAGTCGCATACACTACGAAGCTCTAAGAACAGTAACAAATATCAATTGTCTATTATAATGACCATATGACATAAATACAAGATCCCTAAATTTCAAGGTGCAATATACCTTGGATTTAGATGCTCCAAGTCTCTGAGTAGAGGATATCCTACCTTTTTCGTTTTGTTTCCCAGATAATCCAATCTACGTAGCAGAGGTAATAATGATTAAAATTAACATTTCAGGTTACATTCTTATGCTCTTTAAAATCCATCTGACGCTTCCTGAAAGGTAATATAGGAGAGATTGTTTCTATAATAGCATGAGCACCTCTTCTAAATTAATATCTAATGGAGGATAAGAAAGAGAGAAAAATCCAAAACTGAACTGTTAGGATAGCTGAGTATAGTAAAGTGTAGTAATATGTGTTGTCTGCAGATAGTATATATGATAGTATAGCAGTATAGGTGCTGTGATGTGCAAGCATTATGCCATGGGTAGTATATGTCATTAAGGGTAATTTTGTCTTTTCTGTTATGTGTTGTACTGGTCTATATAAGCCAGAGAACTGTTCTATTTGCATCATGTTGAATATATGAAAATGGCTTTGGCCACAATCTCTTTCTCTCTCTATAACTGAATCTTCTCTCTCTCTCTAGGGTTTCTTCTTCCCTATTATGATCTCTCTCTTCTTATCTGTTTCTATCTCTCTAATCTCACTCTATCTACCTCTATTTCTCTTCTCTATCCGTTAATTGTTGTTTATATAAATAGAAAATACCAAAAATAGACACAAATCAGGTCTGGAACTAATCAGTTCCTGACATGAACCCATCATATTTAAGATGTTAATGTAGAATTATTATATAGGCTACTAATCTTCCTCGTTCCACTTTACATTTGATGAAAATAAGCAGTCATTTTGCACTTTTAGATAATTTGTTAGAACTGAGCATTTTTATTCTGTATGTGGATGGACCTGTAATTTCTCCTACTTCTGATCTATTAAAATAGAAGACAATCTGTTAATGAGATTTGTGTCTTTAAAGCAAGTTATTTTTTAATATTTGTTCCTTCTTTTGGGGGTTCTGTCGTTTGTTGTTCCATTTGCTCTACTACATAAGCTTAGATAGACCATACAGACAGGGGTCAACTAGTGTAGACTTTTAGATCCCTCTGAAATTCGAAAATAGAGTACTAAATTTATATCTAGGCTTGTTTACAATTCACAATACAGGTTGATCGACTTTTAAATATTCCTAAACTTACTTTTTCTTATAAATTTATAATTTTTATCCATGTTTATTAGTTTTACCTTTTATTTTCTTCCTACTAAGTTTAAATTCCATGTCGGTCCCGTGCATAAAGATTTCTGCATTTGCATATGGAGAGATTTATATGGACCTCATGAAAATCTGTATAATTGAAGAACAAACAGTTAAAGCTGTGATTCAGTTGATGAGCTGACTCTAAATGTTCTTTTAGCTGGAGGCAGTTTCTCTTCTATTTATCATTAGCTGTAGCAGTAGGAGTAGCAGTACTTAATAAATGCTGTGTTGTTTGATAGTTGATTTAAATCTTTGTATTTTGAAATACATTGTCTCTTGATACATAATAATTTGAGTTGAAAATAATGACATTTTTGTAGCAGGGCCATATATTATTTCCCTGTTCTTAGTATGACTGTATAGTTAAATGCATTGTGACACATTACAGATAAAATTTGGGTTGAACAAGTTAACCAAAAATTCCTGTCCATGTTCATTCACTCTCCTTGTTATTTCATGGTAACCTTCTCATCGTCTAATCGTCAAAGTTGCTTTACCTATTTGCATTCATCTCTCCTTTCTTTACGTCTACACAACTTCTTTTGCGGTTTGATAGTTAATAGTTTGACTTCACGATGATATACATTGTCATTTAACACAGAAGAAATTTGAGGTAACTCAAATGACCAAGTCTTGTCCTTGTTCATGCAATCCCCTCGATATTTCATAAAACCTTCTCATTGTCTAATCCTTAAAATCTCATTTACGTTTTTGCATTCCCTTCTCCTCCCCTTACGTCAATACAACTTCTTTAGTTGAATTGCACATTTCTAGTCTGATTCTTCAAAGACAGTAATCGCTATTTTAAATACTGATTTATAGTCTACAGATCATTATTTTTAAATTTTGCATGCATATATGTTGCGGGATTTAAAATGATCTAATTGGGCTTGTTAGTCGTTAGCGCCTAAAGGTAACATGTGAAGCTTCTGCTGATTCGTAAACTTACCGTTTTTGAATCTGCCCTTGCACATATAAGAATCTCAGATGAGGATTTTGACATAAAATTTTACTGCAGTTTTTTTTTATTTACAAGTGAGGGGATCAATTGCAGAACTATTTTATTTCTTACTTTACCTAAAGAGATTTTAGTCATTTGTGGCCGTTGTTGTACTCACGAGTTAAGACTGAAAGCAGTAGGATATAGGTTGGACAAACCTTATCGTGTTTGTAAGCATTAAGATTTTTGAAATGGAACGAGGTTATAACAGCTTAGAACGCGAAATTTCTGCAGTTAAAGAAATTTTAAAAAGACCACGAGAGTTCCTTTTGTTAGGTAAGTGTTCGTCGTATTTTGAAATTTTCTGTTGCATTAACTTAGATAATTAGAGAAACTTCATTTTAGTATAAGCATTAAGGCTTTTTAAAATGCACCAGATTATAATGGCTTAGAATGCGATATTTTTGCATTCAAGAAATTGTAATTATAAAACTAGAGTTTCTTTTGTAAAGTAAAGTTTCTTCTATATTCTGTTACATTTACTTGGATATATTATAATTGTTAGAGAAGCTTCATTAATAACTTTGTCGCTTATGTTTGTGTGGGTCAGTGGGTATGCTGGAATTTCTGAAGGTAATATTATAAGCCTTTCGATTTTTCCATCATTCTTTGCTATCTTTAACTAATAATTGAATGTGCATTTTCAATTAATTTGGTCTATCCTTCTCTTTCTTAGCTCTCTGATTTTATCCTCTTATAGTATCTTGAATTTTCCCCAAACTTGTGTGTCATGTCCTCTAATATCTTTGTAATGTAACCTTCAGACAATTTCAGCCCTAATAATTCTCTGTATACGTCACTACTATGTGTTCCTTGTTTTATTACCTCCCCTCAAAATTATTTAAATAATTAACATGGAGCCAATTATGTCGGTCTAGCAGTACAGATTACAACAATTCTTTCTATAAATCCTGTAATTTATAGTTCTGGTAGCTCTGAAATCCATTTCATTTTTATGATACTAGTTTTGTAATTCTTGGTTACCTTGTTTTAAAACTTCATTCAGGGCATGGTGGGAGTGATGGACTGCATGCATATGTTCACTCCTTGGATTATGCAGTTATGGATCTGGTAAGCTTGTTATTTATCCAATGTAAAAACGATAAGCATAGCTAATCAGCCCCTTGCGGATTTTTCAACTTGTCTTCGAATTTTGTAGAAATTATTTATTGGGAAGGTGTTAGCCGAAAATCCAGGGCTCCCTTGTTTTTGCTTTGGGCACTCAACTGGTGCGGCTATAATCCTCAAGGTTGGGCTTGTTGGAGGTTTTTTTACAAGTAGTTAATAAAGATTATTGATATTGGCACTCAACTTAGCAAAATCAAATAAAATTTTGATGACTAATGCCTGTCCATTTATGCAGACTGTACTTGATCCTAGGATTAAGACACGTGTAGCTGGTGTTGTCCTGACATCACCTGCTGTAGGTGTTGAACCTTCACATCCTATACTTAAGGTGATAACTTTATTTACATTCCGGTGCTCGACTCGAGTTCAGGACAAAAGAAAGACCCACTGTTGTTTTATATAGCGTATGATTTTAAGATTTTCATATTCAATCATTTTTCATTCAAAATTGCAGGTTCTGGCACCAATTTGTTCTGTATTGTTACCCACATACCAATTCAGTGCTGCAAATAAGCAGGGTACTGTTGTTTCTCGTGATCCGGAGGCACTACGGACCAAGTATTCTGATCTATTAGTCTACACAGGGTCAATCAGGGTTAGAACTGGTTATGAGATCCTCCGGATTGCAGATTACTTGCAGGAGAATCTCGAAAAATTGACAGTACCATTTTCAGTTCTCCATGGCTCCGCGGATGCAATAACTGAGCCAGCAGTTTCCATGAAATTATACAGAGAAGCTTCCTCGGTTGACAAAAGTATCAAACTATTTCCTGGACTCTTACACGATTTACTCTTTGAACCCGAACGAGAAGAAATTATGCAAGGCATCATTGAATGGTTGAATGATAGGGTGCACGGTTAGGCATTGCAAGCAATATATTTAGGTTGTTTAGCCGAAGACCGCTCGGATAAATGTTAGCGGGGTATTCATCAAGTGGCAGGAAGCCTTATGATGAAAGTGGGCAAACGAAGGGAGCCTTGCTTAATAATTCATGACTGTATTTATGTATAGAGATATTTTTAGATTCTTAATCGGGTTCTAATTGAGTTGTAAAACATGAATGATTGATAAAGTGTAATGATTCCCTCTTGGACTGATGGGGAAGGTTTAGTGTTCTAGTAAAGCAATCTGTCAATCTTGCTAATTGGCATATGATACTAGATTACCGGTTTTAAACACCGAGGCTCTTTCACTCTTCTGAAGCGCTTGTTGCATTTCAAATATCCTTCTCATCCATTTTATCTGAAGCTTTGCTAATTGGCATAATTTACTCCTCTCTCAGAGTGTCCAATTTTAAGATGAATATAAAATATAGTTTTATAATTTTTTTTATTTTTTTGAATAAAAATTTAAAAATTCTATTTTTATTTAAAAAAAAAATAAAAAATATATAAAATTATACTCTCTAGTCATCTTAAAATACGTGTTGGATATAAGGAGTATTATGTTTTCTCTATTACAAAATGCAGGGGAAGAAACAAGTACATGTATAAGTTTGCACAAGTTCGTAAGTTTGGACCTCATTTTTCTAATAGTTTTTGATTTTACCAAAGGCCTCTTCGATCTGCAGTGGATCCTTCTTAAAGGGAAGTACATGTTCTTTAATCTGACATCACCAGAGTCACTCTTCAATCTGCGGAGGAAATACATGCTCTTTAAATTTCACAACTATACGATAATCGTTTTAATTTCCGAGTGAACATGTCGGTAACCCATCAATCACTGACCTGAAATGTACGTATTGAACCCATAACCATAACATCCATATGAATATTAGTATCATCAACCAATTGACCTAGAGGTAACATTTTAATAATATTAATTATTGAGCTTGAGACTTGAGTTCAACCTGTATTTTATTTAATATTTTCTATAATAATTTACAAAATAAAATTATTCCGGACTTGTCTAATTAACTCATTTTCATATATTAACTTTACGCTAGTGTGAATCAATGTAATTATAATTATTTTTAATTTATAAAGAATTTTATTGGAAACATGCATTTCAAAATTATTGTTATCAATCTGATTTAAACCTAAGACGTCTAAATTTAAATTTATGACTTCAACCATTTGAGTTAGAAGATCACTTGATTAAATTATAAAATACATATATCGATAAGTGATTCGCCCTATATTCAATTTAATACTCACTTAAGAAAAAATTGTTGAGCCTTCAATAATTAACGGATTGATATACCATCTTTTTACCCATGCTCGTACGCTGCAGCTCGACATAAATTTAATTAATATCTATACTATATTATAATAGACAAAATATTAAAATGTTGATAGGCGGTCGGTACTTACTGAAATTACTTAATTACCCTTACTTAATTATTCTAGTTCTTATTATTGGATCGATCAATTATAATTTTAATTGATATTGAAGTCAACTTCCTCTGTTACTTTACCAATTTCAATTCTATTTTATATCGAACTCTATATCATTATAATTTATATTAAATTCAACTTCTTTTACCAATTTAAATTTTAACTTATATCCAGTTCTATATCATTCTAATTTGTTACTTCGGCTTAAATTAAATTTAAACAAACTAAATATAATTCTTAAAATTTAGTTGATATATAATGTGACTCGGGTTAAGATAAAATAATAATACTATCAATACTCCTAAAAAAATTATACTAATGAAATTGGATAAACAAAATAATATATTTTATTTATCCAGGATAAAAAAATACATTATATTATTGATTCGGACTAACACAAAACTAAAATAAAAATGCAATTTGACCAACAAAAAAAAACATATATATATAATTATTCAGTCTAAAATAAAATTATCTTATTAATCCGGACTTTACAAAAAAAATTAAACTAAAAATATTTAGTTTGATTTGCTTGGTGTATTGCATCAGATTAAATAAAGTAATGTAAAACACTGTCCGAGATAAATCAAATTAATATTAGACTAAGTATAATTCATATTCTATTCATGTGAAATATAAAATCGAACTTTATTTAAAATATTAATATTTTTTTTAAATACACTTAAAATTATAAATAAAACTATATCATTCAATCAGCAATATTGTCTTTTTCAAATATATTTTAGGGAATTTGCCAAATATACCAACTTTTGGATATTTATTTGGAACTCTACTACCTTACTTAAAATCTTGCAAATTTACTATCTTTTTAAACATACAAACAATTAAATTGCAAAAATACCATCTTCATCTTCCCATTCCTTTTTTTAACTTCTCTCCCTTTATCTCTCACTCTCCTCTCGCTGCCTCTCTCTCCTTCCCTACTCTTTCACTGCCCTACTCTCTCTCTCTCTCTCTCTCCCTCTCTCACCTTTCTCATCCCTTTCCCCACCTTCGCTTTCTGCACCGCCGAAGAAGCCGCTGCCGAGCGCCGCCGCCGCAAACGTCGTCTCCGCATCGAACCCCTCTTCATGCCGCAAATGTCGTCTCTCTCTCGTGTCTCTTGTGATGAAGCTTCAATTGACTATATATATGTCTGTGTGTGCGTGTGTGTGAATTTGAGAATTTTAGGTGGAATATATATGATTTTGTTTGACAATCAACTATGTTGACCTGAGTTTTAGTTGCTTTTTAGGTTGTAATGTTTGGCCCTGCAGGGGTCTTTATTTTTCTCATGTAGTTGTGGTTGTAGCTGCAACTATTGCAACGAGTTGATCTTAATTGCTTGTAATTTTTATTATTTTTAAATTTGAAATTGCTTTGGTTGTATTTGTGGTTGCTGGCCCCGTAGGGGAACTATAACATGTGGATATGGTGGTAGTGGCGACAAGTATGGAGGTGGGTGTCATGAATGTGGTAGTAGTGGTGGCAGCTATGGAGGTGGGTGTTTTAAGTTGCAGGTTGTTTTGGTTGAATTTGTGGTTGCTGACCCTGTAGGGGCACTGCAACCTGTTATGCAACCACTTATGTAAGATTCAATAGTGATTGCTTTTAGTTGAAATATGGTTACAGAAGTTACGAACCGTATTATTAATTTTGATTGCATTCAGTTACATATGGTTGCATCCAATTGTATCTAAATGCAACTACCCCTGCGGGGCCAGTATAAAAAAGTTGTACAACATATCAGGTAACCAATTGTAACTTTTTATGCAAATAAATTTAATTTTCAAAAGATTTTTTCAAAGTTGCATTTCTGGTTGCATATATGGTTGCTACAGTTGCAGATATGGTTGCATATGCAACCACCGTATTTTTGCAAATATTTTTTGGAACATAATATTTTTGCAATTTGTTTTAAAAAGTGACAGTATTTTTGCAAAAATTCTTATAAACTTAGTTATTTATGAAAAAAGCCCGAAAATTTGCCAAATATACCAACTTTTGGATATTTATTTGCAACTATACTACCTTACTTAAAATCTTTCAAATTTACTATCTTTTTAAACATTCAAACAATTAAATTACAAAAATACCATCTTCATCTTCCCATTCCTTTTTTAACTTCTCTCCCTTTATCTCGCACTCTCCTCTCACTGCCTCTCTCTCCTTCCCTACTCTCTCACTGCCCTACTCTCTCTCCCTCTCTCACCTTTCTCATCCCTCTCCGCACCTTCGCTTTCTCCACCGCCGAAGAAGCCGCCGTCGAGTGCCGCCGCCGCAAACGTCGTCTCCGCATCGAACCCCCTCTCCACGCCACAAATGTCGTCTCTCTCTCGTGCCTCTTATGATGAAGCTTCAATTGACTATATATATATGTCTGTGTGTGTGAATTTGAGAATTTTAGGTGGAATATGTATGATTTTGTTTGACAATCAACTATGTTGAGCTGAGTTTTAGTTGCTTTTTAGGTTGTAATGTTTGGCCCCGCATGGGTCTTTATTTTTCTTATGTAGTTGCGGTTGCAGTTGCAACTGTTGCAACGAGTTGATCTCAATTGCTTGTAATTTTTATTATTTTTAAATTTGAAATTGCTTTGGTTGTATTTGTGGTTGTTGGCCCCGTAGGGGAACTGTAACATGAGGATATAAAGGTAGTGGCGACGGGTATGGAGGCGGGTGTCATGAATGTGGTAGTAGTGGTGGCAGCTATGGAGGTGAGTGTTTTAAGTTGCAGGATGCTTTAATTGCATCTGTGGTTGCTGACCTGTAGGGGCACTGCAACCTGTTATGCAACCACTCATGTAAGATTCAATAGTGATTGCTTTTGGTTGAAATATGGTTACAGAAGTTACGAACTGTATTATTAATTTTGATTGCATTCAGTTACATATGGTTGCATCCAATTGTATCTAAATACAACTGCCCCTGCGGGGCCAATATAAAAAAGTTGTACAACATATCAGGTAATCGGTTGTAACTTATTATGCAAATAAATATAAATTTCAAAAGATTTTTTCGAAGTTGCATTTTTGGTTGCATATATGGTTGCTACAATTGCAGATATGGTTGCTTATACAACCACCGTATTTTTGCAAATATTTTTTGAAACATAGTATTTTTGCAATTTGTTTTAAAAAGTGACAGTATTTTTGCAAAAATTCTTTTAAACTTAGTTATTTATGAAAAAAACCCTATATTTTATAGATTTATAGTTAATCGATTAAGTAATCATCATGCTAAAATAATTTTTTTTAAGGTCTCAACATAATGAAGACATTATATTTTTACCCTCAATAATAATAATAATTTCATTATAATAATATTCCCCTCTTACCAATGTTATCACTTTATATAAGTTTAAATATTCTAAAAAGTTATGAACATATACGTTTACTTATATAATTATCATGAAGTCGTATCATTTAAAGTTTAAATGAACAAAATTAAGGATTGAATGCAAGTATTTTTTTTAATATTAAAAGAGATTTGTGCAGTCCGTGCATCGCACGGGTTTCAAGCTAGTATATTTTAATATTTATATGTGAAAATATGATTCTATAATTATATAATTAGCCTATTTTTATATACTAACTTTATACAATGCTAACTTTATATTGATGCTCGTGTGCTGCAAGGATATATATTATATTTAATATCTATTTTGATATTTATATAAGAAAATATGATTCTAGAAGCGGATAATTAGCCCATTTCGACATATTAACTTTGTACCCGTACTTGAACGTTGCAGCGAGGTTATTGTTACTATTTTAATAACTAATATTCTTATATTCGTTATTTTGAATTATATTATTAATTTTTTGATTAAACATGTTTACATTAAATTTTATTATTTGACAATATTTTATCAGACAACTTTAATTTATTAATCATAATCTGTAAATTTCATAACTTTTTCTATCAGACAATTCTAATATATTTTTTTAAGTCATTCTTGTTACACTAACTTTATATCAGTACATGTGCGCTACAATCGGCTTAGAATAATTTTTGTAATAAAAATATTTGTGTAATATATTTGAAAGAATCGCAAGATTTAAAGTAGAATGTTATTCTCTTCACTAAATATATATGTGTATGAAATACATTTTATAAATGTTAGATATATTTTTGATGTCATGGCTAATATGATTTGCTTTTAAGTTGTCAGATCTTACTTAACAGAACAAATCAGTACTTAACTGGAAATCAACACTTATACTGAAGACAAAACTTAAGATATCAGAACTTAAGTTATCAGAACTTAAGTTATCAGAAGATATTTATCAGGAGATAATATCAGGACCTAAGGTGACTTTCAGATAAGGCAGACGGCTGATTGAAAGGAAAGAAGATCGAGACTAAGACAAGAAGAAATATGCATGAAGAAAGAATTCTATGAAGAATAGAATACTTGGAAGAAAAGATAATTAGTTGATATATTTTAGGAAGCAGAATTATATTCCATATCAATTAGAATATTATCTTGTAACTGTGTAGTATATAAACACAAGCATAGGTTTTACACTATAAGTGTTATCTTAATCAAAGTTATTATTCTTTGTAACCCTAACAGCTCTCGTGATAATTTGTTCATCACTGAGAGAGGACAGTTTCATATTGTAACAGAGTTTATTGTGTTGAATAAAATCTATGTTCTATTACGTGTGTTCTTTAATTCGATTTGATTGTAGTAAACACTGTATTCAACCCCCTTCTACAGTGTGTGTGACATAACATGTGGTATCAGAGCAGTCTGTTAACACACAAACAGTTTAAGATCCAAAAACAATCATGTCTGAAGAAGAACAAACTCCAACCAAGCCCACCAAAACTGAAGAACCTCCAAAGACTCAAATCCATAATCGATATGAGACTATTAGAGTTCCCATACTGAAACCATCTGAATATCCCAAATGGAAGGTGAGGATGTCTATATTTCTGGAAGCTACAGATCCGGAATACCTTGACAGAATCAATGAAGGACCACACAAGCCAACCAAGCTCTCTGTTGTAGTTGCAGGTGAACCAGCAAAGTCTGTACCAAAGGAGAAAAGTGATTACACTACTGAAGATATCACATCTATTGCTAAGGATGTAAAGGTACGACACTTGCTGTGTAGTGCCATTGATAATGTCATGTCAAACAGGGTAATCAACTGCAAAACTGCAAAGGAGATATGGTATGCCTTGGAGACAAGATGTCAGGGAACTGATTCAATTAAGAAGAACATGAAGACTATACTCACTCAAGAGTATGAGCACTTTGACTCAAAACCTGATGAGTCATTGACTGATTTATATGATAGATTTGTCAAACTCTTGAATGATTTGTCACTAGTTGACAAGGAATATGATCTTGAAGATACAAATCTTAAATTCCTGTTAGCTCTTCCTGAAAGTTGGAATTTGAAGGCTACCACTATAAGAGACAACTATAATCTTGATGAAACAACTCTTGATGAAATTTATGGGATGCTCAAGACTCATGAACTTGAGATGGAACAAAGAAGCAAGAGGCATGGAAGAAAGTCAAGGACAGTTGCTCTTAAGGCTGAGGAGTTATCCCCCAAAGCAGCTGCCTCAAGAAAAGGCATGGGAAAAGCTCTCATCACAAAGTCTGATACTGAGTCATCAAGTTTTGATAGTGATGATGACTCGGAAACTAAAAGCTTACCTGAGATGGATCTTGATGAAGAGATGATGAAGCTGTGTGCTCTTATGGTGAAAGGAATCTCAAGGATTGCATACAGGAAATTCAGAAAGGGAAAGAAATTTTCCAGGAAAGGTGCAAGTTATGATAAGAAGAGTTTCTGAAAATATGAAGGCAAAGGAGGAAAGTCTGACAGAGGAGATTACTCAAATGTCAAATGCTATAACTGTGGTGAGAAATTCCACATATCTCCTGATTACAAGAAAGTGAAGAGTGACAAAGGCAAGGCTCTTGTCACAAAGAAGGAAAGCTGGACAGACACTTCAGATTCTGAAAGTGAGGTGAACTATGCCTTGATGGAAAATGCTGATAGCAGTTCTGATACTGCTGACTTAAAGGTACCTCAAACTACTTATGCCTTTCATACTGATGATATTACTGAGTTGAGAAGATATCTTAAAACCATGTTCATTAGTTATAGAGATCAAACTTTAACATGTGAAAGATTAACTTCTGAAAATCTTGCTTATAAAAAGAAGAATGATTATTTAGAAAAAGAGTTAGTCATGTTCCATCAAACTCCAAAAGATAGAGATGATGCCTTTTATGTTAGGGATGAAGTGCTAAAAATGAATGAATCTCTAAAAACTGAGTTAGAAAGGAAAGAAAGATTATCAGGACTTGGACTAACTCTGGCAGAACAACTCAGAATTTGTTGAGTAGTGGAAATTGGAAAGAGGACTTAGGTTATGGAGATGATAAGAATGATAAGGGAACTGTAGAAATTGAGCCTATAGTTGTTAAACAAAAGCCCAAGGTAAATCCTGTTAAGTTTGTAGCTGTAAAGTATGATATTGATAAATCAGAAGTTAAAGAGAAATTAACTTCTGACAAACCAAAACAGGATAAGCCAACTAAAGTTAACATAGGCTTAATGACAAAGAAGCAACTTAAGCATAAGCTGAAAGATGTTAAAAATGTAAACAAGGTAAAGCCACCTAGGAAAAATAGGAATGAAAAGGAAGGTGTGAACAAAAGTAACAATTATAAGCCTGTTCCTAATGCTCCTAGAAAAACATGTCATAACTGTGGAAATTCTAACCATCTGGCTTCTTTTTGCAGGAAGAATAAGTACATAAACTCCTTACCTTCAAAATCAGGAGTTAAGAGTCAGTATGTTAAATATAAGCCACAAAATCCTTGTTTTCATTGTGGTAGTTTATGGCATTCCATTTATGCTTGTAAGGAATATCATAGTTTGTACTATGATTATTATAAAATAAAACCTTCTTTAAAGAAAGTTAGCATTATTCCTTCTAGTGTAAGTTCTGATGCAAAGTCTGATATTGCAAATTCTGATAAGAAAACTGTTAACATAAACTCTGATGCTAAATCCGCTGCAAATGTTAACAAAATTAATAAATCCAAAGGATCCAAGCAAGTCAGGGTCCTTAAAACTAATTATTAGTGGTCTTTGTGATTGCAAGGCAACATGAAGAACATCCTAGTTCTGGACAGTGGATGTTCAAGACATATGACTGGAAATAAAGCCCTGCTATCAGACTTTATGGAGAAAGCTGGCCCAGGTGTTTCTTATGGAGATGGCAACATGGGAAAAACTCTGGGATATGGCAATATCATTCTTGGGAATGTCATCATTGAAAAAGTAGCTCTGGTCTCAGGACTTAAACACAATCTGCTGAGTGTTAGTCAAATCTGTGACAGAGGTTATCATGTGGATTTCTTTGAAGAACACTGTGAAGTTATAAGTAAATCTACAGGAAAAGTTGTTCTGAAAGGATACATGCATGGTAACATTTATGAAGCCAAGCTTTCAACAAGTACTGATGGTTCTACAATCTGTCTGTTAAGTAGAGCATCAATTGAAGAAAGCTGTAATTGGCACAAGAAACTCTCTCATTTAAATTTCAACAATATAAATGAACTAGTCAAAAAAGATCTTGTGAGAGGACTGCCCAAATCAGTATTTGCTCCTGATGGACTTTGTGATTCTTGTCAGAAGGCAAAACAAAGAAAATCTTCATTCAAGAGCAAGACTGAATCATCAATTCTTGAGCCTTATCACCTACTACATGTTGATCTATTTGGTCCAGTTAATGTCATGTCTATTGCAAAGAAGAAATATGCTATGGTCATAGTGGATGAGTTCACCAGATACACATGGGTGTATTTCTTGCACACAAAAATTGAAACTGCATATATCTTGATTGATCATGTCAAACAACTGGATAAATTGGTCAAAGACTATGTGAAAATCATAAAGAGTGATAATGGTACTGAGTTCAAGAATTTGATTATGGAGGAGTTCTGCAAAAACCATGGAATAAAGCAGGAATTCTCTACTCCTGGAACTCCACAGCAAAATGGAATTGTTGAAAGAAAGAATAGAACTTTTATTGAAGTTGCACGAACTATGCTTGATGAAGCAAAGTTACCAACCTACTTTTGGGCTGAAGCTGTGCAGACTGCTTGTTTTACTCAGAATGCAACACTTATCAACAAGCATGGAAAAACATCATATGAGATGGTGAAGAAAAAGAAGCCAAATCTGAAGTATTTTCACGTATTTGGATGCAAGTGTTTTGTCCTTAAGACTCATCTTGAACAACTATCCAAATTTGATCTAAAAGCTGATGAAGGAATTTTTGTTGGATATCCACTTTCCACAAAAGCCTTCATAGTCTACAATTTAAGAACAGGGGTTGTCATGGAATCTATCAATGTCTCCTTTGATGATAAGAAACTTACTGGACTTGAAGATTTCAATGATCATGATCAGCTGAGATTCAAAAATGAAGTTTTAAATTCTGATTCTATAAATCCTGACAGTCTAAATCCTGATACTGCAAACTCTGATGTATTAAACTCTGATGTTATTGAAACTGTGGTGACTACGCTTAAGGAAAATGCACCTGTGCAGGGGGAGCATATTAAAGATCCAATCACATCTTAAGAAGCATCAGAACGTACAACAGGCTCTTCAAGTTCTGATGGGCCAAGTTCTGATAATTCTGAAAACTTATGTTCTGATTATTCTGGAAACTCAAATTCTGAAGGATCCAACTCAGAGAGCATAATTTCAGGGGGAGCATTAGAAAATGTTGATGGAGATAGCATGGATCATGGGGGAGCATCCAGTTCTAGAGATAACCTTCCATCTGTAACACCCCCAAATTCAAGGTCGGGAATTCGGGTCGTTACGATCACTTAATATTGACTAATAAATAATTAATCCTCTTTTCACATCATTACTCGACCTTTTAACCAAACTCACACACACAGGTTATATGCTCAGAAATATTACTAAATTAACGTTAAAGTATTTAAGTTATTACAGACCAAAGGAAATTATCTCAAAAGAGTGAATGCCGAGAACAGCTCTACATGAGACTGACTCGGGTCACAAATAGTCTTGGTTCAAGTAATCAAAAGGAAACTATCTCTATTCGTCTACCTGAGGTGGCTGGGGGACGAACAGTCTACGGTACTCACGGGCTTCCCCTATCCGTTTGCGGACAGTCATCCTGGTTCGGGCCATGCTGGTAATCTGTTGTGATATGATATTTATAAAAGCAAGAGTGAGCACTAATGCTCGACAAGATATAGATATCCATTATCTCAATATAATCATTTAGGGAAAAACAACCATTTGGCATTGTATATCCAAGGTTTCTAAAAGTTTATATGCTTGTCAATTTTATGAAAAACTCAACTTCAACTGTATCAGTTTAATCGGTTTATACTCGTACTCATTTTATCTCAAAATCTTAATATGATGCTTGAACCAAGATTCTCATATGGATGTGATATATGTACATCAACATCCTTATTTAAAACTCAGACTTATCGGCCTTCTGTTGTAGATTTCACAACAATTTATCCAAAGTGGAGGAAGGGACTATACTGGAATAAACCACGTACCGGTGATCAGCCGAATACGAAATTTTCTCTACTAGTAGAAGGAATACAAACCTAGACGCCTTTGGGCTTATCAAGACATTACACGATGGTTGCCCATTTCCGTGCAAGTCTGAAAGTCAATGGTCACAGAAACCACATAACTGTATACTGCGCCACTCCGCGCTTGGTCACTACCCGATACCTCTCCGTGCCGGGTAAGCCACATTCCAGTCCCAAAACAATTATATCATTTACATAAAATCCTTTATCGAAGGAATAGATCGTTCTCAGTTGACCTTTAAACAAGGTAATTTATCCGTCACTTTTATTACAATTGATCCTTGGGAGTTGTCGGAGTTTTGAATTTAAAATCATTTTCGACCCTTAACCGTAATAGAGTTTTACATATATTGTTCACTTGTTTTTCATTGAGCGAGGAAGCAAAACCTTCATGCTTCTAGACTAAGTTCCCTAAGGTTTTGATAAGTTTCAGATGATTGATCTCTTCCGAGAAATGTTGAATAATTTAGAAAGTATCCTTGGGAACTATGTCTATTTTTAAATAATTTTTTTGAGGTACGTAATATTAAATATTTACGGTCTCATAATATTTTTAAGAAGGGTCCAATGAATTGATGAAACCTTAAGTACAAAATGTTTCTCAATAAGGTTCAATGAATTGATAAAAATCTTAATTAAATGCTTAAGACGGGATTCGACATCTCATAATTATCCTTCGAATGGTTACATACGTTTTAGATAGAGTGAATTGATTTAAAAACTTTTCAATATCTCTTTAAGTATTTTTTGGATATTTTAGTAACTCTTTAGGTATTACTTATACATAAATAATCAAGTAGGATATCCCTTGAGTGAATATTCGATTACCTCTTTTAGTTATAAATCAAATCTCGATCGTTCGTTTAATATGTATGTTACGCGAAAGTACTTTGTTTATTGAAATCAAAATTTTCCGCGTCCAGCTCGTTTCAGGATTAAATTGATTTAAAAATATCTCCGACTCCCACTATCTTGTATTATATTAAAATTACATTTCAATTTCTCATACTTGTATAAAACGAAGTTCGTCTCCGTAAATAATCACATAATTGGAATGTATTGATATCACAGACAAGCATATATTTTCGAATTGTAAATCATGGAATCAATATCACAACAGTATATATAGCATGGATAATTTGTGTTAGGGTTTCGTAAACTTGCCTCGAGTGCTAGGAGTGGTATGGTCTCGGGGCTTTTGTTGGCGATCTAAAATCAATAACCAACGATCTTAGTTAGTACGCGATTATCAATTCGCTTTACTAAAATATTTTTATAAAATCGAAAAATTAATATTTTCTTAAAATTCTTTTTGGAAAGTCTTCCTTGCTGCATTATTTAATTATCATAATTTTTCCAAATTTTCGAAATCATTTTTAGCCTTTCAAAATTATCAAGCAAGTGGCCTATGCGCAGTTGGCTTTTCGTATGAACGCTCTACACTAAAAGGGTCATAACTTTTAAACCGTAAATCCCCTCGCGACGATTCACACATGTACAGAAACTAAAAATCAAGATCTACCCAGTCAAGGCCACTGACTCACAAATTTCAAATATTTACATGGTCGAATTCACTGCAGAAGGCAGACCAAGTGCAATAGGCTCCATATTCCATTTCTACTACTTGTTCTTGACACCATCACTACTTATGACCAACACAACACTTCTTACTTCGAAAGATCCACCCACATACACCTTATATATTTTATCTATCATCACATACAAGCATCACAACTCAAAAACTCAAGTACTTAGCAAGATTATGAGTAAAATAACCTTACACATACACAAACTCTTGGATCTTGACACTACATCATAAATAACTCTTAAACTCACCCTTAAAACTTTAAAGAGTTGGAAGTTATACCTTTTTGAGCACTAGGAGGGTTAGTACTAAGGTGATTAGGGCTTGGTTTTCTTGAAAAATACTTAGAAGGGCTAGATCCTTAAGAAACAAAACCAAGAAACAAGTTAGAATTTCGGAATTACTTTTCAGCACCTCATTCAAACATTTTTATAAAATTGAAAAAAACTAATTTGAGGCTGAAATTTGGTACGAAGCTTACCCATGATATATAGAAGCTATGGTAAAAATTTCATGATATTTGAATGCGTACATTTTGAGTTATGAATTTTTATTTCTCCCTTGCTCAGAAAATCCGAACTGCTGGAATGCAAAATGGGAGAGCTTTAAGTGAGGGAAAAGGGGGTTGTTTTCTTTTGTGGCTAAAGTGTGGGAGTGTATAATGAATATATGGGAAGTATGCAGCATATTTGACAATAATTTGGCAAAGGTATAGGTTGGTTTGATTGTGTGATGAAGTGAGAAAAGGGAGAAGTATGGCTTGTGTACTTGTTTGTCTCCCATCACTATTCAATACTATTCCACTAAGTATTCTAGTTAACTTCTAATCATCTAGTTACACTCCTAAATACTAGTTAGGACTTGGTTATGCATGGCCAACTTGTATGGGATTTAATTTCTCATTCATTTATTTATCGTAAACGCAATCGTCGTTCCATTCCGATAGTTTTCACGTATAACGACTTGATTCGTAGCGATTTCTTTTATCGCTTATAATACTATAACCAATTCCATTCCTTCTCTTGATCATAGAAATACCTTGATATATTATTTATTTCATGTAGTATTTCCGGTTCTACGCCATTCTTTACGGATACGAAAACACGTAGTATAATCGTGAATCTTCGAATTCCGTCGGCTTTTACATTCACTTATTTTCCTCGATAAACAAGAATATGATCTCGGATTCTCAAAATTCCACTATTCATTTAATGATAATCCCCATACGTATTACTTAATCAGCTCAAGTTACTATTCACAGAAGTTTTGAAATATCACAAAAATCAGGGTTCTTACAATCCAGTTCTAGAGATAACCTTCCATCTGCAAGGAAGTGGACTAAAGCACATACACCTGACTTATTTATTGGAAATCCTGATGTAGGTGTCATAACTAGAATAGCTACATCAAATGAATGTCTCTATCATTCTTTTTTTTTTCAAACTGAACCAAAGAAAGTGGAAGAAGCTCTTCAAGATGCTGATTGGGTGCAAGCAATACAGGAAGAGTTAAATGAATTTGAAAGAAATAAAGTCTGAGCCCTAGTGCCAAGATCAAAAAACAGGTCTGTTGTTGGTACAAAGTGGGTGTTCAGAAACAAAACTGACAGTAATGGCATAATTACAAGAAATAAAGCAAGGATGGTTACAAATATATGTTGATGATATCATGTTTGGTTCTACAAATGACATACTTTGTAAGAAGTTTGCCAATATGATGCAGTCAAGATATCAAATGAGTATGATGGGAGAACTTAACTATTTTCTGGGCCTTCAAGTCAAGTAGAATGAAGAAGGAACTTTTATTTGTCAATCTAAGTATACCAGAAATTTGTTGAAGAAGTTTGGAATGCAAGATTGTTCAAATGCATCCACTCCTATGGCCACTGCAACAAAGTTGGATAAGGATACTGGTAAATCAGTAGATATTACTGATTACAGAGGTATGATTGGCTCATTACTCTATCTAACTATAAGTAGACCTGATATCATGTATGCTACCTGTCTTTGTGCAAGATTTCAAGCAGATCCAAGAGAACCTCACTTAATAGCTGTGAAAAGAATTTTTAAGTACCTTAAGGGTATAGCTGATCTGGGATTGTGGTATCCTAGAGAATCAGACTTTAAGCTAATAGGTTACTCAGATACAGATTTTGCAGGATGCAAAATTGACAGGAAAAGCACTAGTGGAAGCTGCCAATTTCTTGGAGGCAGATTGGTTTCTTGGTTTAGCAAGAAACAGAAGTCAATTTCCACATCAACTGCAGAAGCAGAATACATTGCTGCAGTAATCTGTTGTGCACAGATTCTTTGGATGAAGAATCAGTTACTGGATTATGGGTTAGAATTTTCTAAAATCCCTATTTACTGTGATAATCAAAGTGCTATTGGCTATGATAGGTAATCCAGTTCAACACTCAATGACAAAGCACATCAGCATTAGGTACCACTTCATAAGGGAACATGTGGATGAAGGTACAGTGGAATTGTATTTTGTTCCAACAGATCAACAACTAGCAGATATCTTCACAAAACCATTGTGTGAAGCTACTTTTACAAGATTGGTAAATGAACTTGGAATGGTTTCAGGTTCTTTCTTTAAATCTGCCTAGTTTATGTTCTGATACATCAGACTTTATGATCAGTATTTACATATATTACTATCTTTGTGTATTATGTGCTTAAATTGAAATTTGCTTAAGTGTTGATTGTTGTCTGATGTGAATTTTAAACTCTGATATTGATATGAATGTTTCTGTGACTATTCAATCCTATGAGGATAACTGTGCTAGATGCTAACCTAGTAGTCTTTAATATACTGAAGATCCCATGTATGAAGTAATTGTTTATGTGGAAATCTTTTAACACAAGCAAATTCTGATATTGAGCTCAGTTAAGTTTACTTTGTGTATCTTATTACTAAGTCAAAAACTAGAATAGTGCTTCTTATCTGTTAAGTTTTGATGTTAGTAAATCTGATGAATGTACTAAGTGCTGATAAGCCTCACTTATCAAAAGAAAAAGAAAAGAAATAAAAATCAGGTACTCCTTTGAGATCTAGAGTAAAAATGTGGAAGGGAAGACCCAAGTGCATTGCTGCTATTAAGTAATATGTATTAGAAAAGCAAAGTTTTTCTTGGTGACTTTTCACACTCTATGATTACTGGAGAAATAATCTGATAACAACATAAATTCTGATAAGCAGTCGTGACTAACTTACACTGAGAAGCCACTGTAAAATGGAATTTCAAAAGATGCATAAAATGAACACAAAACAGTTGAGGTGGACTCATGCATGAACTCATTCTAAAGTAGACTTCAGACTAATGACAGATTTGAGCAAAGTTCTTAGTTATGCCTTATATCTAAGATGTACTGAAGTGAATCAGACTTTACTCTTTGTCTGATATTTAGCTTAATGCACACACTTACACTCCATATGAATGATGAAAATTACTGTGGTGATACATGTTGTTTTAGATGAACAGTTTATGTGTCAGATTGCATAAATTCTGAGGATAAGTTCTGATGGAAGTTCTGATGATTAAGTTCTGATGTAACCATATCAGTATTTGTGTGAAGAATTACAGGAATAAATATTCACTTTTCGAGGTAAGAAGCCATATTCTGATGACTTTTAAATCCTAATAATAATCAAGTTCTGATGCTGACGTGGCAGTATTTATTTACTTGGTTTATTTTTGGTCATTACTTGAACGATAATATTTTTACAGAATATTGGTTAATGTGAGATAAAACAGTCATAATTATTATGGGTTAGTGGTTAGCGTGTATGTCTTGAAAACCCGCATGCGCACAATATTTGTTATTATTTCCCGTGCCCATTAACTCTGGCTTTAGATCTTTTACTGACTGTTATTATTACACATTAGTCTAGGGAGTCGAGGGGTCATTATTTTTACTTGTAATTGTTACAAATTCCTCGCGTCCCTTAGTTTTCCATTGCCTATTTAACTAACTGATCATTCATCAGTAAAACCACATATGTTCATTTCTCTCAAACAATGGCACATTTTAGTTGGTATTACTATTATGGCACAGAGACTGTGACTATCTTTCGAAATGGAATTCCGACTTCATATCCTATCAATAACATTCCATTCGTCATCTGTATTCAACTTCCAGAGCACATAAAAAATGATCAGTTGTCTTTCCAAAGAGAAGTTCATCTTCGTATTCTTAAACAGTAGGAGCAAATCATTCGTCTTGCTGTTCTCTTTGTTGAAAGTACGAAGAAGAATTAATTATCATCCATCCGTTTCTCTTCACCATCAGCTTTGTCAGGCTTCTTAGACTAGGACTAAGGCTGTTGATGTTAAGAATCGTAGAATAGGACTATCTGTTATTTTTTGCATGTAATTGATAAATTTCATGAAATGTACTCATCTGATATATCAATGAAATTTTCTTTAATTGAAAAATTTGTTCTTTGTTTCTAAAATTATGTGACTGTGCATGTTTAATTAAAATTTATTAATCTTTACTTCATCGATTTTTAACTTTATTTTGTGATGAATGTTTTGATTAAATTCTGTTGATTTGAGGAAACAACTGAGGAACAGGTTCCCATATCAAACCTGTTGTTGAAGAAGCTGAGAAGATCTCTTCTCAGAAAGGTACTGTAACTGGGAGTTCTAGGCCACTCAAAAGGCTTAGAAAGTTAAATTCTGATGATAAAGCTCCTACAGTGTCTCCACCTTTGAAGAAATTGAAGAAACAGAGAGCTCAAAGGGACATAGTTGAGTCAGATTCAGAAGATGTAGTGGAAGCAGCTAAGGAAGGGGATCGGGAATCTCTGATCTCAACAGATGCAGTTGTTATTGAATCACTTCCATCTGCACAACCAGAAACTGCTCAAGACAGAGTGCCTACACATCCTATGTCACCTATAATTGAATAAGTACATACTGAAGAACCAGGTACAAGTGCTGAAATTGATATTCATAACTTGATTGTGCCTGAGGTTCTGTACTTGGAAGCTCCACCAACACAACTCACTCCACCAACAACATCAATTTTGGATGTTGATCAGAACCTGGCTACAGATCAGAATTTAGAGGATGATGTTGAAGCCTCTATAGCCTCACATACTGCTATTTTATCAGAGGATGCTGATACTGCAGGATCTACAAGTTCTGATACTACTGGTGAAGCTGCTGCTAATTTAGATGCTGATGCAGTTGGTCCATCAGGACATGCACCTCAAAAAACAATTAATAAAGCTGATTTAGTCAAGAAGTTTGTTAGAGGGGAAGCACCAGTACCTTGGAGTGAAACTCCTAGAGGAAATGAGTGGACTAAAGAATGGAACTCAGTTAGTTTTGTTCCTTCTGAAAAGATTCTTGCTAAGCATCTGGCAAAAGCTGATGAAATGCTGATAAATGATGATTTCAAGGCACAACTGAGAGTTACTGCATTGAGTACTAGGCACCTTCAAGGTCAACACTCAACAACTCATGCCAAGGTGAAAAAAATTCAAGAAACCTTGATCCAGCAAGATATGAATGTGAAACTTGAAAATAACAGATTTTTCAAGCCAGCCTTTGACATAATTGCCTACATTGAGAAAACTCAGGAGAAGCAACAAACTCAGATTGATGAAATTCTAAAGAATCAAGCTTCTTAGCAAACTCAACTCAATGAGATCCAATCCTCAGTGGAATTGCTTGTCTCTCTTCTTTTACCTGCTGATGCCAAAAAGGGGGAGAAAGTGATTAAGTCCAAATGCAAATCTATTCAGACACTGAAGGGAAAGGATGATGTAAATAATGACCAGGGAAACTCTGTTAAGGGTAGAGGTCAAGTTCAAGGAAAAGGATTTTCATCAAGTAAAGCTAGAATTACAAGTCAAGGGACAAGTTCTGATACTGGGAGAAGAATAAGTTTTGATACTGGTAAAAGGATAAGTTCTGGTGAACATCTGGAACTTGATGAAGAAATTTCAAAGAAATTATTTCTTAAAGAAAATCCAGGAATGGACTTTGAGAGTCTAAAGGAGGAAGAAGCTAGACTCAAAGCAGAAGGTGTCAAGACAAAATCTAAAGCTTCTGTTGTTGAAAAGAAATTTCCAAAACCTAAGGGTATTGTGATAAAGGAAAGAACAAATTCTGAGGCAGCCAAAGCCAAATCATAAGTGGAAATTGATCCAAGGTCCAAGGGCAAAGAAAAAGTTAACGAACCTGTAAAGGTTTATATGCCAGTCATGGATGAAGAAATAATTGATGAAGAAGATGCTAGTCTTACTCTGATGCAAAAGAAGATTTTTCAAACAACCTCTGACATGGCTCATGTTGTTCAGAGTCAAGATGTAGTAAGTTCTAATATGACAGTGAAGCAAGCAACCTCTGACATAGCTCAAGTTGGCTTGATATCAGAAGTTAAGAAAAAGGAAACCTCTGACATTGCTCATGTTAAACCTTCAAAGATACTCCTACCAGGATTCACCAAAGCTAAACAGACTCTACCTTTGAAGACTACAACAAGTGGTTTTGAAGCAAGAGTTGTTACAGGAAAGGAAGCAAGAGATAAATCTGGATTGGGTAGTTCTGATGAAAGAAGAGTACATAACACTACCAACGATCCAACTTCCTTAAGTGAACCAGGTGTTGGAGCAACTCCTGAAAGATTGAATCGACTTGAATCTGTACAAATGGTTTACCATACCTTTTTGAAAGAACATATCTTGTTATATTTTATGATAGATGGAAGGGTATACCATATCAGGCAGAATGGTATACCACTGAAGTATTTTGAGGAACTGGAACATGTTCTATTCCTACTTCAATTGAAAGACAGATTAACAGATAGTGTTGCAGGTTATTTAAAGTCACAAATTCAAAGATAGAAGAAGCTTTATTCTGTAAAGTCTGACAACACATACTGTCCCAAGTACAGAGATCACAAAGGTGATATTTTCGAAATGAAGCCTAACTCTGCTAATATCATAACTACTTTTCTGGGTTATAAGGCTGTGGAATTCAATTTAGAGTCTGATAAGGCATATCTGATCATACTAGATCAGGAGATAAGAAAAGCTAAGATAAATGATCTCAGAGCAGCTATTTTTCAAACTGGTGAAGATACAGCTGAATTGAAAGATACAAAAATGAGAATGGTTAATGTAACACCCCCAGATCCGGGGTCGGGAATCCGGGTCATCACGGTCTTTCTTTCCACAATATCACTTCACTTAATTATAATAAATAACCTTATGCTATGACCCCACACTAACACACACCACAACCCGTTATAGTCTCAGAGATGAAATTGAAATAAGTACAAGTCCTTGAATCCACAATTTAAAAGTTATTACAACCCAAAATGATTGCTTGATAAATTTACAGTTAATTGCCATTATCTGCCATAAGTTATAATTATACAATATTTAGTTCTCAAAAGTAGAATGCCTGATCTACCAATAGATCTACCTCTGCAGCTATAGCAGCTACAACATCAACGGGAAGACGTGGGACGCTTCCCACGCGCTTGCGCTGGGTCTGCTTGAGTCGGCCATCTTTCCTAACTGTTGTTGTATGATGAAGAAATGAAGCAAGAGTGAGCATTACAGCTCGCAAGATAATATATAGTGTACACAATAATACAAGTATCTATATGGATAACTTACTAGAATCCTTTATCAAGTGTAAGGTAATTACTTACTGGATATAAGCTTAAAGGAAGATGAATTTACCAATTACTTCACTATACTTATACCATTTTTAGAAATCTACTTGAACTACTACTGTTCAAAGTATAATGGGTTTCAAAAGGTCATCCCATAGATGAGACCACAAGTTAAAACTTGAATAGATTCAATCTTTGAAATATTTTTAAAGGAAATGAAGTTACGAGATACTTCATTCAATGGGAACACCATTAAAACTATTTGACCCCGTCAATGCTTCGGCAACCACCCATTCGATCGAAATACTACGGGTAGTATTGCAGAATTATCCAACTGGATGATGAACTCATTACGGGAGTTTGTCGTGCCAGGAAGACCACTTACGATGATCAGTCGCAGTAGTACAACCCCACCATTTCTACATGTAGAGGAGAACCTGTCGGATTTACTTATCAACCGAACACTGGACTCCTAAGGAATGGACCGTCTTAGCAGAACTTCCAGGCCATTTGGGCCAATATAATTAGGCTGGGCCGGCGCCACTCGACCACTTACGCCACTCCTAGTTCAGATGAAATCCATGACTCTGAAACGTAAAGCTCGTCCCCACTTTCCCTAAGTAGAAACTTGTTGATACGGCTCCACCAAGAAGTCGTATCTAGTTGGAAAGGAAAACTCACCGATATTTCCCAGGCGATGCCTGTTAATGGATTAACTTGTTCCAAGAATTTTACTTCCCGAGTATTGGGTAAGTAATCAAAACTCTTTTATCAAAATAGCAACCTGGTTGCGAATATAAAACACACCACAGAGCCGGATCCCTCAGGTTTTGAGCGAATATTTAAATCCCCTTTGAAAGGAAGATCTTAAATATATAAAAAATGAGTTTTGAGGTCCGCTCTAACTTTTAAAATCATTTTGAACGCTCGCAAACATTTTTAAGAATGTTTGGAGTAATGCTGATTTAATGAAATAAATCAGTCCCGATTTATTAGAAAATATCCGAATATTATTATTTAAATAATATTCTCTTAAAGAATAATCTTTATAAAAATAATTGAAGTAGAAGTTGTAAAACTTATACTTGAAATGAATATTAAATAACCAAAGATATACTTATACGAAAGTAATATCTTTATTTGAATAATCAAAAGTAAGTTTGATCATCGACACATTATTCTTTAATAAAATAAAGAATATTATTTAGTAAATAATCGGAGTCATAAGTCCTTGAATGAATATTCAATAATAATATTCATAAATAAATTAAGCGGAGTCATAAGTCCTCGAATGAATATTTAAAATAATATTCATTAAAAAATTAAACGGAGTCATATGTCCTCGAATGAATATTCAAAATAATATTCATTAATAAAATAAAGTTATCGAATGAACCTTATTTGATTCATAGTTTTAAAAACTAATCCTGTATATATATATATATATATATATATATATATATATATATATATATATATATATATATATATAAATATATATATATTATACTCGGGAGCATCGACTCCCGGTTTTAGAAAAATGTTCACCTTTGGGTCCCCTATACTAAGGGTATATGCAAATTACCGCTTATCTCTAGCATAGGTATTATCAACTGAATCAGCAGATATATGTATCAAGAATACGAAACAGGCATGCATATATACCATATCACATGCTAAATATATCGCAAGAATTTGCTAAATAACCATTATGCATCTATCACAAGATAATGCATGTACAAATGTATACATCACAACAACAGTATAACGGATAGAAAACTTGCCTGAGCGACTGGGGGTTACAAATGGCTTGGGATGAGTCTGGTAAACTATAAACAACATATAAGTTGGAATTAAACCAAAGTCACTTATAAATCTATACTTTAACCAATTTAGACTCTAACGCTCGCTTTGCGCTTATTGATTCTCTTAATTCGCTCGAGTACCCTCGGCTCCACCATTTTTAATAAATTAACCATTACGAGTTTTAAGGTGATTCTTTCGCGAGTGTCTTACCAACTGCCTAATACACTTTACATAATTGTTTCATACTCCATTTAGTCCTTTTAGGTCTTTAACCTATGTTTCAAAGTAAGGCAAGGGGTAATGGTTCATTCGCGAAATGTCGTTACTTAAAACGGTCGTTTCTCCTAAACCGTATATCGGAATCAAACGAACTACATATCAAAACGAAGCTCGTAACATGAACTATCTAATAATGGCAATGGTCAAAACCTAGCAGTGAGTTCACGGGTCCTAATGATAAGAACAAAAACAGCCTAAAGTAAATCGGACATTACGACGGCTATGTTTACGCGATTACCCAAATTTAAACCACTCCAAATCATCTCACAATCAACTCACAATCAACATCCCAACCAAACTCCATCCATACTTCAGCATAACAGCCCCAACAACTCCACATTATCAATTTATACTATTCTTAAACATGAATTTAAACTACAGTTAAGTTCATTAATCAACAATCCAAGAATTACCACTCCAAAAACTTCACAAAACCAACTAATCTCTACATTCACAACAAACAAGCCTCTCATGAATTATAACAACAAAACTAAACCTAATTACTCAAATAAAGTTAGGGTTTGGAGGGGTTATATACCTTCCTTGGAGAGTGGAGAATCAAGTAACTAGCTTGGAATCACCCATAAAAGTCCTTATCCAAGCTTAATCTAAACAAAAACTCAAGAACAAAAATTTTAGTTCTTGAAAAACACTATTCACCATCTTCTTCCATGATATTTAGGAAGAGATTGTGAATGATTTAGGAGCTCAAACTTGTAGGATAGCTATATCTATGCATAAGGAGTCTTGGATAATTACCTTGCTAATTAACAAAGCTTGGAACTAGGATTTTGATTTTTCTTTCTTTGGAAAAGAAGAAAAGCCGAGAGATTTGATGAAGAAGATGAAATAATTTTGTGTTTTTGGTGAAAATGAAATGTTTTGGCTTGGTTGGTTGACATTTTGATTTGTTTTATTTTGTTTTATTACCTTTTACCATGGTAACTTTTGTGTGGTTCTAATTCAACCAACAACACACTTTGCTTGGTCATGCTTATGTCACCATGTGATGTCACCCTCCCACCTTTGTCCTCTTCTTATTGGTTTGATGACATCATCCCCACTAACCTCTTTGATTAGCTTTTAATTATTTGACTAATGACCGCTGATCTGTTATACGGTTCGCTTAACTTTCGTTTTCGTTTATCGTTTGAGGGATCATACCCGGGATCTTATTACTTAGGTTCCCTTAACCTGTCTCAATACATTATATTCCTTTTATGATCCTCTCTTAAAATCCTTTTTATCCTGTTACCTTATACTCAATTCTTTCGATATCTGGTGGATTTTTGGGAAAAATCAAAAGGTTCAAATTTGGATTCTGACAATCTTTACATACACTTATATATCATAAAGAGTACTATTACGATCTCAGAATAACAATAAAAGAACCCCTACATAGTGTGGCATGAAAAGTTTTCTTATTCAGCAATATCTGCAAAAACACTATTCATAAGGGTTACAAAAAGTTCAAAATTTTGGGGTTATTACAGTCTCCCCTCCGTAAAAGGATTCCGTCCCGGAATCAAATAGAAAACAAATGGGGGTACTTTTCTAGCATTGCGCTCTCTAGCTCCCAAGTTGATTCTTCCACATTATAATTCTGCCATAGCACTCTGACTAGCTTGATCACTTTGTTCCGAAGCACCTGCTCCTTCTTATCCATAAACTTTACTGGTTTCTCCATGTAAGTCAGATCTGGTTGGATATCCACATGCTCGTACTCCACTATGTATCTGGCATCCCGATGATACTTCCTTAGCATTGACACATGGAACACATTATGAACTTGTTGTAGGTTCGGGGGTAAGGCTAGCTCGTAAGCCAACTTCCCAATCCGTCTTAGTATCTCAAAAGGTCCAATGTATCTTGGGCTTAGTTTTCCTTTCTTTCTGAATCTCATTAACCCTTTCAAAGGGGATACTTTTAGTAGTACTAAGTTCCCTACTCCATACTCCTTGTCCTTTCGGGCTAGGTCTGCATATTTCTTCTGTCTGTCTTGGGCTGCTACCAGCCGTCCTCTGATGAGATCCACTATGTCTTTGGTCCTTTGGACCACTTCGGGTCCGAGCATCTTCCGCTCTCCTACTTCATCCCAGTATAAGGGAGATCGACACCTTCTTCTGTACAGGGCCTCATAAGGCGGCATTCCGATGCTAGCATTAAAGCTATTGTTATAAGAAAATTCGATCAACGACAAGTGATCGTCCCAACTTCCTTTAAAGTCTATTGCACAGACTCTCAACATATCCTCTAGTGTCTGGATGGTCCTTTCACTCTGCCCATCCGTCTGGGGATGGTAAGCGGTACTCATATTTAACTTGGTCCCCGCACATTCTTGAAAGCTCCTCCAAAATCTGGAGTTGAACCTTGACTTTCGTCCTTGGTAAACCGACAACAAAATCCATGGCTATCTGTTCCCATTTCCATTCGGGAATCTCCAGGGGTCGTAAGAGTCCACTGGGTCTCTGGTGCTCTGCCTTTACTCTTTGGCAAGTCAAACATTTGCTTACCCATTCTGCTACGTCCCTCTTCATGTTGGGCCACCAGTAATATTCCTTCAAATCCCTATACATCTTGGTGCTTCCCGGGTGAATGGAATATCTTGAACTATGGCTTTCATCCAAAATCTCATCTTTAAGCTCTTAAACTTTCGGAACCCAAATCCGGTAGGAGTACCTCATTATCCCTTTATCATCTTTCTCAGTATGGATCTCTTCTCCAGTCATTGACTCTCTGCCTTCATTCATTATTTTCTCTTGGCACAATCTGATCTTTTCCAATAACTCTGGCTGCATTGAGATCTCAAACAGCTTTTCAGTTCCGGTTACCTTTACTTCTATTTCCATCCTCTCGAAATCCTTTATTAATTCTTCCGAAGTCATTATCATTCTGAGTCTTTCCTTTCTACTAAGGGCATCAGCCACCATATTGTCTTTCCCCGGATGATAGAGAATCTCACAATCATAGTCCTTGATTAGCTCTAACCATCTCCTCTGGCGCATGTTGAGCTCTTTCTGCGTAAATATGTACTTGAGGCTCTTATGGTCTGTGAAAATCTCGCACTTCTCTCCATACAAGTAGTGCCTCCAAATTTTTAGGGCAAAAACTATTGCTGCGAGCTCAAGGTCATGAGTAGGATATCTAATCTCGTATTCCTTCAGTTGTCTCGATATATACGCAATCACTTTACCGTGCTGCATAAGCACACACCCTAATCCTTTGTGTAACGCGTCACTATATATCACAAAATCTCCTTTTTCGTCTGGCAATGCCAACATCGGGGCCGTTACCAACCTTTTCTTTAATTCCTGAAAACTGTTCTCGCATTTCTCCGTCCATTCAAACTTCTCTGTCTTACGAGTAAGTCGTGTCAAAGGGGCTGCGATCTTCGCAAAGTCTTGTACAAATCTACGATAGTAGCCGGCCAATCCTATGAAACTCCTTACCTCTGTGGGTGTGGTTGGCCTTTCCCAATTGGAGACCGCCTCTATCTTGGAGTGGTAAACCAATACTCCTTCTTTATTGATCACATGTCCTAAAAACTGTACTTCATTCCGCCAGAATTCACACTTCGAGAATTTGGCATATAACTGTTCCTCTCTGAGTATTCCTAGAGCTATCCTCAAATGCTCTGCATGCTCTGCCTCAATCCTTGAGTAGATTAAAATATCATCGATAAAAACTATCACACACTTGTCCAAGTACTTCTTGAATACTCTGTTCATTAAGTCCATGAAAGCCGTTGGGGCGTTGGTTAATCCAAAGGACATTACCAAGAACTCATAGTGCCCATACCTGGTACGAAACGCTGTCTTGGGAATATCTTCGGGTTTAATCTTTAGTTGGTGATATCCAGTTCTCAGGTCAATCTTGGAAAAATAAACAGCATCCTTTAGCTGGTCGAACAGATCATCTATTCTAGGTAACGGGTACCTGTTCTTTATGGTTAGCTTGTTCAACTCTCGATAGTCGATACACAGCCTCATGCTCCCATCCTTCTTCTTAACAAATAACACTGGTGCTCCCCACGGAGACATGTTGGGTCTTATCAAACCCTTATCCAAAAGTTCCTGCAATTGGGTAGCTAATTCCTTCATTTCTAATGGGGCTAACCGGTAAGGTGCTTTTGAAACTGGCGCCGTCCCGGGGGCCAACTCAATAACAAATTCAATCACTCTATCGGTGGTAATCTCGGAAGGTCTTGTGGGAATACGTCTTCAAATTCGTTGACTACCGGAATATCTTTTAAGTTGGGCACCTCCTTCTGCGTGTCCATCACATAGGCTAGGTAAGCCTCATTTCCTTTTCGTAGCATCCTTCTGGCCTGGGCTATAGTCAAAAATTTCTGCGTCTGCCTCTTTCCTCTAAATATGACTTCTTTCTTTCCTGGGATATTTAACTTAACTTTCTTCCCCTTACAGTCTATCTGAGCATCATTGCTAGATAGCCAGTCCATTCCCAAAATTACATCAAACTCCCCTAATTTAAAAGGAATCAGATCAACACTAAAAGATTGCTCCCCTATGCCTAACTCACAGGCGGGGTGAATCTGGTTAACAGAAATAATTTCATGATTGGCTATTTCTACTTGTAAGGGTTCTATCAAGGGTTCAGCCTTAAGTCTTAATTTACGCGTAAGGTCCTTTGATATAAAAGATTTAGTTACTCCCGAATCAAATAAAAGTTTGCACTGACTGAATTTAGAGAAAGGGTACCTGCTATCACATCTGAGTCTTTCATAGCATCCTGGACTGTCATGTTGAAAGTCCTCGCAGTAGGTGGCTTATTGGAGGCAGCCCTTCTGGCTCCTGAAGCTGCTGGTTTGTTCATTGGGCATTCCTTCTTCCAATAACCCGGGCGTCCACACTGATGACAAGTTGTGGTTGGAATGATGGCAGGGGCTGACGAAGGGCATTTGTGGGAATAGTGGCCCACTTGCCCACACTTAAAGCAGGTTACTGGCTTTCCCTTACATTCCCCAGAATGCATCCTTCCACAAGTGTTACAGGCTGGCAATGGGGGTCGAGACTGGTTGGAATAAAACATTCTTGACTTCTGGCCACTCTAGCTCACATTCACACTCATTGGCTACTTAAACCCAGTGTTCTTTCCCGGTAGGGATACTGCTCCTCGATTAAATCTAGTTAGGAAGCTCCTTCCTGCGGAACCTCTACCCATGCTCATGCTTTTCCTCTTTATTCCCTTCTTCTCTCTTTCCTTCTGCATCTGTTCACTTCCGGCTTCTACAATTATTGTTTTTTGCACCAGAGTGGCATAATCAGTACGCTCAAGGATTGCCACCCTATTCTGAATCCACGGTTTCAGTCCCTGCTGAAACCTCCTAGCTTTCTTTTCCTCGGTGCTCACAAACTCCGGCACGAACCTTGATAACTCAGTAAATTTTGCTTCGTACTCTGCTACGGATAAGTTATTCTGCTTTAGCTCCAAGAACTTGAGCTCCATCTGGTTCTCCATAAACCTCGGGAAATACTTTCCCAAAAATAACTGACTGAACCTCTCCCAGGTTATGATAGCATCTGTCTCCATGTTTTTCTTGGCCTCCCACCAGTAGTTAGCCTCTCCTTTCAGCAGGTAGGTAGCAAATACAGTCTTCTATGCCTCATCGATACTCAGAATCTTAAAGGATTTTTCCATTTCCTTTAACCATGCCCTTGCCTCAACTGGGTCGGCTGATCCGTGGAACTCAGGGGGCTTAAGGGACTTAAAAGCCCTGAAAGAGTTTACCACATCATTGTTATTTCCTTGAGGGGGTGGGTTGGGTTGTCGTTCCAAGTTCTGCCTTAGTAGTTGCATGAACTGGCCCATGGGATCCATGCCTGGGTTTGGTACTGGTTGCTCAACCTCAGTTTCTCCTTCCTCAGCCTCTATCTCAAATCCCTCAACATCATATGTTTCCTTCTCCTCTTCATACAGGGAGTCATCCTATTCAACATAATCCTCGTCTTCCTCTTCACTGTGTTCCTGGTTCCTATCGTCCTGGTTATGGCTTCCCTGGTCCTCAGATCCAGGGTTCGCCCTAGTTCCAATCTTTCTTGGCGGCATGATACTGATAATAAAAAAATTATTGGGAAATTCAACATTAGGTCACAATCATACACAACATTGTGCCTTGCACAGCTCTATAATGGGGAGAATGTATCTCGCAGTTCTATTATTTTATGACAGTTCTAATAAGAAGTGCAGTAATAATAATGATAAAAAACAGTGATCTCGCCTCCCGGTGATAAGCTGGAGGAAGGTGACCTGCCAACATTCAAAAAATGAGTAAATCTTTAAGAGATATTTATATAATGAGTTTATTTCTCTTCTATTTTTCTATCTCCCATTTTATCCAATCCGTAGGAATCAATAGAAAAGGCAGATCTGGTCAAAAGTACAACAATGCTACAGCCATCTGTCCCAAAAGTGATACACAAGAGTCAATCTGTCTAGTCAGAAAAAGGGATCTTATATACAAGTCAACTATCCTGGAAAATTGGCTCTTACTAAGGCCTCGACTAACTAGACAACTAGACTATCTAATCGTAAGTCCTGAATCACACACCGGAGCGGGTCAGCTCCCATACCCTTTCCATCGCACGACGGAAGATATAGTCGGCCTGCCGCCTGGAGATCCTATCATGCCTGTCCCCCTGGAGAGATCGGAGTCTCGCTCGAGACGTGAGATCTATCTCCGTCAGCTCCCTCCTCAAGGATCGGGGTATAGCAACCCTAGTCTTATAAGCTCGGGTACGCCTACCCGCCCTCTCCGCATCCAACTACCTCCTGACCTCATCCAGCCGGGCCTCAGCAATAGCCACTCGAGTCCTCAGTACATCCTGAACATAGCCGTGGGCTAACAAAGACTGCCTATGGGCAGGGTCGAGAGGTGGTGAATCCGGAGCCGCTGGGGGTGCCTCTTCAGTCTGCCTAGGCTCGGAAGTATGGGTCTCTGAGCTATCATCATATGGGCTCCAGGATAGTGGTGGAAGGGTAGGAGCTCTGACCACCGGGAGTGAGGGTAAAGGGGTACCAGTGTACACTACCATAGCTCCGACATGCTCCTCACCCACTGGGACCTCATCCGGGTCCTCCTCATCTGAAATAGCAACAACCTCTGTCTCTGACTCCTCTGAGGGGTCCTCCTCATCCTCCTCCATCTCAGGCTCCTCCTGATCCTCGGCATCTAGCAGTGCCTCATCATGCTCACGCTCGAACATCTCAGGGTCCTCTATCTCATGTGCCTACACATTAAATGAGCTAAGTTACTATCATGATACTTATAAGGGTTCCCGTAAGGGTTTTAACTGTCAGCGCTACTTTAAGTAGTCCGACCATGAACTTGGCAAGAGTTCTTATTATCTTTGTGAGTTTATTATTATATCGTCGCATCATCTCTGAGGTTTATAACGCTTAGCTCTGATACCATTTCTGTAACACCCCCAGATCCGGGGTCGGGAATCCGGGTCGTCACGGTCTTTCTTTCCACAATATCACTTCACTTAATTATAATAAATAACCTTATGCTATGACCCCACACTAACACACACCACAACCCGTTATAGTCTCAGAGATGAAATTGAAATAAGTACAAGTTCTTGAATCCACAATTTAAAAGTTATTACAACCCAAAATGATTACTTGATAAATTTACAGTTAATTGCCATTATCTGCCACAAGTTATAATTATACAATATTTGGTTCCCAAAAGTAGAATTCCTGATCTACCAATAGATCTACCTCTGCAGCTATAACAGCTACAACATCAACGAGAAGACGCGGGACGCTTCCCACGCGCTTGCGCTGGGTCTGCTTGAGTCTGGCCATCTTTCCTAATTGTTGTTGTGTGATGAAGAAATGAAACAAGAGTGAGCATTACAGCTCGCAAGATAATATATAGTGTAGACAATAATACAAGTATCTATATGGATAACTTACTAGAATCCTTTATCAAGTGTAAGGTAATTACTTACTGGATATAAGCTTAAATGAAGATGAATTTACCAATTACTTCACTATACTTATACCATTTTTAGAAATCTACTTGAACTACTACTGTTCAAAGTATAATGATTTTCAAAAGGTCATCCCATAGAAGAGACCACAAGTAAAAACTTGAATAGATTCAATCTTTGAAATATTTTTAAAAGAAATGAAGTCTAACTAGACAACTAGACTATCCCATCGTCAGTCCTGAATCACACACCGGAGCGGGTTAGCTCCCATACCCTTTCCATCTCATGACGGAAGATATAGTCGGCCTGCCGCCTGGAGATCCTACCATGCCTGTCCCCCTGGAGCGATCGGAGTCTCGCTCAGGACGTGAGCTCTATCCCCGTCAGCTCCCTCCTCAAGGATCGGGGTATAGCAGCCCTAGTCTCATAAGCTCGGGTACGCCTACCCGCCCTCTCCGCATCCAACTCCCTCCTGACCTCATCCAGCCGGGCCTCAACAACAGCCACTCGGGTCCTCAGTACATCCTGAACATAGTCGTGGGCTAACAAAGACTACCTATGGGCAGGGTCGAGAGGTGGTGAATCCGGAGCCGCTGGGGGTGCCTCCTCAGTCTGCCTAGGCTCGGAAGTATGGGTCTCTGAGCTGTCATCATATGGGCTCTTGGATAGTGGTGGAGGGGTAGGAGCTCTGACCACCGGGAGTGAGGGTAAAGGGGTACCAGTGTACACTACCATAGCTCTGACACGCTCCTCAGCCACTGGGACCTCATCCGGGTCCTCCTCATCTGAAATAGCAACAACCTCTGTCTCTGACTCCTCTGAGGGGTCCTCCTCATCCTCCTCCATCTCAGGCTCCTCCTGATCCTCGACATCTAGCAGTGCCTCATCATGCTCACGCTCGAACATCTCAGGGTCCTCTATCTCATGTGCCTACACATTAAACGAGCTAAGTTACTATCATGATACTTATAAGGGTTCCCGTAAGGGTTTTAACTGTCAGCGCTACTTTAAGTAGTCCGACCATGAACTTGGCAAGAGTTCTTATTATCTTTGTGAGTTTATTTTTATATCGTCGCATCATCTCTGAGGTTTATAACTCTTAGCTCTGATACCATTTCTGTAACACCCCCAGATCCGGGGTCGGGAATCCGGGTCGTCACGGTCTTTCTTTCCACAATATCACTTCACTTAATTATAATAAATAACCTTATGCTATGACCCCACACTAACACACACCACAACCCGTTATAGTCTCAGAGATGAAATTGAAATAAGTACAAGTCCTTGAATCCATAATTTAAAAGTTATTACAACCCAAAATGATTACTTGATAAATTTACAGTTAATTGCCATTATCTGCCACAAGTTATAATTATACAATATTTGGTTCCCAGAAGTAGAATGCCTGATCTACCAATAGATCTACCTCTGCAGCTATAGTAGCTTCAACATCAACGGGAAGACGCAGGACGCTTCCCACGCACTTGCGCTGGGTCTGCTTGAGTCTGGCCATCTTTCCTAACTGTTGTTGTGTGATGAAGAAATGAAGCAAGAGTGAGCATTACAGCTCGCAAGATAATATATAGTGTAGACAATAATACAAGTATCTATATGGATAACTTACTAGAATCCTTTATCAAGTGTAAGGTAATTACTTAATGGCTATAAGCTTAAAAGAAGATGAATTTACCAATTACTTCACTATACTTATACCATTTTTAGAAATCTACTTGAACTACTACTGTTCAAAGTATAATGAGTTTCAAAAGGTCATCCCATAGATGAGACCACAAGTAAAAACTTGAATAGATTCAAAATTTGAAATTTTTTTAAAGGAAATGACGTCTAACTAGACAACTAGACTATCCCATCGTCAGTCCCGAATCACACACCGGAGCGGGTCAGCTCCCATACCCTTTCCATCGCACGACGGAAGATATAGTCGGCCTGCCGCCTGGAGATCCTACTATGCCTGTCCCCCTGGAGCGATCGGAGTCTCGCTCGGGACGTGAGCTCTATCCCCGTCAGCTCCCTCCTCAAGGATCGGGGTATAGCAACCCTAGTCTCATAAGCTCGAGTACGCCTACCCGCCCTCTCCGCATCCAACTCCCTCCTGACCTCATCCAGCCGGGCCTCAGCAACAGCCACTCGGGTCCTCAGTACATCCTGAACATAGCCATGGGCTAACGAAGACTGCCTATGGGCAGGGTCGAGAGGTGGTGAATCTGGAGCCGCTGGGGGTGCCTCCTCAGTCTGCCTAGGCTCGGAAGTATGGGTCTCTGAGCTGTCATCATATGGGCTCCAGGATAGTGGTGGAGGGGTAGGAGCTCTGACCACCGGGAGTGAGGGTAAAGGGGTACCAGTGGACACTACCATAGCTCCGACACTCTCCTCAGCCACTGGGACCTCATCCGGGTCCTCCTCATCTGAAATAGCAACAACCTCTGTCTCTGACTCCTCTGAGGGGTCCTCCTCATCCTCCTCCATCTCAGGCTCCTCCTGATCCTCGACATCTAGCAGTGCCTCATCATGCTCACGCTCGAACATCTCAGGGTCCTCTATCTCATGTGCCTACACATTAAACGAGCTAAGTTACTATCATGATACTTATAAGGGTTCCCGTAAGGGTTTTAACTGTCAGCGCTACTTTAAGTAGTCCGACCATGAACTTCGCAAGAGTTCTTATTATCTTTGTGAGTTTATTATTATATCGTCGCATCATCTCTGAGGTTTATAACGCTTAGCTCTGATACCATTTCAGTAACACCCCCAGATCCGGGGTCGGGAATCCGGGTCGTCACGGTCTTTCTTCCCACAATATCACTTCACTTAATTATAATAAATAACTTTATGCTATGACCCCATACTAACACACACCACAACCCGTTATAGTCTCAGAGATGAAATTGAAATAAGTACAAGTCCTTGAATCCACAATTTAAAGTTATTACAACCCAAAATGATTACTTGATAAATTTACAGTTAATTGCCATTATCTGCCACAAGTTATAATTATACAATATTTGGTTCCCAAAAGTAGAATGCCTGATCTACCAATAGATCTACCTCTGCAGCTATAGCAGCTACAACATCAACGGGAAGACGCGGGACGCTTCCCACGCGCTTGCGCTGGGTCTGCTTGAGTCTGGCCATCTTTCCTAACTGTTGTTGTGTGATGAAGAAATGAAGCAAGAGTGAGCATTGCAGCTCGCAAGATGATATATAGTGTAGCCAATAATACAAGTATCTATATGGATAACTTACTAGAATCCTTTATCAAGTGTAAGGTAATTACTTACTGGATATAAGCTTAAAGGAAGATGAATTTACCAATTACTTCACTATACTTATACCATTTTTAGAAATCTACTTGAACTACTACTGTTCAAAGTATAATGAGTTTCAAAAGGTCATCCCATAGATGAGACCACAAGTTAAAACTTGAATAGATTCAATCTTTGAAATATTTTTAAAGGAAATGAAGTTACGAGATACATCATTCAATGGGAACACCATTAAAACTATTTGACCCTGTCAATGCTTCGGTAACCACCCATTCGTAGCCTTTCGATCGAAATGCTACGAGTAGTGTTGCAGAATTATCCAACTGGATGATGAACTCATTACGGGAGTTTGTCGTGCCAGGAAGACCACTTACGATGATCAGTCGCAGTAGTACAACCCCACCATTTTCTACATGTAGAGGAGAACTTGTCGGATTTACTTGTCAACCGAACACTGGACTCCTAAGGAATGGACCATCTTAGCGGAACTTCCAGGCCATTTGGGCCAATATAATTAGGCTGGGCCGACGCCACTCGACCACTTACGCCACTCCTAGTTCAGATGAAATCCATGACTCTGAAACGTAAAGCTCGTCCCCACTTTCCCCAAATAGAAACTTGTTGATACGGCTCCACCAAGAAGTCGTATCTAGTTGGAAAGGAAAACTCACCGATATTTCCCAGGCGATGCCTGTTAATGGATTAACTTGTTCCAAGAATTTTACTTCCCGAGTATTGGGTAAGTAATCAAAACTCTTTTATCAAAATAGCAACCTGGTTGCGAATATAAAACACACCACAGAGCCGGAACCCTCAGGTTTTGAGCGAATATTTAAATCCCCTTTGAAAGGAAGATTTTAAATATATAAAAAAATGAGTTTTGAGGTCCGCTCTAACTTTTAAAATCATTTTGAAGGCTCGCAAACATTTTTAAGAATGTTTGGAGTAAAGCTGATTTAATGAAATAAATCAGTCCCGATTTATTAGAAAATATCCGAATATTATTATTTAAATAATATTCTCTTAAAGAATAATCTTTATAAAAATAATTGAAGTAGAAGTTGTAAAACTTATACTTGAAATGAATATTAAATAACCAAAGATATACTTATACTAAAATAATATCTTTATTTGAATAATCAAAAGTAAGTTTGATCATCGACACATTATTCTTTAATAAAATAAAGAATATTATTTAATAAATAATCGGAGTCATAAGTCCTCAAATGAATATTCAATAATAATATTCATAAATAAATTAAGCGGAGTCATAAGTCCTCGAATGAATATTTAAAATAATATTCATTAATAAATTAAACGGAGTCATATGTCCTCGAATGAATATTCAAAATAATATTCATTAATAAAATAAAGTTATCGAGTGAACCTTATTTGATTCATAGTTTTAAAAACTATTCCTGTATATATATATATATATATATATATATATATATATATATATATATATATATTATACTCGGGAGCATCGACTCCCGGTTTTAGAAAAATGTTCACCTTTGGGTCCCCTATACTAAGGGTATATGCAAATTACCGCTTATCTCTAGCATAGGTATTATCAACTGAATCAGCAGATATATGTATCAAGAATACGAAACAGGCATGCATATATACCATATCACATGCTACAATATATCGCAAGAATTTGCTAAATAACCATTATGCATCTATCACAAGATAATGCATGTACAAATGTATACATCACAACAACAGTATAACGGATAGAAAACTTGCCTGAGCGACTGGGGGTTACAAATGGCTTGGGACGAGTCTGGTAACCTATAAACAACATATAAGTTGGAATTAAACCAAAGTCACTTATAAATCTATACTTTAACCAATTTAGACTCTAACGCTCGCTTTGCGCTTACTGATTCTCTTAAGTCGCTCGAGTACCCTCGGCTCCACCATTTTTAATAAATTAACCATTACGAGTTTTAAGGCGATTCTTTCGCGAGTGTCTTACCAACTGCCTAATACACTTTACATAATTGTTTCATACTCCAATTAGTCCTTTTAGGTCTTTAACTTATGTTTCAAAGTAAGGTGAGGGGTAATGGTTCGTTTGCGAAATGTCGTTACTTAAAACGGTCGTTTCTCCTAAACCGTACATCAGAATCAAACGAACTACATATCAAAACGAAGCTCGTAACATGAACTATCTAATCATGGAAATGGTCAAAACCTAGCAGTGAGTTCACGGGTCCTAATGTTAAGAACAAAAACAGCCTAAAGTAAATCGGACATTACGACGGTTATGTTTACGCGATTACCCAAATTTAAACCACTCCAAAGCATCTCACAATCAACTCACAATCAACATCCCAACCAAACTCCATCCATACTTCATCATAACAGCCCCAACAACTCCACATTATCAATTTATACTATTCTTAAACATGAATTTAAACTACACTTAAGTTCATTAATCAACAATCCAAGAATTACCACTCCAAAAACTTCACAAAACCAACTAATCTCTACATTCACAACAAACAAGCCTCTCATGAATTATAACAAAAAAACTGAACCTAATTACTCAAATAAAGTTAGGGTTTGGAGGGGTTATACCTTCCTTGGAGAGTGGAGAATCAAGTAACTAGCTTGGAATCACCCTTAAAAGTCCTTATCCAAGCTTAATCTAAACAAAAACTCAAGAACAAAAATTTTAGTTCTAGAAAAATACTATTCACCATCTTCTTCCATGATTTTTAGGAAGAGATTGTGAATGATTTAGGAGCTCAAACTTGTAGGATAGCTATATCTATGCATAAGGAGTCTTGGATAATTACCTTGCTAATTAACAAAGCTTGGAACTAGGATTTTGATTTTTCTTTCTTCGGAAAAGAAGAAAAACCGAGAACTTTGATGAAGAAGATGAAATAATTTTGTGTTTTTGGTGAAAATGAAATGTTTTGGCTTGGTTGGTCGACATTTTGATTTGTTTTGTTTTGTTTTATTACCTTTTACCGTGGTAACTTTTGTGTGGTTCTAATTCAACCAACAACACACTTTGCTTGGTCATGCTTATGTCACCATGTGATGTCACCCTCCCACCTTTGTCCTCTTCTTATTGGTTTGATGACATCATCCCCACTAACCTCTTTTATTAGCTTTTAATTATTTGGCTAATGACCGCTGATCTGTTATACGGTTCGCTTAACTTTCGTTTTCGTTTATCGTTTGAGGGATCATACCCGGGATCTTATTACTTAGGTTCCCTTAACCTTTCTCAATACATTATATTTCTTTTATGATCCTCTCTTAAAATCCTTGAATTTAAATTCTTTTTATCCTGTTACCTTATACTCAATTCTTTCGATATCTGGTGGATTTTTGGGAAAAATCAAAAGGTTAAAATTTGGATTCTGACGATCTTTACATACACTTATATATCATAAAGAGTACTATTACGATCTCAGAATAACAAAAAAAGAATCCCTACATAGTGTGGCATGGAAAGTTTTCTTATTCAGCAATATCAGCAAAAACACTATTCATAAGGGTTACAAAAAGTTCAAAATTTTGGGGTTATTATAGTTAATGAACTTGAATATGCTGAGAGAAGTGTTATAAGAAATTATCTCAGAACAACAACTGATATCAAAAAGATCAGAAATTGAATCCAAGTCAAAGATCTACAACTACTTAAATTCTGAAAGTGTATACAGACTAAAGCTGTTATCGGAAGTTTAAGATGGTAAAGCTATAAGGACTGTAAGTTGTAGTTATCTAGTCAAATTCTCATGCATTTGTACTTAATATTTTTGACATCATCAAATATCTGTTGAACTTGTATATTATGCTAATTTACAAGTTGGGGGAGATTGTTAGATATATTTGTGATGTCATGGCTAATATGATTTGTGTTTAAGTTTTCAGATCTTACTTAACAGGACAAATCAATACTTAACTGGAAATCAGCACTTATACTGAAGACAGAACTTAAGATATCAGAACTTAAGTTATCAGAACTTAAGTTATCAGAAGATATTTATCAGGAGATAATATCAGGACTTAAGGTGACTTTCAGATAAGGCGGGCGGCTGATTGAAAGGAAAGAAGATCGAGACTAAGACAAGAAAAAATATGCATGAAGAAAGAATTCTATGAAGAATAGAATACTTGGAAGAAAAGATAACTAGTTGATATATTTTAGGAAGCATAATTATATTACATAACAATTAGAATATTATCTTGTAACTGTGTAGTATATAAACACAGGCATAGGGTTTACACTATAAGTGTTATCTTAATCGAAGTTATTATTCTTTGTAACCCTAGCAGCTCTCGTGATAATTTGTTCATCACTGAGAGAGGACAGTTTCATATTGTAATAGAGTTTATTTTGTTGAATAAAATCTGTGTTCTGTTACGTGTGTTCTTTAATTCGATTTGATTGTAGTACACACTGTATTCAACCCCCTTCTACAGTGTGTGTGACCTAACAATAAATGTTTATAGTTGACGAACATTGATGTATTTATAAAATCAATTGTGCAGGAATTGTAGCATTTAAAATGATCTTAGTTTGAGAGAAAATACTATCGTAATTCCCTGTTTTTTTATATTGGGCTCTTTATGACAAATCATATTCAATCAACAAGATATGGAAAATTGACCAAAATGATTGAAGTTGAGAATAATTATTAATAGTGATGATAATTAAATATTTCACACCATGGTGTGTGTTAGTTTATAACAGTAATGAAAATTTGGTAATCGGAACATCAAGAATTAACAGTGCTACGACTGTACAAAAAGTGTTAGTAAAATTTGTAGAAAAAAAATAAGTTATAACAAACAATAAAAGTTGTATTTGAATGTGCGTAAACAACATAATGGGTGAATAAAATGGAAATAAGAGTAAACAAATAAGGAGAATGTTAGATATTGAGTGTAGTGAAATTTAACACAGAGGGGGGGGGGTGTTTTTTTGAATTTTAATTAACTTGAAAGTGTTTGGCTTATAATTGAACAAAACATATATGAACTTGTAGTGAGAAAATGTTTAACTGAATAAACACAAATAAATTATCAAAAACTCACTTGATTGTATTAATCAAATTTGTTTTACTATAAATCCGTGTTCTTAGAAATAAGAACTCAGCTACAAATCTTGAGAGAGAATCCAAGATATTTTCTAGATCCGTTTGATACTTCTAAACTTAGGACCTGTGCATATTTTATAGACCAACAATACGAGTTTACAAAATTTGCACTAAAATGTACTAACACAGTTTCTAAAACTATCTTGTCTATTTCCAGTGTTAGCAAATCTGTGCAGAATCTTGTAGGTCTGTGACCCTCCTTTGTCCAGTTAATCTTGGCCCTTCATCTTGAATTCTTCAAACTGCATTTGTAGTCTTTCCAATTCAGTGATAGAACTGTTTGTTGACTGATAATCTTGAATATTGAATTTGTCTGCATTCTGAATTATGAGATAGTTTGTTGAGATCTTTTTTGTTCTATAGAGATGTCACATATCGATAAGTATAATGACTTACAGATATATCTTGAGTTCTCTACATGTGTCTTTGACTTGTTTAGGTCTTCAGTTCTCTACATGTAGAATGACTTGTCGATATCTCCAGTTCTCTACATAGGCTTTTGACTTATCGATATCTCTAGTTCTCTACATGAAGATTTGCTTTGTTGATATCTTTAGATCTCTACATGAAGAAATAAATTGTCGATATCTCTAGTTCTCTACATGTTCTTTTTGACTTGTCGATATCTGAGATCTCTACATGCATATTGACTTATCGATATCTCCTGGGGCTTATCTATAAGTCATTTTGGACTTCTCGACAGACTTCTCAATATCCCTTGATCTGTGACTAGTCGATATATGACTTAGAACATTTTTTTTCTAGAATAACATTTTTCAAATCCAAGCTGCTACACTACTCTCTGAGGCATAATCATGATTTGATCTTCTTCCATAGTTTATTTATTAGCTTGAAGCTGTTCACTGAAAAATCCTCCAGTCTAATCTACTTAACATTTTTATAGACTCAAGTAATACAATTACAGAATACAAGAATTTGTGACTTAGACTTGTTACGTACAGGCATGTCTTGCACAATAATCTCCCCCAATTTGTGTGAAGATTACTTGTTACAAATTCATGCCCGATAACAAGACTAATCCCAAGATAAAATCAAATAAAGTAGACAAACTTACAAAGTACAATTTTCATATATTCTTGCAATTACATTTGGAATTGAGTTTGCATGACTATCTGAACTTCTCATAACCAGGTTCTTTACTAATTAGATCCTTGAGTTTGACTAAAATTTCAAGTTCTTCAATTATCTCAGTTCCTTTTAGAGCTTCCACCAATTTGAGCCATTCTTCCAATGAGTAACTGTTAGATATATTTGTGATGTCATGTCTAATCTGATTTGTTTAGTTTCAGAACTTATTATCAGAAATTAACTGGAAATCAGAACTTACTGAAGACAGGAAGTTATCAGAACTTAAGCCATCATGACTTGCATCAGTACTTAAGTGCGAATACACTTCAGGGATGAAAAGCGACTAATTTACAGGAGAGGATCTGGATTAAACAAAATAAGATATGCTTGGAGAGTTGTATAGCTAAAGGACTACAATAGATAATCTCTGATTGATGTATTTTAGGAAATAGAACATATTATATCAATTAGGAGATTTCTTGTAATTGTGTAGTATATAAACACATATTAGGGTTTACACTATAAGTGTTATCATTCACGAGAATATTATTTATTGTAACCCTAGCAGCTCTTAGCGATATCATACATCACTGAGAGAGTAGATTAAACCTACTGTAACAGGGTTTGATATATTGAATAAACTTGTTTTCTGTTACATACTTGTGTTTATAATCAAATTGATTATGGATACTATATTCAACCCCCTTCTATAATATCATTAAGGCCTAACAGTAACTGTCAATCAGGCTGATCATGTACCTTTATAATATGCGAGTCTTTATATTTAGAAATACACCATTTGCAGACACCCTGCTCAACCCCTTTGCATTCAATTCATTAGACCTTTGCTCAAACATTTCAATCTCCTTAGCATATTTTCTTTCACTTTCCTCCCCTTTAGCCTTTTTCCTTGCATGCCTTATATTTTTCTCTCTCAACCTCTCAGCCAACATAGCCTTCCTCATCCTTGTAAACGAGTTCCTTGTATTCATCGAACTTATTACTCTCTCCAATTATACAGTTGAAAACGTCTCAATAACTTCGCTATTTAGCAAAATGAAGGTGTCATCTTTGTAGTAGATCCTGACTTCTCTTAAAGTAACAACACATACTTTGACTAGCTTCTCAGCTAACTGTGTGTGATAATCATTATGATATGCTTTCAGAAATTGGTAGAAAGTTATCTTGATTGAAATAATTCCAAAGTGCACCAGCTTCAGTTTTGAATTTTTCTTGGCTTTCTTCCTGCAGTCTTGAAGTGAGTTCTACTTAGAAGTTTGAATGAAGGTGGTTTAGATATTTTCTTTAGTGAGGTTTGGCTAGATGTGATTGAGATTTTGAGTAGAGAGTTTGTAGTTGGCTTGAATAGGTACTTGGGCTTAAGGGTTTGGATAGTTTGAGATTGTGTTTGGATGAGTTTTTATGTTCGGGTTGGTAGAGATTTTTGATATTTGGATTTCTGGTGCTGTCTGTATCTTCTTCCCTTCATCTCCATCTTTCTTCTTTTTCTTGCCTTTATCCTTCCCTTTATTCTCTTCTTTACTCTTCTTTTTGTCATCCACCTTGCTACCACTTGTTTTACTAGAATGACTTGGATTTGAGCTAGAAGATTTATGCTCATTTTTCTTCTACTCATCATCATTCAAATCATCTTTTGTATTGATCTGAGTTCTAGGTAGCATGACTTCAACATTCTTGAAGTACTTAGCAATAATCTTCAACATCTACAAATCTTCAAATGTCTTGATTTTCTTTTTCTTTAAATCAGTTTCCAAGATCATCAACAACTTTTTGTTCCCCATGATATAGTGTTTGGGAATTTGGAAGTGATTGCACCTTTTGGTGTTAGGATAAATGTAGGCCACTCCCTTGCTTGACTGTAGGTAGGCTTCATGAAATGCACCTACTTGACCCCTTTAAGCTCAGTAAGCAGGAGAGTGTCCTCTGGAATCACCATATTCACCTTTTTGATAAGATGTCTAGCTCAAATGCTCTTCTTAATTATAAGAAAGAAAGAGACACATGCATACATCTGTTCACCCCTGAGTCATTGACATTGACAATCACCCTATTTTCCATGCAGCTTTTTCTAGTCACCAACACCACTCTCAGAAAATTGATATTTTTATCCACAACCTTCTTTTATGTAAAATGGTTGAAATTTAGATTGACTCTAAGGGCTTCTAGAAGTTCATCAAATTCCTTGTCAAGGCAAGGTCCCTCAGATGCCATCTTGAGTCTATCCAAAATAACATCATCTTTACTTTGACTTGAAATTTTGCTGGATTTTAGCTTGAACTCCATCTCCCCCTTAGTCTTGATAACAGGCATAGTTGAAGGTTGAGGGATTCGGGTCCTTACTTGTTGGGGTATTTCCTGATGGGGCGCATTCAAGGCACCCATAATAGCTCCCAGTGATACTGAATTTTGCATCTATAAGTATTTGTGGGAGTCTATAAGGGACTTGATATCCTGTTGTTGACTTTGAAGAAGAGAGGTAAGTTGTGAGACTTGATTTGACAATGATGTGTTGGAGGCTTGGAGATCTGTTGCTGTTGAAGAGACTAAATTTATAAATTTGTTGGAGTAGAAAGAGCTGGCTGTGAGCTTGATGCGAAATAAGTGCCAAGTGAGTTCTGTACTGCAGTCCTTATCTCCTCTATACCCAAATCAGAAGGCTCATATCTAGCAGACTATAACTGATCCAATTTGACCCTTGTGTCATTGTTGTTGGTGATTTGTGTGTAGATCACATCATGCAAAGCTATAAATGATTCCCTAAGCTTCTTGATGCTGTCTTCAGCTGGTGTAAGAGAGAGAGAGATTGGAGCTTATCTGAGAATCTTATGTACTTGGTCTTCATGTCATTTAGAGTTGACATCAATTCAGCTATTCTGTTGTTCACTATTTCCTTGACTTGACTTTGATGTCCATCCAGATTCCTTTTAATGGCCTTTTTAATGAAGTTGAAATTCTTGAGTTGAGCCTTGTAGATCTCTGTAATGGCATCATATACTTGTTGGGGAGTGAGTACCTTGGAATTACTTCCAAGTATGGTTAGGTACTCCTCCCTGAATTTTCCAATGCTTCCTCCATATTGATGGAATATGATTTGGAGAGCCAAACATCTATATTTTCATCTATATCAGCTTCATCCATAATCTCCTCCTGCTGTTTCTCTACCTCTTCCCTATAAGTGAGAAAGATTGCATGGTAATCTTGATTTAACATATTGGAGGTGATCAGTTGCTGAGCAATATTTGCAAAACCTTCTATCTAATCTACCAACATTTCATCCACTGTTTGGGTTGGTGTTTGAGAGTCTTGCAACCATTGGGATAAGATGTGTGGTGAGTATGTAGAGGTTGAGGGTTAGTTTGAAGTGTTTGAGGTTGATGGAATAGAGGTTGAAACTATACCTATAACAGGTGTCACAGTTGAACTCACAGTGGGAACTGTGGTTATGACAATATGTTGTTCACTAGTAGAGTGAACCTCCATTGGAATTGGAGTGGATTTGACCAGGTTACTGTCATGTACCATGGCCTCAAACCCTTGTCCCTCTTGCAAGAGACTGGCACTTGAATGTGCTTGTGTACTTGCCTCATGTTAGGAATATGTTGTAGTCTTGATGATAATTTACAAAAATATCTTAAGTAGATTTATTTATTTTCTTTTATAGCCTTCAACGGATAACCTCCTATACGTTGAAGGAGTAACTTATATTAATAAATATGTAGCATATTCTGTAAAATAGAATAGCTGAAGGATTTGGTAGTAATTGTAGTTTCTAAGTCATGTTGGCTACTAGCAAGATATGCAAAATAGGTGGGCTAAGTGTAAATATAAAAGGCCTTGTAATTTTGTATATGTGAAAGTGTATCAACTGCTAAGGAAACAACTTCAACTGCTAATATACAAATCTTCAACGAATGATTCTACAAGCTTAGCGGATAACTCATATTCCCTCAATGGATAAGCCAGTCAAGCCTTCACCGGATAACATATAAAGTTGTCAACGAATATTATCGAGAAAGCTTCAACGGATGACACCATTATAGTGTCAAAGGATAACATCTAAAAAGCTTCAATAGGTAATCAACCAGATAGCAGTTGATAGGGACTTAAAAGAAGCTGACAGAGTCACATGGATTGATAGTGCATAAAAGGAATGTGACAGCCTGATTGCAGGTGTTTGAAGAAAATGAAGCAATTCTATTTCTATGCAAGATAAACTCGTTCAAAGATGCTGGATCTAGCTTGGATTGCACTGAATAGAGAAATGAAGAAACATGTGAATGGACCTAGCTGATAGAAATATATTTTTGTCTTATTGTACGTGTAACTTGGTGAATATATAAACCAAGTGTAGCAAGTAACTTAGAACTAACAAACCAAATAGAACAACAAGTAGAAAGTAAGCTGTATCTTTAGTACTCTCAAGTTCTAAGTTCAAAGATTACTTGTAAGCAACTGTGTGCATTCTTGTATCACATAGATTTCTTCAATATATACATCTCTGGTGGAAAGACAAATCCACCAGAAAGTTTTTAAACTTGTGTTTATTTACTTTGTGTTAGTTGAATACTTTTCAAGTCTTATTTTCACTCTTGCATATTCAAAACAGAGTTGTATATTTAAGAAAAAATTGTTCAAAAAATAAAAAAAACCAGAATTTCATTCAACCTCCCTTCTGTAATTCTGTTGTTGTATTGTTAGGAAATAACAATTGGTATCAGAGCAAGCTCTTAACATACAAAGAGTTTAAAGATCAAAGCAATCAAACAACATAAGCAGGAAGGATGTTGGAGTAAAGATTCCAATTCTGGACAAAGACAACTATCATAACTTAAAAGTGAAGATACACCTTCATCTATTCTCTCAAGATGAAATCTATGTCAACTGCATAGAGAATGGACCTCATGTTCCTCGAAGAACTGCAACAGAAGCTGGTGAATCTACTAAAAATGAACAAACTGTTCCAAAGCCCAAATCAGAATGGACTGATGAAGATATTGAAGCAGTGCATAAAGAAAAAAAAGGCTATGAACATATTGTTCAGTGGTCTTGATCAAGACATGTTTGAAAATGTCATAAATTGCAAAACTGCTATGTTAGGTCACACAACACTGTAAAAGGGGGTTGAATACAGTGTTATTATAATCAAATCGATCTTGAACACAAGTAATAGTAAATAGATATATTCAATATAATAAACTCTGTTACAATGGAACTGTCCTCTCTCAGTGATGAACAAATATCACTAAGAGCTGCTAGGTTACAATGTATAATCTTCTCGATAATGATAACACATATAGTGTAAACCCGAAGTCTGTGTTTATATAGTACATAATTACAAGATAACTTCTAATCGATATGGAATATAATTCTATCTCCTAATTATCAATCAGATATCTTCTACAAGTCTTCCAGTCTTCTAACTCTTTCTGTGCATATCTTCTTTTATTTTAGTATCGATCTTCTATTGTAAATCAACTTCCTTCCTTAATTGTAAGTCCTCCCGCACTTAAGTTCTGATATGACCTTAAGTTCTGATATGAAGTTCTGACTTCCAGTAAGTCCTGATTCCAGTAAGTCCTGATTTGTCATGTTGTTAAGTTCTGAAAACTAAACACAAATCATATTAGACATGACATCTCAAATATATCCAACAATCCCCCCCAACTTGTAAATTATGCAAAATATACAAGTCAATAGATTTGATGATGTCAAAAACATTTAAGTACAAATGCAATAAGAGTTTAACTAGATAACTAACTACAACTTAAAGTCCTTGTAGCTTTTACCAATCTCACTGAGTAAATCTGAATCCATAATGATTTTTGACAAAGTATGATATCAGCTTTTCTTCTTTAATCCTCAGGACTTGAGAGAGTGTAGTCTTGACTTGCTTCATCTCTTCATTCTGACTTCCAATCTGATAGATTGCAGTCCTTAAAGCAGATATATGATTTCTTTCTAAACCATCATTCAGTCTTATTAGCGTAGGATGAAAAGAATCTTCATTGTAGCACATACATTTCTTCTTCAGTATCTCTTCAAGCTTAGCATAATTCTTCTTCATTGGAATTTCACTTCCATCATCTTCAACAATATTAGGAATGAATTCTGTAACTCTTGAACCAGAAATTCTTGCTTTATCTCTGATGGTCTTCAATATGAACTTTGACCATTTCCTGGTAATATCAGACTTTACCTCTAAAAGGTAATGAAAGAATTGAAGTTCTTTCAGTGATTTGTTTAGCACATCTGATTCTGTCATTTGATATGTCCTTCCATCTTCAAGAAATAGAATAAGATTTCCTTTCACATTGTGCTTGTTATGAGCATCCAGTACAACTTGAATAGAAATAACCTTATTAAGATGTTTCTGTGTAACATTTTCAAGCGGTCTGTCAGTCAATAAAAATGGATCTCTAGTAGCAACTCCAACTCCTGTTTTAATCTTTGCTTCATCAGAACCTAGTACATCCTTGTCTTTTGGTTCTCTAGCATTTAACCCAATAGTCATGAAAGTAGACAACAATTGTCTTTGCTTTGGATCTGATGGTTTAACATTTTTCCATAGAAATTATCAGCTACTTCCATTTTGTCTAAATCAACTTGAGCACTGTCAGAGGTTGACTTGATGACTTTATCAGAACTTGTTGTTTCAGTTATAGCTTGCTGTTCTTGACTCTGAACAACTTGAGCCTTGTCAGAGGTTGTCTTTGATTCTTCAGAAATCTTCTTTCTTTTCAGAGTTTGAACATCTTTATCTTCAACAAGAATATCATCAGTACTTTGAACCATTTTGCACACTGGCTTTATCAGAATTTGAGGAATTTTCATCTCCAGTGGCTTGATTGGTTCATCAACTTTTCCTTTACCTTTGTCTTTGGGATCAATCTCAGTATGTGATCTAGTCTTGGCTTTAGATGCCTCAGTTTGTGACTTCTCCTTGATCACAATGCCTTTTTCCTTAGGCATTGGAGGTTTCTTTGCAATAGAAGCTTTTGGCTTTAGATTTTTCTTTTCAGATTTAAATCTAGCTTCTTCCTCCTTGAGATTTTCTAAATCCATTCCTGGATTATGTTTCATAAACAATCTTCTAGCAATTTCTTCATCAAGTGTCTGAATCTTGGGATCCTTGTAGTAGACAGTAGTCTGCTTTCCCTTGAGCTTCAGAGTTTGCATGAACTTTTGAGAATCTTGACTTCCACCTTGTATCAGAACATCAGGCGTTATCAGACTTTGCTCATCAGAACTTGATATCAGATTTTGAGTTTCAGTACTTGCTATTAGATTTTGAGTTTGAGCAGCTTCAGAACTTGCCTTCTTTTGAGTAGAAGATTTGCTTGCATCAGTACTTAGTTTCCTTGAAGAAACCTTGCTGCTCTGCCCTTTACTTTGATCTTGACCTCCACCCTTGCTAGGGTTTCCCTGGTCATCAGCTTCATCATCTTTTTTCTTCAGAAATTGATCATTTGAGCATTTGGACTTAACTATCTTCTCCCCCTTTTTGGCATCATTTGATAGTAGGAGTGAGAGAAGAAGTTCTACTGAAGATTGAATATCATTCAATTGAGCCTATTGAGAAGCTTGATTTTCCGAACCTCAGAAATTTGGGCCTGTTGCTTCTCTTGAGTTTTCTCAATTGCTTCTACCTTTTCAGAAATAGGTCGGATAAACCTCTTTTTGTCAAGCTTGGTCTCCATTTCTAGCTTATCAGTTTTTTCTAGAAGCTTATCAACCATATCTTGAGTTTCACAGTGTAGACCTAGAAGATTCTTGGTAGATAGAGCAGTGATCTTGAGCTGTGTCTTGACATCAGAATTTATCACAAGCTCATCAGCTTTAGCAATGTGCTCTGTCAGAACTTTAGAGCTTGGAATGAAATCAGTTTCATTCCACTTCTTGGTCCACTCTACACCTCTGTGAGTATCCTCCCAAGGAACAAGTGTAGCTTGCTTTACAAACTTCTTAACCAATGCTTCCTTTCCCAGAATGGGAGCTGGAGTATCAACAGAAACACTGTCTTCAAAACTTGAAGAAGATTCATCATGTTCTGACAGCACTACAGTGTGTGATGCAACTGGAGATTCAGCAACAACTTCATCTAAATTCTGAGCATCAGAATTTATCTCCAGATTTGGTGTAGATGGTATCTCAGCATCAGCATTTAAGATAGGAGAATGAGTTGGAGATTGCTGAGTTTCTGTTGGTGGAGCTTCCAGATGAAGAACATTGGGTATATTCAGATTATGAATATCTATTTCAGAATTTGTAGCTTGTTCTTCAGCATCATCTGTAGCTTTAATAGGAGAGATGGGAGGTGTTACCACTGTATCAATAACAGTGTCTTGGTTTTTAGTTGTAGGTGGCAGAGATTCAATGATAATTGACTCTTTTGAGATCAGAGATTCCTGATCTCCTTCCTCAGCTTAAGTTGTATCCTCAGATATAAGCTTAGCATTATACCTCTTGGCCCTCATTTTCTTCAATCTCCTTGCCAATGAAGGAGTTGCTTTAGCAGCAAAATTTACTGATCTATTTCTCTTCAAAGTATCAGAACTTTGAGATGCAATTTCTTTCTGAGAAGTATCATTCTTAGCTTCAACTGTCACAGGTTCTGATGCATGAACTCGTGCTTCCTCTTCACTATCAGATTCATCCCTGAGAATCATTTTTCTTCTCTTTTATGGAGGCTGAGGAACAGACTTTGTCCTTTTTGTCCTAGAAGGTAAAGGTCTGATAGTATGTGCTGATGGTTGAGGTTGAGATGTTTGTGATGGTTTGAAATATGTCCTGATGGTAGGATGTGGTTATGATTAAGAAGTGGTTGGTTGTGTAGTGGTTGGAGGTTCTGATGGTTGAGGTTCGGATGGTTGGACATCAGGATATAGTGCAGTGTATATAACCGGATCATAGTTTATTAAGGCTTGTTTGACTGAAAAGGGAATTTGTAGGGGTCTCAACATAGCCTTCTTATTATCAGTAGATAATAAGTCATTAAAAGCTCTTTTAGCTAGTCTGAATGGTGAAATGGACTCACTAGCTAATTGGGGCTTATCAGAACAACAAAAACTATAAATAAGCTGACATAATCTAGCAAAGTAAACTGTATTCCTATCTTCTGTCATCCTATCCCCAATAAAGCCTAAAATAGCACTTGCATAATCAAAATCAGTTTGATTAATGAGAGCATACCCGATTTGTTGACTGAGAATTGGGATTGCATCAAAATTAGAACATTTATTTGCAAAAGCCTTTATGATGTAGTCAAAGAAGAAACTCCATTCCCTCCTTATATTGGATCTCTTCAATTGACTCAGCTTTGCCAATGTCTTTTCATACCCCAGACTGGCCATTAGCTGTTGAAGAACTGGCTCCTCAATAGTTGTATAAGTGCAGTTTTCAGGAAATTGCAGTGCTTGGCGTACTGTTGCCACCGTCACTACATGCTCATCCTACCATGTTGAAAAGATGATACTTGAGGACCCATGATCACCACCATCATAATATGCGCCACTTCTCCAAAACTCCAGCACTTGAGTTCCAGAGATTATTTCAGGTTGGGTCAAAGCATACCCAATATCAGAGTGAGCAATGAAGTCCTGAATAAAGTGAAGTTCCGATGGAGCTTCATCCTTGCTAAGAATGGCCAAGTAATTGTTGGGGATAAACTTCTCTCCATTGAAAATAATGTCTTTTGGTGCCATTTCTGTAAGAAATAAGTGAGAAAATATATTGTGCATAAGGTGTTTGATAAAAGTCCTATATGAAAAAGTTTCAGAGAATATTGGAGAGAGAGAGAGAATAAGAGAGATTAAGAATAAAAAAGTAGATAAAATATTAGAAAATCTTTTAACTCCCATACATATACTCTCTCCACTAAACAATGCTTTTTAGAAGTAAAACTGACACATGTACACCTGTCAGGCAGTAAATAGTTAAAGCAGAGTTAGTGGGCACGAGAAATAAGCAATAATTAACGTGCACATGCAGTTTTTCAAGACAAACACGTTTACCACTAACCCAAATGACTGTGACTGTTTTTATCTCACCTAATTATATTCAGATTAAATATGACTATTTTAGTATTTACCATAAATATGTCAAGTAAAGAATAATGCCACGTAAGCATCAGAGTTTCCATCAGGATTTAATATCAGTACTTGACTATTATCAGATTTTAACAGTCATCAGAATATGGCTTATCAACTCAAAAAATGAATATCTTTTTCTGTGATTCTTTATACAAATACTGACTTGATTCTTCAGAGTTTAATCATCAGAACTTCCATCAGAACTTGTCCTTAGAATTTATGCAAATGACACTTAACTGTTTGTCAGAAATAACTTAATCACCACAGTAATTTTCATCATTCATATGGAGTGAGAGTGTGTGCATTAGCAGAATATCAGATAAAGATTAAAGTCTGATAAACTTCAGTACATCTTAGAAATAAGGCATAACTAAGAAAAGTGCTTAAAATCTGTCATTAATAATGAAGTCTACTATAGGATAAATTTGTGCATGAGTCCACCTCCACTATTTGTGCTTATTTTATGCATCTTTTAGAATTCTTTTTCATAGTGGCTCCTCAGTGTAAGTGAGTCACAACTGCTTATCAAAATTTATGCTATTATCAGAGTATTTTTCCAGTAATCAGAGAATGTTAAAAGTCACCAAGAAAAATTTATTTGCTTTTCTAATTTATATTACTTAATACCAGCAATGCACTTGGATCTTCCCTTCCACATATTTACTCTAGATCTCAAAGGAGTACCCGACTTTAATTTTCTTTTCTTTTCTTTTTCTTCAGATAAGTGAGGCTTATCAATATTTAGTTCATCCTTAAGATTTACTGACATCGGAATTTGACAGATAAGAGGCAAGAATCTAGTTTGTGACTTAGTAATAAGATACACAAAGTAAATTTGACTAAGCTCAAAATCAGAATTTGCTTGTGTTAATGAATTTCCACGTAAACAACTAATTCAGGCATGGGATTTCTAGTATGTCAAAGACTACTAGGTCAGCATCTAGCACGGTATCCTCATTGGATTGAATAGTCACAGAACATTCAAATCACTATAAAAGTATATTGATCCACATCAGATAACAATCAGTATTTAATGTATTTCAATTTAAGTACAGATTACATGAAGATAAGACAATCTGTAAACACTGATCATAAAGTATGATGTATGAGAACAAAAACTAAGCAGATTTAGAGAAAGAACCTAAAACTATTCCAAGTTCATTTACCAGTCTTGTAAAAGTAGCTTCACATAGTGGTTTTGTGAAGATATATGCTAGTTGTTGATCCGTTGGAACAAAATGCAATTCCACTGTACCTTCCATCACATGTCCCCTTATGAAATGGTACCTAATGCTGATGTGCTTTGTCATTGAGTTTGAACTGGATTACCTGTCATAGCAATAGCACTTTGATTATCATAGTAAATAGGTATTTTAGAAAATTCTAACCCATAATCCAGTAACTGATTCTTCATCCAAAAAATCTTTGCACAACAGCTTCCTGCAACAATATATTCTGCTTCTGCAGTTGATGTGGAAATTGATTTCTGTTTCTTGCTAAACCAAGAAACTAATATGCCTCCAAGAAATTGGCAGCTTCCACTAGTGCTTTTCCTGTCTATTTTGCATCCTGCAAAATCTGCATATGAGTAACCTATTAGCTTAAAATCTGATTCTCTAGGATACCACAATCCTAGATCAGCTGTACCCTTGAGGTACTTGAAAATTCTTTTCACAGCTATTAGATGAGTTTCTCTTGGATCAGCCTGAAATCTTGCACAAAGACATGTAACATACATGATATCAGGTCTACTTGCAGTTAAATAGAGTAAAGAGCCAATCATACCTCTGTAGTTAGTAATATCTACTGATGAACCAGTATCTTTATCTAACTTGGTTGCAGTAGCCATGGGAGTGGATGCAGTTGAACAGTCTTGCATTCCAAATTTCTTGAGTAAATTTCTGGTGTACTTGGATTGACATATAAAAGTACCTTCTTCATTTTGCCTGACTTGAAGTCCCAGAAAATAACTAAGTTCTCCCATCATACTTATTTGATATCTTGACTGTATTAGCTTTACAAACCTTTCACAGAGTTTGGCATTTGTAGAACCAAATATGATATCATCAACATATATCTGTACCAAAAGTAAGTCCTTTCCATGGTTGAGGTAGAACAGTGTTTTATCAATTGTGCCTCTGTGAAATCCACTTTCCAGAAGGAATTGAGCTAAATTCTCATACCATGCTCTAGGAGCTTGCTTAAGGCCATAAAGTGCTTTGTCAAGCCTGTAGACATGATTTGAAAGTTTTGAATCTACAAAGCCTGGAGGTTGTTCAATATACACCTCTTCTTGTAATTCTCCATTGAGAAAAGCACTTTTCACATCCATTTGAAAGTCTTTAAACTTTTTGTGAGCAGCATAAGCCAAAAAGATTCTTATGGCTTCCAATCTAGCAACTGGTACAAATGTTTCATCATAATCAATACTGTAACAACCCCAAAAATTTTAGACTTTTTGTAAACCTTATGAATAGTGATTTTGCTGATTATGCTGAATAAGAAAACTTTTCATGCCACACAATATAGTAGTTCTTTTATGGATATTCTGAGGTCTTATTAGTACTCTATATGGTATATAAGTGTATGTAAAGATCGTCAGAATCCAAATCCGAACACTTTGATTTTTCCCGAAAATCCACCAGATACCGAAAGAATTGAGTATACGGTAACAGGATAAAAATGATTTAAATTCAAGGATTATAAGAGGGGATCATAAAAGGAATATAATATATTGAGAAAGGTTAAGGGAACCCAAGTAATAAAATCCCGGGTATGATCCTTCAAACGATAAACGAGAACGAAAGTTAAGCGAACCGTATAACAGATCAGCGATCATTAGCCAAGTAATTAGGAGTTAATCAAAGAGGTTAATAATGATGATGTCATCACACCAACAAGAAGAAGACAAGTGTGGGAAGATGACATAAGTGGATGACATAAGCATGGCCAAATGGGAAGGATTTGTTGGTTGATTATAAGCCACACAATTTTTACCATGGTAACAATTTAATTAAACAAACAAACGGAAGTAACCAAGCTAAACACCACACAAACCATTTAATCAAACTAGAAACATTTTTACTTCACTTTTTCTTCCCTTGCTCTCGGCCAAAACCAGAGCAGCAACTTAAAACTACCATATCTCCTTCAATACTCCCTGAAATGTTGTGTTCTATAGCTCGTTGGAAAGGTATTGAGATGACCTACAACTCTTGTTCACAAGTACAGTCCAAATAGGCATGGTAAGACCCTTATTTTTACAGTTCTTTAAATCAGACTTTTAGAAACTTCAAAACCTAACTTTGTATTCTTGATTTCTTTGGAAATATCAAGCTTGTAGGAGGTTAGATTAAGGCTTCCTAAGGCTTCCTAGCAACTTAACATCTACCAAGGAAGGTATCAACTTCAAACCCTAGCTTTGATTTTATGATTCCATTAAGTTTTATTGAAGCATTGTTAGTATTAAGGCTTGATCTTTGATTATAAGTAGTTTTGGTGGATTTGTATTGGTTTTGAATATTGGGTCTTTGATTGGTTGGATAAATTGGGAAAACTTGGAGTTGGGGACTGAGTTTGTAGTATGATGGTTGAATATTGTTTTATTGGTGGTTGTGAGTGAATTGATGATAATTTAGAGTGTTAATTAAATTGGAAATCGCGTAAACATAAACGTCATAATGCCCGATTTTCCTTAACTGTTCTGTTCTTAACTTTGAGGCCCGTGAACTCACTGAAAGATTCTAACCTTTGCCATTTTTAGATAGTTCATGTTACGAGCTTCGTTTTGATATGTGGTTCTCTTGAATCCGATGTACAGTTTAGGAGAAACGACCGTTTTAAGTAACGACGTTTCGCGAACGAACCATTACCCCTCGCCTTACTTTGAAACCTTGGTTAAGGCCCTTAAATGACTAATTGGAGTATGAAACAATTATGTAAAGTGGACTAGGCAGTTGGTAGGGTATTCGTGAAAGTGTCGCCTTAAAATTCATAACGGTTAATTTATTAAAAATGGTGGAGCCGAGGGTACTCGAATGACTTATGTGATTTGTTAAGCGTATAAATGACCATAAGCAAACGTTAGGGTTCAATTGGTTAAAGTCTAGTTTCTTAAGCGACTGTGGTTTAATTCAGGCTTATGTTGTTGTTCATAGGTTACCGGAGCCACTCTAAACTTAAGTCTACCCCGGAGCACTCAGGCAAGTTTTCTACCCGTTATACTGTTGTTGTGATGTAAATATATGTATATGCATTATCTTGTGATGAGTGCATGATTGTTATTAGCAAATTTTGCGATATATTGGAGCATGCTGATATGGTATATATGCATGTCTGTTTCGTAATCTTGATATCTAATTGTTGATTCAAATGCTTATAAGTTGCATAATACCTATGCTAGAGATAAGCAGTAGTTGCGTATACCCTTAGTATAGGGGACCCAAAGGTGAACATTTTCTAAACCGGGAGTCGATGTTCCCGAGTATAATATATATATATATATTTATATATATATAGATATAGTTTTCAAAACTATTAATCGAATAAGGTTTATTCGATAACTTTATTTTATTTAATGAATATTATTTTGAATATTCATTCGAGGACTTATGACTCCACTTCTTTTATTAAATAATATTCTTTATTTTATTAAAAAATAATTTTTCGATAATCAAACTTATTTTCGATTATTCAAATAAAGATCGTACTTTCGTATAAGTATATCTTTGGTTATTTATTATTCATTTCAAGTATAAGTTTTAAAACTTCTACTTCAATTATTTTTATAAGGATTATTCTTGTGGGAATATTATTTAGATAATAATATTCAGATATTTTCTAATATATCGGGACTGATTTATTTTATTAAATCAGCATTACTCCAAACTTTCTTAAAAATGTTTTCGAGTCTTCAAAATGATTTTAAAAGTTAGAGCGGATCCCAAAACTCGTTTTCAAATTTAAGATCTTCCTTTCGAAGGGGATTTAAATACTCGCTCAAAAATCTGAGGGATCCGGTTCCGTGATGTATTCTTATATTCGCAACAAGGTTGCTATTTTGATAAAAGAGTTTTTGATTACTTACCCAACACTCGGGAAGTAAAATTCTTGGAATAAGTTAATCCATTAACAAGCATCGCCTGGGAAATATCGGTGAGTTTTTCTTTCCAACTAGATGCGACTTCTTGGTGGAGTCGTATCAACAAGTTCCTACTTGGGGAAAGGGAGACGAGCTTTACGTTTCAGAGTCATGGATTTCATCTGAACTAGAAGCGGCGTAAGTGGTCGAGTGGCGCCGGCCCAGCCTTATTTATTGGCCCAAAAGGCCCGGAAGTTCCGCTAAGACGGTCCATTCCTTAGGAGTCCAGGGTTCGGTTGACAAGTAAATCCGACTGTTCTCCTCTACATGTAGAAAATGGTGGGGTTGCACTATAGCGACTGATCATCGTAAATGGTCTTCCTGGCGTGGCAAACTCCCGTAATGAGTTCATCATCCAATTGAATATTTCTGCAACACTACCCAGAGCACTTCGATAAAAAGACTACGGCTGGGCGATTGTTGAGTGTTGGCAGGGTCGAGTTTTCAAAATGATATTTTCATCAAATGAAGTATCTCATAACTTCATTTCATTTTGATGATATTTCAAAGATTGATTCTATACAAGTTTTATCGTGTAGCTTCATCTATGGGATGAACTATTTATACCTTGAACGGTGGTAGTTCAAGTAGGATTCAGAAAAAGATATAAGTATATTGGACTATCTTGTAACTTCATCTTTTCAACTTATATCTAGTAAATGATTATCTTATGAATGACAAAGGTTTTCAGAAAAATGTTGAGACAAGGTTAGATATATGAGATCATCTTGCAACGATATTTTTATACAGTTATAAACTGGAACTCTGTGTATATTATACATGTCAGAGGATTTCAATGATTGTGAAAAGTATATATGTATATATATACTGAATATTTTGCGACTTGGTCGCGTTAAGATATCAACTTGGTTCAATTCTTCTTGACCAAGACTTTCATGAGTGCTATGAGAATGCTCATATATTGTTATTCATTATACATTCCTTCTGATGACTGTGCGGTACTCAACCGTGAGCGGGCTTTCTATCTTAGAAGGTCCTATCTTGAGATAATCCAGGAGCATGTTATGAAAGGACTAAATGAACCTTTGAGCTTCATGTCTCCCAGTAAAGAAATATGGTTAATATTGGTATTAGCCTGCTATCGTTGCTTTGATTGAAACTCTTCTGCAATTTTATCTGCTTCATGTCATGTATGTACGTCAGGATCAGGAATGTTCTTCACGAATCATGAATGGTGATTATGTTACCTTCTTAGAAGGATTCGATATGATATGAATGGACTCTGTATGGTTAGCTATTAAACTTCATGGAAAATGAATGACTACAGTAGGTCAACGGTGGGCCATAGTAATACAGGAATGATTCTGCGAGTAATGAGCCGATTACTTACAATCGTGAGAGTTATATTGGAATGGATGTTGAGAGTGAGTACCACTAATCGGGTCGTGGTGGTGTATAAGTTAGCATTGATAGGCTAATTAAGTCGATTATTTACCTATTGAATACTTATTCCTTCTTATCAAAAGAGAGTCGTATTACTATACGAGGAAGGTTGCGATGCAAGCATAGAATTCTAATAAAGATGACGTCTAGAATAAAATCCCAGATTCGATTTTCGATGTCGAGGGAGTTTCAAAGGTGATTGTTTATAAGCTCGAGCAAGAGCATGGGTCCATAGAATGATGGACGGAATAGTAAATATTCAGACACGTGAAATACGATGCTATAATACTTGATGTTGATATATATATATATATGTTTTGTTCTCCTATGACAAACCTCTATAGTTCAGAGGTAGATTCCAAGCCAGATATTTTGTGGCAGTATATTTTATATATATACAATTCTCTTCAATTCGTTATTTTCTCTCCTTTTCATTTCATATAAGCTGAGAAGAACAACCCTTCCAGAAGGGGAGGTATTGCCGAATGACTATCTATCTGTGTGATAGAAGCCTAGTAGGATACCATCTATTGGTTAATTGCTTGTCAATTACTAAAGGTTGGCCACCTTCTGTACTAACTATGCAATGTAACAAGTGTTCATGATCATAGTGATCTCTCAATAAATTCTTTTACTTCTATATGAAGGACCAAGCTTTCGAAGATGGAGGCAGCTAGAGATGAAGTGGTACCAAGTATGGTGGTATTCCGATTCTAACGCGTTCGTGATACTAAGGTTGACGCGATTATTAAAAGGTTATAGAACGCTAACGAGTAAAAGTGTAATCAGTATAAAATTTGGTACGGAAGATAGTAACGATTACGAACTGGAAAAGAGTGGGTATTGAGAAAGAAAAACTGTAGATCTAGATTAGATAATGAGAGTCTGTACAATAGACTTGAAAGAAATTTGGAATGATCACTTAACGCAGATTGAGTTTTCTTACGATAATCGATCGTATGTCAGTATCGAGGTATCGCCTTATGAGATCATTGAGGGAAGACAATGTCGGTCTCCCTTATGTTAGGATGAAGTTGTAGAGCGCAAGATGCTCGGACCCATAGTAGTCCAAAGGACCAAGGATATAACAGATCTAATCAGAGGACGGCTGGTAGTAGCCCAAGATGGACATAAGAAGTATGTTGATTTGACAAGAAAGGACAAAGAATAAGAAGTAGGGGACCTAGTGTTGTTATAGGTATTCCCTTGGAAAGGATGGATGTGGTTCGGAAAGAAAGGAAAGCTAAGCCCACGAATTGTTGGACCCTTGGATATATTAAGTCGTATTGGAAAGTTAACATATGAGCTAACCTTACCCCGAACCTTAGCAAGTTCATAACGTGTTCCATGTATCAATGTTAGGGAAGTGTAATCCGGATGCCAGACAAATAGGGGCATATGAGCGCATAGACATGCAACCGGACGTAACCTATATGGAGCAACCAGGAAGGGTTATAGATCAAAAATGGACAAGTGCTTAGAAGAAGGGTTATCATGCTAGTCAGGGTTTGTGGCAGAACCACAATGTGGGAAAATTGACTTGAGAGTTAGAAAGTGCAATGCTAATAAAGTATCCCTATTCATTTTCTATCTGATTCCGGGACGAAATCCTTTTAAGGAGGGGAGACTGTAATAACCCCAAAAATTTTGGACTTTTTGTAAACCTTATGAATAGTGATTTTGCTGATTATGCTGAATAAGAAAACTTTTCATGCCACACAATGTAGCAGTTCTTTTATGGATATTCTGAGGTCTTATTAGTACTCTATATGGTATATAAGTGTATGTAAAGATCGTCAGAATCCAAATCCGAACACTTTGATTTTTCCCGAATATCCACCAGATACCGAAAAAATTGAGTATAAGGTAACAGGATAAAAATGATTTAAATTCAAGGATTATAAGAGGGGATCATAAAAGGAATATAATGTATTGAGAAAGGTTAAGGGAACCCAAGTAATAAAATCCCGGGTATGATCCCTCAAACGATAAATGAGAACGAAAGTTAAGCGAACCGTATAATAGATCAGCGATCATTAGCCAAGTAATTAGGAGTTAATCAAAGAGGTTAATGATGATGATGTCAGCACACCAACAAGAAGAAGACAAGTGTGGGAAGATGACATAAGTGGATGACATAAGCATGACCAAATGGGAAGGATTTGTTGGTTGATTATAAGCCACAAAATTTTTACCATGGTAACAATTTAATTAAACAAACAAAAGGATGTAACCAAGCTAAACACCACACAAATCATTTAATCAAACTAGAAATATTTTTACTTCACTTTTTCTTCCCTTGCTCTCGGCCAAAACCAGAGCAGCAACTTAAAACTACCATATCTCCTTCAATACTCAATGAAATGTTGTGTTCTATAGCTCGTTGGAAAGGTATTGAGATGACCTACAACTCTTGTTCACAAGTATCGTCCAAATAAGCAAGGTAAGACCCTCATTTTTACAGTTCTTTAAATCGGACTTTTAGAAACTTCAAAACCTAACTTTGTGTTCTTGATTTCTTTGAAAATATCAAGCTTGTAGGAGGTTAGATTAAGGCTCCCTAAGGCTTCCTAGCAACTTAACACCTACCAAGGAAGGTATCAACTTCAAACCCTAGCTTTGATTTTATGATTCCATTAAGTTTTATTGAAGCATTGTTAGTATTAAGGCTTGATCTTTGATTATAAGTAGTTTTGGTGGATTTGTATTGATTTTGAATATTGAGTCTTTGATTGGTTGGATAAATTGGGAAAAATTGGAGTTGGGGACTGAGTTTGTAATATGATGGTTGAATATTGTTGTATTGGTGGTTGTGAGTGAATTGATGATAATTTAGAGTGTTAATTAAATTGGAAATCGCGTAAACATAAACGTCATAATGCCCGATTTTCCTTAACTGTTATGTTCTTAACTTTAGGACCCGTGAACTCACTGAAAGATTCTAACCTTTGCCATTTTTAGATAGTTCATGTTACGAGCTTCATTTTGATATGTGGTTCGCTTGAATCCGATGTACGGTTTAGGAGAAACGACCGTTTTAAGTAACAACGTTTCGCGAACGAACCATTACCCCTCGCCTTACTTTGAAACCTTGGTTAAGGCCCTTAAATGACTAATTGGATTATGAAACAATTATGTAAAGTGGACTAGGCAGTTGGTAGGGTATTCGCGAAAGCGTCGCCTTAAAATTCATAACGGTTAATTTATTAAAAATGGTGGAGTCGAGGGTACTCGAACGACTTATGTGGTTTGTTAAGCATATAAATGACCATAAGAAAACGTTAGGGTTCAATTGGTTAAAGTCTAGTTTCTTAAGCGACCGTGGTTTAATTCCGGCTTATATTGTTGTTCATAGGTTACCGGACCCACTCTAAGCTTAAGTCTACCCCGGAGCACTCATGCAAGTTTTCTACCCGTTATACTGTTGTTGTGATGTAAATATATGTATATGTATTATCTTGTGATAAGTGCATGATTGTTATTAGCAAATTTTGCGATATATTGGAGCATGCTGATATGGTATACATGCATGTCTGTTTCGTAATCTTGATATCTAATGGTTGATTCAAATGCTTATAAGTTGCATAATACCTATGCTAGAGATAAGCAGTAGTTGCGTATACCCTTAGTATAGGGGACCCAAAGGTGAACATTTTCTAAACCGGGAGTCGATGTTCCCGAGTATAATATATATATATATATATATTTATATATATATAGATATAGTTTTCAAAACTATTAATCGAATAAGGTTTATTCGATAACTTTATTTTATTTAATGAATATTATTTTGAATATTCATTCGAGGACTTATGACTCCACTTCTTTTATTAAATAATATTCTTTATTTTATTAAAAAATAATTTTTCGATAATCAAACTTATTTTCGATTATTCAAATAAAGATCGTACTTTCGTATAAGTATATCTTTGGTTATTTATTATTCATTTCAAGTATAAGTTTTAAAACTTCTACTTCAATTATTTTTATAAGGATTATTCTTGTGGGAATATTATTTAGATAATAATATTCAGATATTTTCTAATATATCGGGACTGATTTATTTTATTAAATCAGCATTACTCCAAACTTTCTTAAAAATGTTTTCGAGTCTTCAAAATGATTTTAAAAGTTAGAGCGGATCCCAAAACTCGTTTTCAAATTTAAGATCTTCCTTTCGAAGGGGATTTAAATACTCGCTCAAAAATCTGAGGGATCCGGTTCCGTGATGTATTCTTATATTCGCAACAAGGTTGCTATTTTGATAAAAGAGTTTTTGATTACTTACCCAACACTCGGGAAGTAAAATTCTTGGAATAAGTTAATCCATTAACAAGCATCGCCTGGGAAATATCGGTGAGTTTTTCTTTCCAACTAGATGCGACTTCTTGGTGGAGTCGTATCAACAAGTTCCTACTTGGGGAAAGGGAGACGAGCTTTACGTTTCAGAGTCATGGATTTCATCTGAACTAGAAGCGGCGTAAGTGGTCGAGTGGCGCCGGCCCAGCCTTATTTATTGGCCCAAAAGGCCCGGAAGTTCCGCTAAGACGGTCCATTCCTTAGGAGTCCAGGGTTCGGTTGACAAGTAAATCCGACTGTTCTCCTCTACATGTAGAAAATGGTGGGGTTGCACTATAGCGACTGATCATCGTAAATGGACTTCCTGGCGTGGCAAACTCCCGTAATGAGTTCATCATCCAATTGAATATTTCTGCAACACTACCCAGAGCACTTCGATAAAAAGACTACGGCTGGGCGATTGTTGAGTGTTGGCAGGGTCGAGTTTTCAAAATGATATTTTCATCAAATGAAGTATCTCATAACTTCATTTCATTTTGATGATATTTCAAAGATTGATTCTATACAAGTTTTATCGTGTAGCTTCATCTATGGGATGAACTATTTATACCTTGAACGGTGGTAGTTCAAGTAGGATTCAGAAAAAGATATAAGTATATTGGACTATCTTGTAACTTCATCTTTTCAACTTATATCTAGTAAATGATTATCTTATGAATGACAAAGGTTTTCAGAAAAATGTTGAGACAAGGTTAGATATATGAGATCATCTTGCAACGATATTTTTATACAGTTATAAACTGGAACTCTGTGTATATTATACATGTCAGAGGATTTCAATGATTGTGAAAAGTATATATGTATATATATACTGAATATTTTGCGACTTGGTCGCGTTAAGATATCAACTTGGTTCAATTCTTCTTGACCAAGACTTTCATGAGTGCTATGAGAATGCTCATATATTGTTATTCATTATACATTCCTTCTGATGACTGTGCGGTACTCAACCGTGAGCGGGCTTTCTATCTTAGAAGGTCCTATCTTGAGATAATCCAGGAGCATGTTATGAAAGGACTAAATGAACCTTTGAGCTTCATGTCTCCCAGTAAAGAAATATGGTTAATATTGGTATTAGCCTGCTATCGTTGCTTTGATTGAAACTCTTCTGCAATTTTATCTGCTTCATGTCATGTATGTACGTCAGGATCAGGAATGTTCTTCACGAATCATGAATGGTGATTATGTTACCTTCTTAGAAGGATTCGATATGATATGAATGGACTCTGTATGGTTAGCTATTAAACTTCATGGAAAATGAATGACTACAGTAGGTCAACGGTGGGCCATAGTAATACAGGAATGATTCTGCGAGTAATGAGCCGATTACTTACAATCGTGAGAGTTATATTGGAATGGATGTTGAGAGTGAGTACCACTAATCGGGTCGTGGTGGTGTATAAGTTAGCATTGATAGGCTAATTAAGTCGATTATTTACCTATTGAATACTTATTCCTTCTTATCAAAAGAGAGTCGTATTACTATACGAGGAAGGTTGTGATGCAAGCATAGAATTCTAATAAAGATGACGTCTAGAATAAAATCCCAGATTCGATTTTCGATGTCGAGGGAGTTTCAAAGGTGATTGTTTATAAGCTCGAGCAAGAGCATGGGTCCATAGAATGATGGACGGAATAGTAAATATTCAGACACGTGAAATACGATGCTATAATACTTGATGTTGATATATATATATATATGTTTTGTTCTCCTATGACAAACCTCTATAGTTCAGAGGTAGATTCCAAGCCAGATATTTTGTGGCAGTATATTTTATATATATACAATTCTCTTCAATTCGTTATTTTCTCTCCTTTTCATTTCATATAAGCTGAGAAGAACAACCCTTCCAGAAGGGGAGGTATTGCCGAATGACTATCTATCTGTGTGATAGAAGCCTAGTAGGATACCATCTATTGGTTAATTGCTTGTCAATTACTAAAGGTTGGCCACCTTCTGTACTAACTATGCAATGTAACAAGTGTTCATGATCATAGTGATCTCTCAATAAATTCTTTTACTTCTATATGAAGGACCAAGCTTTCGAAGATGGAGGCAGCTAGAGATGAAGTGGTACCAAGTATGGTGGTATTCCGATTCTAACGCGTTCGTGATACTAAGGTTGACGCGATTATTAAAAGGTTATAGAACGCTAACGAGTAAAAGTGTAATCAGTATAAAATTTGGTACGGAAGATAGTAACGATTACGAACTGGAAAAGAGTGGGTATTGAGAAAGAAAAACTGTAGATCTAGATTAGATAATGAGAGTCTGTACAATAGACTTGAAAGAAATTTGGAATGATCACTTAACGCAGATTGAGTTTTCTTACGATAATCGATCGTATGTCAGTATCGAGGTATCGCCTTATGAGATCATTGAGGGAAGACAATGTCGGTCTCCCTTATGTTAGGATGAAGTTGTAGAGCGCAAGATGCTCGGACCCATAGTAGTCCAAAGGACCAAGGATATAACAGATCTAATCAGAGGACGGCTGGTAGTAGCCCAAGATGGACATAAGAAGTATGTTGATTTGACAAGAAAGGACAAAGAATAAGAAGTAGGGGACCTAGTGTTGTTATAGGTATTCCCTTGAAAAGGATGGATGTGGTTCGGAAAGAAAGGAAAGCTAAGCCCACGAATTGTTGGACCCTTGGATATATTAAGTCGTATTGGAAAGTTAACATATGAGCTAGCCTTACCCCGAACCTTAGCAAGTTCATAACGTGTTCCATGTATCAATGTTAGGGAAGTGTAATCCGGATGCCAGACAAATAGGGGCATATGAGCGCATAGACATGCAACCGGACGTAACCTATATGGAGCAACCAGGAAGGGTTATAGATCAAAAATGGACAAGTGCTTAGAAGAAGGGTTATCATGCTAGTCAGGGTTTGTGGCAGAACCACAATGTGGGAAAATTGACTTGAGAGTTAGAAAGTGCAATGCTAAGAAAGTATCCCTATTCATTTTCTATCTGATTCCGGGATGAAATCCTTTTAAGGAGGGGAGACTGTAATAACCCCAAAAATTTTGGACTTTTTGTAAACCTTATGAATAGTGATTTTGCTGATTATGCTGAATAAGAAAACTTTTCATGCCACACAATGTAGCAGTTCTTTTATGGATATTCTGAGGTCTTATTAGTACTCTATATGGTATATAAGTGTATGTAAAGATCGTCAGAATCCAAATCCGAACACTTTGATTTTTCCCGAATATCCACCAGATACCGAAAAAATTGAGTATAAGGTAACAGGATAAAAATGATTTAAATTCAAGGATTATAAGAGGGGATCATAAAAGGAATATAATGTATTGAGAAAGGTTAAGGGAACCCAAGTAATAAAATCCCGGGTATGATCCCTCAAACGATAAATGAGAACGAAAGTTAAGCGAACCGTATAATAGATCAGCGATCATTAGCCAAGTAATTAGGAGTTAATCAAAGAGGTTAATGATGATGATGTCAGCACACCAACAAGAAGAAGACAAGTGTGGGAAGATGACATAAGTGGATGACATAAGCATGACCAAATGGGAAGGATTTGTTGGTTGATTATAAGCCACAAAATTTTTACCATGGTAACAATTTAATTAAACAAACAAAAGGATGTAACCAAGCTAAACACCACACAAATCATTTAATCAAACTAGAAATATTTTTACTTCACTTTTTCTTCCCTTGCTCTCGGCCAAAACCAGAGCAGCAACTTAAAACTACCATATCTCCTTCAATACTCAATGAAATGTTGTGTTCTATAGCTCGTTGGAAAGGTATTGAGATGACCTACAACTCTTGTTCACAAGTATCGTCCAAATAAGCAAGGTAAGACCCTCATTTTTACAGTTCTTTAAATCGGACTTTTAGAAACTTCAAAACCTAACTTTGTGTTCTTGATTTCTTTGAAAATATCAAGCTTGTAGGAGGTTAGATTAAGGCTCCCTAAGGCTTCCTAGCAACTTAACACCTACCAAGGAAGGTATCAACTTCAAACCCTAGCTTTGATTTTATGATTCCATTAAGTTTTATTGAAGCATTGTTAGTATTAAGGCTTGATCTTTGATTATAAGTAGTTTTGGTGGATTTGTATTGATTTTGAATATTGAGTCTTTGATTGGTTGGATAAATTGGGAAAAATTGGAGTTGGGGACTGAGTTTGTAATATGATGGTTGAATATTGTTGTATTGGTGGTTGTGAGTGAATTGATGATAATTTAGAGTGTTAATTAAATTGGAAATCGCGTAAACATAAACGTCATAATGCCCGATTTTCCTTAACTGTTATGTTCTTAACTTTAGGACCCGTGAACTCACTGAAAGATTCTAACCTTTGCCATTTTTAGATAGTTCATGTTACGAGCTTCATTTTGATATGTGGTTCGCTTGAATCCGATGTACGGTTTAGGAGAAACGACCGTTTTAAGTAACAACGTTTCGCGAACGAACCATTACCCCTCGCCTTACTTTGAAACCTTGGTTAAGGCCCTTAAATGACTAATTGGATTATGAAACAATTATGTAAAGTGGACTAGGCAGTTGGTAGGGTATTCGCGAAAGCGTCGCCTTAAAATTCATAACGGTTAATTTATTAAAAATGGTGGAGTCGAGGGTACTCGAACGACTTATGTGGTTTGTTAAGCATATAAATGACCATAAGAAAACGTTAGGGTTCAATTGGTTAAAGTCTAGTTTCTTAAGCGACCGTGGTTTAATTCCGGCTTATATTGTTGTTCATAGGTTACCGGACCCACTCTAAGCTTAAGTCTACCCCGGAGCACTCATGCAAGTTTTCTACCCGTTATACTGTTGTTGTGATGTAAATATATGTATATGTATTATCTTGTGATAAGTGCATGATTGTTATTAGCAAATTTTGCGATATATTGGAGCATGCTGATATGGTATATATGCATGTCTGTTTCGTAATCTTGATATCTAATGGTTGATTCAAATGCTTATAAGTTGCATAATACCTATGCTAGAGATAAGCAGTAGTTGCGTATACCCTTAGTATAGGGGACCCAAAGGTGAACATTTTCTAAACCGGGAGACGATGTTCCCGAGTATAATATATATATATATATATTTTTTTATATATATATAGATATGGTTTTCAAAACTATTAATCGAATAAGGTTTATTCGATAACTTTATTTTATTTAATGAATATTATTTTGAATATTCATTCGAGGACTTATGACTCCGCTACTTTTATTAAATAATATTCCTTATTTTATTAAAAAATAATGTTTCGATAATTAAACTTATTTTCGATTATTCAAATAAAGATCGTACTTTCGTATAAGTATATCTTTGGTTATTTATTATTCATTTCAAGTATAAGTTTTAAAACTTCTACTTCAATTATTTTTATAAGGATTATTCTTGTGGGAATATTATTTAAATAATAATATTCAGATATTTTCTAATATATCGGGACTGATTTATTTTATTAAATCAGCATTACTCCAAACTTTCTTAAAAATATTTTCGAGTCTTCAAAATGATTTTAAAAGTTAGAGCGGATCCCAAAATTCGTTTTCAAATTTAAGATCTTCCTTTTGAAGGGGATTTAAATACTCGCTCAAAAATCTGAGGGATCCGGCTCCGTGATGTATTCTTATATTCGCAACAAGGTTGCTATTTTGATAAAAGAGTTTTTGATTACTTACCCAACACTCAGGAAGTAAAATTCTTGGAATAAGTTAATCCATTAACAGGCATTGCCTGAGAAATATTGGTGAGTTTTTGTTTCCAACTAGATGCGACTTCTTGGTGGAGTCGTATCAATAAGTTCCTACTTGGGGAAAGGGGAGACGAGCTTTACGTTTCAGAGTCATGGATTTCATCTGAACTAGGAGCGGCGTAAGTGGTCGAGTGGCGCCGGCCCAGCCTTATTTATTGGCCCAAATAGCCCGGAAGTTCCGCTAAGACGGTCCATTCCTTAGGAGTCCGGGGTTCGATTGACAAGTAAATCCGACTGTTCTCCTCTACATGTAGAAAATGGTGGGGTTGCACTATTGCGACTGATCATCGTAAATGGTCTTCCTGGCGCGGCAAACTCCCGTAATGAGTTCATCATCCAATTGGATATTTCTGCAACACTACCCAGATCACTTCGATAGAAAGACTACGGCTGGGCGATTGTTGAGTGTTGGCAGGGTCGAGTTTTCAAAATGATGTTTTCATCAAATGAAGTATCTCGTAACTTCATTTCATTTTGATGATATTTCAAAGATTGATTCTATACAAGTTTTATCGTGTAGCTTCATCTATGGGATGAACTATTTATACCTTGAACGATGGTAGTTCAAGTAGTATTCGGAAAAAGATATAAGTATATTGGAGTATCTTGTAACTTCATCTTTTCAACTTATATCTAGTTAATGATTATCTTATGAACGACAAAGGTTTTCAGAAAAATGTTGAGACAAGGTTAGATATATGATATCATTTTGCAACGATATTTTTATACAGTTATAAACTGGAACTCTGTGTATATTATACATGTCAGAGGATTTCAAAGATTGTGAAAAGTATATATGTATATATATACTGAATATTTTACGACTTGGTCACGTTAAGATATCAACTTGGTTCAATTCTTCTTGACCAAGACTTTCATGAGTGCTATGAAAATGCTCATATATTGTTATTCATTATACATATTATTTCGGTGGGCTTGTTGCTCACCCTTACTTTCTTCTTTCATCACACAACAACAGATAGACAAGATGAACATGATCAAGCTCCCAATTCGTGAGCGGTTAGGAAACGTTCCGCAGTTTCCTGTAGGCGTTGATGCCGTTGTAGCTGAGGTAGGAACTAACAGTAGGCTAGGCTTTCAACTTTTGTTGTACCGGACTTATGTATCTATATGAATTGTAATAATGGCAAAGAAATGTAAATTTATTCAGAAACCCTCTTAAGGTGTAGTGGCTTATAATGTGGTATAAAATGGCTTGTGTTATTTTTGGTATTCATCTCTGAGACTATAATTTGTGGCGTGTGTGTGTATATTGTGGGGTCACAGTACGGAGTAGTTGATTGTTTATTAAGATTGGGTGTTATTAAGGGAAATGGAACTCGTGACAACCCGGATCCCCGACCCCGGATTTGGGGGTGTTACAAATAGCCTCCTGTTGAGAGTAGCCTTTAAAAACCAACCTTGCTTTGTTCATTGTAATTATGCCATCACTGTCAATTTTGTTTCTGAACACCCATTTTGTGCCAACAACTGATCTGTTCTTTGGTCTTGGCACTAGGGTCCAAACTTTATTTCTTTCAAATTCATTTAACTCTTCCTGCATTGCTTGCACCCAGTCAGCATCTTGAAGAGCTTCTTCCACTTTCTTTGGTTTAATCTGAGATAGAAAAAAATTATAGATACATTCTTTTGATGTTGCAGTTCTAGTTCTGACACCTGCTTCAGGATCTCCAATAATTAAGTTAGGTGTATGTGATTTGGTCCACTTCCTTACAGATGGAATTTGATTTCTAGAACTAGATCCTCCCCCATGATCCATGTTATCTCCATCAGCATTTTCTGATGCCTCCCTTGTAGTTATGCTCTCTGAGACTTCAGAATTTGAGTTGGATCCTTCAGGAATTGAAGTATCAGAGTTTCCAGATTTATCAGAATTTGGCTCATCAGAACTTGATGAATCAGAACTTGAAGAGCCAGAGACAGGTTCTGATGCTTCCTGAGAGTCTTGAGTTGTGGTAGGATCTTCAGCTTGCTCCCCCTGGACAAGTGCATTTTCCTTTGGAGTTGTTACCACAGTTTTAATGACATCGGAACTTAACCCGTCAGAACTTACAAGATCAGAGTTTAAGTCATCAGTATTTACAGAATCAGAATTTAAATCTTCATTTTCAAATCTCAGCTGATCGTGATCATTGAAATCTTCAAGTCCAGTAATCTTCTTATCATCAAAATATACATTGATAGATTCCATGACAACCCTTGTTCTTAAATTGTAGACTCTGAAGGCTTTTGTGGAAAGTGGATATCCAACAAAAATTCCTTTATCAACTTTTAGATCAAATTTTGACAGGTATTCAGGATGAGTCTCAAGAACAAAACACTGACATCCAAATATATGAAAGTATTTCAGATTGGCTTTCTTTTTCTTCACCATCTCATATGGTATTTTTCCATGCTTGTTTATGAGTGTAGCATTCTGTGTAAAACAAGCAGTCTGCACAGCTTCAGCCCAAAAGTAGGTTGGTAGCTTTGCTTCATCAAGCATAGTTCGTGCAGCTTCAATGAGAGTCATGTTCTTTCTTTCTACAACTCCATTTTTCTGTGGAGTTCCAGGTGCAGAAAATTCCTGTTTGATTCCTTGCTCTTTGCAGAACTCTTCCATGATTGAATTCTTGAACTCAGTGCCATTATCACTTCTTATAATTTTAACAGAATCTTTGACCAATTATCAGTTAGAGTAGATGCAATTTCATTCTTCTTGTGCAAGAAATACACCCAAGTGTACCTTGTAAACTCATCCACTATAACCATAACATATTTCTTCTTTGCAATAGACATGACATTGACTGGACCAAATAGATCAACATGCAGTAGGTGATAAGGCTCAAGAATTGAGGATTCAGTTTTGCTCTTGAAAGAGGATTTTATTTGTTTTGCCTTTTGACATGAATTACAAAGGCCATCAGGAGCAAATACTGATTTTGGCAATCCTCTCACAAGATCTTTCTTTACAAGCTCATTTATGTTGTTGAAATTCAAATGAGAGAGTCTTTTATGCCAATTCCAGCTTTCTTCAATTGATGCTCTACTCAACAGACAGATTGCAGAACCATCAGAACTTGTTGAAAGTCTGGCTTCATAAATGTTACCATGCCTGTAACCTTTTAGAACCACTTTTCCTGTAGAATTGCTTACAACTTCACAGTGTTCTTCAAAGAAATCCACATGATAACCTCTGTCACAGATTCGACTCACACTTAGCAGATTGTGTTAAAGTTCTGAGACAAGAGCTACTATTTCAATGATGACATTCCCAAGATTGATATTGCCATATCCAAGAGTTTTTACCATGTTGCCATCTCCATAAGAAACTCCTGGGCCAGCTTTCTCCATAAAGTCTGATAGCAGGGCTTTTTCTCTAGTCATATGTCCTGAACATCCACTGTCCAGTACTAGGATATTTTTCCTGTTGCCCTGCAATCACAAAGACCACTAATGGTTAGTTTTAAGGACCCAGACTTGCTTGGATCCTTTGGCCTTTTTAAGTTTGTTAGCATTTGCAGCGGATTCAGTTTCAGAGTTTATGCTAACATGCTGTTTATCAGAACTTATATCAGATTTTGCATTAGACTTTACACTAGAAGTAATTAAAGTAACTTTCTTCAAAGAAGGTTTTATTTGATAATAATCATAGTACAAACTATGATATTCCTTACAAGTATAAATGGAATGCAATAAACTTCCACAATGAAAATAAGGATTTTGTGGCTTAAACCTAATAGAATGACTCTTAACTCCTGAACTAGGAGGTAAAGAGTTTATACTTTTATTTTTCCTGCAAAAAGAAGCAAGATGGTTAGAGTTTCCACAGTTATAACATTTCTTTCTAGGAGCATTAGGAACAGGCATATAATTATTGCTTTTGTTTACACCTTCCTTTCCATTCCTATTTTTCCTAGCTTCCTTTACCTTGTTGACATTCATAATTTCTTTCAGCTTATGCTTAAACTGCTTCTTTATCATTAAGCCTATGTTGACTTCAGCTGGTTTATCCTGTTTTAATTTGTCAGAAGTTGACTTATCCTAACTTCTGTCACAGACTCTTTCATCTTTTCAGAATCAGACTTTACAGTTTTAACTACAAACTTAACAGGATTTACCTTTGGCTTAGCAGTCTGTTTAACAACAATTGGCTCAATTTGTTCAGTTCTTTTTTCACTTTTATCATCTCCATAACATAAGCCCTATTTCCAGTTTCCACTACTTAATAAATTCTGAGTTGTTCTAATCTCTCTTTCCTTTTCTAACTCAGTTTTTAGAAATTTATTCAATTTTAGCAATTCATCTCTAACATAAAAAGCATCATCTCTTTCTTTCTGAGTTTGATGGAACATAACTAACTCATTTCTAAATAATCATTCCTTTTCTTAAAAGTAAGATTTTCAGAAGTTAATCTTTCACATGTTAAAGTTTGATCTCTATAACTAATAAATATGGTTTTAAGATATAATCTCAACTCAGTAATATCATCAGTATGAAAGGCATAAGTTGTTTGAGGTACCTTCAATTCAGCAGTTTCGGGACTGCTATCAGAATTTACCATCAGGGTATAGTTCACCTCATGTTCAAAATTTGAAGTGTCTGTCCAGCTTTTCTTCTTTGTGACCAGTGCCTTGCCTTTGTCAATTTTTCCTTTCTTGTAGACAGGAGATATGTGGTCTCTTTCACCACAGTTGTAGCATTTGACATTTGAGTTATCTCCTCTGTCAGACTTTCCTCCCTTGCCTTCAGATTTTCTGAACCCTTTCTTATCAGAACTTCCACTTTTCCTGGAAAATTTCTTGCCTTTTCTGAATTTCCTGTAGGCTATCTTTGTGATACCCTTCACCATAAGAGCACACAATTTCATCATCTCTTCATCAGCTTCCATTTCAGGTAAACTTTCAGTTTCTGAATCATCATCATCAGAATATGATGACTCTGAATCAGACTTTATGATGAGAGCCTTTCCTTTGCCCCTTTTTGAGGCAACCATATAAGGAGATTCCTCCTCAGCCTTAAGAGCAACTGTCCTTGACTTTCTTCCATACCTCTTTCTCCTTTGATCCATCTCAAGTTCATAAGTCTTGAGCATACCATAAATTTCATCAAGAGTAGTTTCAGTAAGGTCATAGTTGTCTCTTATGGTAGTAGACTTCAAATCCCAATTTACAGGAAGAGCGAAAAGGAATTTTAGATTTGAATCTTCAAGATCATATTCCTTGTCCACTAGTGACAGATCATTCAAGAGTTTGACACACCTGTCATATAAGTCAGTTAAAGACTCATTAGCTTTTGAGTCAAAGTGCTCATACTCTTGAGTGAGTATAGTCCTCCTGTTCTTCTTGATTGCATCAGTTCCCTGGCATCTTGTCTCCAAAGCATCCCATATCTCCTTTGAAGTTTTGCAATTAATTATCCTATTTGACATGACATTATCAATGGCACTATGTAGCAAATGCCTTACCCTTGCATCCTTGGCAATAGATGAGATGTCTTCAGCTGTGTACTCACCTTTCTCCTTTGGTATGGTCATTGCTGGTTGATCAACAACTACAACAGAGAGCTTGGTAGGCTTATGTGGTCCTTCATTAATTCTATCAAGGTATTCTGGATCTGTAGCTTCCAGAAACATAGCCATCTTCACTTTCCATATGGGATACTCAGAAGGTATTAGTATGGGAACCCTAATAGTCTCATATCGACTGTGGGTTTGAGTCTTTTGAGTTTCTTCAGTTTTGGTGAGCTTGGTTGGAGTTTGTGCTTCTTCAGACATGATTGTTTGGATCTTTACTGTATGTGTTTTAACAGATAAGCTCTGATACCACTTGTTAGGTCACACAACACTATAGAAAGGGGTTGAATACAGTGTTATTACAATCAAATCGATCTTGAACACAAGTAATAGTAAACTTATATATTCAATATAATAAACTCTGTTACAATGGAACTGTCCTCTCTCAATGATGAACAATTATCACTAAGAGCTACTAGGTTACAATGTATAATCTTCTCGATAATGATAACACATATAGTGTAAACCCGAAGTCTGTGTTTATATAGTACACAATTACAAGATAACTTCTAATCGATATAGCATATAATTCTGTCTCCTAATTATCAATCATATATCTTCTACAAGTCTTCCAGTCTTCTAACTCTTTCCATGCATATCTTCTTTTATTTTAGTACCGATCTTCTACTGTAAATCAACTTCCTTCCTTAACTGTAAGTCCTCCCGCACTTAAGTTCTGATATGACCTTAAGTTCTGATATGAAGTTCTGACTTCCAGTAAGTCCTGATTTGTCCTGTTGTTAAGTTCTGAAAACTAAACACAAATCATATTAGACATGCCATCTCAAATATATCCAACATGCTAAGGAAATTTAGGATCAAGTTCAAGTGCTATGTGAGAGAAATGAGCAAGTCAAAGAAAACAAGACGCAACTTCTCATACAACAATATGAACACTTCCATTTTGAAGATGGTGAGTCCTTGAATGACACTTTTAGTAGATTTCAAAAGTTGTTAAATGGATTAAAATTGTATGGAAGAGTCTACCAAACCAAGGATTCCAACCTAACATTCCTAAGGTCCTTGCCAAAGGAATGGAAGCCAATGACAGTCTCTTTCAGAAATTCACAAGAGTACAAAGATTTTACTCTTGAGATACTGTATGGTATTTTGAAGACCTATGAGCTTAAAATGGAATAAGATGAGCTGATTAAAAAAGGAAGGAAGAAAGGTGGGTATGTGGCATTGGTAGCTCAGCATGAGAGAGTGGTGGATATGAAGGTTGAAGCTGTTAAAATTGCACCAAGCATGAATACTTGTGAAGGAAGGTCTGAAATAAGCAAGGGAAAAGGGTTGATGACTGAAGATGAAGACTATCCAAGCTAATATGACATGTATGAAGTTGATGAGCATCTAGCCTTTCTATTTAGAAGATTTGCAAAGCTCAAATTCAAGAAAAATTTTGGAGCTACAATGTTCAACAAAAATATGGTTGATGATAGGGAATAAATAAATCCTGATTACGTAGTTAATGTTGTATTAATTACACATGATTTGGGCTGCAAGGCCCAATAAGAAGATGTATGATATTCAGACCAAAAAGGTTAACACATTGATCAGGCCTGATGGACCAGATCGGGCTTGATGGAACAAAGAAGGCCCAAAACCCTGATTATTAATTAATTTCATAATTAATTAATAAGGGAAAAATCAGCTATTGAGAAGAGTCCCAATAAGGACATAAATCCTTGTAGATTGGCCTCCAAGGAACCTCATGGGATCAGGAATGAGCTTCCTACTTCCTAGGACTCCAAAGTCCATTCTAATTCAGAGACTTGACCATCAAGTCTCCTATAACAAGTCCAATTCAAGGACTCCCAACATCTATATAAGGGGCCTCACCCCACAGATCAGAACTACATTTTTTGACTTGATCCTTGGCAATCAACAAGGTACGTAGGCATCTTGCTAAGGCAGATTGAGTCACGAAACACAAGAGCAGTCAAATTGAGCCTCGAAGCTCACGTTCCTTAGTAATAAATACAGCAATTATATATCTTAGTTTTTAATCCATAACATTTGGCGCCGTCTGTGGGAAGGCACAACAATAACCATGGCGAGAACACGAAGAACAATTAGAGCTCTTGAGGAAGGAACACGATCGGGGACAACCCAAGTGATTTCGTCAACCGTGGAGATACCTCCTCATTCAACTTATACATCTACCCAAGGAGAAGCCCATATAGGGGCAACTCAACCTCAGCCACAAGGGACGATTCCCTCGGCTATAAAAGGTACGAATCCCCAACTTCAACAACTACATGCACCTGTGAATTCTTGACCCATCGTTTACAAATATTCAACTGTTGTGACTACTAACCCCCCTTATGGGATGCCCCTTTACCCCGAGGTTGGAGGAAGTGGACATGCTGGATGAAGTGAAGCACGGGGGCGATCGCTCCCATACATACAGGTTTGGCTCCTATCCCTGAAGATCAGGAAATTTCTGGTCCTTACACTGAGAGAGACTCCGAATCTTCGGATGATGAAGTATCCCCAAGAAGGAGACGTGCTGGCAAAGAGCCGATGGCTGATGGTAGCCGATGGCTGATGGTAGCCAACATCCTCAAAGCACCCAATGGATGAATCCCCAAGAAGTGCAGGAAATGATCAGGGCTCACGAGGCTGAGATTCAAAGGCTGAGGCGTGACTTGGAGGCGCACCAGACCACCAGACCCCCAGTACCTCCTAGGGGAGAAATCCTCCGCCTATCATAGACCTGGATTATCCAGTACAGAGAAGGGCTGTTGTCCCAAGGGCTGATCCAAGCAATCTTCTTCCCCTTGGAGATCCTGATGATCCTACTCCGCCCTTCACTGAAGAAATAATGAATGCCCATATCTCAAGGAAGTTCAAGATGCCAACTATCAAAGCTTATGATGGCACGGAAGATCCCGCTAATCATGTTAGGACATTCTTTAATGCACTGCTGTTGCAGCCCGTGAATGATGCTATTAAGTGTCAGGCCTTTCCTCAAACCCTGTCGGGTATGGCTCAAAGGTGGTATAGTTGTTTGCCCCCAAACTCTATTGGGTCATTCAGAGAATTAAGTCAGGCTTTCATTAAACAGTTCATCAGTGGGAGAGTGTATGAGAAAAGTTCAGCATCCCTCATGAGCATTGTGCAGGGAGCGAAGGAATCCTTAAGAGACTACTTGAATCGTTTTACGAAAGAAGCTTTAAAAGTCCCGAACCTTGATGACAAGGTCGCAATGATAGCACTGCAACAAGGAACTAGGGATGAGTTTTTCAAGATGTCCTTGGCCAAATGCCCTCCTGAAAGCAAGTTACAGCTCCAGGATAGGGCAGGGAAGTACATCAAAGTGGAAGAGAGCATGAGGAAGACCGTAGTGAATAATGACCCCACTGGAGGCAAGAAGTGGAAAACTGACCTAGAACATATCGTTAAGGACAAGTATCCTAGAACTGAGCAAAACCCTGATTCAACCTCCAAGAGGGGAGGACCTGGGCAAAAGTTCACTGAATACGCTAAGTTGAATGCTCCTAGAAGCCAGATCTTGATGGAAATCGAGAAAGATCGAGATATTCGTTGGCCTAAGCCCTTGAAGGATGATCCTGCCAAGCTAGATAAGAGCAAGTATTGCAGATTTCACAAAGATGTTGGTCATGACACTGATGAGTAACAAATACACAGGAGAAGGAGGGGATAAGAATAACAATGGAAGAAAGAACTTTGAAGATCGTAGGAGGGACCAAGACGATCAGGGGCGGAATCCCCAGCCTAGAGGACTAGTTATAAACGCAATTTTTGGAGGGCCGCGACCTCGAGGGCCTATGATAAATACAATCTTTGGAGGACCAACTGCTGCTAGATTATCCAGGAACTCCAGAAAAGCATATACTAGAGAGGTTATGCATATTGTTGGAGAAGCCCCGAAGAGGGCCAGGATAGAAGTAACATTGGCTTTTGATGATTCTGACCTAGAGGGTGTGAAATTTCCTCATGACGACCTGCTGGTCATAACACCGATAATAGGAAACAACCCGGTTAAGAGGGTCCTTGTGGATAATGGTACTTCAGTGGATATCTTGCTCCATGATACCTTTTTAAGGATGGGTTATACTGACTCCCAATTGACCCCAACCGACATGCCGATATATGGATTTGCGGGAGTGGAGTGCCCCGTGGAAGGGATAATCAAGTTGCCAACCGCCATTGGTCAGGAACCAAGGCAATTAACGCAGATGTTGGACTTTGTGGTGGTGAAGGCTAGTTCAACTTATAACACTATCATGGGAAGAAATGGGATACACGCATTTAAGGCAGTCCCTTCTTCTTACCATTCAGTTATGAAGTTTCCCACCCGGAATGGGATTAGAGAAGAGAGGGGAGATCAAAAAATGGCTAGAAGTTGCTATGTGGCCTCACTGAGGGCAGATGGTGTTGGGGGGCAAGTTCTGCCTATTAAAGATCTGGATATTCGAGAGAATGATGAGAAAAGAGGGAAACAAGCAGAAGATTTGGTTTCGATTCCTTTAGCTCCCGAGGATCCTGAGAAGGTGACTTTCGTTGGAGCCACACTAGAGGAGCCCTTTAGAGGGAGGTTGGTGAAATTTTTGCAAGAAAATAGTGACGTATTTGCATGGTCGGTAGCTGATATGCCAGGCATAGACCCGAAACTAATTACTCACAAGCTGAATGTGGATTCGAGTCGGAAGACGGTGAAGCAAAAGAAAAGAAGTTTTGCCCCAGAGAGGCAAGAAGCTATAAAGCAAGAAGTGGAGAAGCTCTTAGAAGCTGGTTTCATTGAGGAGATACAATTTCCGAAATGGTTAGCAAACCCTGTAATGGTGAAGAAGGCCAATGGAAAATGGATAATGTGTGTGGACTTCACTGATCTGAATGACGCATGCCCTAAGGACTATTTCCCCTGCCAAGGATAGATACTTTGATAGATGCCACTGCTGGACATGAGATGCTGAGCTTCATGGATGGATTTAGTGGATATAATCAGATCAAGATGCATAAGGATGACATCCCAAAGGTATCATTCATCACTGACTTTGGTGTTTATTGTTATCTTGTTATGGAATTTGGTCTTAAGAATGCAGGAGCCACCTACCAAAGGTTGGTGAATAAGATTTTTAAGGATCTTATTGGCAAGACCATGGAAGTCTATGTTGATGACATGTTAGTCAAGAGTCTAGTAAAGACTGATCATATAACCCATTTGAGGGAAGCTTTCGAGGTCCTGAGGTACCACAAGATGATGTTAAATCCTACGAAGTGTGCTTTCAGAGTAGGGTCTGGAAAATTTTTGGGATTGATGGTCTCCAAGAGAGGAATCGAGGCCAATCCTGATAAAATAAAGGCAATCCTGGACATGAAGCCACCAAAAACTATCAAAGATGTTCAAAAGCTCACTGGAAGGGTTGCTGTATTGGGACGATTCATCTCCAAATCTGGGGACAAGTGCTTGTCATTCTTCAAGTCCTTGAAGAAGGTTAAGGATTTTGTATGGAGTGAGGAAAGCCAGAAGGCATTCGAGGAATTGAAGAAATATATGGCTCAGGCCCCATTGTTGGCCAAGCCAGCTTTGAATGAAGTTTTATACTTGTACTTAGCCGTTTCAGAGAGTGCCTTGAGCGTTGTATTGGTTAAGGAGGAACTGAAAATCCAGAAACCCGTATACTATGTCAGCAAAATTCTGCATGGTGCTGAGTTGAATTATTCAACTATTGAGAAATTTGCTCTAGCCTTGGTAATGGCTTCAAGAAAGTTATGTCCTTACTTTCAGGCTCATCAAATTGAGGTGCTAACAAATCAGCCCCTGAGAAATATCATTCATAGTCCCAAGGCTAGTGGGAGGTTGATCAAGTGGGCAATAGAGCTGGGAGAATTCGACATCAAGTATAAGCCACGAACGGCAATAAAAGCCCAGGCATTAGTTGACTTCGTGGTGGAATGTACCATACCCAACCAAGAAGTCGGGGGCAGGAAGATACCATACCTCAAGACAAGGAAGTTGATAAGGGGGACAAAGAAGAGGATGATAAGGAGAAAGAATATTGGGTTCTCTATTTTGATGGAGCATAAAAAACAAACTCAAGTGGAGCAGGTTTGGTTTTACAAAGCCCCGATGGGTTCTTGATTGAGTATGCCATGAAGTTAGACTTCCCGACCACGAACAATGAGGCAGAATATGAAGCTCTGATAGCTGGCCTCGGCCTAGCAGGGACACTCAGAGTCAAGAACTTAAAAGTCCGTGGAGATTCAAAGCTGGTCGTATCTCAGGTAAAGGGAGAGTTTGAGGCAAGGGAAGATACGATGGCTAAGTATGTCCGCCTAGTAAGGGCTGTGATGACCCAATTCGATGAATGCCATGTTGAGCACATTCCAAGGGAGGAAAATGCTAAGGCAGATGCATTATCAAAGTTTGCTTCATCTGAGATATAAGAAAGTTCAGGAAGTGTATACTTCCGCGTTTTGAAGACACGAAGCATCAATGTTAAGTTTGTAGCTCCTATAGGCCTGGGGACGTCATGGATGGATCCCATTAAGGCCTACATTCAAACCGGTTGGTTTCCAAACGATGCTACTAAAGCACGGAAGTTAGCTGTTCGAGCACTAAGGTACTCTTTGATAGATGGGATTATGTATAAAAGATCTTTCGTGGTTCCTTACTTAAGGTGTCTCAGGCCCGATGAGGCATGCTTGGCTCTTGAAGAAGTACATGAAGGAATTTGCGGACAACACTTGGGGGGCAGGGCCTTAGCTCATAAGATAACCCGTTTAGGCTTCTATTGGCCAAAAATGGTGGTTGATGCCAAAGAATATGTAAAGAAGTGTGACCGTTGTCAGAAGCATGCACCGGTCATTAGACAACCCCCCGAGATGCTGACCTCTATCAACTCGCCCATCCCCTTTGCTATGTGGGGAGTGGATATTCTGGGGCCTTTCCCCATGGCCACGACACAAAAGAAGTTCCTGATTGTAGCCATTGATTATTTTACTAAGTGGATTGAAGCCAAACCCTTGGCCAAAATCACAACTAAGCAGGTTGCACAATTCCTGTTGGAAAATATTATGTGCCGGTATGGAATTCCCCGCGTCCTAGTCACTGACAATGGGACACAATTCAGCAATGAAGAATTCAAGAAGTATTGTGAGGAGAATGAAATCGAATTACGATTCACCTCTGTGGCTCATCCGCAAGCCAATGGGCAAGCGAATATGGCAAATCGGATAATCCTGGATGGACTAAAGAAGAGGATCGAAAAGTCGAGGAATAACTGGGTGGACGAAATACTCCCAATACTATGGGCCTACATGACTACTTGTAGAGTCACGACTGGAGCAACTCCCTTGATGTTAGCATATGGGGCAGAAACAGTTGTTCCTGTAGAGATATCACATTCCTCCCCCAGGATTCAAGCCTTCAATACTGAGGAAAATGAGGAAGGGCAAAGGTTAGCCCTGGATCTAATTGACGAAGTGCGAGATGAGGCACATGCGAATATAGTGGAATATCAGAAAAAGGCGTCGTTCTACTACAACCTAAGGGTTAAAGAAAGGTTTTTCAAACAAGGTGACTTAGTCTTGAAGAAGGTAGAAGCTTCTGGTGTAGGACAGAAAGGGAAGCTTACCCCAAATTAGGAAGGGCCATACAAGGTCAAGAGTGTTCAAGGTAGAGGAACCTACAAGTTGGAGACTATGGATGGTTTTGAAGTCCCGAGAACTTGGCATGCACAAAACCTGAAGGTTTATTATGTGTTAAGCAATTGAACATGATTCTCACTTGTCAAGGTGACAAGTAGGTTGAAAAGCACCTTGAAGCTTTGATTGCTTAGGATTTACATATTTTAGCTTTATTTTGAAGTTTATTAAGACTTGTGTAAGGGATAATCCCAATGACTTATGAAGTTCAGAAAGTTTTTGAGATATATTTGAAATCTCTATGGTGAGGCAAGTAAACTAAATGCATGAAATGCAAGCATAAAATCCGATAAATATAAGTAGATCAAATAAATATTACAAAAGTTTGATAAACAAAGTCTCGAAAATATGATAAAGTAAATAAGCCACGTCGGGCTGGAAAAGCTCTAAGGAGCTCAGGTGCCCTCGGCTTCCATATCGCCATCCCCTCTGCTCTCGCTAGAAGTCTCTGTCGTCTCGAAGAAGAAGGAAGAGCTGTCATCCTCAGCAGGCCTGGAAGAAGACTCGGGAGGAGGAAGAAGCGGGTCCTGAGGGACGCGATCCGAGACAACTACTCGGGTACGAAACCTCTGCAGCAAAGACTCATCATCAGGGCAGACATAGTCCGCCGGGTTAATATCAGGACAAGCCTCATTCACGGTCCCAAGGGCCGTGTCCCAACCAGTCCTGAAAAACCCAGGAAAGACTGAGTCATCCCTTACCCTCATGGACTGGGTAAACTCCTCCGAGTCTAGGTAGTTATCAATCGCCTTATCTTTCTCGGCCCGAAGCACCACCAGCTCGGCGTTAGACTCTCCGAGCTCTTCCTCCTTACGCTTGAACTTCTTCTCTAGAGCAACATACTTCTTCTGCTGCCTCTTGAGGGCATTGTTGGCTTTGTCAGAAGCCCTCTTCCATAACTCGGCTTGCCTCACAGCGCCTTAAAAATATGCGTTAGACTGAAATGAAACAATAAACAAAGTGTAAGGCAAGTGAATGCTACAAGTAAGAAAGATAAATTTAAGAAAAGGTCATACCGAGGCCAGGAATTGAGCTCCCATGAGCTTTATCCTCTCCAGGTCTGGGGTGGCAACCACATCAGTAAAATCTTTGGGAGTCACGCCATGGTAGGACCAATCCCAAGCATGCTTCGTGGATCCAACCACGGTATCCCCTCGGCGGAAACCCCAAAGAGGCTGAAAGGTGCCTGTAGCAGCAGCAGTAATAGGAGCACTGTGACCCTCAGCTCCCTCAGATGGAACATCTACCATGAGGTCCTTCTGTTTTCGTAAGAAGATAGGCTTCGTGGCCTTTCCTCGAGTCTCTAGGCCCGCAAGATGAGCCTTCTTCATTCTAGGAGTTTCCTCAACAAGGGGCACGTTATCCTCGTTGATCTCCTTAGCAGCTGCAAAACAAGATAAAAAAACAAAATAAGTCGTGTCAATAATGCACGAAGTGAAATAAAATTGAGGAGGGAAGAAAATTACCCTGTTGAGAAACAGAGGATAGTCCCACATGGATGAGGGAGAACTCCTCTAAGAGAGTCCAGCTGGTAGTAGTACCGTCATCCCGAGTAAGCTTATTATAAATAATAGTTTCCTCGGGAGTTAAGTGAATGGATTTGAGGCTACCATCACTAACCTTCCCGAAGGAAGATTTGAAGAGTGTGCCCCAGTCGCCATTCTCCCACCGTAACCCGACGAAACTATTACTCCAATTTTGGTTATTATCGGGAATGGAGGCGCTGTTAAAGATATATTTACACTTGGGCCTTTATTTGACATAGACCCAACCACAATTACCAGAAGAACTGTTGTAACATTGAAAAACTTTCCTAAAAACAGCTACGGATAGGGGAAAACCTTCCCTAAGGCAGCAAACCATAAAACATAAAATGTTCCTCCAAGCGTTTGGAGGGAGCTGACATGGGTTGATTTGTAAATCAGCTAGAAGATGAGGAATGGAAGGATGAAAAGGGAACCTAAGCCCAGCATCGAGGGCATCTATATAAATAAAAAGAGTGTCGGGTTTCCAGTGGCAAGTACGGTCGCCACCAGAAAATGGAACTAATCTCAGGGGAGGAAGAACATTATAATGTGCATTTAATTTATCATAATCTATGTTGTGACAAGTGTTACAATGATTAAAAGAGTCGAGATGTGCAGTGGAGGGATATTCATCCGCCCTAGTGTTAATTATATCAATCAAAGACATGTAGGAAGAGCGGATCTCGATATCTTTACCTCGTTTTGAAGTAGAGGCTATTTTGGCCGCCCTCTCAGAATTCTTATCAGCCATAGATGAAGCTTGGAAGGACTTGGAAAACCTTGGATGGAAAAGGAGGCCGGAAAAGGCTGTAAAGAAGTTGCCGAAAAAACTTCTCAGGGAGGAGAGTTGAGAGAGGAGAAGGATAGAGTATTGAGAAGAGAAATGTGATGTGGTGAGTGTTAATGGAAACACACTCCTCCCACCCCTATATAGGAAGAAAAAAGCCAATGTGGGCCTCAAAAAGCCCATTTGAGCCCAAAAAATGGAGAGTTCTGGAAAGTTCCACAAAATTTTAGAAGAATTTAAGTAAATTCCAGGAAAAGAAAATAAATTTTTTAAAAATTCTGGAAAAATCCAGAAAGAACCCCAGGAGTTCTGGAAAATTCTGGAATTGGGCTTAGGTATTAAAGCCCAACCCAAATAAGCCTATGGATATGAAAGCCCTGCAAGGGTCCATGACTGAAAGTTCAAAATTTTTTGGGCCTAAAACAAAAGGGAAGGCCTGAAGAAAGCAGTAGGCCCAAGTTAAAAGCCCAATTTAGGGTGGACCAAAGAAGCCCAGTTAAAATAATGGGCCCAAATACAAAAACCCAGGAATTAGGGCCCAGTTCAGAAAATGCCCAGGGTCAATAATAAGTACCCATGAAAGAATTCAGGCCCAAAATCTTAGGCCCAAACTTGAGTTGAAAGAAATCCAGCCCAGGTTTAAGGGCCCAAATCCAATTATGTGAAATTACAAAAAATATATGCCAAAAAGAAATATACTCTTGACCCAATTCGACCAGGACCTACATCATATTCCTGATCGAAACTCCTGAGGTCGAAATCCTGTCGATTAGGGATGAATAACAGGCTTAACTCGACCAGAATCAAATGGTATTCGACCAAAAATGACATATAAATCCTGATCGAAAGGCGTGAGGTCGAAATAATGTTGACCAGGGCTTAAAAGGATGGCTAAATCGGTCAAGATGAGGGATTCTGACCGAAAATCATAGTCAAAAATTTCCTGCTCGAAAATTCAAAAAAATAATATATATATATATACAAGGTAAAAATCCTGGCCGAAATTCGACCAGGAATTGAGGTCGAATGAACCCTGCTCGAAATCTTGTCGACCAGGGCATACTGATGGATAATTCGACTAGGATCCCGGTCGAACAGGATTCCTGGTCGAACCAGGTTTATATAAAAAAAATTTATATTCTGAATATTTCCAGAAAATTAAGGAAATTCCTTAAGATATTAATATTTTTCATAAAATTAGGAATAAATCCAGGAAATTAAGGAAAAATCCCAGAATTAAGGGAAAAATTCCTGAAAATTAAGGAAAAATCTCAGAATTAAGAAAAAATCCGAGAATTAAGGGAAACATTCCTGAAAATTAAGGAAAAATCCCAGAGTTAAGGGAAAAATTCCTGGAAATTAAGGAAAAATCCCAGAATTAAGGGAAAAATTCCTGAAAATTAAGGAAAAATCCCAGAATTAAGGGAGAAATTCTTGGAAATTAAGATAATTTCTAAATAGAAAGGGATGAAAGTAAATCGTTGTAAATGTGTAGGTCGCTCCACACTTTATGCAAAAACGATACCCTGTAAGGGAACGAATGAACTTAACTTCTGCGAAACCTAGTCACTGTTTCCCAAAAGTTAGGGGGTAAATGATAGGGAATAAATAAATCCTGATTACGTAGTTAATGTTGTATTAATTACACATGATTTGGGCCTTGAAGCCCAATAAGAAGATGTATGATATTTAGACCAAAAAGGTTAACATATTGATCAGGCCTGATGGACCAGATCAGGCCTGATGGAACAAAGAAGGCCCAAAACCCTGATTATTAATTAATTTCATAATTAATTAATTAGGGAAAAATCAGCTATTGAGAAGAGTCCCAATAAGGACATAAATCCTTGTAGATTGGCCTCCAAGGAACCTCATGGGATAAGGAATCAACTTCCTACTTTCTAGGACTCCAAATTCCATTCTAATTCAGAGACTTGACCACCTAGTCTCCTATAACAAGTCCAATTCAAGGACTCCCAACATCTATATAAGGGGCCTCACCCCACAGATCAGAACTACATTTTTTAACTTGATCCTTGGCAATCAGCAAGGTACGTAGGCATCTTGTTAAGGCAGATTGAGTCACGAAACACAAGAGCAGTCAAATCGAGCCTCGAAACTCACGTTCCTTAGTAATAAATACAGCAATTATATATCTTAGTTTTTAATCCATAATAGTTGACAAAACTAAATTCAAATGTTTCAAGTGTGAGATAAGTGGTTATTTTGCAAATGAGTGCAGAAAGCCAAATTCTGAAAAGAAAAGATTTGAACCTGTTGACTACAAAAAGAAATATTTTGAGTTGCTCAAACAGAAAGAAAAGGCTATCATAACTCAAGAAAATGACTGGGCAGATGATGGAGATGATGCAGATGAAGACATGAACTATGTCAACCTTGCCCTCATGGCCAAGTCAGATGAAATAGAGGTTAGCTCATCCATCAATCAGGTAATCACTACTAATCTTGCACAACTTTCTAAAGATGAATGCAATGATGCTATAAATGATATGTCTAATGAATTGTATCACTTGCGTATCATAATTAAATCACTGAATAAAGAGAACACTAGGATTAAAGAGAATAATGTGTTTTTAAGTGATATAAATGTTGTATTAGAAACTCAATTCATTGAGTTTGAAAAATTGAAAATTCAGTGTAAGATTGCTAAAGATGACTTAACAGAGTCCTTGAAGAAAGAGAAAATTCTGAGAAAGCAGCTTGAACGAGGGCAAGAAGTCATTAAAGCCTGGGAATCTGAACCAAGAGTTTAAGGTATTAAATCATTATGTGAAGAAGCCCGGAAGAAAGACAAGAAGAAACTGAACCAATAGTTAGTTGATGGTCTATCAACGGATGATGAAACTTATCCCTTGAAAGATAAATCTCATCTGTTGAAAGAAGAAGCTTATCCGTTGAAGGAAAAAAAGACCATTAGAAAAGGAAAGCTAGAAAAGCTAAATGAGAAATATGGTTCAGTTACAAAGAATTTTATATAAAGAGAATCAAGCAAAACCAAGGATGCAGGGAAAGTGAATCCAAGGCATTTGTCAATGAAGTAATTAAATGACAAGTTGGAAAAGATTGAGGTTAAAACATAATCTAAAAGAAAAACAAATAAAAATGAGGAAGTAGGGATTAACAAAACCAACAACTACACATCTGATAAGTATGCACCTAGAATAACATGTGTGAAATGTGGTAGTGTTAATCATCTATCTACTAACTGCAAATCTGTTATAAATGCACCCATATATGCACCTCACTCTTTTCCTAACATGTCTATGTCACCTATGCATGCCATGCCTGTTATGCCACCACATGTTTCACTTGCACATTTTTCTAATATGTCATTTGCACAAAATCCTTATTATGTTATATTTAATATGCCACAAATGCCATATAGCATATCTGTCTGGAATAACATATTTGCACAACCTATGCCATATCATATTAATAACAATGTGCTTGATGAATCTCAAATTAATCATGGGTTTCAAAGACTTACCTCAAAGATAAAGGTTGATCTTGAATTACCCGAGTCTAATAGTGGAAAGTCCAAGAATATTAAGAAGAAAGCTAATAAAGCAGGACCCAAGAAAACTTGGGTACCAAAATCAACTTGATTTATTTTGATGTGTGTAGGGAAATAAAAAGAATCTATGGTATTTGGACAGTCGATGCTCAAGGCATATGACTGGAGATTCTACATTGCTCACAGAGTTTAAGGAAAGAGCTGGCCCTAACATTACCTTTGAAGATGATAGCAAAGGATATATATGGGATATGTCTTAATTTCAAAAGGAAATGTCATCATTGATGAAGTTGCACTAGTTGATGGACTCAAACACAATCTATTGAGTGTCAGTCAACTATGTGATAAAGGAAACTTAGTTACCTTTAATTCTGAAGCTTGTGTTGTCACTTGTAAAAAGGAAAACAAAGTGGTTCTTAGTGAAGTAAGAAGATGAAATTTGTACTTAGCTGACTTCAACTCCACAAATGCAGACTCAATTACTTGTCTTTTCAGCAAAGCAAGTCAAGATGAAAGTTGGCTATGGCACAAGAAGCTGTCTCATTTGAATTTTAAGACAATGAATGAATTGGTCAGGAAAGACCTTGTTAGAGGCATTCCTCATGTTGAATTTTCAAAGGATGGACTGTGTTGTGCTTGTCAGAAAGGAAAGCAAATGAAATAATCATTCAAAAGAAAACTTGAAATAATAATCGATGAACCATTACAACTGCTACATATGGACTTATTTGGATCAGTCAATGTGTTGTCAATTTCCAAGAAGAGATATTGCCTAGTGATTGTAGATGATTTTTCTAAATTCTCATGGACATATTTTATTGGATCAAAGGATGAAGCAAGTGAAATCATCATCAATCACATCAGGCAAGTCAACAATCATCCTGTTCTCAAAGTGAGAAGAATAAGGAGTAATAATAGAACTGAGTTCAAGATTTCTACAATTAGGTTATTTTATGAAGAAAATGGAATCATGCATGAGTTCTCAGCTTCAAGGACACCATATCAAAATATAATGGTTGAGAGAAAGAGCAGATCATTAATTGAAGCTGCAAGAACTATGCTAGAAGAAACAAAATTACCAACTTATTTCTGGGCTAAGGCTGTCAACACTTCATGTTATACTCAGAATATTTCTTTGATCAATTAAACCAAAGGCATGACTCATTATCCAACTTGAGAACCAACATTATGATCAAATAAATATTATTATCCAACTGATAATAAAGGCATGAGTCATTATCAGTTGGATAATAATACTCATTAGCTTTTACATCAAACTTCCCATATCCAAAGCATATGGATATGTTAGCTTTTACAAAGAATTTTGGATGCTTTGTTGGATATGCTGTTGGAAAAGCATATGGAGTCCACAATTTGAGAACCAACATTATTATGTAATCTGTAAGCCAAGGCCATTGTCAAGTTGTTGAGAATCTCAATAGCTTCGCGTGGGCAGTTGAATCGCCTAATTCTGACGAGTAGAACTCAAGTTATAGTCAAAACAAGATTCATCGGAATATTTTTCCAGTCAGTAGCTGAGCGCCCGCTCAGCAGAGCTGAGCGCCCGCTCAGAGAGCTGAGCTGAGCGGGCCGCTCAGGAGAGCTGAGCGGCCGCTCAGGGCGCGGCTGGTCGCTGATTTCGCTGAAAAAACCTTTTTTTAGTAGAATTTGACGATTTTAAGGGTCCAGGTCCACTAGGGGCGTATATATACTTAAAAAAAGGGTTTTCATCATCCGGGAAGATTGGGAGTTTTGTGTTTGATGGTAAAAAGATTAAAGGACTGAAAGATGAAAGTTTCCATGAAAGCCTCAAATTTGAAAATATTGAGATATATTGTGATAATAGTGATGATGAAATTGATCTAGAAGGAATGACAAAAGAATATTCAAAATTGTCATCAAATGAAGGAACAACATTTGATACACATAGTTCTGCATCCATTGAAAGACAAAGTGTTACATCCATTGAAAGACAAGATATTACATACGTTGAAAGACAAAGTGCAGTATCCTTTAAAAGTTAAAGCGCATCATCCATTGAAAGGTAGAATATAGTATCCATTGATGATCATTCTAGATCATTGTTTAACAGAACCCCATCTTCAAATCAAAGATCCACAAACTCAGGGGAAGTGTTTTTTCTGTCTATTTTGCACCATGCAAAATCAGCTTTTGAATATCTAATTAGCTTAAAATCTGAATCTCTAGGATACCACAATCCAAGATTCATTGTGCCTTTGAGATATTTCAAAATTCTTTTCATAGCTAACATATGTGGTTCCCTTGGATCATCTTGGAATCTTGCACACAGACGGGTATCATACATGATATCAGGTCTACTAGTAGCCAAATATATAAGTGACTCAATCATACCTTTGTAATTAGTTATATCTACTGATGAAATGGTATTTAAATCTAACTTGGTTGTAGTGGCCATGGGAGTTGTTGCAGTTGAATTGTCTTACATCCCAAATCTTTTAGGTAAATTCCTGGTGTATTTTGCTTGATTGATGAAGATCCCTTCTTCAGTCTGCTTGACTTGTAACCCTAGAAAATAACTTAATTCTTTTATCATACTCATTTGATATCTAGACTGCATTAGCTTGAAACACCTCTCACTGAGTTTATCATTAGTAGAGCCAAAAATAAAATCATCAACATATATCTGAACTAGCAATAAGTCCTTACCATGGTACATATAAAATAGATTTTTATCAATGGTACCTCTTTTGAAACCACTTTCCAATAAGAATTGAGCAAGGTTCCATACCAGGCTCTTGGAGCTTGTTTTAGTCCATAGAGTGCCTTATCCAATTTATAGATATGATTTAGATAATTTGGATCAATGAACCCTGGAGGTTGTTCAACATAGGCTTCGTCATCAAGTTCACCATTCATGCACTCTTCACATCCATTTGGAATACCTTGAATTTCATGTGAGCAACACAGGCCATAAAAATTCAGATGGCCTCAAGCCTTGCAACTGGAGCAAAAGTCTCATCATAATCAATGTCTTCTTACTGTAAAAAACCCTTTGCAACCAACCTTGCTTTATTCCTTGTAATAATGCCCTCACTTTTAGTCTTGTTTCTGAACACCCATTTAGTACCAACTACTGATCTGTTCTTTGGTCTTGGTACCAATATCCAGACTTTATTCCTTTCAAATTCATTGAGCTCTTCTTGCATTGCTGTGATCCAATAAGCATCTTAAAAGCTTCTTCTGGTCTTGACACCATTATCAGGATTTCCAATGATTAAGTCAGGAGTGTGTGACTTAGTCCATTTTCTTGCAGAAAGAAGTTGACTTCTTGAAGTAGATCCTCCCTCTTAATCCATGAAATCTCTATTTTCACTTTGATGTGTACCATCATTATTTCCTGAATCTCCCCCTGAATCAGTGCTTCCAGTATTTTCAGTATTTACTTCATCAATATTTGAGAAATCAGAGTCTGATAAAGTATTTAATGATATTTCTTGATTTGAATCACTTAAACTTGACCCTTGATGTAATAACCCCAAAATTTTTGAACTTTTAGTGACCCTTATGAATAGTGTTTTGCTGATTATGCTGAATAAGAAAACTTTCCATGCCACACTATGTAGGGGTTCTTCTATTGTTATTCTGAGATCTTATTAGTACTTTATATGGGATATAAGTGTATGTAAGGATCGTCAGAATCCAAATTCGAACACTTTGATTTTTCCCGAAAATCCACCAGATACCGAAAGAATTGAGTATAAGGGAACAAGATAAAAAGGATTTAAATTCAAGGATTATAAGAAAGGATCATAAAAGGAATATAATGTATTGAGAAAGGTTAAGGGAACCCAAGTAATAAGATCCCGGGTATGATCCCTCAAACGATAAACGAAAACGAAAGTTAAGCGAACCGTATAACAGATCAGCGGTCATTAGCCAAGTAATTAGGAGCTAATCAAAGAGGTTAGTGAGGATGATGTCATCAAACCAATAAGAAGAGGACAAGCATGGGAAGATGACATAAGAATGATGACCTAAGCATGACCAAAAAGGAAGGAAGGTTGGTTGATTATAAACCACACAAAATTCACCATGGTTAAAAGGTAATAAATCAAAACAAAAGTGGATCAACCAAGCAAAACAAATCAAAAAACACAAAAACAAAGTTGACTCTCATTATTCAAGAGAAGCTCTCGGCTTTTCTTGTTTTTCAAAGAGGAAAATTTCAAAATCCAAGATCCAACCATTGTTAAATTGCAAGGTAATTATCCAAGGTTCCTTATGATTAGTTATGGCTATCCTAGGAGTTTAAGCTCCAAATTCCTTCACAATCTCTTTCAATAAATCATTTAAGAAGAGAGTGAATAGTGTTTTCAAGAAATTTAAATTGTTTGATCTTGTGTTTTTGGTTAGATTAAGCTGTGGTAAGGACTTTCAAGGGTGATTCCAAGCTCCTTAGTTACTCTTACTCACCAAGGAAGGTATAATCTCTTAACCTAGCATTGTTATTGAATATTAAGAGCTTATTATGAGTAGGATAGTTCATGAGAAGCATGGTGATTGAATATGTAGAGATTAGTTGGTTTTGTGATGTTTTTGGAGTTGTAAATCTTGGTTATTAGTTAATGAACTTAAGAATAGTTTTAGTTCATGTTTGAGAATAATATAAATTGGAGAACTTGAGGTGTTGGGGCTATTTTATTAATGTATTGATGGAGTTTGGTTGTATGGTTGAATTGTGGTTGATTGTGGATTGATTTGGAGTAGGATAAAATTTGGTAATCGCGTAAACATAGCCGTCGTAATGCCCGATTTACTTTAGACTGTTTTTGTTCTTAACATCAGGACCCATGAACTCACTGTTAGGTTCTCACCATTACCATGATTATATAGTTCATGTTACGAGCTTCGTTTTGATATGTGGTTCGTTTGAATCCGATGTACGGTTTAGGAGAAACGACCATTCTAAGTAACGGCGCTTCGCGACCGAACCATTACCTCTCGCCTTACTTTGAAACCTTGGTTAAGGACTTTAAATGACTAATTGGGATATGAAACAATTATGTTAAGTGGATTAGGCAGTTGGTAAGGTACTCGCGAAAGAATCGCCTTAAAACTCTTAATAGTTAATTTATTAAAAATGGTGGAGCTGAGGGTACTCGAGCGACTTAAGAGAATCGTTGAGCGCAAAGCGAGCGTTAGAGTCTAATTGGTTAAAGTATAGATTCATAAGCGACTTTGGTTTAATTCCAACTTATATGTGGTTTATAGGTTAACAGACTCATCCCAGAACTTTTACCACCCCCAGTCGCTCAGGCAAGTTTTCTACCCGTTATACTGTTGTTGTGATGTATATATGTATATGCATTATCTTGTGATATATGCATGTTGGTTAATTAGCAAATTTTGTGATATATTGAAGCATGCTGATATGGTATATATATGCATATCTATTTCGTAATCTGGTTATCTATCTGTTGATTTCAATTGCTTACAGGTTGCATAATACCTATGCTAGAAATAAGCAGTAGTTGCGTATACCCTTAGTATAGGGGACCCAAAAGTGAACATTTTTCTAAACCGGGAGTCGATGTTCTCGAGTATAATATATATATATATATATTTATATATATATATATTAATATAGTTTTCAAAACTATTAATCGAATAAGGTTTATTCGATAACTTTATTTTATATAATGAATATTATTTTGAATATTCATTCGAGGACTTATGACTCCGCTTACTTTATTTAATGAATATTATTTTGAATATTCATTCGAGGACTTATGACTCCACTTACTTTATTTAATGAATATGATTTTTGAATATTCATTCAAGGACTTATGACTCCGCTTATTTTATTAAATAATATTCTTTATTTTATTAAAGAATAATGTTTCGATAATCAAACTTATTTTCGATTATTCAAATTAAGATCATACTTTCGTATAAGTATATCTTTGGTTATTAATATTCATTTCAAGTATGAGTTTTAAAACTTTTACTTCAATTATTTTTATAAGGATTATCCTTATGGGAATATTATTTAAATAATAATATTTAGATATTTTCTAATATATCGGGACTGATTTATTTCATTAAATCAGCATTACTCCAAACATTCTTAAAAATGTTTTCGAGTCTTCAAAATGATTTTAAAAGTTAGAGCGGATCCCAAAAACTCGTTTCCAGAATTAAGATCTTCCTTTCGAAGGAGACTTGAATATTCGCTCAAAAAAAATCTTAGGGATCCGGCTCTGTGGTGTATTTTATATTCGCAACGAGGTTGCTGTTTTGAGAAAACAATTTGATTACTTGCCCAATGTTCGGGAAGTAAGTCCATCTAATTGAGTCGGCATAAGCGACAGGCCGAGGTACGGTCTATGAAGGTGTAAGAGGCTGGGTGACAGTCCATCCACACGTGAGTGGCCGGGTAACGGTCTAGCGCGAGGTCCTAATGCGGCCAGGGTGATGACTGGCGAGGAATTCATCCATCTACAATAGAAAAGGTTACTTATTGGTATCTTTGCCTGATCAACAAGATATCGGGTTTATGCCAAAATTCTTTTCTTTCCAAAATTCATTGGATATTACAACTCTGTTCATACTTTACATGATAGAGATTTTCAGGAAATGTATGAGAGATATATATGGATATATATCGGGACTTAATGAAGTATCTCGTAACTTCATTTTATTCAATAATATTTTAAAGATTGAATCTATTCAAGTCTTATATTGTAGTCTCATCTGGGTGATGAACTTTTGAAACTAATTATAACTTGAACGGTGGTAGTTCAAGTAGTATTCGGAAAGATATAAGTATATTGGAGTATCTTGTAACTTCATCTTTTAAACTTATATCTAGTAAATGATTATCTTGTGCATGTCAAAGATTTTCGAAAAAACGTTGAGACAAGGTTAGATATATGAGATTACCTTGCAACGATATTTTTATACAGCTATAAACTGGAACTCTATGTATATTATACATGTTAGAGGGTTTCAAAGATTGTGAAAAGTGTATATGTATATATATATACTGAATATTTTGCGACTTGGTCGTGTTAAGATATTAACTTGGTTCATTTCTTCTTGACCAAGACTTTTATGAGTACTATGAGAATGCTCATATATTGTTAATTATAATACATATTATTTCGGTGGGCTTGTTGCTCACCCTTGCTTTCTTCTTTCATCACACAACATCAGATAGACAAGATGAACAGGACCAAGCTCCCAATTCGCGAGCGGATAGGAAACGTTCCACAGTTTCCTATAGGCGTTGATGTCGCTGTAGCTGAGGTAGGAACTACCAATAGGCTAGGCTTTCAACTTTTGATGTACCAGACTTATGTATCTTTATGAATTGTAATAATGGCAAAGAATATGTAAATTTATTCAGAAACCCTTTTAAGGTGTAATGGTTTATAATTGTGGAATAAAATGACTTGTGTTATTTTTGGGTATTCATCTCTGAGACTATAACTTGTGGTGTGTGTGTATATTATGGGGTCACAGTACGCAGTAGTTGGTTGATTATTAAGATTAAGTATTATTAAGGGAAATGGAACTCGTGACAACCCAGATCCCCGACCCCGGATTTGGGGGTGTTACACTTGATGTGAATCATTTTGCTCCTCCTCAACATGTGTTTCAGTATTTTCTGTATTTCCACTGACAGGTGGCTCATCAGAGTTAAAAGTGATATCAGGATTTACAATATTAGAGTTTGTTAGATCATCAGGATGTAGTTGTTCAACATATGGTACTTCATTTTCAAATCTCAATTCTTCATGATCATTGTTATCATCTAGACATGTAATCTTCTTGTCATCAAAAGATACATGAATAGATTCCATGACCATTCTTGTTCTCAAATTGTAAACTATGAATGCTTTTGTTGACAATGGATATCCAACAAAAATGCCTTCATCAGCTTTTAGATTAAATTTTGTAAGTTTTTCAGGATGAGTTTTGAGAACAAAGCATTTGCAGCCAAAAATGTGAACGTACTTCAAATTTGGCTTCTTTCCTTTCACCATCTCAAATGGTGTTTTGCCATGCTTGTTGATTAGAGTTGCATTTTGTGTGAAGCATGCAGTTTGCACAGCCTCAGCTTAGAAATAGGTTGGAAATTTTTGCTTCTTCAAGCATGGTCCTTGCAGCTTCTATAAGAAATTTGTTCTTTCTTTCAACAACTCCATTTTGTTGTGGAGTTCCAAGGGAAGAAAATTCTTGTTTGATCCCCTTGTATTTACAGAATTCTTCCATAGTGTTGTTCTTGAATTCAGTTCCATTGTCACTTCTAATGATCTTTACTTTGTGTGTTGATCATTTTTCCGATTATCTCACATAATCAAGAAGAATGGATGGAGTTTCATCCTTGGTGTGTAGAATATAGACCCATATGTATCTTGTGTACTCATCAACAATCACAAGTGCATACCTCTTCTTTGCTATAGATATTACATTTACTAGACCAAAAAGATCAATATGAAGTAAGTGATATGTTTCAAGAATTGAGGTTTCAGTCTTACTCTGGAAAGATAATTTTCTTAATTTGGCCTTCTGGAAAGAGTCACATAGGCCATTAGGAGTAAATACTGCATTGACAATCCTCTTACAAGATCTTTCTTCACAAGTTCATTGATATTGTTGAAGTTGAGATGAGAAAGTCTTTTATGCCAGTTCCAGCTGTCTTCCATGGTTGCTCTACTCAATAGACAAATTTCAGAACCATCAGTATTTGTCGAGATCCTGGCTTCATATAAGTTGACATGGCTGTAACCATTCGTTGCAACATTGCCATCTTAATTGTTGACAATTTCACAATGGTTTTCATAAAAATCCACATGGTAACCTATTTCACAGATTTGACTCACACTGAACAAATTATGCTTGAGTCATGCAAGAAGAGCTACATTCTCAATGATGACATTTCCAAGTTATATTTTTCCATATCTCAGAGTTTTTCCTAAGTTACCATCTCCATAAGAAACACTCAGGCCAACCTTCTCCTTAAACTCTGATAGCAGGGCTTTATTTCCAGTCATGCATCCTGAACATCCACTGTCCAAGACTAAAGAATTCTTCCTGTTACCCTGTAATCAGATAAATAATTAATTAGTGTTTTTAAGGACCCAGACTTGCTTGGATCATTTGGCTTTTTTAAGTTTTTTAACATTTGTAGCATAAGTCTTAATATCATAGTTTATGCTAACATTCTTAATATCAGAGTTTACACATGCAGAAATAACTTTTGTCTTATTTAAAGAGGGTTTCAGTTCATAATAATCATAATATAAACTGTGATACTGTTTACATGTGTAAATTAAATGCCAAACACTACCACAATGAAAATATGGATTATGTGGTTTATATCTAATTGTTCTATTCCTAAACTCTGATTTAGATGGAACAATGTTTATTCCTTTATTCTTCCTGCAAGCAACATCAAGATGATTAGCACTACCACAATTTAAACAATCCTTTCTAGGTGCATTAGGAATAGGTTTATATTTGTTTTCCTTATTTACACCTACTTTTCCATTTATGTTCTTTCTAGGTTATTTCTCCTTGTTTTTCATTTTTACTTCCTTCAGCTTCTGTTTAAGCTGTTTCTGAGTCATTAAACCAACGTTTACTGACTTGATGCGAACTTGTTCACACTTATCAGTTTTTAAGTTTAACTTAGATGCTGAGGTTGAACCTATTTAATTTACTGACTTAACAACGTCAACGCTTAAGTTAAACTTAACAGGACTTAACTGAGACTTGTTCAGTTTCACCTTTTTATCAGTATCTATTGGTATGATCTTCTCAGTTTGTTTTTCATTTAAATCATCAGAATTAGATTTATTAGTATAACCTAATCCTGATCCCCAACAACCACTTTCTATTAAACCCTGAGTTGATTTTCCAGAATTAGTCCAAAGATTGATAATTTCTCTTTCTTTAGCTAATTCTTTTTCAAGATAATCATGTTTTTCTAATAATTTATCTTTAACATACAAAGCATAATTTATTTCTTTTTGAGTTTCTAACATGGAAACCAACTCAGCTTCTAAGTGATCATTTCTTTCTTTAAGTCAGAGTTTTCAATCTTGATCCTAGCATTTTCAAGTGTTTGATCCCTATAACTAACATGCGGAGATTTAAGAAATAGCCTCAATTCATAGATATCATCAGTATCAAAGCAAGAGTAGTTTGAGGTACCTTCATCTCAGTAGTCTGCAGTTCACTATCTGCATTTTCTATGAGAGCATAGTTGACACCCTCATTAGATTTCGATGTATCATCCCAATTCTTCTTCTTTGTGATCAAGGCTTGTTTCTTCTCAGCTTTTGGCTTTCTGCAGTCAGCTGCAAAGTGTCCAAATCCATCACAATTGTAACACTTTATGTAACAACCCAAATCCGGGGTGAAGTTTTGGTGTCACTAAACAATCTTTACATAAAATAGAGTAATATAAATAACCCCTTAAAAATCTGGATCGTTTACAGGTTATGGTATGAAACAAGAATTTAACCTTCTACAATTCACAACAACTACAATACGAATGTAAATACTTTTATGCCAATGCCCTTGTCTTATTTTCCTAACATCTTCGTCCTCTCGCAGTGGAGATCTTCCCAACTTCTGTTGTCTACGAAAGCTATTCACTTTTATCCTTATCTACTTCTGAAAGGAATAAGAAATTACAAAGCAAGAGTGTAAGTCATATGTCATAGGCCTATTTGTATATTCGAGGATTTAACTCAACTCAAATAAGAATGTAATAAGTAAATAGTGGATCTACCGTCAGAGAGGTCTCGCCAAGTAACATCTGTCAGAGGATTCAGAAACAACGTTCATCTACAGACTTGAAGAGTTAATTCACTGGAAGAAGTTTAAGAAATTGTTCAAGCCTCAGTGATGCAAATCAAGATTGTGGGTTTAATCAAGTGACAGAGATCTCGTCAGAGTATCATTAATTACAAGGATTTAATCTGAAGAAAATCAGAGTATCAAAGTCAAGACATGAAGAAACGTCATGGAAGTTAGTCACTCATGAACCAGACAGTACATCGAGTGTCAACGTTGAAGTGGTGGAATTGATTCATAATTTTCAGTGATTTTCAGAAGATTTGCAGAAGAATGGATGCTGCTCAAGATTAGTATTAATTATCTATTAATTAATTAAGTCATATAATTTAATTAAGAAAATAAATTATATCTGCAAAGATTAATTTATTTGATTAATTAAATTAATTGATTAATTAATTCTGAATTAATATTAAGACTTTTCAGAATTTTAATTGATTTAAAATATGTTATAAATTCAACAAAGACAACTGATTGTATTAGTATGACAATCGGTAGTTCATTCTGATTGTCTTGCTAGTTCTAAAAGATAGTCCTACCGAAAGTCTTGTTGAGCCAAAGAGATTGTCATGCCAGTTCATTTTCATTCGGTTGGTTGATAAAAGAAGCAGAAGCTGAACATTCATTTTAATTATAAAAAACAGAAGTCAAGAACACAGAAAAGAAAAAACAGCCGCCTTAGAAATATTCCATTTTTCATCTGTTTAATTCAAGATCTAATTTCTAGCTTGTAACGTTAAATCCAAACCACTAGAAATATTTGTCTTGTTCTTGTGTAACAATCTAGCGGATCAAAATCCCTAGAACTTAATCTCAAATCGCGTTTAGCATTTGATTCTAATTATTACAAAAATAGAAAAAGTTCATGTCGAATTTATTCTAAATTTATGATAATTAATTTGAGATTAATTCCTTGTAATCGATACAGTTGTTGTAACACCTTTCAAGTTCAATAATATTCTTATTTAACTTGAATTTTGTTTCACATTTTTATTCCGCATATATTCGATTATTCGGTGCTGTTTGTATTCAACCCCCCCTTCTACAAACACATTGGGACCTAACAATTGGTATCAGAGCCTTCTGATTAACGAACAAATCAAGATCCTAGACTTTTGTGATTTTTCAACTCCTTGAATTTTTATTCATTCAAAAATTCATAATGACTTCACAAAAAGTTGGAACCGTTAAAATTCCACAATTTGATAAAGAGAATTATATTATGTGGAAGAAGAAGATGCTCTTGTTTTTACAAGTGGCAAATCCCAAATATTCAAACTTGTTAAAGAAGGGGATAAAAACTCCGATGGTTATTGAACCGGAGGTGATAGTAGATGATGTTGTGATCACCAAAGCCAGAACCTATCCTAAAGATCCTGAAGATTTTACTCCTGATGAAAAGGAAGAAGCCTCCTTGGATGCCAGCCTTTAATTAATTTTAATTGATTCCCTTGATCCCTTGATGAACAGACATGTGATGAACTATAAAAATTTCAAACACATGTGGGAAACTATTGAGGTGATCAATGAAGGCACAGAGGAAGTTAGGGAGAACAAGTTGGAGATCCTAACCTCTGAGTATGAACATTTCAAATCAAATCCAGGAGAAGGAATTACTGAAGTGTTTGAGAGGTATAATGCGTTGATCAACAACCTGAACATCAATGGAAAATTTTATTCAATCAGGGAGGTCAACAAAAAGTTTCTTTTAACACTGCCAACTCATCTTGAACATAGAATCACTGCCATTAGAGAAGCTAGAGATCTGAGTGAGATTTCTTTGGACAGGCTCTATGGAGTGTTAAAAACCTATGAGTTGGAGCAGATTCAATAGAATGAAGTCTACGGGAAGGATAGAATGGTCAGCACATCTACTGCACTTGTAGCTGAAGGTCAACAACAACAGCAATCTCAACAATTGGAGAGAATGGTACAGTGTTCCAAGGCTGAGGAAAATATGTTAGTAGCAAAAATATGATCCTCCTACTACAAATCAATCAAGTGATGATTTTTATTCCTTGGAAGAGCTGGAGCAATTGGAAGACGAGTCAATGGCCCAAATTGTCAAGAGATTCTCCCATGTCAGATTCAAGAGGAATCTCAAGCTTAAGTACAAGTCCAACTATAACAAATTCCAGAAAGGTGGATCTTCATCCTCTAACACCAGCAGTGGTGGATACAAAACAGGGATGGTTGATCGGAGCACCATTAGATGCTATAACTGCAATGAGTTGGGACACTTTGCCACAGAATGTAGGAAGCCAAAGCAAGTAAGAAAGAACTCTGAAAGGGCTTATCTGGCAAAGGGAAGAAGCTGGGATGATACTGACAGTGAAGATGAAGAAGAAGGAAACCTTGCTCTTATGGCTATTGATGGAAAAGCTTCATCATCAATAATAGAGGTAAAACTTTCTGATGCTGAAATGGTTTATCATCTAAGAGGTAACTTAGATAATGCACGTCATGATAATGAACTGTTAAGTTTACAGATCAAAGACCTTGAGAAAGAGGTCAATGAATTAAGACTTGTGCATATTAATCAAGACAAATTAAAAGAACAAGTATCTTTTCTAGAGAATAGAGTTGACTGTTATAGGAAACTCGAAACTATTCTCAAAGACAAGATCACCGGTCTTGAGACTAAGGTTAGAGCCTACTTCAATTCTTGTTCGAAGGCTAAAGAGTTCTACAGTAAGTAATCTGTTAATCAAACATCTGGAATAGGTTATGATTACAATGTTGCTATTGGAGAATTAGGCATAAACTCCCCTCCTCGTGTCTGTGCTAAAGGGAAGGAAGTACCACATGTGCTTAAGGGTGTTGATGAACCCCTCTATAAACCATCAATTGTTGAACCATTTGATGCGACCTCTTCTGTTATTCAAGAAGAAATATGTGCTAAGGATCATGCTAATGAGAAGATTGTTTCGTAGTCAAGTGAGTCGAAAGTTCCAGTCAAAGTTGTGAAAGCAACTAAGACTAACTCAGACACACATGAGTTGGATAACAAAAATGCCATGTCTACCATGCATAAATTGCCTGCTATTAATCACTCTCATAAAGCATGTAGTGTTGCTAATTGTATGTCTTGTGCTTTTAAATTGATGTATGCTTATTTTAATGGTAAGCATGTTTCTAGTGATAAGACTACTCCTCGTCAGCATGTGAATAATAGAAAGCATGATAGGTCTAAGACTGCTAGTCCTTCTAAGGCTAGAAAGGAGACATTTGAGCCTAAGCCTAAACAGAAATTTGTTAAGGCTGTTTACAAGGTCAAATGTTCAGTCAGTGAGAAAGTTGAGACAATTAAAATTAAAAATGTTGTTTTGCCTGACAAAGGACAGTTCTACAAGTATGCCGGACCCAACCAAGCTTGGGTTCCGAAGAAGGTCTAATCCATTTATAGTGCAGGGCATTAAACAGGTGAAACCGGGAGTGTGCATTCTTGACAGTGGATCATCAAGACATATGACCGGAGATAGAGCCCTGCTATCAAATGTGGATTGAGAAAGCTAGCCCCCTGGTTACCTTTGGAGATAACAGCAAAGGTGTATCTGAGGGATATGGCTGTTTGCAAGCTGGTAATGTTATCATTGAACTTGTAAATAGTTTCTATATTTTTGCAATATTTATATAAGTTTTTCTTTGTATTTTCTTTAATTGTAAATATTGTATGATATATGAAATTGAATGCTGATATCTTTTTGATAGATATTTGGTATTTAATTCATTGATATTTATTATTATTATTATTATTATTTGTATTGTATTATTTCTTATTTTATTTTAGTTTATTTTAAATTTTATGCAACATAACAGTTGGTATATAAAGTACCTGACAAGTATCGGTCAATGATATTTTGTTAACATTATGTTGCAGATATTTGTGAGCTTTTGATATGAATGAGAATTACTTAGACTTTACCCTAAGTGATCAATGTTTTATAAAAAAAAACTCATTCATATTGAAATACAAAATCAAACTTCTTTCTACATTAGTGATTTCTTATTTCATGTAAAATCTTTTGAAATCACTATTGTACATCATTATCTCTATAGTGCCATATATTCTGTGTTACAGGTTCAGTCTCCAATGACTTTCTTTCATTGACAGTCATGAGGTTGAAAACCCACAACGTCTATCCCAGACTGTAAAGACAAACACAAAAACAGAACCAACCAACACTCTCTTACCACTATATGTAGTATGAATGAGCGTGAGGGAGATAGTGCCTCAGTGCACCACATAAGGAAGGTTCTGTAGTCAACCCAGTAGCTCTGTCTCCTACAAAGATGAGTAGTATTTAAACCGAGACAACTGCTAACCCCCCATACATCTTCTCAAAAAGATGTAATGGTTGAAAAGGCATAAAAACAGTTACTAGATTCATTCTCTCAATATGGTGTGTCTATTGAAATTTTCCTGTCGGCCAGGGTATCCGATGTAGTGTCACCACCTCAAATATAAACAATTCTTGATGCACAAGGAAAGGTTACACACACAAAGGATGAGTTGACGGAAACAAGAGTTTCGACCATTTTAAGGTCAGATTCGATTGTTCAAGGTTCGTTAATGGACCAATTGCCTTTACAGGTGTTAGGAGAGGATACTGATCCAAAAGCCATATGTCAGTGGTCAGTGTCTACCTCCCCAGGCTTAAATCCCCTGGATGCATCCGCGGATAGTGGATCTGACATAGGCGCAGATCGGCAACTTGTTGACAATAATTCAGATATTACCTGATGAGTCACAAGGAAATGTCTTCACAGACATTAGAAGGGAACTTTGATCTTTATGCTCAATTCGATGGATCATTGTTTACCTTCCCAGAATTCAAATCTGGAACCCTAAAAGGGAAACTAGCAACTTGTAAATTATGACTCAGATTCATCTGACGAGTTTAACAAGGATCGGGATTTGTGAACTCCCATTGCACCACCTGTGACCTCCTTAAGGATGACTAAGTGATTTTCCTTGCAAGTACAGCTGGAATATGGAGCTATGAGAGGAGTGATACACTTGTGAGAAAGAGTGTAAACACGAGTGGAGAGAAGAGTGAAACACATGTGAGGTACACTAAACAGAATCATACACTCACAGTGAGGAAGAAAGAGAAACTACTTGTTATTTCTTTTCCAACCAAGTGGAATATGAGAACTCCTTCAGACGACGGCATACATTCCTTCACTAAGGGGGAGATAAAAGCTTAAGTAATAGTTTGGAGGATTCCTCAACTAAGGGGGAGAAATTGCAGGGAGTAAGAAAAAGGTAAAGAACATGTACACTACACCACACCATTGTTGTTTGTAACTACGTATCCTATTATACGGGAGAGGTGGTAAAACACAAGGTGATTTCCTAGTGATAAGGGAAGAAGCTATTTTCTAAATGAGGAGTACCATTGGTTTTTATCTGCGGATCCTATTGTACGGGAGAGGTGGTAAACAAAGGTGATCTTCTTTAATCAGTTGATTCTCATAGGGGGAGAAACAAGAGAGATATGAGCTTCTCAACAGGAAATGTGGTTGTACAGAAGAAAATGGAACTACTTGAAGATATGTTCAGTCTAGAGGAACATCTTATTTGGAATCTGGAAAATGTTATATTTATTCCAGAAACTTTTCTGCTATTTACTTTGCATTTCAGTTTATATCTTTTTCTTATTTGTTAGTTGAGTTATCCTCTAGGTATTTGTGTGTTATTGTCTAACAAACAAATAGAGGGAGATTGTAAGTCATATGTCATAGGCCTATTTGTATATTCGAGGATTTAACTCAACTCAAATAAGAATGTAATAAGTAAATAGTGGATCTACCGTCAGAGAGGTCTCGCCAAGTAACATCTGTTAGAGGATTCAGAAACAACGTTCATCTACAGACTTGAAGAGTTAATTCACTGGAAGAAGTTCAAGAAATTGTTCAAGCCTCAGTGATGCAAATCAAGATTGTGGGTTTAATCAAGTGACAGAGATCTCGTCAGAGTATCATTAATTACAAGGATTTAATCTGAAGAAAATCAGAGTATCAAAGTCAAGACATGAAGAAACGTCACGGAAGTTAGTCACTCATGAACCAGACAGTACATCGAGTGTCAACGTTGAAGTGGTGGAATTGATTCATAATTTTCAGTGATTTTCAGAAGATTTGCAGAAGAATGGATGCTGCTCAAGATTAGTATTAATTCTCTATTAATTAATTAAGTCATATAATTTAATTAAGAAAATAAATTATATCTGCAAAGATTAATTTATTTGATTAATTAAATTAATTGATTAATTAATTCTGAATTAATATTAAGACTTTTCAGAATTTTAATTGATTTAAAATATGTTATAAATTCAACAAAGACAACTGATTGTATTAGTATGACAATCGGTATGACAATCAATAGTCATACCAAAAGTCATGCTAATTCACAAGGATTGTCTTATCAGAATTATTATTAGGATTTAAATCTATTTAATTTCAGCAAGACAAACTGTTTGAACTAATATGACAATCGGTATGATAATTGATAGTCATACTGAAAGTCTTGCTAGTTCATTCTGATTGTCTTGCTAGTTCTAAAAGATAGTCCTACCGAAAGTTCTACTGGAATTTGATAGTCCTACCGAAAGTCTTGTTGAGCCAAAGAGATTGTCATGCCAGTTCATTTTCATTCGGTTTGTTGATAAAAGAAGCGTAAGCTGAACATTCATTTTAATTATAAAAAACAGAAGTCAAGAACACAGAAAAGAAAAAACAGCCGCCTTAGAAATATTCCATTTTTCATCTGTTTAATTCAAGACCTAATTTCTAGCTTGTAACGTTAAATCCAAACCACTAGAAATATTTGTCTTGTTCTTGTGTAACAATCTAGCGGATCAAAATCCCTAGAACTTAATCTCAAATCGCGTTTAGCATTTGATTCTAATTATTACAAAAATAGAAAAAGTTCATGTCGAATTTATTCTAAATTTGTGATAATTAATTTGAGATTAATTCCTTATAATCGATACAGTTGTTGTAACACCTTTCAAGTTCAATAATATTCTTATTTAACTTGAATTTTGTTTCACATTTTTTATTCCGCATATATTCGATTATTCGGTGATGTTTGTATTCAACCCCCCTTCTACAAACACATTGGGACCTAACAAAGAGGGAGCCAAAAATGCCCATCAAGTATATAATTGAGTTCCGAACATCAATATCAAAGGAAAATTTCCGGATAAAATCTTTAAATAATTTTAAACAATTCTATTTAATTGAGAGAGTTGAGCGAATAAACAATGGCTGTTATCAGCCTTTAATTAAAATCCAAAAGTGACAAGCGATTCCCAGATTCTTCTCCAGAATTAGGGTTTTGTCCGGTTTTTAGAATCATAAAATGTTTTGAGAGTGAGTGTCATTAATGCGATCAACAATAAATTAGACTGGAAATAACCCGATAATAACCATCCAGCCCGTAGAGTATTTTGATGTCAAATCATTTTGATTTCAAAACATCCCAATTCAGAGTTCGCAAATAACCCGAAAAAATGGGTATTTGCTCAAGAGAGCAATTAATAATATAGGCACAATAATGAAAGGAATTTGCATAATTAGAGTAATTGCAGCGAAATGTAAAACAGTTAACTATTCTAAACTTAGAATAGGAATGAAGAAATATTTGCAGTATTTTAAAAGAAAGTTCAGGTTTACTTGCCTTAATAAACTTTAATCACTGTTACCTGTTGACTTTGGTTCGGCTTTATCGTCAAACCACTATCCTATTATGGCTATGATTTCAACGCTCAGGTCCTTCTATTGGAACTTTACTGAGTTCAACGATTAACCACTATATCATTCTTAGTCCGACGTCACTCCTCGGGTCTTCCGACTAGGACCTACAGGGTTAAAATATCCTAATTCAGATAATCGTCTCGCTTAACATAACACCACTATCGCTTCTACCCATACGATTTCATAACCCAACTCATATTTATATGTATTATTGAAATACACATAGCAATTATGGTTCACATCTTCGAAACTCGGTTCGGTATTTATTTTATGAAAGTATGTATACTCGTCGTTTTGGAAAGTAGGGTGATCGATTATTTATAAAATATTTTGTCACGACACGTAATTTGGTTTCATATAATATAATTATAATTATATATATATATATATTCTCATTCGACATTTACGATAATTATAGGTTACGTTTCCGTATTTTTGGAATTAATTTCCTGAAAATCGGGCAGCGTCTCCTTTGTTTATCGGCCTACCCGTCGAATTAATCCGACGTCAATCACAACAACAGACGCAACACCAAGCAATTCACAAATCAATTCATCAATCCCATCCACCGATACAAATTAACTTTATTATTTACTATTATTCGTTTTCATTTCAAAATTTATTTTACAACTAATTTTATTTATTTATAATTTAGGACTCAGAATTAATCATCATCGTCCACCGTCGGCTCGCCAAGGCTCATCGCCGACAGCGATAAAATTCGCGGGGTTCCGTGATATAGGACGTCCTTCGCGAATTTCATCGATTACATATCATAATTCCGCATAAAAATATTTTTTTTTAATTCATAAATTCAATCAAATTATTTTTCTGCAGAAATAATTAGACTTAATAAAATAAAAAAATTAATCAGGACAACACGCGCTTACGCGCTGTGATACAGGGTTAAAATAAATCTGAGAAATTATCAAATAAGTTTTAAAATTATCGAAGTAATTAGGAAAGAAGAAGAAAATAAAATAAAATAAAATAAATAAAATTTTCATAACTATTTAAAGCATTTTTGATATGCACAACGTACTTACATTTAACAACTTAACGAATAAATGGGTGGGTGTATAAAAGCCAGAAAATTTCCGGAATAATTTTAAAACTCTCGAAATATTTAAAAGTTAATAAAATAAAATTTTTCAAGATTTTTGAAACACTCTGGAATTAAATACTGATTTTACAATTAAATGAGATCAGAAAATCATTTAAAATTAAATAATCATTAAAATATTGATTTCTGAATTTTATAAACTCCTAAAAATAATAACTAAAATTATAAAACAACAAAAATAATTTTAGAAATTATTTTTGTATTTATAAGAATAAATATTCAATAAAATCATTTTAAAAACAAAATAATGCCAAGTAGTTCAATAATTAATTGCATAAATAAGGTTCGTATCCAACAATTACCCAAAATTAACCATAACTAACACACAGCTAACAGACTCATCGCGTATTTTATTTATTAAATAATTCGATAATTATATTTACATATCAGATCCGAAATTAGATTACTTAGCCTCTAAGTAACTAAAAAGACGATACGATTTTAATGCCAGATTTGGATAATTATCAAAACTGAGCTCCCTATAAAACACTTATGCGAAAATAAGGCAATAATATCTCGCCTTTTGATAATATGGATTTTTATCAATATTTAAAATGATTAGCGTATCGAAAATTTTACGCCGGGACTCGTACGGGTCAAACTGTACCCCGGATCGAAAAAGTCAAAACATGAAAAGTGTTCACAATTATCAGATTAGGTTATGAAGGAGTTTTCGGGAGAGTTTCAGGTTGTAAAAACACAAAAACGGTTAAAGTGAGACGATTTCTGATTCTAAAAAGTAATTTTATAATTACGTAAAAATAGTCATTATTAATTCTATAAATTCTTATAAAATCACATAATAATCCAAAAATTCTCAGAAAAATACCAAAATTATCTATATTTTATTATGGATAATTAAAGATTAAAATATCCTAATTTTATCAAATATAACCACCCAAATATTATTATCAATCATTAGATAATTCACCAAAAATTCACATAATAATCACATAATAATTATTTATTGATAAAAATAATTTCATAATATTTCCCGGACGTTACACTTTATCTTTTACTTGTCAATTTTCCCAGATCTTAACTCCTTCTCATCAGAGTTTCTTCTGTAGTTCCTCCTATCAGAGTTTGAGGAACTTGAGCCTTTTCTGGAAAATCTTTTTCCTTTATTGAAGTTTTTGTAGGCCATCTTCTTGAAGCTTTTCACTAGGAGAGCAACCATCTGTAGAATTTCTTCATCATTTCCATGATCATTTTCAATATCTTAGTCATTATCAAAGTTTGATGACTCAGTATCAGACTTTGCGATCATAGCCTTTCTTTTATAATCTCTTTTTTCTCCCAGCTTTCTTCCTTGGTTTTTCTTCAACCCTTAATGCAACTTGTCTTGCCCTTTCCTCTTGCTTCTCTGCTCCATCTCCAATTCATTAGTTTTCAACATCCCATAAATCTCATTCAGAGATGTCTCATCAAGATTATAGTTGTCCCTTACTGATGTGACTTTCAATTCCCACTTTTCAGGGAGTACAAGAAGAAACTTCAAGTTAGAATCTTTTGGATCATATTCTTTGTCAACCAGTGACAAGTCATTCATATATTTCTATAGCCTATCATAGATTTCAGTCAAGAACTCATCAGCTTTTGAGTCAAAGTGTTCATACTGCTAAGTGAGTATTGTTCTTTTATTCTTCTTGATAACAGTAGTGCCTTGACACTTGACCTCCAAAGTGTCCTAAATTTCCTTGGCAGTTTTACATCCAATCACCCTATTGGATATGACACTAGCAAGACTGCTATGCAAAAGATGTCTAATTTTTGCATCTTTCATCATTGATAAAAGATTCTCAGGAGTATAATCATTTTTTCCCTTGTCAACCATCTTTTCTTCTTGTCCATGGACAATAATAACCAGTTTTATGGGCCTGTGAGGACCATCATAAATCCTGTTCAGATATTCAGGATCGGTTGCTTCCAGACACATGGCCATCTTGACTTTCCAGATTGGATATTCATGAATCTTCAAAATTGGAACCTTGATAGCCTCATATCTGCTCATGTTATGGCTGATTTGGTTTGTGGCGGGTGGTGGTGGATTTTGTTGAGTTTTTTTTCTGCCATTAATGATTGTTTCTTGGTTCTTAAATTGTTTGTGCATCAACAACAAGCTCTGATTACAATACTCTCTCAAAGGATGAACATATATCTTTAAGAGCTGTTAGGTTATGTATATGATATATCAATGCTCAAATAAACATATAGTGTTAACCTAATATATGCTTATATACTGCACAGTTACACAATCAATCTAGAAGATATGTTACAAGTAAATAGGAAATCCTAATACATATCCAACTATTGATTGCTATAATAAGTAAAGTCCTACACCGACATATCTCTACAAATATTATCCTTCTGTAATATCTCCTGATTTCCAACTTGACAAATACATATATGAACAAATACTGATGACAAGTGCTGATCAGTAAATACTGATGTCAAATGCTGATGACGTCATCTTTATCAAACTCTGATATCAAATGCTGATGGAAAATTCTGATAGTTAAATACTGATATCATCAATTTCATCTAACATATCTATTAATTTCTACAATTTTCTTAGGGTTCTTGAAAATTTCAAAGATTAATCATCATATATAATACATATTTATGTATATGAAACCCGGCCTTTGGAGATGAAATTCATGAGGCTTAAAGGATGAGGAAGCCATCGTCTACCATCCCATTTCCTCACTTTCTTGCTCAAACTCTCAGATAGTGTTGTAGAAATTATTCAGATTATACTCCTCTCAGATGGCATGTATCAGGTTAATGAGACAATGACGAAAAATAAAATTAAGAGGAATTGATTCATTTCAGATTTTTTTTTTAATTTTTTTAAATTCACTATTTCAGTTTAGATTTTGAAAAAATCCTTTAAAATTGAGGGTATTCAAAAAGGTTTGTAAGAAGTTCATTAAAACCCGTGTGTATTAAATCTAGAATTTAAAAGTTTCATTTAAATCTTGTGTTATTCGATTTGGATTTTAAAAGTCTGTTAAAATCCGCATATAATTATAATCAACAAAGATCTTTTAAAATCAACTAACTATTCTCAATCCTTCAATATATAAAATTTAATCCATCCCCTTAAAAAATATTCAAGACAGGTACACAGTCTGAAAAAATATATATAAAGTTATCCAGTTTGAGAAAGCGTATCTTAAATTTGAAAAATAAAAAATATTTAAATTGGATACCCTGAGAAAAAATGTATATAATTATATAGTCTCAGAAAGCATATATCTCTTGTAGGTTATCCCGACCCAACCTGATTTTGATGATCACGTCAATAGCATGGCAATGTTCGTTATTTTTTGCCTTCAGTATTTGAAAATAATTTAACATGTGTTAAAATATATATCAAATTAAATTGAAAATAACTACTGAAACATAAAAATGATATAAAATTTAAATATAATATGCTAAAAGAATAACATGAATCACATAAATTGCATATGTTTTAAGTTTGTTAGGGTTAAAGACATTTTAAATAAAAGGATAAAAGTTTTACGTCAAAAGAGAGAAAAGAGATTATGATATGTAAAAATAGTTATAATATAGTCATAAACAGTGTTCTGTCGGTATTCGGTTCGATTTGGCGAATTCATGGAGTAATGAGTACTCGGTTCGAAACTTGGGTAAGATAAAATATTAATTTAAATTTAAATAATTATTTAACTTAATTTATTTTATAAGTAATGTAGAACATAATTAATTACGTTTCAGAGTATCTCGAAAGAGTACTCGATATAAAACTTGAAAATTTTAAACTAACGAGTTTTAATTTTAGTATGTTTTTAACTTGTAATATTTTAAAAATTACAAGCAACATAAATAAACTTTTTTGGTTAGCCTTTTACCAATATTTTGACTCTAAAAATGCTGAAAAGTGGTCTATCTTTGTTAAAAACTAGTACATACTTCCAGATTTTTTTGGGGATGATTTTTTTTTTTCAAAATTTATGTTCTAAAACTGAGTTTTTCCGAGTAATCCGAATTTTGCCCGAGTTTGACTCGTGTCATGTAAAAAATCGAGTTACGTCCGAGTATACCAAAACTGGATCGAAACTAGGGTCGAGTTCGAGTACTCCCCCGAGTACTCGATCGAGTAATCCGAGTTTTAGAACATTGGTCATAAGAGACCTTTATAAAGATTAAATATGTTTTAATAAAAAATCGATAGTCGTTGTAGACCTGTCATATTGGGTTAAGATCCGAATAACCGAAATAAGATACGAATCACATACTTCAATAATGATCCAAAGAAAAATTTAACCGATACGAAAATTATCTAAACCGAAAATTTAACTGAAAATAATTCGAAATACTAGATCTGATTATAACTTTAAACGATCAAAGTGAATAATATATTATCCAAACAAAATATGATCTGAAGTATGTGAATTTGACATTAAATAAAGTTAAAAATATGATAGAATTGAATTTTGTCCCATCTAAATCCGAATTTAATCCAATTTTAATCTGAATTAGACTCAAACCAAATCATATCTGATCCAAACTGTCTCCAAATATATCATAATTCAAAAGTGGATACGATCTGAAACCGATCCGGTTATCCGAATAGTCAGATCTAAGAAAATGCATATATAGATGGATTACTTTTATGACATCTTATATCATTTATGTCAGATCTAAGAAGATGCATATATAGATGGTAATTGTTTGAAAGTGTGTTGTTTTGAAGTTTTATTAATTGAGACAAGTTTACTATTAAATATATATAATAAACTGCTACAAGTATGTTCATTTATTTTTATAGTATAATATAAATTTTTTGTAATTCCTCCTCAATCATGCACATAAAGCATGTTGTACCGTTTAATGGAGCTATGATTCGAGCCGAGTTGTGCAAATAACTTAAACTCATTGTCTGAGCTCAGCTTGAACAGAGCTCGTACATGAGCCATAATCGAACACAAGTATATGTTGAAGTATGTGTTGAACTCGATTAAACTTAACAAGAAACTTGAAAAAACTGTTCAACCTGAGTTCAAACTCGTTTATAATTTACCTTAAAGTTTTAATAAATCAAAAATTATATATATATATATACATATTGTTAATATTTAAATTGATGAGCTTGTAAGTGTAATTGGTTCAACTCATTTAAACTTAAATTTATTACCTCGCGACTAAACTCGGTTCGACACTTTATTTTTTATTAAACGAATTGAGTTCAGTTAAATATTTGAACTTGTTTAAGTTAAATGAGTGGTTTGACTCGTTTGAAAATATTCAAATTATGACTTGTTTATCAGTTATCTTGCTTGACTCGACCCAAATTATAGACAAACCGAAAGTACCAAGAGATTACATTTAGTTTGGTTCTAATATAATAGTATGTAAATGTATAACAAGGAATATGATATCCATCCCATGTTCATTATCTAAGGTAGCAGAGTTCTGTAGGAAAACTTATTTTATCATGTAGTAGATTTACAATTAATATAGTAATGTTATACAATTGGATAACTATCCATATTTAAATATATAAGCACATGTACATTTTTATACATAGATATGTACTTGCATAACTCGATACAATTAAAATGTTCTCATATGTAATACATATTTTTTGCATTACGCAAAATAAATATTATATTCTGTTGTAGAATATAAATAATGTTCAACTACAAAATACAATGAATTTTCAGTTGTTGAACCAACACTATATATAAAAGTACATTTGATGACAATATTTTGACAAGAGTTTTACAGTGACTTTCCTAATAAATTGTATCTTATAAATCAATACATAATATAGTTGTCACTTGTGCAACACTAATATCTCATGAGTATTTGAGGCAGTGTTATAAAAAGCGCAAATCGGTCCTAAACGACGAGAAGACCTTCTAGCGCTTAAGCGGTTAAGCAGACACTTAAGCGGAATTTTAAGCGGATCTATAAGTGGATAAATAATATTTATTTAAAATTTTATATATAATAATAATATGTGTAATACTAATATAATGAAAATAAATAAAGTATCAATAATATAAACATAATTTTTCTTAAAAACTTATATAATTTTATTTTTTAATCAAAATCATTGTTTTATTAAAAAAAGTATTAATATTTAAAATTTAAAATTTGACAAGTCAAAATCGGTTTGACCGCTTAATGACCGTTTAATTCGCTTAATAACCGCTTAATCCGTTTATAAGGCCGCTTAATCTTTAAAAATGCTTAATTATCCGATTAGTATAAAATCAAAGCGCTTAATGGTCCGATTCCACTTAAACGGTCGCTTAATGTGCTTTTTAGAACACTAATTTCAGGTAATGAATTAGGGATAAATTTTAGATTACTTATTCTCTCTCTACACACACGCACAATATAATTATGTACACAATGAATAAAATTACTAAGTTTTTTATTTGATAAATTAAGAGAAAAAAATGAATGTATAAATTGATGTTTTTACATGCGTACAATATTTTTATCAATTTTTGTTGTGGAGAGTGTAATATCCGGAAAAAATTTGTAAATATTTTGTGATAAATAAATAAATATTAAGTGTTTATATAAGTTTAAAATATTTATTACCATGTTATAGCATGCGGTAATTTTTATCCGGGTCCCGTTTGGACCAGAAATCTTTTCGATTATTTGTTATGTGTAAAATGCAATCATATGAAATTATACGCAATCTGGACGTGTGTTTATTAGCGTTTATTATGAGGTACTTGTTTTATCTCGTTCTTCATATATTTGCATACGTTATATGTATTTTCGGGGTTCACTGTTAATTTAGAAATGTTTCGGTTTCTAAAAGTTAACGGATCGGGACCCTACGGGACGTCAAAACCCACAAAATTCATATTTGTATTTTTATAAAATCACGCATATTTCAAAGATCCATTATTTTTGCATTTTTGAAACATTCATAATTTTTGGGGAATTTTGGCATATATATTGTATTAATCAGAAAAATATTATTTTATAAATTATTCCTCATAATTATTATCTTTGGGCCTAATTATTTTGATTAAGGGATAAAAACACCCTTAATTGATTTTAGGGATATAAAATTTTCAGTAATTAAAAATAGCCTAAATCTGATTTTTTTTATTTTATAAAAATCAGAATATTTGGATAATTATCAACAAAAAGATTTGATAAGCTTGAGAGGGATTAATTTGTTCTAGAGTTTCAATCTGCGATATCTAGAGATTCATTGAACAGTTTTTGGCGTTCTAGTAATGAACACAAAGCTCTCGTCGAGCTTGTCCTGTTGATACTATCATTGATGATTAAGGTCGACTAATTGTGATTTTGTTTTTTCTGATATGAGCACGAATTGGATCTTGGAAGTCTATTGATTTTTAAATGATTTTGATGTTATATATAGTTTCCCTTTGATTTTTAGGATCGACTTATGTATATGTTATAATTGTTTGATGGGATATTCTCTATGGTACCACCGTAGAATTGGCTTCTCCCGTTGGTACCATCAATTTATTGGCTTCTACTTGTGGTAACCCCGTAGTTTTGGTTTTTCATTTCCAATATCCTCATGTTAATTAAAATATAATAGAATTGAGCTCTGACTCGAAAACAAATTGTATATTTGAAATCTTTGCAAAAAATACATGAAATGGACCTTTAAATCATGTGAAACGAAGTTAAAATGAGTGTGATATATTTAACTTCAAAACAAAACTTTGACCAATAATATTTCATGTTAGATATATTTGAGATGTCATGTCTAATATGTTTCATGTTTAGTTTTCAGATCTTAACAAACAGGAAATATCAGTACTTACTGAAATCAGTACTTACTGGAAGTCAGAACTTAAGGATATCAGGATTAGATTATCAGAAGATAAATATCAGAAGATGGATATCAGACCTTAAGTACGGGAGGACTAACAGTTAAGGAAGGAAGCTGATTTACAGGAAAGAAGATATGCATGGAAAGAGTTAGAGGACTTAAAGACTTGTATAAGATATCTGATTGATATATTTTAGGAGACAAAATTATATTCCATATCAATTAGAAGTTATCTTGTAACTGTGTACTATATAAACACAGACATAGGTTTACACTATATGTGTTATCATTATCGAGAATATCATACATTGTAACCTAGTAGCTCTCGTGATATTTGTTCATCACTGAGAGAGAACAGTTCCATTATAATAGAGTTTATTATATCGAATATATCTGTTTACTGTTACTTGAGTTCAAAATCAATTTGATTGTATTCTACACTGTATTCAACCCCCTTCTACAGTGTTGTGTGACCTAACAGGTGGTGTCAGAGCTAATCTGTTAACACACATACAGTAAAGATCCAAACAATCATGTCTGAAGAAGCAGAAAATCCAACCAAGCCCACCAAAACTGAAGAAACTAAAAACACTCAAATCCACAATTGATATGAGACTATTAGGGTTTCCATACTGAGACCTTCTGAGTACCCCATATGGAAAGTGAAGATGGCTATGTTTCTGAAAGCTACAGATCCAGAATACCTTGACAGAGTTAATGAAGGACCGCATAAGCCAACCAAGCTCTCTGTTGTAGTTGCAGATCAGCCAGCAAAGACCATACTAAAGGAGAAAAGTGAGTATACTACTGAAGATATCTCATCCATTGCCAAGGATGCAAAGGTAAGGCATTTTCTGCATAATGCCATTGATAATGTCATGTCAAACAGGGTAATTCATTGCAAGACTAGAAAGGAGATATGGGATGCTTTGGAGACAAGATGCCAGGGAACTGATGCAATCAAGAAGAACATGAGGAGCATACTCACTCAAGAGTATGAGCACTTTGACTCAAAAAGTGATGAGTCATTAACTGACGTATATGATAGGTTTGTCAAACTCTTGAATGATCTGTCACTAGTGGACAAGGAATATGATCTTGAAGATTCAAATCTAAAATTCCTTTTAGCTCTTCCTGAAAGTTGGGATTTGAAGGCTACTATTATAAGAGATAACTATGCTCTTGATGAAACTACTCTTGATGAAATTTATGGTAAGCTCAAGACTTATGAACTTGAGATGGATCAAAGAAGCAAGAGACAAGGGAGAAAGTCAAGGATAGTTGCTCTTAAGGCTGATGAGGAATTCCCCAAAGTGGCTGTCTCAAAGAAAGGCAGCTAGGAAAAATAGGAATGGAAAGGAAGGTGTGAATAAAAGCAATAATTATATGCCTGTTCCTAATGCTCATTGAAAGAAATGTTATAACTGTGGAAACTCTAACCATCTTGCTTCTTTTTGCAGGAAGAATAAGAATATAAACTCTTTACCTCATAAGTCAGGAGTTAAGAGTCAGTCTGTTAGGTTTAAGCCACAAAATCCTTTTTTTCATTGTGGAAGTTTATGGCATTCCATTTATATTTGTAAGGAATATCACAGTTTATACTATGATTATTATCAAATAAAACCTTCTTTGAAGAAAGTTGCTTTAATTCCTTCTAGTGTAAAGTCTGATGCAAAGTCTAATATAAGTTCTGATAAATAGCATGTTAGCATAAACACTGATACTAATCCGCTACAAATGCTAACAAACTTAAAAAGGCCAAAGGATCCAAGCAAGTCTGGGTCCTTAAAACTACCCATTAGTGGTCTTTATGATTATAGGGCAACAGGAAAAACATCCTAGTACTGGAGAGTGGATGTTCAGGACATATGACTGGAAATGAAGCCCTGCTCTCAGACTTTGTGGAGAAAGCTGGCCCAGGAGTTTCTTATGGAGATGGAAACATGGGAAAACTCTGGGATATGGCAATATCAATCTTTGGAATGTCATCATTGAAACAGTAGCTCTTGTCCCAGGACTTAAACACAATCTGCTGAGTGTGAGTTAAATCTGTGACAGAGGTTATCATGTGGATTTATTTGAAGAACACTGTGAAGTTGTAAGCAATTCTACAGGCAAAGTGGTTCTGAAAGGATACATGCATGGTAACATTTATGAATCCAGACTTTCAATAAGTTCTGATGGTTCTGCAATCTGTCTGTTGAGTAGAGCATCAATTGAAGAAAGCTGGAATTGGCACAAAAGACTCTCTCATTTAAATTTCAACAACATAAATGAGCTTGTAAAGAAAGATCTTGTGAGAGGATTGCCAAAATCAGTATTTGCTCCTGATGGCCTTTGTGATTCATGTCAAAAGGCAAAACAAAGAAAATCTTCTTTTAAGAGCAAAACTGAGTCATCAATTCTTGAGCCTTATCGCCTACTGCATGTTGATCTTTTTAGTCCAGTCAATGTCATGTCTATTGCAAAGGAAAAATATGATATGATTATAGTGGATGAGTTCACAAGGTACACTTGGGTGTACTTCTTGCACCAGAAGAATGAAACTGCATTTACTCTAACTGATCATGTCAGACAGCTGGATAAGTTGGTCAAATATTCTGTTAAAATTATAAGAAGTGATAATGGCACTGAGTTCAAGAATTCAATCATGGAAGAGTTCTGCAAAGAGAATGGAATCAAACAGGAATTTTCTGCACCTGGAACTCCACAGCAAAATGGAGTTGTAGAAAGAAAGAACAGGACTCTCATTGAAGCTGCACGAACTATGCTTGATGAAGCAAAGCTGCCAACCTACTTTTGGGCTGAAGCTGTGCAGACTGCTTGTTTCACACAGAATGCAACACTCATAAACAAGCATGGAAAAACACCATATGAGATGGTGAAGAAAAAGAAGCCAAATCTGAAATACTTTCATGTATTTGGATGTAAGTGTTTTATTCTTAAGACTCATCCTGAACAACTGTCAAAATTTGATTTAAAAGTTGATGAAGGAATTTTTGTTGGATATCCACTTTCCACAAAAGCCTTCAGAGTCTACAATTTAAGAATAAGGGTTATAATGGAATCTATCAATGTATCTTTTGATGATAAGAAGATTACTGGACTTGAAGATTTCAATGATCACGATCAGCTGAGATTTGAAAATGAAGACTTAAATTCCGATTCTGTAAATTCTGATGACTTAAACTCTGAACCTGTAAGTACTGATGTCATTGAATCTGTGATAACAACTCCAAAGGAAAATGCAAAGGTGTAGGGGGGCAAGCTAAAGATCCTACTACATCTCAAGACTCTCAAGAAGCATCAGAACCTGTCACTAGCTCTTCAAGTTCCGATTCATCTAGTTCTGATGAGCCAAATTCTGATAATTCTAGAAGCTCTGATACTTCAAATCCTGAAGGATCCAAGTCAAACTCTAAAGTCTCAGAGAGCATAACTACAGGGGGAGCATCAGAAAATGCTGATGGAGACAGCATGGATCATGGGGGAGGATCCTGAAGCAGGTGTCAGAACTAGAACTGCAACATCAAATGAGTGTCTCTATCATTCTTTTCTATCTCAGACTGAACTAAAGAAAGTGGAAGAATCTCTTCAAGATGCTGATTGGGTGCAAGCAATGCAGGAAAAGTTAAATGAATTTGAAAGAAATAAAGTCTAGACCCTAGTGCCAAGACCAAAGAACAGATCAGTTGTTGGCACAAAATGGGTGTTCAGAAACAAAACTGATAGTGATGACATAATTACAAGGAATAAAGCAAGGCTGGTTGCTAAAGGCTACTCTCAACAGGAGGGTATTGATTATGATGAAACATTTGCACCAGTTGCTAGATTAGAAGCCATAAGGATCTTTTTAGCTTATGCTGCTCACAAAAAGTTTAAAGTCTTTCAAATGGATGTGAAAAGTGCTTTTCTTAATGGAGAATTGGAAGAAGAGGTCTATGTTGAACAACCTCCAGGCTTTGTAGATTCAAATTTTCCAAATCATGTCTACAGGCTTGATAAAGCACTTTATGGCCTTAAGCAAGCTCCTAGAGCATGGTATGTGTAATAACCCCAATTTTTGGAAAAAAAAATTGAACATGGATAGTAACTTTTGCTGATGATGCTGATTAAGGAAAATTATTAGAACTCGCTATATAGGAGTACCGTTATGGAAATTCTAAGATCATATTAGTACTCCATAAAGTAAATAAGTGTATGTAAAGATCGTCAGAATCCAAATTCGAACACTTTGATTTTCCCAAAAATCCACCAGATACCGAAGGAATTGGGTATAAGGTAACATGATTAAAAGGATTTAAATTCAAGGATTATAAGAGAGGATCATAAAAGGAATATAAATTATTAAGAAGGGTTTAGGGGAACCCAAGTAATAAGATCCCGGGTATGATCTCTCAAACGATAAACGAGAACGAAAGTTAAGCGAAGCATAAAACAAATAAGCGACCAAGAGACAAGCTTGTACAAGAAGCCAATGATTGTGACATCATCAAACCACAAGGAAGAGACATGTGGCAAATGGATGACATAGACATGGTGACATAAGCATGACAAATAGAGGGATTGTTGGTTGATTAAAAGCCACACAAATTTTACCATGGTTAAAAGGTAATTAAGCAAAACAAAAGGAAACAACCAAGCAAAAACAAATCAAAAACACAAAACACAAATTAGAAGTTGACTTTTGTTTTCCAAGAACAAAAGCTCTCGGCCAAAACCAGAGCAGCAACTTCAAACTACCATATCTCCTTCAATACTCACTCAAATAGTATGTTCTATAGCTCTTTGGAAAGGTATTGAGATGAACTACAACTATTGTTCACAAGTCTCGTCCAAATAAGCATGGTAAGACCATCGTTTGGACAGTTCTTTCAATCTGACTTTTAGAAACTTCAAAACCTAACTTTGTGTTCTTGATTTCTTTGGAAAGATCAAGCTTGTAGGAGGCTCCCTAAGACTTCCTAGCTACTCTAATCACTCCAAGGAAGGTATAAAACCTCCAAACCCTAGCTTTACTTTGAGTATTACGATGGTTTTGATGGTTATAGTAAATGAGAAGCATGATGCTTGTGTGTTTAGAGTTTGGATTGGATTTGTAGTGATTTGGATGTTGAAATCTTGTTTATAGTTAATGAAACTTAAGTATAGCTAGTAGTTCATGTGTGGGGTTGTATAAATTGGAAAATCTTGAGGTTTGGGGACTGATGTAGTAAGGTTTAGATGAGGGTTGGTTGTATTGTTGGTTGTGAGTTAAATGGTGGTTGTTTGGAGTGGTTTAAAACTTGGTAATCGCGTAAACATAGTCGTCGTAATGCCCAATTTCATACAACTGCTTCTTCTTAGTGTTCTGGACAGAGAGATAACTATTGAATCTGTGACTTTGCTATGTTTAGTTAGATTATGTCGTAAGCTTCGTTTTGATATGTGGTCGCTTGAATCCGATGTACGGTTTAGGAGAAACGACCATTTTAAGTAACGGCATTTCGCGAACGAACCATTACCCCTCGCCTTACTTTGAAACCTTGGTTAAGGCCCTTAAATGACTAATTGGAGTATGAAACAATTATGTAAAGTGGATTAGGCAGTTGGTAGAGTATTCGCGAAGAATCTCTTTAAAATTCTTAATGGTTAATTTATTAAAAATGGTGGAGTCAAGGGTACTCGAATGACTTATGTGATTCGTTAAGCGTAGAAGTGACCATAAGCAAACGTTAGGGTTCAATTGGTTAAAGTCTAGTTTCTTAAGCGACCGTGGTTTAATTTCGACTTATGTTGTTGTTCATAGGTTATCGGACCCACTCTAAGCTTAAGTCTAACCGGGAACACTCAGGCAAGTTTTCTACCCTTTATACTGTTGTTGTGATGTATATATGTATATACATTATCTTGTGATAGATGCATGATGGTTAATTAGCAAATCTTGCGATATATTGGAGCATGCTGATATGGGATATATGCATGTCTGTTTTGTAATCTTGATATCTATCTGTTGATTCAAATGCTTATAGTTGCATAATACCTATGCTAGAGATAAGCAGTAATTGCGTATACCCTTAGTATAGGGGACCCAAAGGTGAACATTTTCTAAAACCGGGAGTCGATGTTCCCGAGTATATTATATATTTATATATATATATATATATAGATATAGTTTTCAAAACTATTAATCGAATAAGGTTTATTCGATAACTTTATTTTTATTAATGAATATTAATTTGAATATTCATTTGAGGGCTTATGACTCCGTTTATTCTATTTAATGAATATTATTTTGAATATTCATTCAAGGACTTATGACTCCGCTTATTTACTAAATAATATTCTTTATTTTATTAAAGAATAATGTTTCGATAATCAATCTTATTTTCGATTATTCAAATAAAGATCATACTTTCGTATAAGTATATCTTTGGTTATTTATTATTCATTTCAAGTATGAGTTTTAAAACTCCTACCTCGATTATTTTTATAAGGATCATCTCATGGGAATATTATTTAAATAATAATATTCAGATACTTTCTAACATATCGGGACCGATTTATTTTATTAAATCAGCGTTACTCTAAACATTCTTTAAAATGTTTTCGAGTCTTCAAAATGATTTTAAAAGTTAGGGCGGATCCCAAAACTCATTTTTATATTTAAGATCCTCCTTTCGAAGGGGATTTAAATACTCGCTCAAAACCTGAGGGATCCGGCTCTGTGGTGTGTTTTATATTCGCAACAAGGTTGATGTTTTGATAAAAGAGTTTTTGATTACTTACCCAACACTCGGGAAGTAAAATTCTTAGAACAAGTTAATCCATTAACAGGCACCCCTGGGAAATATCGGTGAGTTTTCCTTTCCAACTAGATACGACTTTTTGGTGGAGCCGTATCAACAAGTTTCTACTTGGGGAAAGGGGGACAAGCTTTACGTTTCAGAGTCATGGATTTCATTTGAACTAGTATTGGCGTAAGTGGTCGAGTGGCGCCGGCCCAGCCTTATTATATTGGCCCAAATGGCCTAGAAGTTTCGCTAAGACGGTCCATTCCTTAGGAGTCCAGTGTTCGGTTGACAAGTAAATCCGACAGGTTCTCCTCTACATGTAGAAAATGGTGGGGTTGCACTACTGCGACTGATCATCGTAAGTGGTCTTCCTGGCGCGGCAAACTACCGTAATGAGTTCATCATCCAGTTTGGATATTTCTGTAATACTACCCGGAGCATTCGATCGAAAGGCTACGGATGGGTGATTGCTGAGGCATTAACAGGGTCAAACGGTTATAATGATGTTTCCCTCAAATGAAGTATCTCGTAACTTCATTTCTTTTAAACAACATTTCAAGGATTGAATCTATTCAAGTCTTATCTTGTAGTCTCATATATGTGATGAACTTTCGAAACTGTTTATACCTTGAACGGTGGTGGTTCAAGTAGTATTCGGAAAAGATAAAAGTATATTGGAGTATCTTGTAACTTCATCTTTTCAACTTATATCCAGTTAATGATTATCTTATGAATGACAAAGATTTTCAGAAAAATGTTGAGACAAGGTTAGATATATGAGATCACCTTGCAACGATATTTTTATACAGTTATAAACTGGAACTCTGTGTATATTATACATGTCAGAGGATTTCAAAGATTGTGAAAAGTATATATGTATATATATACTGAATATTTTGCGACTTGGTCACGTTAAGATATCAACTTGGTTCATTTCTTCTTGACCAAGACTTTCATGAGTACTATGAGAATGCTCATATATTGTTAATTATTATACATATTATTTCGGTGGGCTTTTTGCTCACCCTTGCTTTCTTCTTTCATCACACAACAACAGATAGAAAAGATGAACAGGACCAAGCTTCCAATTCGCAAGTGGTTAGGAAACGTTCCGTAGTTTTCTGGAAGCGTTGATGCCGCCGTAGCTGAGGTAGGAACTATCAATAGGCTAGGCTTTCAACTATTGATGAACCAGACTTATATATATTATGAATTGTAATACTGGCAAAGAATATGTAAATTATTCAGAAACCCTTTTGAGGTGAAATGGTTTATAATTGTGGAATAAAATGACTTATGTTATTTTTGGGTATTCATCTCTGAGACTATAACTTGTGGTGTGTGTGTATATTGTGGGGTCACAGTACGCAGTAGTTGGTTGATTATTAAGATTAAGTATTATTAAGGGAAATGGAACTCGTGACAACCCGGATCCCCGACCCCGGATTTGGGGGTGTTACAGAAATGGTATCAGAGCTAAGAGTTATAAACCTCAGAGATGATGCGACGTTAAGATAAGAAGGTTTATAAGATAATAAGAACTCTTGCCAAGTTCATAGTCAGACTACCTAACGTAGTCCTGACAGTTAAAACCCTTATGAGAACCTTTATAAATATCGTGATAGAAGCGTAGTTCGTTATCGTATATGGTAGCGGGACTTAGAATCCTGAGGTTGAGAAGCAATAATGTGATGATGTTTTATTAATTATTGGAGATCAGATTGTGGATCCGATAGAGCGTCCTAACACGGGACCGGATGATGTTCATATTGAGGATGTAGTGGTTGAGGATGTTGTCCTAGAAGGGATTATTGCTGAGAAGGATCCCGTGGAGGATCCTGACAAGAATGAATAAAGGACCACTGAGGAATTGATAACCATAGTTAGGGCGACTACCAGAGGTAGGATTGGCCGGTCACTACCGGAGGTTCGTTCAAGTTTGTAAAGATAGTAGCCCCTTTAACGTGGCTTACTCGTAAGACTGAAAAGTTCGAATGGACAGAGAAATGCGAGAACGGCTTTTAAGAACTGAAGCAAAGATTGGTGACGGCCCCTATGTTGGCGTTGCCAGATTGAAAAGGAGATGTTGTGATGTGTAGTGACGCTTCACATAAGGAATTAGGGTGCTTCTTATACAGCACAACAAGGTAATCGCGGACGCGTCAAGATAATTAAGGGAATATAAAATTCGATATCCCCACCCATGAGCTTGGGCTCGTGGCAATAGTTTTGCCCTAAAGATTGGAGGCACTACTTGTATGGAGAGAAGTGCGAGATTTACACAAGCCATAAATGCTCTAGTGCATTTTTCACGCAGAAAGAGCTCAACATGCGCCAGAGGAGGTGGTTAGAGCTAATCAAGGATTACAATTATGAGATTCTTTATCATCCAGGGAAAGCCAAAATGGTGGCTAATGCCCTTAGTATAAAGGAGAGACTCAAGATGAAAATGTCTTTGGGAGAGTTGATAAGAGATTTTGAGAAAATGGAAATAGAAGTGAAGGTAACCGGAACCGGTACCGAAACACTGTTTGAGATTGCAATACAGCCCGAATTATCGAAAAAGATCATATTGTGCCAAGAAAAAGTGATGAATGAAGGCAGAGAGTCAATGACTGGAGAAGAGATTAATACCAAGAAAGATGATAAGGGAATAACGAGGTATTCCTATAGAATTTGGGTTCCAAACGTTTAAGAGCGTAAGGACTGGATCATAGATGAAATCCATAGCTCGAGGAATAATATTTAGGGCAAACCCCGAATGTGATAGTCAGGGAGGATGCCATTAAGAAAGAAGGAGCCCATAACATAATGAAGTGGAAAACAAGGATTTTAACGTATAAGATAACCCCAAGTATGGGAGTAGGAAGAAATATTTAGACTAAGAAAACATAAGTCGAGCAAGATAGGAAGAACCGGGATGGTACTCCTATTGGGAAATCCATGGACCTGCCTAAAACAAAACTTATACTTTTACCCCTAACCACCACCTTGAGGAAACAATGTGGTGTGAAATTCTTTCAGGACCTTTAAGTCGCTAAGCTCTCAGAGTTCCAAGGAAATAGCTGACCCAGTCGAGGCAAGAGCCTGGCTAAAGGAAATAGAGGAATCATTTGAGATTCTAAATGATTGACGAATCACAAAAGACTGTTTTTGTCACTTACCCTCCTAAGAGAGAGACCACCCGCTGGTGAAAGACCAAGAAAGGCACGGAGCCAGAGGTTATAATAAAACGAAGAGATAGTGTAAAAGCTTTAGAGCCAGATCAAAGGCGGACAAGTATGATGAATCATGAATCTAGGTTGTGAAAGTCGTCAAGGTTCGTCTGAAGGACACGAATCCAGAATGACGGGATGTTTGAAATCAATGCTTATGTGGTGTTGGTTCATGAAATAGTTGTAATAGAAATGAAAATAAAAGAAACTGAAGTGGAAAGGAAAATAAAGACAATAAAGTTTGAGGAATGATAAGGGAGTTGGGTATGAGGAAACCCTAAAGACTCGTAGCAATAGAAATTGAAAAGTATGTAATCATCAGGATAAGGGTGATTCACCATGAGTTAAAGTTGATGGTTGAAGGCATAAGAGATATATATATTGTACCCCCTTTAAGTTGGGAGAATTTAAGGAAACCTTCAGATAGTTCGAAGGATAAACAATGAGACGCAGATAGACTGAAGAGACAAGAAAGTAAGAAATTAGGAAAATTGGATGAAGGAAGTGACCTTCAAGAATGTGAAGTGTAAGACCGGGGGCATGATACCCAGAAAGGGAGACACCAGGTATGAAAGACATCCCAACATTGAGATGACTGTTGAGATAAATAACAAAAGTAAATAAGGATTTATTAAGAAGAAGTTCACGTTGAACACGACCAATATCTTCCAGGACATCCCTGTTGTCATTACCAAACTAGGAAAGAAAAGCGGGTAACCATTGTTATCTTTTGAAGGCTATACGTGTTGACCTCAGTTTGAATAAGGATGTTATTGTGAAATTGGTATAGACTATCTGGGTGGGAATGATGGAATAAGATAATCTATCAAGGATATATGACTTGATTTATCCATGGAAGGATGCAAGTACCTTTTTAAAGGTGGAATTAAGGATATAACTTCGATAACTTGAGATGAACCCTAGGGGAATGCATAAAGGTTGGCATTTCACCCTTAATAGGGACAATATGAGTTTTGATAGTATGGAATGAAGGATTAAGGCAACAAAAATCTTTAAAGATCAGTGGAGAAAGTTTTCAGAACTCTATAGACAATGATTCTAGTATTAATAGATGGTATCTTGATATGCTCTATACCTAGGGTGTACATGATGAAGGATTTAAGGATAAGCTTAGAGGTTTTACAAGGAGAAAGGTAATATTCAAAGTTCTCAAGAATAGAAATTTCGAGAAAAAAAAAATTGACGCAATAATAATCATGCCAGATGGGCACGTGTTAAACCATAAGAAGTATAGATTGAACCAATGAAGGTCAGAATTATTAAAGCAAGAAGGGCCCAAGATAAAAGACGTCCTAAGTATGATCGAGAGTCAGCCATTATAATGTTTACATTTAAAGACTAAGGTAGTGACTTATGGAAAAATGGTGATTTTTTTTTTACCACAAGGACTTAAGAAAAGCATTTTCACATAAGCAGTGATTTGAAATGAGGTAGAAAATTTAGTGAAGGTGGTTAAAATGACATTGATTGTAAGGAAATATTACTATTAGAAAAGGCCAAAGAGGTGGCCGACACTTTAAGTGTAAGAAGATAATTATCGGCGCTCGTGCCAGAGGAATACAGTGATAATGGTTAAAGCCGTGAAGATTGTATTATGGTTTGAAAGATTGACATTCCTTCTGATGATTGTGCGATACTCAACCGTGATAGTAGTTTGGCAAAGATTTAATTTATGAAATCGCCGTGAGCGGGCTATCTATCTTATAAGGTCATATCTCGAGATAAGCCAGGACCATGTTACGAAAGGACTAAATGAACCTTTGAGCTTCATGTCTTCTAATAAAGACATATGGTTAATAATGGTATTAACCTGCTATCGTTGCTTTTATTGAAACTCTTCTGCAATTTTATCTGATTCATGTCATATGTACGCCAAGTTCAGGAGTGTTCTTCATGAATCATGGAATGGTGATTATGTTGCCTCCTTAGAAGAATTCGATACGACATGTATGGACTCCTTATGGTTAGCTATTAAGATTTCATAGAAAATGAATGACTACAGTAGGTCAGTGGTGGACCATAGTATTGCAACAATGATTTTGCGAGTAATGAGCTGATTACAGCCGTGAGAGTTGTATTGGAATGGATATTGAGATTGAGTACCCCTAATGGGGTCGTGTTGATATATAAGTTATCATTGATAGACTACCTAGTGGAGTATTTACATATTATATATCTATTCCCTCTTATGAATAGAGAGTCGTATTACTATACGAGGAAGGTTGTAGTGCAAGAATAGAATTCTAGTAACAATGATGTCTAGAATGAAATCCCTTATTCGAGTTTCGATGTCGAGGGAGTTTCAAAAGTGAGTGTTTATGAGATCGAGCAAGAGCATGGATCCATGGAATGATGGACGGAATAGTAAATATTCTGGCACGTGAAATACGATGCTATAATACTTGATGTTGATATATATATACACATATGTTTTGTTCTCCTATGACAAACCTCTATAGTTCAGAGGTAGATTCCAAGCGAGATATTTGTGGCAGTATTTTTTCATATACAATTCTCTTCAATTCATTCTTTTCTCTCCTTTTCATTTTGTATAAGCTGAGAAGAACAACCCTTCCAGAAGGGGAGGTATTGCCGAATGACTATCTATCTGTGTGATAGAAGCCTAGTAGGATACCACATGTTGTTTAATTGCTTGTCAAGTACTAAAGGCTGGCCACCTTCTGTACTAGCTATGTAATAGAACAAGTGTTCATGATCATAGTGATCACTCAATAAATTCTTTTACTTCTATACGAAGGACCAAGCTTTCGAAGATGGAGGCAGCTAGAGATGAAGTGGTACCAAGTACGGTGGTATTTCGATTCTAACGTGTTCGTGATACTAAGGTTGACGCGATTATTAAAAGGTTATAAATCTCTAGCAAGTAAAGGTATATCTAGAATAGTATTTTGTACGGAAGATAATACCGATTGCGAACCAGAAAAGAAGGAGTATGGAGAAGCAAAAGCTATAATGCTAGAAGCTATGATGAGAGTCTGTACAATAGACTTGAAAGAATTTGGAATGATCACTTAACGCGGAGTGAGTTTTCTTACGACAATAGATCATATGTCATTATCGAGATGTCGCCTTATGAGATCTTTGAGGGAAGACAGTGTCGATCTCCCTTATGTTAGGATGAAGTTGCAGAGCGCAAGAGGCTCGGACCAGCAGTGGTCCAAAGGACCAGGGATATAATAGATCTAATCAGAAGACGGCTGGTAGTAGCCCAAGATGGACATGAGAAGTATGTTGAATTGACAAGAAAAGAAAAGGAATAGGAAGTAGGGGACCTAGTGATGTTATAGGTAATTGTCTTGGAAAAGATGGATGTGGTTCGGAAAGAAAGGAAAGCTAAGCCCACGAAGTGTTGGACCCTTGGAGATATTAAGACGTATTGGGAAGTTAGCGTATGAGCTAGCCCTACCCCCAAACCTGTAGCAAGTTCATAACGTGTTCCACGTATCAATGTTAAGGAAGTGTAATTCGGATGCCAGACAAATAGGGGTATATGAGCGCATATACATGCAACCAGATGTAACCTATATGGAGCAACCAGAAAGGGTTATAGATCGAAAAGGAACAAGTGCTTAGGAGAAGGGTTATCAAACTAGACAGAGTTTGGTGGTAGAACCACAATGTGGGAAAATTTACTTGAGACTTAGAAAGTGCAATGCTAAGAGAGCATCCCTATTCATTTTCTATCTGATTCCGGGACGGAATCCTTTTAAGGAGGGGAGACTGTAATAACCCCAATTTTTGGAAAAAAAATTTGAACATGGATGAATAGTAACTTTTGCTGATGATGCTGATTAAGGAAAATTATTAGAACTCGCTATATAGGGGTCCGTTATGGAAATTCTAAGATCATATTAGTACTCCATAAAGTAAATAAGTGTATGTAAAGATCGTCAGAATCCAAATTCGAACACTTTAATTTTCCCAAAAATCCACCAGATACCGAAAGAATTGGGTATAAGGTAACATGATTAAAAGGATTTAAATTCAAGGATTATAAGAGAGGATCATAAAAGGAATATAAATTATTAAGAAGGGTTTAGGGGAACCCAAGTAATAAGATCCCGGGTATGATCTCTCAAACGATAAACGAGAACGAAAGTTAAGCGAAGTATAAAACAAATAAGCGACCAAGAGACAAGCTTGTACAAGAAGCCAAGGATTGTGACATCATCAAACCACAAGGAAGAGACATGTGGCAAATGGATGACATAGACATGGTGACATAAGCATGACAAATAGAGGGATTGTTGGTTGATTACAAGCCACACAAATTTTACCATGGTTAAAAGGTAATTAAGCAAAACAAAAGGAAACAACCAAGCAAAAACAAATCAAAAACACAAAACACAAATTAGAAGTTGACTTTTGCTTTCCAAGAACAAAAGCTCTAGGCCAAAACCAGAGCAGCAACTTCAAACTACCATATCTCCTTCAATACTCACTCAAATAGTATGTTCTATAGCTCTTTGGAAAGGTATTGAGATGAACTACAACTACTGTTCACAAGTCTCGTCCAAATAAGCAGGTAAGACCATCGTTTGGACAGTTCTTTCAATCTGACTTTTAGAAACTTCAAAACCTAACTTTGTGTTCTTGATTTCTTTGGAAAGATCAAGCTTGTAGGAGGCTCCCTAAGACTTCCTAGCTACTCTAATCACTCCAAGGAAGGTATAAAACCTCCAAACCCTAGCTTTACTTTGAGTATTACGATGGTTTTGATGGTTATAGTAAATGAGAAGCATGATGCTTGTGTGTTTAGAGTTTGGATTGGATTTGTAGTGATTTGGATGTTGAAATCTTGTTTATAGTTAATGAAACTTAAGTATAGCTAGTAGTTCATGTGTGGGGTTGTATAAATTGGAAAATCTTGAGGTTTGGGGACTGATGTAGTAAGGTTTGGATGAGGGTTGGTTGTATTGTTGGTTGTGAGTTAAATGGTGGTTGTTTGGAGTGGTTTAAAACTTGGTAATCGCGTAAACATAGTCGTCGTAATGCCCAATTTCATACAACTGCTTCTTCTTAGTGTTCGGGACAGAGAGATAACTATTGAATCTGTGACTTTGCTATGTTTAGTTAGATTATGTCGTAAGCTTCATTTTGATATGTGGTTCGCTTGAATCCGATGTACGGTTGAGGAGAAACGACCATTTTAAGTAACGGCATTTCGCGAACGAACCATTACCCCTCGCCTTACTTTGAAACCTTGGTTAAGGCCCTTAAATGACTAATTGGAGTATGAAACAATTATGTAAAGTGGATTAGGCAGTTGGTAGAGTATTCGCGAAATAATCGCCTTAAAATTCTTAATGGTTAATTTGTTAAAAATGGTGGAGTTAAGGGTACTCGAACGACTTATGTGATTCGTTAAGCGTAGAAGTGACCATAAGCAAACGTTAGGGTTCAATTGGTTAAAATCTAGTTTCTTAAGCGACCGTGGTTTAATTCTGACTTATGTTGTTGTTCATAGGTTATTGGACCCACTCTAAGCTTAAGTCTAACCGGGAACACTCAGGCAAGTTTTCTACCCTTTATACTGTTGTTGTGATGTATATATGTATATGCATTATCTTGTGATAGATGCATGATGGTTAATTAGCAAATCTTGCGATATATTGGAGCATGCTGATATGGGATATATGCATATCTGTTTCGTAATCTTGATATCTATCTGTTGATTCCAATGCTTATAGTTGCATAATACCTATGCTAGAGATAAGCAGTAATTGCGTATACCCTTAGTATAGGGGACCCAAAGGTGAACATTTTCTAAAACCGGGAGTCGATGTTCCCGAGTATATTATATACTTTTATATATATATATATAGATAGTTTTCAAAACTATTAATCGAATAAGGTTTATTCGATAACTTTATTTTTATTAATGAATATTAATTTGAATATTCATTCGAGGGCTTATGACTCCGTTTATTCTATTTAATGAATATTATTTTGAATATTCATTCGAGGACTTATGACTCCGCTTATTTACTAAATAATATTCTTTATTTTATTAAAGAATAATGTTTCGATAATCAATCTTATTTTCGATTATTCAAATAAAGATCATACTTTCGTATAAGTATATCTTTGGTTATTTATTATTCATTTCAAGTATGAGTTTTAAAACTCCTACCTCGATTATTTTTATAAGGATCATCTTATGGGAATATTATTTAAATAATAATATTCAGATACTTTCTAACATATCGGGACCGATTTATTTTATTAAATCAACGTTACTCTAAACATTCTTTAAAATGTTTTCGAGTCTTCAAAATGATTTTAAAAGTTAGGGCGGATCCCAAAACTCATTTTTATATTTAAGATCCTCCTTTCGAAGGGGATTTAAATACTCGCTCAAAACCTGAGGGATCCGGCTCTGTGGTGTGTTTTATATTCGCAACAAGGTTGATGTTTTGATAAAAGAGTTTTTGATTACTTACCCAACACTCGGGAAGTAAAATTCTTAGAACAAGTTAATCCATTAACAGGCACCCCTGGGAAATATCGGTGAGTTTTCCTTTCCAACTAGATACGACTTCTTGGTGGAGCCGTATCAACAAGTTTCTACTTGGGGAAAGGGGGACAAGCTTTACGTTTCAGAGTCATGGATTTCATTTGAACTAGGAGTGGCGTAAGTGGTCGAGTGGCGCCGGCCCAGCCTTATTATATTGACCCAAATGGCCTAGAAGTTCCGCTACGACGGTCCATTCCTTAGGAGTCCAGTGTTCGGTTGACAAGTAAATCCGACAGGTTCTCCTCTACATGTAGAAAATGGTGGGGTTGCACTACTGCGACTGATCATCGTAAGTGGTCTTCCTGGCGCGGCAAACTCCCGTAATGAGTTCATCATCCAGTTTGGATATTTCTGCAATACTACCCGGAGCATTCGATCGAAAGGCTACGGATGGGTGATTGCTGAGGCATTAACAGGGTCAAACGGTTATAATGATGTTTCCCTCAAATGAAGTATCTCATAACTTCATTTCTTTTAAACAACATTTCAAGGATTGAATCTATTCAAGTCTTATCTTGTAGTCTCATATATGTGATGAACTTTCGAAACTGTTTATACCTTGAACGGTGGTGGTTCAAGTAGTATTCGGAAAAGATAAAAGTATATTGGAGTATCTTGTAACTTCATCTTTTCAACTTATATCCAGTTAATGATTATCTTATGAATGACAAAGATTTTCAGAAAAACGTTGAGACAAGGTTAGATATATGAGATCACCTTGCAACGATATTTTTATACAGTTATCAACTTGAACTCTGTGTATATTATACATGTCAGAGGATTTCAAAGATTGTGAAAAGTATATATATATATATACTGCATATTTTGCGACTTGGTAGCGTTAAGATATCAACTTGGTTCATTTCTTCTTGACCAAGACTTTCATGAGTACTATGAGAATGCTCATATATTGTTAATTATTATACATATTATTTCGGTGGGCTTTTTGCTCACCCTTGCTTTCTTCTTTCATCACACAACAACAGATAGAAAAGATGAACAGGACCAAACTTCCAATTCGCAAGTGGTTAGGAAACGTTCCGCAGTTTTCTGGAAGCGTTGATGCCGCCGTAGCTGAGGTAGGAACTACCAATAGGCTAGGCTTTCAACTATTGATGAACCAGACTTATGTATATTATGAATTGTAATAATGGCAAAGAATATGTAAATTATTCAGAAACCCTTTTGAGGTGAAATGGTTTATAATTGTGGAATAAAATGACTTATGTTATTTTTGGGTATTCATCTCTGAGACTATAACTTGTGGTGTGTGTGTATATTGTGGGGTCACAGTACGCAGTAGTTGGTTGATTATTAAGATTAAGTATTATTAAGGGAAATGGAACTCGTGACAACCCGGATCCCCGACCCCGGATTTGGGGGTGTTACAGTATGAGACTTTAGCTCAATTCCTTCTGGAAAGTGGATTTCACAGAGGTACAATTGATAAAACACTGTTCTACCTCAACCATGGAAAGGACTTACTTTTGGTACAAATATATGTTGATGATATCATATTTAGTTCTACAAATGGCAAACTCTGTGAGAGGTTTGCAAAACTAATGCAGTCAAGATATCAAATGAGTATGATGGGAGAACCTAGTTATTTTCTGGGCCTTCAAGTCAAGCAGAATGAAGAAGGTACTTTTATTTGTCAATCCAAGTACACCAGAAATTTACTGAAGAAATTTGGAATGCAAGATTGTTCAACAACATCCACTCCCATGGCAACTGCAACCAAGTTAGATAAAGATACTGGCTCACCAGTAGATATTACTAACTACAGAGGTATGATTGGTTCTTTACTCTATTTAACTGCAAGTAGACCTGATATCATGTATGCTACCTGTCTTTGTGCAAGATTTCAGGCTGATCCAAGAGAACCTCACTTAATAGCTGTGAAAAGAATTTTCAAGTACTTTAAGGGTACTGTTGATCTGGGATTGTGGTATACTAGAGAATCAGATTTTAAGCTAATAGGTTACTCAGATGCAGATTTTACAGGATTCAAAATAGACAGGAAAAGCACTAGTGGAAGCTGCCAATTTCTTGGAGGCAGATTGGTTTCTTGGTTTAGCAAGAAACAGAAGTCAATTTCCACATCAACTGCAGAAGCAGAATATATTACTGCAGGAAGCTGTTGTGCATATATTCTTTGGATGAAGAATCAGTTACTGGATTATGGGTTAGAATTTTCTAAAATCCCTATTTACTGTGATAATCAAAGTGCTATTGCTATGACAGGTAATCCAGTTCAACACTCAATAACAAAGCACATCAGCATTAGGTACCATTTTATAAGGGAATATATGATGGAAGGTACACTGGAATTGTATTATGTTCCAACAGATCAACAACTAGCAGATATCTTCACAAAACCACTATGTGAAGCTACTTTTACAAGATTGGTAAATGAACTTGGAATGGTTTCAGGTTCTTTCTCTAAATCTGCTTAGTTTTTGTTCTCATGCATCAGACTTTATGATCAGTGTTTACAGATTGTCTTATCTTCATGAAATCTGTTCTTTAATTGAAATTCATTAAATATTGATTGTTATCTGATGTGGATCTTTAAACTCTGATAGTGTTTTGAATGTTCTGTGACTATTCAATCCAATGAGTATAACTGTGCTAGATGCTGACCTAGTAGTCTTTAACATACTAGAAATCCCATGTTTGAATTAGTTGTTTATATGGAAACTCATTAACACAAGCAAATTCTGATTTTGAGTTTAGTCAAGTTTACTTTGTGTATCTTATTACTAAGTCACAAACTAGATTCTTGCTTCTTATCTGTTAGATTCTGATGTCAGTAAATCTTAAGGATGAACTAAATGCTGATAAGCCTCACTTATCAAAAGAAAAGAAAAGAAAAGAAGTGGCATGTCACCGCCATTCCTGAAGAGCTCTGGAACTCTGTTCCATAAGAGGTTCACACAGACCTCTTGTTATTTTTGATGGACTACCAGCTCCATCTTGATCGATTGGAAGAAGAAAGGAGAGAGGCTCTCCATCAGCAAGAACGGATCATCCATCTTGCAGTGCTCTTTGTCAACAGCAGGAGGAACTAGTCGATAGGTTTTCTTAGACTAAGACTAAGGCTGTTGATGTTAAGATTCTTAGACTAGGACTATCTTGTAATTTTTGCATGTAATCTATAAATTTCATGAAATGTACTCATTTGATATATTAATGAAATTTTCCTTAATTTCAAGATTTAGTCTCTGTTTCTCTCATATTATGTGATAGTGCATGTTCTAATTGGAATTTGTTAATCTTTACTTCATCTATTTAAACTTTATCCTTTGATGAATGTTTTGATTACAATTATGGTCAATAATAAATTTTATTGATTTGAGAAAATAGTTGAAGCACGGGTTCATGCATCAGAACTTGTGATAATTGAAGCTGAGAATGTTACTTCTCAGAAAGAAACTGCAGATCAAAGTTCTGATACTTTGAAGAAGAAATCTGTAAGTTCTGAAGCTGCTAAAGCAACTCCTTAATTGGCAAGAAGATTGAAGAAAATGAAGGCTAGGAGGTATTTGGCTAAGGCTCCATCAGAAGATATTAAAGAAGTTGAGGAAGGGGATCAGGAATCTCTGATCTCACAAGAACCGATTATCATTGCAGCCCTTCTAGCTCAAGCCAAAGACACTGCTACTGATACAGTTGTAACCCCTCATGTCTCATCTATTAAAGCTATAGATGATGCTAAAGAACAAACTGAAAATTCTGAAATAGATATTCATAATTTGAATATACCAAATGTTCTTTATCTGGAAGCTCCATCTACAGAAGCTCAGCAATCTCTAACTCATTTTCTAATTTTAAATGCTGAGATACCATCTACATCAATCACACCAGCTCTGGAGATAAATTATGATGTTCAGAATTTAAATGAAGTTGTTCCTGAATCTCCAGTTGCTTCACACACTATTGTGTTGTCAGAACATAATGAGTCTTCCTCAAGTTATGAAGACAGTGTTTCTGCTGAGACTCCAGTTCCTATACTGGGAAAGGAAGAATTGGTGAAGAAATTTGTTGAAAATGAAGTACCTATTCCTTGGGAGGATACTCACAGAGGTGTGGAGTGGACCAAGAAGTGGAATGACACTGATTTCATTCCAAGCTCTAACATTTTGTCAGAGCATATTGCTAAAGCTGATGAGTTGCTCACAAATGCTGATTTAAAGACACAACTCAAGATCACTGCTCTATCTACCAAACATCTTCAAGGTCTACATTCTTCTACTCATGAAAAGGTTGATACAATAAAGGAACATGCCGATAAGCTAGATCTACAACTTAATCTTGACAAGAATAGATATATCAGACCTACTCTTGAGAAAATTGATGTCATTGAGAAGATTTAAGAGAAGCAACAGGCCCAAATTGATGAGGTCATGGCTAACCAAGTTTCTTAGAAAGCTCAATTGGAAGAAATCCAATCTTCAGTTGAACTTCTTCTTTCTCTCTTACTTCCTGATGATGCCAAAAAGGGGGAGAAGGTAGTTAAGTTCAAATGCTCACCTACTGAAATACTGAAGAAAAAGGATGATAAAAGTGATGACCAGGGAAACTCTGATAAGAGTAGAGGTCAGGGAAAAGTTCAAGGAAAATCTTCTACACAGAACAAGTCAAGTTCTGATGCTGTGAATGCTAAAAGTCTGAAGTCAAGTTCTGATAAACAAAGTCTGATGTCAAGTTCTGATATTCTGATTCAGTCAGGATCTAAAGACTCTCAGAAGTTTTTACAAACTCTGAAGCTAAAGGGGAAGCATACTACTGTTTATTACAAAAATCCTAAAATCCAGACACTGGATGAGGAGATAGCTAGAAGATTATTTCTGAAACAAAATCCAGGAATGGATTTGGAAACTCTCAAGGAGGAAGAAGCTAGATTTGTTGCTGAGAAGACAAATCTTAAGTCTAAAGCTTCTGATGCAAAGAAACCTCCAAGGCCTAAGGAAAAAGGCATTGTGATTAGGGAAAAGTCAAATTCTGAGACTTCAAAGTCCAAGACTAGATCACAAACTGAGATTGATCCTAAATCAAAAGGAAAAGAAAAGGTTGGTGAACCTTTAAAGATTGAGAAAAAGATAAGTTCTTCCATTCCAGTCTATCAAACTACAGTGCATGATGATGATTTGATAGAAGATGAAACTGTTCAAATTATGATGAGAAGAAAAATAATTGAAGAATCTAAAATAACCTCTGACACTGCTCAAGTTGTTCAGAATAGAGAACATCAAGTTACAGAAAAAACATCAAATTTTGATCAAGTTAATTTGGAAAAGATGACAATTGCTGATAAGAAGAAGCTGTTATGGAAGAAAGCTACTCCAGTTGAACCAAAATCCAATCTTATGATGAGTCAACTCGCAACATTTGGATTGAGATCCAAGAAACCTAGAGATAAAGCTGGATTAGGTTATGATGAAGAGAAAATACAAACAGGAGTAGAAGTTACTCTAAGAGATCCTTTCATGTTGACAGACAAACCATATGAACAAATCAAACAAAAGCACCTTGAAAAAGTGTTGTCTGATCAAATTGTGATAGATGCTCATGATAAGGAAAATCTAAAGGAGAAATTGATTTTATTTCTCTATGATGGATTAACTTACAGACTAGCTGATACTGATGTGCTAAAGAAGTCTGTCAGAGAACTTCAACATATTCACTATCTTCTGGAAGTAAAATCTGATGTTACAAGAAGATGGTCAGAATATATTTTGAAGGCTATAAGAGATCTATTTAGAATCTCTGGTACAAAGACTTCTCAGTATATACCAATGATTACTAAAGATGATGGAAGAGAAATTCCTATGCTGAAGAATTCTGCTAAGGTGGAAGTTATTCTGAAAGGAAGATGCTTATGTTATAATGAAAACTCTTCACATCCTAGAGTTATCAGACTTGGCGATGCACTTGAAAGGACATCAATTCAAGCTCTCAGAACAACCATCTATCAAATTGGTAAGAGATTTCTAAGGAAAGCTGAAGACAGGCTGGTAAGAGATTTTGTTAAGAATCATTATGGATTCAGATTGATCCAGTGAAGTTGGTAAAGCTACAAGGACTGTAAGTTGTAGTTAATAGACTTATTAAACTCTTATTGCATTTGAACTTAAATGTTTTTGACATCATCAAATCTATTAACTTGTATATTTTTGCACAATTTACAAGTTGGGGGAGATTGTTAGATATATTTGAGATGTCATGTCTAATATGTTTCATGTTTAGTTTTCAGATCTTAACAAACAGGAAATATCAGTACTTCAGGACTTAGATTATCAGAAGATAAAAATCATAAGATGGATATCAGAACTTAAGTACGGGAGGACTAACAGTTAAGGAAGGAAGCTGATTTACAGGAAAGAAGATCGAGACTAATACAAAAAGAAGATATGCATGGAAAGAGTTAGAGGACTTAAAGACTTGTATAAGATATCTGATTGATATATTTTAGGAGACAGAATTATATTCCATATCAATTAGAATTATCTTGTAACTGTGTACTATATAAACACAGACATAGGTTTACACTATATGTGTTATCATTATCGAGAAGATCATATATTGTAACCTAGCAGCTCTCGTGATATTTGTTCATCACTGAGAGAGAACAGTTCTATTGTAACAGAGTTTATTATATCGAATATATCTGTTTACTGTTACTTGAGTTCGAAATCGATTTGATTGTATTCTACACTGTATTCAACCCCCTTCTACAGTGTTGTGTGACCTAACATTTCACTCATATTGAATCCATTTTACATGATTGAAGAATATATTTTATGTATTTTTTCACAAAGAATTCAAATACATAATTTGTTTTCCAAACCGAAATCAATTATGTTATATTTTACTTAATACGGGGGTATCCAAAGTGAAAAACCAAATGTATATGGTTACCACGGGTAGTACCAACAGGAAAAGTCAACGGGAAAAGTCAATTTTATGATGGTACCATAGAGAATATCCCTTGTTTGACTATGGGTTTATATAAACTGAGTTTTCGATTGTCATCGGTTTTTGTTTTGATTTTTTCGGTTAATCCATTGTATGGTTGTTAATTATGATTATAGGAAATGATTGAGCGTAATTAGAGATTTAGTTCCATATATAATTCGTTGAATTTGGTGTAGAAATCAGGGAGTTTGCATTTTGGTCGGAATTTTACGAGCTCGTCGCCGGTTTCCATGGCGATTTGGCCAGAATTGGAGTTGTGGGAGTTGATTGGTCTTGTTGTTAGCTATAGAGAATTGCTGGGTGTATGTTCGTGATATTGGGGCGAAGAAACGCGGCCGATCGGGGTGGGGATGGCTTGCCGAAAAATTTCGAGGTCACCATGAAGTCACCAATTTTTGGTCTTTCCAGAAATTCGGCGATTGTTGTTGGAGACCCGGATTATTTCTGCCGACCCGGTCTTAACTCGGTACACTGCCCGGTTTTTATCAATAATTCCCCAAATCCAAATCCCAAATCTGTTTGTCCTATTTTGTTTTAAAAATAAAATTAAAAAATTATTTTTATTTTATAAATATTCAATTTTAATTCCTAAATTGATTGTTTTTAATTCAAAATATTTTGGTTAATTATTTTTTGATAATTAACTGAATTATTTTAAGTCCAAAAATTGTTTACTTTATTATTTTCAAAAATCCAAATTTGATTTAATTATTTATAATTTATTTTAATTATTTATTTTTAGATCTAATTAATTATTAATTCATTTGATCAATTAATTTTATTTATAAATAGTTAAATAAAATGTAAATATTTATAATTAAGCCAAATAATATTGTAAAATTATTTTGAGTTTTTCTTAATATATAAAAGTATTCAATATTCAATTAATATTAATATTAATTGAATTATTCATAATTTATTCGTAATAAATAGACCGTTCATCCGTTTAATACGAAACGAACGCGTCTAGACTCATAAAAATATTCCACTTCTATAAAAAATACTTTTGAGACATTAATCCTTATCTATAGAGAGACCACTTGTTTTGCGAGTCTTTCTAAATCGGATAATTATCAAAAATTCATACTTGTAACCCGATTTCAGTTTTAAAAGTACCGAGTCCTGTCTTTTGATAATCTGACATACGTGATATATGAATAACATGTTTACATGATAAATGCCATACGTTTTATCTATTTAACTATTTCGAATACCATGCTTAGATATAAATGATCGGGTAGACATCGAGATGTATAGTTACGTCGATTGAGTTTTGTCTGGTTAATTAAAATAGCACTTTTGTTTATAGAATCGAGTGGCCAGAAGTGCAGTCAGGTGTTAGACTGAGTTTGTAGCCAGTAGTTCTAAGCTGAGATATTAGTGAGACGTTATTGTGCATACAAGACAAGTATTCCCCGTCTATTCTAATTTCAGAATAGTTTAATGTTTTACATATCAAAACATTTATCTGATTATGCAAGTATTCTTCCCTATTCGAATTTCAGAATAGATGAATGTTTTTTATATATCAAATATTAAAATTGTTTATAGAAATTCTTGCGATGCATTACCTAGAGACAGTCAGTAGTTTATTGAAATCCTTTTTTTTCTAGTAATTGTTATAACACCCTCCAAATCCGGGGTATAGATTTGGGGCATTATTAACAACAATTACCAACTATACCTGCACAAGCGGAATATTAATATAATAATTACCCCGAACTATCACTACTCAGGATCTTTTAAGGGTTGAGGTTGGAAACAAGAATCATGCACTACACTTTATTACAAACCCGACTAAATAAAAACCTGTCTCAAGAACTCTCTTTATTACAAAACTTTATTCTATCTACAGTTTCACTACGCAATCTTTTATTCAAACTACACAAAACTTTTATTTAACCCAACATCACTACTTATCCTGCTACACCTGATCTGGCAATTCAAAGCTCTCTTCGGGAATAGGAATGAACACTCTTGGTATAAGAGGGTCCCGCTGCTTGACTCGCTTCTTGACTATGCGGGTCCTGATGGGTTTCATTCTCTACCTTAACTGTAAAACAATAGGAGTGACAATAAAAGAAATGAGCCAAAATTGCTCAACAAGCCTGCAACAATTTATATATATATATATTATAAAGAGAGAGAAATAAAGAGAAATAAATAAACCAATAAGCTGCTGGTTTGAACAACCATCTGTATCTGTATATGATAATAATTCGCCAATGATGGCGAGTGCTAAATGAACAAGACTGGAAACAAGAACCAACATATGCACTATAATCTGCTGATCAGTCAGAATATAGTGCGGATCTATACCCAACTGCATAGACCCAACCAACATAAGGAGTACTCAGGCAACTATGGCCTATTAATTAATGGTCTGGGAAAAACCCAGCCTTTATAGTAACCATCCAGTCCAAGGCTGAGCGTCCGGAACAATCGATATGCTATTGATGTATCCCAACACCAGGATATACCAGAATATATGTAACAAGGGTAAAGGAATTGAAATATGAACAGGGAATTCATTAAATTGGGTAAATCAAGAATTAAAATGAAATGGAACGAGTGATAATAAATAGGTAACAGTGTATATGAACAATGATTATCAAAGAGAATCGATACGATAGAAAGGAAATATAAATCACTATTCTGAATTTAGAATAGGGGAAAAACTTGCCTTGCGCGTACTTGACCTGGTTTAACTTACTGCCTTCTGACCCTAGCTTGCTCTGCTTTGCTAACACTGAACAAATCATAGAAAGATAGGTGTTTAGATAATTTACTACATACGTGTATCTTGAATTGATATCACGCAACCTTATCAGTCTACCCATGCGTTTCTATCTGACTCGTATATATATATACATATATTTACACAACACATTTATGCACATAATCACATATAACACGTAACACGTAAAGCACACAATTAATTTCTAGATTTATAATTATTTTTAAAATCAATTCCGGGCTTATACCTGCATTACTAGTCGTATCTGATTTTTATTATAATTTTTCGGGATTTATTCGGCTCAATTATATCCCTACTAGGACCTATGAACTATCAATTATCACCAAACCACTCTTTTTCAGAAGAAATTATAACTTACAACCATTTTTATTGGATTCGTCTCATTTTTCTGAGTCTAGGGGTCTTCGTTTCACTTAAATCGGACTAACGGTTGAATTGTTATGAATTAAACACTGATAATTCAATTTATTATTCATTATAAATAATTATTACAACCTTTTAAATCCTAAAATAATTTTTACATAATTATTTAAGAAAAATCAAAGTCAAAAATAATTTTTTTATAATTTTTGGAGTTAAAATGAAGAAGTTACGATTTATTGAAAATTATGTGATTAATTATTGAAATAATTAATCATTTAATAAATAAATAACTAATAAATAATTAATAGATAATTATTTACTAATTTAAAATAATTAATCCCTAATTATTAGGATTAATCACAATTTATTATAATATTTACAACTCATCGTTATTTATTTGATTAGATCGATTATTTACAAATAATCAATCAACTTAATTAACCGATACGCTATTTATCGAATAACTACGAATTATTCGAATTATAATCTAACTCAACGATTAATTACTCGTATAAATACGAGCTACTCGCCATTCTCATATAATTATCGAACTATTACATTATTACTGAAACTCATACGATTCGTTAATCAATTAATTATCGGTATTTAATTATATGATACAAATAATCACTACAATATTATTCGAATAACTATCGCTCGAATAATAATTCCCATTATCGAATTATTACTCGTAATAATAACTAATTATCGAATTATTAATCATATTATTTAATTATTTTTAATCCTTATTTATTAATTAATTATCTAATTATTAATTAATTACCTAATTATTATTAATTAATTAGATAACTAATAAATAATTAGATAAATAATTAAATAATTAATTAAATAATTAAATTCGAATTTATAAATTAATAAAATAATTTAGAAATTAATAATACTATTTTTCAGAATATAAAACTAATTTTTAATTAATTTTTAGAATTACTAAAACTAATTTCTGATTTTAGAAAAATAAAATAAATATTAAAAAAAATCAGAAACACAACACAGGTTTTCAGATTAGGGTTTTTAGGATCAAACCCCGGGTCGAAACCGGGTTGGAAACCGGGTCGAACCCGGGTTATCGGGTCACGAAGAACATCACCGCGGCTCCGCCGCCGGTGATCGTTCCAGTACGAAAACGACGACCAAACATCGTGATTCCAGTCGATTTCTTCTGGGTTTTCAATCCCCAACATCTCTGGACCACTCCCTTTTCTTCATCTTCGTCGTTCCGTCAAGAACGTCGCCGGAAAACGTAGAACAGCGGCGGCGACGTCGTTCTCCGACGAGCACGAAAACCTCAACCAAAATCTACGAAACCGGTGTCGTTCGACTGTAAACTCAACGATCTATTCATTCCCCACATCATAACAATCAAACAATCAGCCATAATCAAAACCCGAATTCGAACAATAAACCCGAATATACGAATTAAAAATCGATTAAACTAACAACAAAAACGATTACATAATTGAAAACTACAATCAATAAGCTTCAAAACGGATACTTACATGACTGATTTGGTTAACAAAATCACGATCAAAATCCGGTTTGATTCTCTGCCCTGTTCTTCACCAACAAACCCTAATTCTTGATTTTTCTGAATTTTTAATAATAATTAACTAATTAATTAATAATAAAACAGCTATTTATAATACTGAAAATAATACCCCTAAATAAAATTAAGGGTCTAATTACACTCCTAATAAAAATATTTGGCCCCAATTTTTATAATTTTTGGGTATTAATATTGAATTTTTAATTATCCAATAAATACAAAATAAATGCTAAAAAATTCCCAAAAATTGTGAATATTACAAAAATGCAAAGAAAAATGATATATGATAATTTCATGATCATATAAAAATAAAAATGTGATTTTTGTGGGGCTTTTGGTACCCGAAGGGATCCGGAAAAAGTCGTTTTTCGCGAAAAAGGTCAATTGGTAAAACGTCTAGGGGTTCAGAATAGCGATACGGTATAGGGCATTTTTGGCAAAATAGGGCCAATGATTTTGTTTGAAATACGGCTTTTAAAACATAGTTTTGAGCTGTACAGGTTTTGATATAATATATATAACTGACGATAGAACGCTCAATAAATATCCAAAACACGTTTGGATCAAAACAACCAACACATAACACATAGCAGTTAGGGTTCAACGACTTAACACATTTAATCACATAATAATACACATAATTTATTATTATTATAATATAATACAAGCGTAATTCCTCGGTCGTTACATTCTCCCCCCCTTAACAAGATTCTGTCCTCAGAATCTAATTATGCAAATAACTGAGGATACTTTTCTAGCATTTCACTTTCAAGCTCCCAGGTTGATTCTTCAACCACTGGGTTTCTCCATAAAACTCTCACTAATGACACAGACTTATTTCTTAATACCCTTTCTTTCCTATCTAGAATTCTTATTGGCTGTTCTACATATGACAAATCTGCCTGAAGTTCTACTGGTTCATATTCTATTACATGCCTTGTATCAGGATTATACCTCTTAAGCATAGATACATGAAATACGTTGTGAATGTGCTGCATATGAGGTGGTAGAGCTAACTCGTACGCAACCTTCCCAATTTTCTTCAAAATCTCAAATGGTCCAATGTATCGTGGCTTCAATTTCCCTTTATTGCCAAATCTGGTTAATCCTTTCCATGGCGATATTTTGAGCAATACGTGTTCTCCTTCCTGATAGTCCATATCCTTCTTGGCTTGGTTTGCATATCTGCTTTGTCTGTTTTGTGCTGCCTCGATTCGTTTTCGAATAAGATCAATCTTTTCTTTTGTCTGCTGAATTAATTCTGGACCCAAAATCTTGCGTTCTCCAACTTCATCCCAGTGCACGGGTGATCTGCATTTCCTCCCATATAATGCTTCATACGGTGGCATTCCAATACTGGCATGATAGCTATTATTATAAGAAAATTCCACTAGGGGTAAATGTTCATCCCAACTGCCTTCAAAATCGATCGCACAAACTCGTAGCATGTCTTCAATCGTTTGAATTGTCCTTTCACTTTGGCCGTCAGTTTGCGGATGATAAGCTGTACTCATATTTAACTTCGTTCCTAGACATTCTTGGAATTGTCTCCAAAATCTTGAATTGAAACGAGGATCTCGATCCGATACAATTGATACTGGTACTCCATGACGCATCACAATTTCTTTGAGATACATGCGCACTAATTTGTCGAGCGAAAATCTTTCATTAATTGGTAGAAAATGTGCCGACTTCGTAAGTCTGTCAATGATTACCCATATCGCATCATGATTTGCCCTAGTCTTCGGTAGTCCTACCACAAAATCCATCGCTAGATGTTCCCATTTCCATTCTGGAATGTCTAATGGTTGCAATAACCCACTCGGACGTTGGTGTTCTGCTTTAACTCGCTGACATGTGTAGCATTTACTCACCCATTCTGCTATCTCCTTCTTCATATTCGGCCACCAAAAGTTTTTCTTCAAATCGCGATACATTTTCGTGCTTCCTGGATGAATGGAATACTTCGAATTGTGCGCATCTCGCATAATTTCTTCTTTTAATTCTGCCACGTTAGGGATCCAGATTCTTGACGCAAAACGTAAAATTCCTTCATTATCTTTCTGAGTTGTAATCTCTTCTCCTGTTAAGTTGTCGTCTTGACTCATCACTTCTTCTTGACAACGGCGAATCTTTTCTAGCAACTCCGGTTGGAAAGTCATAGCGTAGATAGTTCCTGCAGATTCATTGGGAATATGAATCTCGATCTCCAATTTGTCGAATTCCTTGGCCAATTCTTCGCACGAAGTTAACCGATTCAATCTTTCTTTTCTACTTAGCGCATCTGCTACAACATTTGCTTTTCCTGGATGATAACTGATTGTAACATCGTAATCTTTAATCAATTCCAGCCATCGACGTTGTCGCATGTTTAGTTCCTTTTGCGTGAAGATATACTTCAGACTTTTATGATCCGTGTAGATTTCACATTTTTCACCGTACAGATAATGTCTCCACAGCTTCAATGCAAATACAATTGCTGCTAATTCCAGATCATGCGTAGGATATTTCTGTTCATGGGGTTTAAGTTGTCTCGACGCATATGCAATGACGTTACCATGTTGCATCAATACACATCCTAAACCACGATATGAAGCGTCACTGTAAATAACAAAATTTCCTTGCTCGTCTGGCAGTACTAATACTGGTGCCGTCACCAACCGATTCTTCAACTCTTGAAAACTTTCTTCACACTTACTATTCCATTCGAACTTTTCACTTTGTCGAGTTAACTTGGTCAGCGGTGTAGCTATCTTCGCAAAATCTTTGACAAATCTTCGATAATATCCTGCCAAACCTAAGAAACTTCGAACCTCTGTCGGCGTCTTTGGTCTTTCCCAATTCAACACGGCTTCAATCTTTGCTGGATCAACTTGAATGCCTTCTCTGCTGATGATGTGCCCTAGAAACTGCACTTCTTTCAACCAAAATTCGCATTTGGAAAATTTTGCATAAAGCTGCTCCTTCCGTAATATCTCCAATGTCGTTCTTAAATGCGCTGCATGCTCTTCTTCCGTCTTTGAATAGATCAAGATGTCATCAATAAATATAATGATAAACTTATCCAAATACTTCTTGAATATTCGATTCATCAAATCCATAAACGCTGCAGGTGCATTCGTCAATCCAAAAGCCATTACAAGAAATTCATAGTGTCCGTACCTTGTTCTAAACGCTGTCTTTGGAATATCTTCGGCCTTGATCTTTAACTGATGATAGCCTGATCGTAAGTCGATTTTCGAAAACCATGCTGCTCCTTTTAGTTGATCAAATAAATCATCAATGCGAGGTAAAGGATATTTATTCTTGATAGTTAACTTGTTCAGCTCACGATAATCAATACACAGTCGCATACTACCATCCTTCTTTTTCACGAACAATACTGGCGCACCCCATGGGGATACACTTGGCCTTATAATTCCTTTGTCAAGAAGTTCTTGCAACTGTTTTGCTAATTCCCTCATTTCAACAGGTGCCATTCGATATGGAGCTTTCGAAATTGGTTCAGTCCCTGGCGTCAAGTCAATAGTGAATTCGATTTCTCGATCTGGTGGAAGTCCTGGTAATTCGTCCGGAAAAACATCAAGAAATTCACAAACTACAGGAATATCTTCAATCTTCAAATCTCCCTTATCAACATCTCGTACATAGGCTAAATAAGCTTGACATCCTTGACGTAGCAATCTTCTCGTCTGCATTATTGATAGGAATTTCTGCTTTTGTTTCTCACCTTTAAATATTACCGTTTCATTTTCTTCAGTTTGTAATTTCACTCTCTTATTCGCACAGTCAATTTGAGCATTATTACTAGACAGCCAATCCATTCCTAAAATAATATCAAACTCCCCTAACCTAAAAGGTATCAAATCAACTGAAAAATGACATCTCCCTATCTCAATATCACAGCTCGGACATACTCGATCTACTGCAACCTGATCATTATTCGCTAATTTTATGACTAACACTTCATCCAACCACTGAATCTCACAATCTATCTTAGAGATAAAGGCTTCAGAAATAAAAGATCTAGTAGCTCCTGAATCAATCAATACCAAAGCATTTACGGAATTTACAGGAAGTGTACCTGCAACCACATTCGGACTCTGTACCGCTTCCTTCATTGACATGTTGAAAGTTCTTGCTCTGGGCTGATTTTGCTGTGGTAGTGGAGGTGGAGGTAATGCTAAAATTCTTGGAATACTGGCAGCCATTGCAATTCCTCTGCAGTCTTTGGCGATATGTCCTTTTCTCCCACATTGGAAACAAGTAACTTCTGTCTTTCCCATTGGACATTCTCCAGAATAGTGTCCCCTTTGCTTGCACTTGAAACACGTAACATTTAGCTTGTTGCAAACTCCTGTATGCTTTCTACCACACGTTCTGCAATCAGGTATAGGCGGTCGGATAAGTCTCTGCTGAATTGGGGCTGGAAGTCGATTTCCCATCCTCTGATTGTTCTGCTCGGGCCTTTTGAAATTTACTTTTCCCCGAGCTTAAAATCCCGGCCTTTTGTTGAAACGATTCTGAAAATTCCCTGGTCCTTTCTCTTTCTGAGCTGCTTCGCTTTCTCCTTCAATAATCATAGCTTTCTGAACAACAGCCGTATAAGTTGTCAATTCAAACACAGCTACCCTGCTACGAATCCATGGTTTTAGTCCTTGCTGAAATCTCTTGGCCCGCTTCTCGTCCGTATCCACCTGCTCTGGAACAAACCTTGCCAATTCAGTAAACTTGGTTTCATAATCCGCAACCGATAAGTTGTCTTGTTTCAGCTCCAGGAACTTGATCTCCATCTGGTTCTTCATAAAACGAGGAAAATATTTTTCCAAGAAAAGATCAGTGAATCTGTTCCAGTTCACCACACCTTCTTCCAAAGATTTCTTCGATTCCCACCAGTAATTAGCTTCACCTTTTAGAAAATAGCTAGCAAAATCTGTCTTCTGCTCTTCCTCAACCTTTACCAACGAAAAAGCCTTTTCCATCTCTTTCAGCCAAGCTCTCGCTTTTGTAGGATCTGTGGAACCCATAAATTCCGGTGGCTTCACCGACTGAAATTGCTTGAAAGTAGTCGTAGGTGCTGCTGGTGGTATTTGATGTCCTGGATGAGCGGCTTGCTGTAACATCTGTTGCTGGAACTGTTGTTGCTGCTGCTGCATTTGTTGTTGCATCATCAACATCTGCTGTTGCATGAGATTAAACATCTGATCCATCTGTTTATTATTGTTTTGGCCCTCGGTGTTTCCATTCGATGAGTCGGGCTGCGCTTTTCTTTTAGGTGCCATTTTTCTGGTAAATAAATAATGGATCTTATTTAATAACAGTATATTAAACATATATTAAAACAGTCGATTCGAGAAATAAAATAACTTATTAAATAACTGAATAGATAAAACAGTATGATATGTTTTAAATTTAATAAATTTTTTTTTTTTTTTTTTTTTTTTTTTTTACAACATGGTCGTGAATAAAACTACATTTGTAAATATGCAATGGTACTGAAATAAATGTAAATGCTTAAATGACTGGAAATAAAATAAAGAAAACGTGTAAAAGATTATCTCATATATATATATATAGGTAGAACACCAGCTACAGGTGTCAGTGCTTGATACAAAAACCTATGATATAACAGTCGTACTGCTACTACTATCAGTCAGAGTCAGTAGCTACACTCATACAAACTAGTCATACAATACTATGCTGCCTCTATCTACAAAATATACATAATACAACACTCATCGATCTGCTGGTCTCAAAATCCTGGTGGTACGTGGCTCAACTCCTCCTGCACTGCCTCTAGCACTGCCTCGGTAAGTCCCAATGCTCTGCGATATGCTGTCTCCGCACTAAGATCCTGCTGTCTCAAATCAGTAAGCTGCTGCGAACTAACCCGGTGAATATGATGTAGTCTCTCTCTCAGTATATAATCCGGTCGTAATGCTCTGACAGGACCATCCGTCTGTGTCTCATACAATCCAAGGATCTCCCTACACTGGTTCTGCCATCTAATCCTCTCCTCCCTCTCTGCCTGAAAGCGCTGGTAAGTCACAGTATGATGCTCATGAAGATCAGTGCTGGAACCTCGAGAAGGTAATGGTCCATCCACCACGATCTCATCCATAAACTCTGGCTGAGGAAACTGATACACTCCCGGAACAGGTGCATAAATGGCTAATGGGGCAGGAAATAAGACAGGCTGCTCCATAGGCGCATACACAAGCGGCTCTGCCTCTGGCTCCATCGGTGGCATCTCTGGAATCTCGACTGGTGGCATATGAATCTGAGGCTCTACATCCTCCCACTGCGGAAGATCAACCATATCAGGAATATCAAACATCGGAAACTCTAATGGTGGAATACCTGGTATCTCTGGCTCAACATATGGAAAATAATCTGCAAAACCTGGTACCTCCGGGAAAAGTGGTATCTCTGGTGCTGGCTCAGGTGGCAATGGAGGTAAAACCTGCTCTGACACTGGGGCTACTACCGGTGCATCCACTGGATCTGTCTCGGTCCTCTCCGTAGACGATGATAAAGAAGCCATCTAATATACATAAAAATAATAACACAAAAACAATCAAATCACAATCCTATAACTCATAACTTCTAATCACATAGACAAACAGTCCTAACACTCTTACTCTCGTCCTATCTTATTTTTCTATCTTATCTTAATCCTAACATTCTTGTTTTCCAAGGTCAATCCTAAGCTCTGATGCCAACTATAACACCCTCCAAATCCGGGGTATAGATTTGGGGCATTATTAACAACAATTACCAACTATACCTGCACAAGCGGAATATTAATATAATAATTACCCCGAACTATCACTACTCAGGATCTTTTAAGGGTTGAGGTTGGAAACAAGAATCATGCACTACACTTTATTACAAACCCGACTAAATAAAAACCTGTCTCAAGAACTCTCTTTATTACAAAACTTTATTCTATCTACAGTTTCACTACGCAATCTTTTATTCAAACTACACAAAACTTTTATTTAACCCAACATCACTACTTATCCTGCTACACCTGATCTGGCAATTCAAAGCTCTCTTCGGGAATAGGAATGAACACTCTTGGTATAAGAGGGTCCCGCTGCTTGACTCGCTTCTTGACTATGCGGGTCCTGATGGGTTTCATTCTCTACCTTAACTGTAAAACAATAGGAGTGACAATAAAAGAAATGAGCCAAAATTGCTCAACAAGCCTGCAACAATTTATATATATATATTATAAAAAGAGAGAAATAAAGAGAAATAAATAAACCAATAAGCTGCTGGTTTGAACAACCATCTGTATCTGTATATGATAATAATTCGCCAATGATGGCGAGTGCCAAATGAACAAGACTGGAAACAAGAACCAACATATGCACTATAATCTGCTGATCAGTCAGAATATAGTGCGGATCTATACCCAACTGCATAGACCCAACCAACATAAGGAGTACTCAGGCAACTATGGCCTATTAATTAATGGTCTGGGAAAAACCCAGCCTTTATAGTAACCATCCAGTCCAAGGCTGAGCATCCGGAACAATCGGTATGCTATTGATGTATCCCAACACCAGGATATACCAGAATATATGTAACAAGGGTAAAGGAATTGAAATATGAACAGGGAATTCATTAAATTGGGTAAATCAAGAATTAAAATGAAATGGAACGAGTGATAATAAATAGGTAACAGTGTATATGAACAATGATTATCAAAGAGAATCGATACGATAGAAAGGAAATATAAATCACTATTCTGAATTTAGAATAGGGGAAAAACTTGCCTTGCGCGTACTTGACCTGGTTTAACTTACTGCCTTCTGACCCTAGCTTGCTCTGCTTTGCTAACACTGAACAAATCATAGAAAGATAGGTGTTTAGATAATTTACTACATACGTGTATCTTGAATTGATATCACGCAACCTTTTCAGTCTACCCATGCGTTTCTATCTGACTCGTATATATATATATATACATATATTTACACAACACATTTATGCACATAATCACATATAACACGTAACACGTAAAGCACACAATTAATTTCTAGATTTATAATTATTTTTAAAATCAATTCCGGGCTTATACCTGCATTACTAGTCGTATCTGATTTTTATTATAATTTTTCGGGATTTATTCGGCTCAATTATATCCCTACTAGGACCTATGAACTATCAATTATCACCAAACCACTCTTTTTCAGAAGAAATTATAACTTACAACCATTTTTATTGGATTCGTCTCATTTTTCTGAGTCTAGGGGTCTTCGTTTCACTTAAATCGGACTAACGGTTGAATTGTTATGAATTAAACACTGATAATTCAATTTATTATTCATTATAAATAATTATTACAACCTTTTAAATCCTAAAATAATTTTTACATAATTATTTAAGAAAAATCAAAGTCAAAAATAATTTTTTTATAATTTTTGGAGTTAAAATGAAGAAGTTACGATTTATTGAAAATTATGTGATTAATTATTGAAATAATTAATCATTTAATAAATAAATAACTAATAAATAATTAATAGATAATTATTTACTAATTTAAAATAATTAATCCCTAATTATTAGGATTAATCACAATTTATTATAATATTTACAACTCATCGTTATTTATTTGATTAGATCGATTATTTACAAATAATCAATCAACTTAATTAACCGATACGCTATTTATCGAATAACTACGAATTATTCGAATTATAATCTAACTCAACGATTAATTACTCGTATAAATACGAGCTACTCGCCATTCTCATATAATTATCGAACTATTACATTATTACTGAAACTCATACGATTCGTTAATCAATTAATTATCGGTATTTAATTATATGATACAAATAATCACTACAATATTATTCGAATAACTATCGCTCGAATAATAATTCCCATTATCGAATTATTACTCGTAATAATAACTAATTATCGAATTATTAATCATATTATTTAATTATTTTTAATCCTTATTTATTAATTAATTATCTAATTATTAATTAATTACCTAATTATTATTAATTAATTAGATAACTAATAAATAATTAGATAAATAATTAAATAATTAATTAAATAATTAAATTCGAATTTATAAATTAATAAAATAATTTAGAAATTAATAATACTATTTTTCAGAATATAAAACTAATTTTTAATTAATTTTTAGAATTACTAAAACTAATTTCTGATTTTAGAAAAATAAAATAAATATTAAAAAAAATCAGAAACACAACACAGGTTTTCAGATTAGGGTTTTTAGGATCAAACCCCGGGTCGAAACCGGGTTGGAAACCGGGTCGAACCCGGGTTATCGGGTCACGAAGAACATCACCGCGGCTCCGCCGCCGGTGATCGTTCCAGTACGAAAACGACGACCAAACATCGTGATTCCAGTCGATTTCTTCTGGGTTTTCAATCCCCAACATCTCTGGACCACTCCCTTTTCTTCATCTTCGTCGTTCCGTCAAGAACGTCGCCGGAAAACGTAGAACAGCGGCGGCGACGTCGTTCTCCGACGAGCACGAAAACCTCAACCAAAATCTACGAAACCGGTGTCGTTCGACTGTAAACTCAACGATCTATTCATTCCCCACATCATAACAATCAAACAATCAGCCATAATCAAAACCCGAATTCGAACAATAAACCCGAATATACGAATTAAAAATCGATTAAACTAACAACAAAAACGATTACATAATTGAAAACTACAATCAATAAGCTTCAAAACGGATACTTACATGACTGATTTGGTTAACAAAATCACGATCAAAATCCGGTTTGATTCTCTGCCCTGTTCTTCACCAACAAACCCTAATTCTTGATTTTTCTGAATTTTTAATAATAATTAACTAATTAATTAATAATAAAACAGCTATTTATAATACTGAAAATAATACCCCTAAATAAAATTAAGGGTCTAATTACACTCCTAATAAAAATATTTGGCCCCAATTTTTATAATTTTTGGGTATTAATATTGAATTTTTAATTATCCAATAAATACAAAATAAATGCTAAAAAATTCCCAAAAATTGTGAATATTACAAAAATGCAAAGAAAAATGATATATGATAATTTCATGATCATATAAAAATAAAAATGTGATTTTTGTGGGGCTTTTGGTACCCGAAGGGATCCGGAAAAAGTCGTTTTTCGCGAAAAAGGTCAATTGGTAAAACGTCTAGGGGTTCAGAATAGCGATACGGTATAGGGCATTTTTGGCAAAATAGGGCCAATGATTTTGTTTGAAATACAGCTTTTAAAACATAGTTTTGAGCTGTACAGGTTTTGATATAATATATATAACTGACGATAGAACGCTCAATAAATATCCAAAACACGTTTGGATCAAAACAACCAACACATAACACATAGCAGTTAGGGTTCAACGACTTAACACATTTAATCACATAATAATACACATAATTTATTATTATTATAATATAATACAAGCGTAATTCCTCGGTCGTTACAATTGTTCTGCTATAACGAATCTTTCATTCTGATAGATAGTGAATAACTGTACTATCCAGATATACTCTATACAGTGGAACTTTGTTATGAGTTTAGCGAATAAATATTTATTCCAGTTATTTTGCCATTAGTTATTGCGATTACTCTGGACCATGTGAAATTGGGAGTTAAATTGATAAGGATGTCATTGAGACGACTCATTTAATAAAAATATTTTATGGATTGGTTACTAGTCAGTGTAAGAGGCCGAAACACTGGTCCGGTGTGAGTTATTATATGGAAATATAATATCTTGTAAGGCGAATATATGCCTTTTGGGATGCCCTATATTTACGGTATGGTTGTGGAATACCGGTGCTATTTTAGGACTGATTATCAGAAATAACATAGTGTATAATTGAGTTCGATTAAATTGTTGTTTAAACACTAAAGCTTATATTAGCTTTTGATTTTACTCAGATATTGTTCAGTTTTATTCTTCAGATATATTATTATTGTTGTTTTAAGCATAAATTATATACTGCTTCCTGAGCATTTCATTCGCTCATACTTATTTATTATTCTGATCTTTCATCTAGGCCAGAGCAGGTCTGAGTTCCAGGTTTTGATCAGGAGTCGTTTGCTTGTAATTAGTTTTTAGTGTGCCTTTCCAGGTAGACTATTTTAGGACGATTGACTAGTCTAGTGGTTTGTAATAAAATTTGAATAGTTTCTAAAACTAAATAGACTATGGGTTGTAATAACTTATAGTTTGCACTAGTGCATGTTCCATACTATAATCCGTGATCGATCCAGTTGCATGTAGGGGTTATATTTTTTTTTATTCCGCTGTGCATATTATAATATTATTTATTAGTTAGTGACTCCCAAATCTAGACCCCGGATTTAGAGGGCGTCACAGAGAGTTTTTACAAGAATGTAATAATTTTTCATAAAAATCAAATGTACGATAGCTAGAGTAAATGTATCATTTTTTAAGCAAAAATATTAAATATTGATCAATTCCAGATCATATGTAAAAATAATAATATATTATAGAGAATTACATTAACTTCAATCCTCAGAATTTCAATAAACAAGCCCAACATAATCAAAGAAAATGGGGCGGAATAAAAATTTTACTTTTAAAAATACATCGGATTACTAAATTCATTTTTATGGGTCTTGACGTCCTTGGCCTGGTTCTTTTTTAGCCCAGAAATAAGCAATAGCTTTCGGAACTCCCAATTGATGTCTCCAAACAAAAGTTTTGTGGTCAAAATGAGCACGAGTTAGTGGCGGTGACAATAATCCTAACGGCGTCATTTGTTCAAACATCATCAATATATAGCGATGGTATCCACGTATCGGGGTTGGCGGTTCATAAGGTAATATTTCATTTCCTGAAAAAATGTGCAAGTATTGTATGTAAAAAACAACTATTGTTATTGCTATAATATCAAATTCATTCCCTCATAACAAAAGAAGTTTGATATTGATTTTTTTATTTAGATCGTCATTCAAATTCTTACCTTGATTTATAGCACCCGATCCTGGAATATCTGTAACGATCCTGAAATATTAAGTAGAAGAATGAGAAACAAATTATCTAACCAAACATATAAGCATAATATATAATTGATATAAAAAAATCCTACTAACCAATGAATATATTCCCTTAGTGTTGGATTACTTGGACTTGGCATATCAGGATCCGTTAGGAGCTGAAAGTAAAATAAAAGGAAAATTTTAAAATAAAAACCATAAAAGGAAATCAAACTGATAATTTCATAACTATAATTATTGCATTTTATCTGAAGGGTTACTATATTGCATACATATATACATATATAACTTTAAAATTCTCTAAACAATTAAGTAATATAAAGTGGTATGCGTACTAGAGTGTATAAGCGCTCGGCTTGTCCCTCAAATCTAATTTGAGGAGGTACAATTGCTATCGAAGGCTTAATCGTGCAACCATTAATGATTTGTCTACCATCAATGTACACTTTCATGTTTATACATGGAGTTATTGTATCTACGATATCGCCAATTACTTGACGAACATAAATGGGATCGATATTAGCAGACATGATGATTCTATATTGTGTTTATGGTTACCAAATGAGCATTATATATATATATAAGTTTAAGGTGATATATAACGTGGAGGATAGCTGTAAATATACAAAATGATAAAAGTAGGTAACAATAATATAATGATGACAATGTGATAATTGTGATTATTTTGGACTATATGTATTAATCATAATTATAAATTGTCTTTTGTATGTACTTATTGGATTAGTAAGAGAAAGATAATTGAAATATTTATTAGGAAATGACTAAAAGTGATTATATAAATGAGCGTTAAATGTTAGATCATTAACCGCACACACACATATATATATATATATTATTTAATAACAAATACATAAGATATAAAAGAAAACCACTTACAGATAGAACAAAGATAACCATTTCCAAATTTCGGAAAGCCGATTACAAATGTTAATTTTTTGTAAATATGAATAAAGTCATGAAAAAATTATAGTTTTTATTTTGGAATCTCAAAAATTTTAAGAATTTGTTTTTATACCTTAATTAAAAAATTTGAAAATTTTACATTGTGACAACTCTGGTCAAATCCCGAATTTTTTTCGAAAATTGGATCAAGTCGCGATATCAAGTCCGAGATAAGTTAAAATCTATTGGTCCAAATGCAGCCAACTTAGTTACTTCAGAAGCCCATCACAGACCCCTAAAAGATCATGATTTTTTGGTGCACATAGTTATTTTACTTCTATCTTATAAACTGAATAGAAGTCCAAAATATCTTCGATATACGAGTGACGTATTACAAACTCCCGAACTTAAAATTCTGACGTCCTCGTCAATCCTGAACAGATAGCCTATAGGTCGAAGATCGTACCTTTTTAGCCATTGTGGGATAATACCGGTCGGGTTTGTGACGGCCTCAACCCCGGGGTCAGGAGTTAAGGTCATCAACAATCACCATAACAAACATAATATAATCAATTCTAAGATAGAATATAAATACGACCCCTTTTTCCAAGATATTTTCCAAGTTTAAGTATGACTTAGGTTACAACTATTACAACTCAACTTATTACAAACAATCCTGACACAACTAACCTAACGCAGCAACTCAACAAACCATCTTTGGTCCAGCACAACTACCTCAGAGAAGTCTGACACGAAAGGAGTTGGAACTCTGCCCTGACTACCGCGCAAGAATCTCCTAGGCATCTGCAATACATATATAAAATATTCTGCAAGGGTCAGGAATCAATTGCTCAGCAGTACCACTATATGAATAACAATAAAACAGTTTACGATAAAACAGTGATAGGAAAAGAGATTATAGCTCGCTTGCAAAACATGTAAAACATTCATAAACTGGATACTCAAAACTAGCATGCTTTCAACAAAACAAACGTAGTAGTGTGCTGTGTACAAATATCAGAGTTTAATTCTAGCATGCCATTTTCATTTCCAAATCCACTATATAACTTACTTGTTCTGTTACGAGAATCACAAAGCCAAATCAGATACTTACGGATATGTGAAGACAACTAATCAGGCTATCAACACTAGACGGCTCTCACTGCCATCCTATATACCTGTTCCGGAACTCAGAGACTAGCTAGGTCTCTGACCTGCTGGACTAATCAGTTTTATAATGCGCGCAACCGAATTAGCCTCTTACGCCACCTCAATAGGCGTACTCTGGCCCCAATATATCCCATATCTGACCATTTTATCCAATTTTCAAAATACTTGTACCTATCTCATTTTCAAAATCATTCGTTTTGCCAGCACACATATAAAATCCATTTCGCAAATTATTTCATTCGGGATAGGTACCTTGCGAAGTTACTTTTCCCCAAAACAATTTGAAAATAATGATTTATAACTACAGGGGATACGTAACTTAAAACGTTTCTGTTCCATGACGAGAATAAAACATTTAGCTATTCATACATACTGAACCATAAAAGAATGGTCAGGGGTACTTGCCTTGCAGAGCTTACGACTATCTCTGATTGACCTTGGACTGATTTGGACACTCGGCTTTATCGCCTTACTACCAGACTACCCTGCATCTGACTTCAGCGCTCAGGTCCTTCGCTTGGAACCTCGTTACGCTTGTCGACTGATCACTAGGTTATCCTTAGTTCGACTTCACTTCTGGAGTCCTTTAACTAGAACCTACAGAGTCGAGATACCCAATGTTAGACGACCATGTATGCTTGACATATCATCAATACCAATCCTACCCAAGTGATAACAAATCCCGACTCGTACTTACATACATTATTATAATACACGCATCAATTTAAGGTTCAAGTTCTCGAAATCAGTTTGATGTTCCTTTCCAGAAAATACGTATACTCGTAATTTTACGAAATCAGGGTTATCAATTTGGCAAAATATTTCATCACATCGTACAATCAAGTTTCCTATAAAACACACACACATATATATAGTCACTCGACATCCCGATAATCACCGGATACGCTCCCGTATTTCCATAGTTCGATTTCCCGAAAATCGGGCAGCGTCTCCTTTGTTTATCGGACTACCCGTCGAAACATCAATCGACGTCAAATTAACAACACAATCACCGCAATCCAATTTATAAATCCCAACCACTAATTTCAGTCAACAATATTACTCGCAATTCACAAATACCTGTTAAATATACTTATTAATCATTATTATCCTTATTTATATTTTAATTCATATTTTATATTTATTTATTTCATAAAATTACGACTCAGAACGTATCATCACAGTCCACCGATGACTCGCCAAAGCTCATCGTCGTCGGCGATACAATTTATTGATACCCGATTTAATACGGGTTTCCAAATAAACTACACTGATTAATAAAAATTTCTGCACGAGAATATTTTATTTCACGAAATCCAATCAAATAAATTTCCTGCAGATAATAATTAAGTTAATTAATAAAAAGAAAACAACAGCACACGCGCCTCCCTACGCGCAAAACACATACACAATCGGAAGTATGCAAGGGCAGCCGGAAACAAAACAATACCGCCACCAACCTACAACCGCAACTGAGAACACACATACGAAATATACATACACAATGGTATATATATATATACACAATCAACAACATACATACCTGCACCCAATTGACACCATATCATCGGAAAAATCGAGATGGCGGTGGACGGAGCTACAGGGCAGCGAAGCACATGAACTCGAGGGAGAAAAGATGCGACCAGGTGAAACAGGAGAAGAGTACAGAGAAATCACAGAGAAGAAATCTCTGACCCATAGGATTAAAACCCGAGAGAGACCAAAGCACAGGGACAGTGCTCGTGTGTGTATTTGTGGTGGTTTGTTGTTTATTTTATTTTTTTATTAATAATAAACCCAGCAATAACATGACAACACGTGTCAAATGAATTGATAAGAAGGTGACACGTATTTGGTTCTGGACGCGCTTCCAATTTCTGTCCCGTTCTGACCCGCATTTTAGATTTTTAACGAACCAAGTTGCGCATAAAACAAATTTATAAAATCACGAAAATAGTCTCAAAATGTTATAAATATCCCGAAGTAAATAAAAATGTAACTTTCGAAATTTTAAAACAATTTTTAAAACACACTTTATACCCGCTTTTATCAATTAAACGAATCAATGCGCAGGTAAAATTAATCCCAAAAATTTCTAAAATAATTTTAAAATTCTCGGAATATTCCAAACTTAAATGAATATGAGTTTCATAATTTTTAAAAAAATTTTGAATTCAACATTGATTTTACTAATAAATACACTCAGAAAATCACTCAAGGATAAATAATCAATAAAATATTGATTTCTAAATTTTATAAAATCCCAAGAATAAATATTGAAATTATAAAGTCATAAAAATAATTTTAGGGACAATCCACATATTAACACAAATAAACTTGTATTAAATCCACTTTTAAAAGTGAAAATAATTCAATACAAGTCCATAATTAATTACACGAACCACCCTGAACACCATAATTCACACATATAGATAATAATAAAACAACACATAATGGTCAAAGCCAATACACACATTTAATTTATTTAATCACTCAATAATTACACATTTAGATATTAAAGATATACGAGTCGTTATATCCTTCCCCCCTTAAAAAGATTCTGTCCTCAGAATCTGATCTAACTATACATGAGGATATTTGTCAAGCATATCTGACTTTAACTCTCAAGTAAACTCTTCGACTCAAGGACTTATTCAGAGTATACTCAATATAGATATAAACTCTTTCCTAAGGACTCATTCTTAACGATCCAGGATTAGGATTGATCATTCCATGCATAATAAATTTGGGTAAGAGCCATTGGCTCCCAATCAACGACTTGGTTCGAATCAGATACTTATCACCTTAACATTGACACGTGGAACACATTATTCATTTATACTACAACTGCGGTGACCACACCAACTCCTAGACTTCAACACATTTAGGACTCTACTTGTCCCTTCTATTCAAGCTTAACCAATCTCTTCCAAGGTGAAACTTTTGCCTGTACCACTATCCTAATTCTATATATTCATATTCTTTTGATGTAAATCTGCTTTCTTTCTTTGTCTATCTCGAGCTGTTTCAACTCTCTTCCGAATCAACACCACTATACCATTAAGGTATTGAATGAGCTTAGGACTTAATAATATCTCTACTCCCACTTCCTCTCAATAGAGCGAGGACCCACATTTACGTCCATACAAGGCTTCACAAAGTAGCATTCTCTAACTAACATGATAACTATTAGCATAGAAAACTCAATTCATAGTAGGTGATTATCGTAGTTCACTTTTTAAACCCATCATATATATATTCTCCACATATCTTATATTTTCCAAATTATCTTCTCACTTTGACCCTTCATCTAAAGATGATAGGTAATACTGATTTTCAATTTAATTTCCAACATCCGATCGCTTCTTACTCATCTCCATCAGTTAAGGCTGGGAAATAATCTTATATCCTAACTTCTCATCACCTTCAGATACTCAACTTCAATTCCCACAGTTTCCAATTCCTTTACTGATTCCTTAGCAATCTTAATCACATTTAATCATTTTCCATGCACGAGGCATAAACTATTACACTGGCTTTGCTTAGATAGTTGTTAGTGAAATACTCAAAATCTTTTGTTATTTCCAACCAAAATTCATTCTTTAAAACTTAGCATATAATTGCTTCTTTTCTAATCTTCATAGGGAAATCCTAGGCCATTCTACACAGACTTCCTTAATCTTTGAATAGCTGAAGATGTTATCAATAAATATAGTTTGCTTATCCAAGTACTCCTTATACACCATGTTCCTTAAATCCTTAGAGACGACTGATACACTTATTACTTCACAAAATATCACCAGAATTTGCAATGCTTATAACTCATCATAATCGCAATCTTTGACATGTCCTCAGGCTGTATCTTAAGTCAATCCTGTAGAATTTACACATTCCTTGCATTAGGTCACATAAGTAATCAATTCTTTATAGAAGCTACTATTCTTATTCGTCATTTTGTTAAACTCCCGATAATTAGTACACAATCTCATAATTTCATTCCTCTTTCTCAGCAACATCACTGGTGTACCCCAGAGAACTATATCTGGTATGCTCACTTTCCTTTCTAATAACTTTTACCGTTATCAACTAATTATTTCGTTCCACTGGCCTCCAGGGACTCTAGGGCATCTATTTATTACCCAACATTCCTCCAGCTTAAATATTCGCTTCTTTGCATCTTTACAGATGGTGGATCTACCTTATATCCTTAGCTTATTACTTCTTTTCTCGCATGATTGGAAGAATTCCTTATATTGCTTCTGCCTCCAGAAACCTATCTTACTATTGGCTTCTGTACACTTTACACTTCGCTTCTTCTAAAATCACTCCTGGTCATAACACAGGACAACCAACTCAATCTTAAAATCACATCAAACCCTTCTAACTCGGAGGGTGTCAGATAAACTGCAACTGAAGGGTTTTTAGCACATAAACGCAACAAAAACATAAATTTAAATCAGAAAAAAAAAACCGAAACCCTCCGCAGGATCCATGCGAAAAATAATATTTAATTCGTAGTTCAGTATGTTTACCTTAAGAAGCTTTACGTTAATGGAAAGATGGAGGTCTTTAATAGCGATCCAAGAATGATGAGCGGAGATCCCTAGCAGCTGCTCCTCAAGTGTGAAGCACTCCACCGGTATCCACCAAGAGATCAATGTAATGGAGGAGGAAGAGGTTGAGAGAATTAGTTTCGTCCCTCTATTTCTACTTTAGAATTAGGGTTTTTATTTGGGTTTAGGTAAATAGGGTTTATAATAGTATATTTATAGGCAAAATTTTCAGCTGAAAATTTTCCATAAAATACTATTATTATTATTAACCCTTTAATTGATTATTCTTATTAACCAATGAACTAATAATTAAAACACCTTTTAATCATTAATCCCTTTTCTAAACACTTTAGAAAAATGATTATCTCACTTGATTTAATTTCCAAAATTAAATACTATTAAGAATTAATTAAATCTCATTTAATCAATTATTAAATCTGCTAATTAATTATTTATTTCACAAATAAATAATTACCAGCCATTATTAATTAATTCCTCCGCCATTAAATCATTCTCTTTTATGGTGCGACCCTGTAGGTTCAATATTAAGCCGGTAGTAGAAATAAATAATAATAAAACTATTTTATCATTATATATATAAATTCTCTAATTCATTAAATATGATTAATTAATAAATTAATCATATTTATTATATATCGTGCGGGATACTTCTCAGCATATCGCGACTATCCGGATACCAAGAACCTATTCAGTGAGTAGTTACCGTACAATCAATTCCTTCTACCCTGTAATGTCATGATTAAATACAAGGCATGGAACTTGTGTCAAACCTATCTTATTTAATCATTTTATTTCCCATTCACTATGCTTAGTTCTATTTAATGTAAATTAGAAACTCCTTTCTAATTTCATTCACTCTGGCCAGAGATTCCTGAACTAGCATAAGTGGATCAGCATTGAACATTCTCTTCCTTCACTGGAAGGGGTAGATCCTTTATTGATCATACACTATCTTCGTGTACAAATTCCTATACCTAGTAGAGCCCTTATAATTGTCCCCGGAGACTAAGAACTAAACCAAAGCATAGTTCAGTGTACACAAGATGACTATGATGACCTCAAGTCTAAGGATACTTGTACAACTATCACTATGTGAACAACTGCTGACACGTGAGTGAACTCTATCAGTTGTTCAGCTGTGTGAGTCATGTTCAGTGAACTTATTCTATAATAAGCACCTACACACTAGCTATAGTGTCACCACACAAATGTCTATGAGAACAGACATCCTTCATAATGAAGCAAGCATAGTATGTACCGATCTTTGCGGATTACTAATTACCAGTTAGTAATCCTACGACTAGGAAATATTTAAGTTTAGAGTTATCATCTTTTAGGTCTCATTATTATGATCTCATCATAATCCATAAAAAGCTTTACTCTAAACTATGGTATATCTTATTTAAACACTTAAATAGATAAAGCCCGCAATAAAACCAAAACAAGTCTTTTATTAATATCAATGAAATCAAAACAGATTACATAAAAGTTATTCCTAAATCATCATACATGATTGGACTTAGGACACATCTTTTTCAGCAACTACGTCCAACTTCTAAACACTTTTGATGTAGTGTCCTGAATAACCGTTCTACAACTCCTTGCAACAGGCCCACTCTCTCCATAATTGTAATACATAACTCCTGGATTACCTTTCGATGTATAATGACCCTTATATCCATACTTGAAATGTTGCACACTCTTTTTGCACGCACCACAGCGTCTCTTGTCAAAGGACTTGCAATCCACTGCTCACTTGACTGACTGGGCTGGAGTGGAAGAAACTGAAGTAGCACTAGATCTAGCCTGAAACAAACTCTATCTCTGGAATCTCTTACTCATGTCCCGGCCAAACCAATTCTAAAATCCTTGAATGGATTCACATTGATTTGCTTTATCCTTAACACCTTTCGACTTCCTTTTCTTATCACTTTCGTTCTTAACAGTCACTTATGGTCACCTTCCATTACTAGGGCGACCTGAACCATAGAGGAGTATGTCTTGGGTTGCAATGCCATAACTTCTCTGTAAATTCTAGGCTTCAACCCTTGTTGGAACCTCCTTGTCTTCTGACTCTCCGTACTTACATACTCAGGAACTAATCGGGCCAATTCTGTAAACTTGGCCTTAAATTCTGACACACTTCTTTCACAATGTTTCAGTTCTAGAAACTCAATTTTCATTTGACTCCGCACACAATCTGGGAAATACCTTTCCAAAAACAACTCAGTAAACCTAGACCATAAAACATGGCCTTCTCCTTCTAACGCTCTGGTTGATTCCCACCAATAATTCACTTCATTTTCAAGAAATAACTTACATAATCGGTCTTACAGTTATCACTTACTTGCACGAGGTTGATAACTTCCTACATTTCTTTTAACCATGCTCCAGCAGTTACTGGATTAGGTTCACTTTTAAACTCAGAGAGGTTAACATTCTGATAAGATTTGAAACAAACACTTGGGTTCACCCCTTGCTGTTGCTGTTGCTACTGCAACAGTAGTTGTTGTTGCTGAACCTATTGGATTAGCTGCAACTGTTGTTGCTGCTGCTTGCCCAACAAGTCTAGAATTTCATTTATAATTGGACCCTCTACAAAACTACTACTATTTTCTTTAGACTGGGTAACTTTCTTGGGTGACATTTTCCTGGAATATATAAATGAATTTATTTAAAATATAGCAAAATGTTTAACAAAAGATATCACCGTTTAAACGGTGCACCTATATCAGGAAAATGCTACCCAATAAAATACCTATGTCATTAATACCAGGGCCTATTTACCAAAGAAATCTAGATTAATCGCACTAGAAATCACAGCAACAATGACAGTAGCAGAATCAACAACAGGTCAGGGGACTAAAATACAAAGAAACCGAATACCATAGCATAGCTCCTCGATACAACGGCAACTGACCAACTTTCCTCCATTACTTAATTATCACATTAACACCAATCGGATATACTACGAGACTTATCTGACTATATCAACCACCAATTACCTAGAACAAGCTGGTAAATCGGGTCAACTTAAGGAACGCTAAACTCCTTCAGGCACCCTAGTCCAAAATTCAGTCAACCTTTTCTCCAGGGATAATTTCTTATCACCCTCAAGTGATCCATCAATCACTGAATTACCTTTCCCAAGGCTATAACTCCATCCTTAGATCCTGAGCTCTCACGGTTACCATTACTCTCAAATAAGACCCTGGTATAAAACTTTCCTTCTTCCTGACAGTTACTCTGACTTGCTTTCAATAAAGAGGACCACCCAATAACAGAAATTCATTATCATAGAATATCAAAGGAAATTTCAACTCAAGGAAATCAAATAAGAAGAAACTGTGAAGAAGATATAGGTATGACTAAGAGCAACCATACAAGTACATAAGATGGCTAGTCTTAGTACCGCATAGCTCACAACACACACTTCGGTGGCGTCCCACCAGACCCTTTTGTCACATAGACAAATTGTCAATTCATATGCATTGTTTGCCCCAATCACCCGAAAAGTCACCAAGGAAAGAAACAATGTTTAAATAAGAATTCACAAATTGAAAAGAAAGAATCTGATTTGTAATGAGATCAACAGAACCCTAAGTAGCTTACTTCGGGTTCACAACTTTCTTACAGGAAAATAAGCAACTTATAGAATAGGAAACAATTACTCTGGAAGCAAAATACATTTCAAGAAAGAAATAAAAGAGTTCAAAAATACCAACTCCCATTCTGATCCACATTCACTATAAACTTGGTCGTCATAGTAGGCCCTGATTATTATCACGCTATCCGACTCACCAAGGTCACACATTCTATCTAACCACACTCCTTGACACAGAAGATGCAATATTTAGGAATAACGTCAGCGTCTCTTCAACTGACACCACAAGGGTCCGCTTAATGCTGAATCCTCGCAATCAGACTCGTTTTCTCGAGGAAAAACTAGAAATCTCTACAGAACGTTACTAATAATACATATATGAAGGATATGTACTCTAGGTTAGGGCAGTTCCAGTCAATCCTCAATAAACGTCAGGGTTACTCTTCTGAAACTCTTGACTAACTCATAGACTCACTCCTCTGATTGAGTTGCTGACTCACATCTATCTACGAACCTTTCTTCACTCTTTTGACTCTACCCATAACCTAAATCAGGGAATCAAACCAGTGGCTCTGATACCAACTGTGACGGCCTCAACCTCGGGGTCAGGAGTTGACGTCTTAATAATCACCATAACAAACATAATATAATCAATTCCAAGATAGAATATAAATACGACCCCTTTTTCCAAGATCTTTTCCAGGTTTAAGTATGACTTAGGTTACAACTATTACAACTCAACTAATTACAAACAATCCTGACACAACTAACCTACGCAGCAACTCAACAGACCATCTTTGGTCCAGCACAACTACCTCAGAGGAGTCTGACACGAAAGGAGCTGGAACTCTGCCCTGATTACCGCACAAGAATCTCCTAGGCATCTACAATACTTATATAAAATATTCTTCAAGGGTGAGCAATCAATTGCACAGCAGTACCACTATATGAATAATAATAAAATAGTTTACGATAAAACAGTGATAGGAACAGAGATTATAGCTCGCTTGCAAAACATGTAAAATATTCATAAACTGGATACTCAAGACTAGCATGCTTTCAACAAAACAAACATAGTAGTATGCTATGTACAAATATCAGAGTTTAATTCTAGCATGCCATTTTCATTTCCAAATCCACTATATAACTTACTTGTTCCGTTACGAGAATCACAAAGCCAAATCAAATACTTACGGATATGTGAAGACAGCTGATTAGGCTATCAACACTGGACGGCTCTCACTGCCATCCTATATACCTGTTCCAGAACACAGAGACTAGCTAGGTTCTAACCTGCTGGACTGATCGGTTTTATAATGCATACAACCGAATTAGCCTCTTACGCCACCTAAAGAGGCCTACTCTGGCCCCAATGTATCCCATATCTGACCGTTTTATCCAGTTTTCAAAATACTTGTACCTATCTCATTTTCAAAATCATTCGTTTTGCCAGCACACATATAAAATCCATTTCACAAATCATTTCATTCGGGATAGGTACCTTGCGAAGTTACTTTTCCCCAAAACAATTTGAAAACAGTGATTTATAACTACAGGGGATACGTAACTTAAAATGTTTCTGTTCCATTACGAGAATAAAACATTTAGCTATTCATACGTACTGAACCATAAAAGAATGTTCAGTGGTACTTGCCTTGCAGAGCTTACGACTATCTCTGATTGACCTTGGACTGATTTGGACACTCGGCTTTATCACCTTACTATCTCTGACTTCAGCGCTCAGGTCCTTCGCTTGGAACCTCGCTACGCTTGTCGACTGATCACTAGGTTATCCTTAGTTCGACTTCACTTCTGGAGTCCTTTAACTGGAACCTACAGAGTCGAGATACCCTATGTTAGACGACCAGGTATGCTTAACATATCATCAATACCAATCCTATCCAAGAGATAACAAATCCCGACTCGTACTTACATATATTATTACAATACACGCATCAATTTAGGGTTCACGTTCTCGAAATCAATTTGGTGTTCATTTCCAGAAAATACGTATACTCGTAATTGTACGAAATCAGGGTTATCGATTTGGCAAAATATTTCATCACATCATACAATCAAGTTTGGTATAAAACACACATATATATAGTCACTCAACGTCCCGATAATCACCGGATACGCTTCTGTATTTCCATAGTCCGATTTCCCAGAAATCGGGCAGCGTCTCCTTTGTTTATCCGACTACCCGTCGAAATATCAATCGATGTCAAATTAACAACACAATCACCGCAATCAAATTTATGAATCCCAACCACCAATTTCAGTCAACAATATTACTCGTAATACACAAATACCTCTTAAATATACTTATTAATCATTATTATCCCTATTTTATATTTTAATTCGTATTTTATAATTATTTATTTCATAAAATTAGGACTCAGAACATATCATCACAGTCCACCGATGACTCGCCAAAGCTCATCGTCGTCGGCGATACAATTTATTGGTACCCGATTTAATACGGGTTCCCAAATAAACTGCACCGATTAATAAAAATTTCTGTACGAGAATATTTTATTTCATGAAATCCAATCAAACAAATTTCCTGCAGATAATAATTAAGTTAATTAATAAACAGAAAACAATAACACACGCGCCTCCCTACGCGCACAACACAGACACAATCGGAAGTATGCAAGGGCAGCCGGAAACAAAACAACACCGCCACCAACCTACAACCGTAACTGAGAACACACATACGAAATATACATACACACTAGTATATATATACACAATCAACAACATACATACCCGCACCCAATCGCCACCATATCATCGGAAAAACCGAGAGGGCGGCGGACGGAGCTACAGGGCAGCGAAGCACAGGAACTCGAGGGAAAAAAGATGCGACCAGGTGAAACATGAGAAGAGTACAGAGAAATCATAGAGAAGAAATCTCCGACCCACAGGATTAAAACCCGAGAGAGACCAAAGCACAGGGACAGTGCTCGTGTGTGTATTTGTGGTGGTTTGTTGTTTATTTTATTTTTTTATTAATAATAAACCCAGCAATAACATGATAACACGTTTCAAATGAATTGATAAGAAGGTGACACGTATTTGGTTCTGGACGCGCTTCCAATTTCTGTCTCGTTCTGACCCGCATTTTGGATTTTTAACGAACCAAGTTGCGCATAAAAAAATTTATAAAATAAAAAAATAGTCTCAAAATGTTATAAATATCCCGAAGTAAATAAAAATGTATATTTCGAAATTTTAAAACAATTTTTAAAACACACTTTATACCCGCTTTTATCAATTAAACGAATCAATGCACGGGTAAAATTAATCCCAAAAATTTCTGAAATAATTTTAAATTTCTCGGAATATTCCAAACTTCAATGAATATGAGTTTCATAATTTTTGAAGAATTTCTGAATTCAACATTGATTTTACTAATAAATACACTCAGAAAATCACTCAAGGATAAATAATCAATAAAATATTGATTTCTAAATTTTATAAAATCCCAAGAATAAATATTGAAATTATAAAGTCATAAAATAATTTTAGAGATAATCCACATATTTGCATAAATAAACTTGTATTAAATCCACTTTTAAAATTTACAATAATTCAATACAAGTCCATAATTAATTACACGAACCACCCTGGACACCATAATTCACACACATAGATAATAATAAAACAACACATAGTGGTCAAAGCCAATATACACATTTGATTTATTTAATCACTCAATAATTACACATTTAGATATTAAAGATATACGAGTCGTTATAGGGTTAGTGTCACTGCCTTCAGATTTTTGTCCATTGTGAGATCATACCACCATCCTTCATGTCCCCACCACCGATAAATTGACGAATTAAACTTTTGAGAGTCTGCTCATATACATTTTATAAAATTTAAACCCACAATTGAATGCATACTGGACCAAGCAATCCACCACAGGTAAGTCCGAAAGAGCTAGCAATTTACTACACATTAGTTGTTGACTTGTATATATAAATGCCCCTAATACTCTTATTCTTCTAGATGTGGGATGTTACAAACACCCCCTCGTATAATCTCGACGTCCTCGTCGAACTCACAAATACACAAATAGAACTAGGGCAGTGCCTCTGCACTTACGGTCGGGCAGAGTTTTAATACCACATGTGACAATCCGGATCAAATCCAGAGTCTTTTTCAAAATAATTCATAGTCCATTGGCCCATTTGCAGCCAACTTGGATAGTCCACAACCCCATCACAAACACCTAAAACATCATTATTTATTGGTGCACATAGTAGTAGTTTTGCCTTATACACTAAACAGAAATCCAAAATATCCTCAATATGGGACTGAGGTGTTACATACATGAATTTTTCCAGTTTCTAACTAATGACTGAAAATTTGATTTTAAAAATTATATACTTATAATAAATATGTTCAAATAAAATTATATTGTAAAAATAAGTTCAAAATTCAAAATTTTATTTGAATCTCGTAATTTTCTGGCACTACGTATATGATACTACAATAATAAAGGATAATTTATTATTTGATCTAGAGTTAAATTCTATGGAGTCCCGAGTCCTAAGTTCATATATGTTCAACAAGTAAAATATATTGCATAGAAAATTTTAAAATGTACTCCCTTTGTGTTAGGGATTCAAGGCACAAAACGCAACGAAAAACAAAAATATTGAATCCTTACCGCAGGATCTATGTATAATGACTGGATAATTATGGAGAATAAGATCATGTACCTTAATAAAGCTTTTCGTATAATTGTAATGAAAGTTCTGATCTTGATGAATCACAACAGCCCTCCTTGCGAAGATCTGCTCTCCAAGGTATCCACACGAACGTACAATCGTCCAACAATCACCGGAGCCAGTACTAGCCGATTTGGTTGCTTATTCATCTCTCTCTTTCTCTCTAGCCTCTCTTAGATATAGAGCTGCTAGGGTTTTTCTAAAAAACATAATATGACAAGTAACCCTAAAATTATACATCTTAATGTATATATAGGGGAGAGAGATTAAGGCCTAACCCTAAACCTAATGGGCTTTTGAAAACAACCCATTCTGATTTCGGGTTTTTTATTACTGTTAAATTCGAATTCTAATATATATGTAATTAATCAAGTCTCACTTAATTAATTTAATAATTAAATTTGAAATAATAATAATAAAATATTTAAATTTATAATTTAAATAACACTATGTTTTAAACGTTCTTCGTGTGTGACCCTTTAGGTTATTAATATTTTTGCAATAATTTTATTTTCTAATAATAAAATTATAAACAATGAGTGGCATCTAGTAATACATCATTGTTACCCAAGTAATAATAATAATTAGTGATTCAATTAAACCTTACGTGAATAATGTACAATGTAATATAATCCTTTTAGCCTTATATTATAGATCTAACTCGAGGCATGCATTGTGTCATCCTCTGTTAAAGTTTAATCCTTGTTTCTTTGATCAATGAGTAAACTATTAAACAAATCAGTATTTGAGCATGACCATGCATTTTATAGTCTTACTCAATCAAGAGGTCAATAATAACACTCCTTAATATAGGAGGGCTAAATCCAGTCTAGATCATTCATATTTCTCATACGATTCATAATATACCCAATGTCTACTTTTATTCTTACCCGGTCATGGATAACTTTCAATAGTATCAAAGTATATTAATTCTCGTTTAGAAATATAATGACTTCAGGTCTAAAGGACCAATACATCATTATCACCGTGAGATTAACTTATGACACTATAAACATGTAGTATCTCATAACGGGTCAATACAACACCATGTATCTAATACATTTGCATGGGTCTTGACTTTAGTATCACCATATCTATGATCAATGAGATGTGATCATCAGTCAACAAACACACTAGTCTCAACGTATTTATTATCATCCCTTAACAATAATACTTGACTAGGGAGATTTAGGAATATCAATACTATTCTCATAATCTCATTTTTAAGTCACATACTTAGATATATAGATTTACATATCATATCCTAAGGATATTTATTAATCTAATATTTTATCGCAGAAAATAAATATATAATAAATTACCAAAGAATAATGTAACGACCGAGAAATTAAACTTGTATTATATTCTAATAAAGATATTTTATGTGTATTATTATGTGATTAAGTGTGTTGAGTCGTAAAACCCTAACTGTTATGTGATACGTGTTGTCTGTTTTGATCGGAATGTGTTTCGGGTATTTATTGAGTGTTTTATTATAAGCTATAGGTTTTATATCAGAATTCGTACAACTCAAACAGTGTTTTAAAAGCCCCTATTTCAAACAAAATCATTGGCCCTATTTTGCCAAGAACGGCCTATACCACATCGATATTTTGAACATCTAGATGTTTTACGATTTACCTCTTACGCGAAAAATGACTTTTTCCGGACCCCTTCGGGAGTCAAAAACCTTGCAAAAATCACATTTTTATTTTTATATGATCATTAGAGTATCAAATATCATTTTTCTTTGCATTTTTGTAATATTCACAATTTTTGGGAATTTTTGACATGTATTTTGTATTTATTGGATATTTTAAGATGTGTAATTAGCCCCTTCATTTATTTAGGGGTATTATTTTCCATAGTATAAATAGCCGGATTATTAGTAATTTTTAGTTAATTAATTATTAAAAATCAGAATAATCAAGAAATTGGGTTTGTTAGTGAAGAACAATCAAGGAATTAAACTGCAGATTTGAAGGTGATTTTGTTAACCAAATCGATCATGTGAGTAACCAAAATGATCCTCTTGATATCTACTTTCTATTCATATCATCAATTTCATGTGTTATTGATTTGATTTTCAATTCATTTTTTAGGGTTCATGTTCGAATTAGGGGTTTATGATTCATGAATTGTTTGATTGTTTTGATGATCAAGTTAGCTTTATCATAGTTCTAGTATTGATTTGGTATATTTATCTTGATTTTATAACCCTGGAAGATAGTTCCAGAGTTCATAGTTTTTAGTAAATTTTGATTTCATTTTTTTGTTGATTTATAGACGTTTTTGGTTGCTGTTAGTTGTTGGAATTGATTCAGGAACTTAAGAGCTTTGATTTCGTATATCAATCGTTGAGTTTGGTGTACAAACATGAAGGATCGTATTTTCGCATCATCCTCAAAGCGGACAGCTTCAGACCCAGTGGTACCACCAGCATCGATTCAGGCATTTCCTCAATTACCACCACCACCACCATTTCTGCAGGAACCCGCACCAGAGCAGTTGCCAGTACCCCTTGTACCAGAGGTACCTGACTTTATCGATTATTTTCCAGAGATACCTGACTTTCCGCCGTTATAGTTTCTGATGTTTGACATTCCTGATATGATTGACATTCCCCAGTGGGAGGAGTTTAAGCCGCAGATCCCAGCACCACAGCCAGAGATTCCACAGTTTCAGCCAGAGCCACCTATATTTGCACCCCCAGAGCAGCCTGTATTATTTCCCGCACCGTTAGTTATTTATGCACCTGTACCTGGGATATACCAGTTTCCACAGCAGGAGTTCATGGATGAGGTAGTTGTTGACCAACCATTACCTACCCGAGGTTCCCATACTGATCTTCGTGAGCCCCATATGGTATCTTATTAGCAGTTCCAGAGTGAGAGGGAGGAGAGGCTGAGATGGCAGGACCAGTGCCGAGAGATACTTGGGTTGTTCGAGACTAGAGAGGATGGACCGGTCAGAGCACTTCATCCAGATTATATACCGAGGGAGAGATTTCGTCAGATACTTAGGGCAGGATTTCAGGAGATGGTTGATTTGAGACAACAGGATGTGCGCACCGAGGCCGTATACCGTAGAGCGATGACACTGACTGAGGCCATACTAGAGGCGCTACAGCAGGAGTTGGGCCATGTGCCACCCGAATTTTGATTTCAGCTGACAGTAGGATGCTGTACCATATATGTTATATATAGATAGATGCAGCATAGTATAGTATGACTAGTTTGTATGTGTGTAACCGCTAGTTTTGACTGGTAGTACTAGCAGGAGGACTGACCTGATGTAGACCTTTTTGTATCAAGCACTGACACCTGCAGATGGTGTTATACCTATATATATAAAATAAACAATTTCAGGTTTTCTTTTATTTTCCAGTCTTTTAAGCATTTACAGTTATTTGTCTATTTTACCGTTGCATTATTTTAAAATGTTATTTTTATATACAACCATGTTGTATCATTTATTTTTCCAAAATTTTCAATTGTTTCAAAACGATTTACTTAAATATCAAGTTGTTTTAATTATTTGTTTTAGACATTTTGTAAATTGTTTTTCTTTCCCATATCAACTGTTTAAATTTTGTTTTAATACCATACAAATTGTTTCTTTATTTATATCGCCTGTTTAATAAATTGTTATTAAGAGAACTAATTGTTTTATTATCAAAACTATGACACCTAAAATAAAAGCAAGACCTGACTCGTCTAATGGCAATACCGAGGGTCAGAACAATAATAACCCGATGGACCGGATGTTCCACTTCATGCAACAACAGATGATGATGATGCAGCAACAGATGTTGCAGCAACAACAATAATTTCAACAACAAATGCTACAACAAGTCCTTCATCCACAGCAACAAGCACCACCAGTAGCACCAGTAGTTACTATTAAGCAATTCCAGTCAGTGAAGCCTCCGGAATTCGAAGGTTCCCCAGATCCTACAAAGGCGAGAGCTTGGTTAAAAGAAATAGAGAAGACCTTTGCGTTGGTTAAAGTTGAGGAAGATCAGAAGACAGATTTTACTAGTTACTTTTTGAAGGGTGAAGCCAATTATTGGTGGGAATCGAAGAAAACTTTGAAGGGCGAAGGTGTAGTGACTTGGGATAGATTTACTGATCTTTTTCTGGAATAGTATTTTCCTCGTTAAATGAAGAATCAAATGAAGATTAAGTTCTTGGAGTTGAAGCATGGTAATTAATCGGTCATGGATTACGAAGCCAAGTTCATAGAATTAGCCAGATTTGTTCCTGAGCAGGTAGATACTGATGAAAAGTGAGTCAAGAGGTTTCAGCAGGGATTGAAGCCATGGATCCGTAGCAGGGTAGCGGTGTTCGAGCTGACAACTTATACAGCCGTTATTCAGAAGGCCATGATTATTGAAGGGGAGAGTGAAGCGTCTCAGAAAGGAAAGGGACCCGGAAGTTTTCAGAACCGCTCCAATAGAAGGTCGGGATTCCAAGCCCGGAGAAATGTAAATTTCAGGAGAATAGAGCAGGGCAACCAGAGGACGGGTAACCGACTCCCAGCCCCAAACCAGCAGAGACTTATCCGACCACCTATACCTGATTGCAGAATATGGGGGAAGAAGCATATTGGGATTAGTAACAAGCCAAATGTCACGTGTTTCAAGTGCAAACTGAAGGGATATTATTCTGGAGAATGTCCGATGGGGAAGACAGAAGTCACTTGTTTCCAATGCGAAAGAAAAAGACACATTGCCAATGACTGTAGAGGAGCAGCAATGGCCACCAGCATTCCAAGGGTTTTAGCATTACCTCCGCCACCACCATAGAATCAGTCCAGGGCAAGGACTTTCAACATGTCAATGAAAGAAGTTGTACAAAGTCCGAATGTGGTTGCATGTACGCTTCCTGTGAATTCTGTAAATGCTCAAATACTGATAGATTTGGGAGCCACGAGGTCTTTTATTTATGAAGATTTTATTCCTAAGATATATTGTGAGATTCAGTGGTTAGATGAGGTGTTAGTCATAAAGTTAGCAAATGATGATTAAATTGCGGTAGATCGAGTGTGTCCAGGTTGTGATATTGAGATAGCGGAACATCATTTCTCAGTTTACTTGATACCTTTCAAGTTGGGAGAATTTGATGTTATTCTAGAAATGGATTGGTTATCTAGTAATAATGCACAGATCGATTGCGCGAATATGAAGATGAAGCTATTAACTGAGGAAAATACAACGATAATATTCAAAGGTGAAAGGCAGAAGCAACAATTCTTAACGATGATGCAAACTAAGCGATTGTTGCGTCAAGGATATCAAGCTTACTTAGCTTATGTATTGGATACGGAAAAAGAAAATCCGAAGATTGAAGATATTCCTGTAGTTTGTGAGTTTCCCGATGTCTTTCTAGATGAACTTCCAGGACTACCTCCGGATCGAGAAATCGAATTTACTATTGATTTGACACCAGGAACTGAACCAATTTCAAAAGCTCCGTATCAAATGGCGCCTGTTGAAATGAATAAATTAGCAAAGCAATGGCAGGATCTTCTCGACAAAGGAATTATGAGGCCCAGTGTATCCCCATGGGGTGCACCAGTGTTGTTCATAAAGAAAAAGGACGGTAGCATGCGACTATGTATCGATTACCGTGAGTTGAACAAGTTAACTATCAAGAACAAATATCCTTTACCCCGAATCGACGACTTATTTGATCAACTGAAAGGAGCGACATGGTTTTCGAAAATCGATTTAAGATCGGGTTATCATTAATTGAAGATCAAGGCAGAAGATATTCCAAATACTGTGTTCCGAACGAGATATGGATAATACGAATTTCTTATGATGGCGTTTGGACTAACTAATGCCCCTGCATCATTCATGGATTTGATAAACTGAGTATTCAAGAAGTACCTGGATAAGTTTATCATTGTATTTATTGATGACATCTTGATCTATTCGAAGACTAAAGGAGAGCATGCAGAGCATCTGATAATGACATTAGAAACATTGATAAACGAACAACTTTATGCGAAATTTTCAAAATGCGAATTTTGGTTGAAGGAAGTGCAATTTCTAGGACACATCATCAGTGTTGAAGGAATTCAAGTCGATCCAGCAAAGATTGAAGCTATTCTAAACTGAGAAAGACCAAAGACTCCAACGGAAGTCAGAAGTGTCTTAGGATTAGCAGGTTATTACTGAAGATTTGTTAAAGATTTTGCAAAGATAGCCACGCCATTGACCAAGTTGACTCGGAAGACTGAAAAGTTCGAATGGAATGAGAAATGCGAAGAGAGTTTCCAAGAATTGAATAATCGGTTGGTAACTGAACCTGTACTTGTTTTACCTGATGATCAAGGAGATTTTGTCATTTATAGCGACGCTTCTTATCGAGGACTCAGATGTGTTTTGATGCAACATGGCAACGTAATCGCATACGCTTTTAGACAGCTAAAGCCTCATGAGCAGAAATATCCGATACATGATCTGGAATTAGCAGCAATTGTATTCACACTAAAACTTTGGAGACCCTATCTTTATGGTGAGAAGTATGAAATTTACACGGATCATAAAAGTCTGAAGTATATTTTCACGCAGAAAGAACTCAACATGCGACAACGATGTTGGATAAAGCTAATCAAAGACTATGAAGTATCAATCAATTATCATCCAGGCAAAACGAATATTGTAGCAGATGCCTTGAGCCGAAAGGAAAGATTGAACTTGTTAACATCTTCAGAAGACTTGATCAAAGAATTTGATAAATTGGAAATTGAAGTTCGTGTTCCCTAAAGCTCCACTGAAATGATTTATACCATGACTTTTCATCTAGAATTATTGGAAAAGATAAGAAGATATCAAGAAGAAGTAATGAATCACGAAATCGATAAATTATCAGGAGAAGAAATTACCAGCCAGAAAGATGACAAGGGAATTTTCCGAGTTGCTTCGAGAATCTGGATACCTAATGTACCGGAATTGAAAGCAGAAATTTTGCAAGACGCTCACAGCTCAAGATATTCAATTCATCCCGGAAGCACCAAGATGTATAGGGATCTGAAGGAAAACTTTTGGTGGCCAGATATGAAGAAAGAAATAGCGGAATGGGTCAGTAAGTGTTATACGGGCCAAAGAGTCAAAGCTGAACATCAACGCCCGAGCGGATTACTACAGCCATTAGATATTCTAGAATGGAAATGGGAGCACTTAGCTATGGATTTCGTAGTAGGACTTCGAAGGATCAGGGCAAATCACGATGCGATTTGGGTTATCATCGACAGATTAACAAATTCAACACATTTCCTTCCAATTATCGAAAGGTTTTTGCTTTACAAGTTAGTACATTTATATCTCAAGGAAATTGTGATGCGTCATGGAGTACCAGTGTCCATAGTATCGGATCGAGATCCCCGTTTTAATTCAAGATTTTGGAGACAATTCCAGGAATGTTTAGGGACCAAATTAAACATGAGCACCCCTTATAATCCACCAACGGACGGCCAATGTGAGAGGACTATTCAGACAATTGAAGATATGTTACGTGTTTACGCAATAGATTTTGAAGGCAGTTGAGACGAGCACTTACCGCTAGTGGAATTCTCTTACAACAACAGCTATCATGCGAGTATCAGAATGCCACCTTATGAAGCTTTATATGGAAGAAAATGCAGATCACCTACATGTTGGGATGAAGTTGGAGAGTGCAAGATTCTAGGTCTAGAACTGATTCAGCAGATCAAGGAAAAAGTAGAACTTATTCGAAAATGACTCGAAGCAGCGCAAAATCGACAACGTAAATATGCCGACCCAGCTAGAAAGAATGTGGACTATCAAGAGGGAGAGCATGTACTACTAAAAGTATCACTATAGAAGGGATTGACTAGGTTTGGCAATAAAGATAAGCTAAAGCCTCGTTACGTCGGTCCATTTGAAATTCTAAAGAGAGTCAGAAAAATTATGTACGAATTAGCTTTACCGCCCCATATGTAGCATATTCATAATGTATTTCATGTGTCAATGCTTAAGAAGTATAACCCTGATACAAGGAATGTAATAGAGTATGAGCCAGTAGAGCTTCAAACAGATTTGTCGTATATAGAGCAGCCGGTAAGAATTTTAGATCGGCAAGAGAGAGTCTTAAGAAATAAGTCTGTACCATTAGTGAGAGTTTTGTGGAGGAATCATGTGGTTGAAGAATCAACTTGGGAGCTTGAGAGTGATATGTTAAAAAAGTACCCTCAGTTATTTTCATAGCGTGATTCTGAGGACAGAATCCTATTAAGGGGTAGAATGTAACGACCGAGAAATTACGCTTGTATTATATTCTAATAAAGATAATTTATGTGTATTATTATATGATTAAGTGTGTTGAGTCGTAAAACCCTATCTGCTATGTGCTACGTGTTGTCTGTTTTGATCGGAATGTGTTTCGTGTATTTATTGAGTGTTTTATTATAAGCTATAGGTTTTATATCAGAATCCATACAACTCAAACAATATTTTAAAAGCCCGTATTTCAAACATAATCATTGACCCTATTTTTCCAAGAACGACCTATACCACATCGATATTCTGAACATCTAGACGTTTTACAAATTTACCTCTTTCGCGAAAAACGACTTTTTTCGGACCCCTTTGGGAGTCAAAAACCCTACAAAAATCACATTTTTTTATATGATCATTAGAGTATCAAATATCATTTTTCTTTGCATTTTTGTAATATTCACAATTTTTTGGGAATTTTTGACATGTATTTTGTATTTTTGGATATTTAAAAATTCATAATTAATACCCAAAAATTATAAAAATTGGGGCCAAATATTTTTATTAGATGTGTAATTAGCCCCTTAATTTTACTTAGGGGGTATTATTTTCCATAGTATAAATAGCTGGATTATTATTAATTTTTAGTTAATTAATTATTAAAAATCAGAATAATCAAGAAATTGGGTTTGTTTGTGAAGAACAATCAAGGAATTAAACTTCAGATTTGAAGGTGATTCTGTTAACCAAATCGATCATGTGAGTAACCAAAATGATCCTCTTGATATCTACTTTCTATTCATATCATCAATTTCATGTGTTGTTGATTTGATTTTCAATTCGTTTTTTTAGGGTTCATGTTCGAATTAGGGGTTTATGATTCATGAATTGTTGATTGTTTTGATGATCCGGTTAGCTTTATCATAGTTCTAGATTGATTTTGTATATTTATCTTGATTTTATAACCCCTGGAAGATAGTTCCCGAGTTCATAGTTTTTAGTAAATTTTGATTTCATTTTTTTGTTGATTTATAGACGTTTTTGGTTGCTGTTAGTTGTTGGAATTGATTCAGGAACTTAAGAGCTTTGATTTCGTATAACAATCGTTGAGTTTGGTGTACAAACGTGAAGGATCGTGTTTTCGCCGGATTCTCGCCGTTTTTTGGCCGATTCTCGCCGGAGAAGACGACGTAGGCAGCGTTATGGACAACAGGTTGCGAGGCTGAACTACATGAGGGATTTGGAATGAAGTTGCATCAAAAATGGAGCAAAAACATCTGGTTTGGTTCGTGATTTAAGCTTGCCGAAGTCCAGCGAAGAACCGCCGGAAAGTGGAGCTTTTCCAGAAACCGGTCGGTGTTCTTCCTGACCCGGTTGGCTACCCATGTCCCGAAATTTTAACCCATAACGACCCGATTTTGATCCTCAAAACCTGAAACCCTTTTCCTGATTCATGTTTCTGTAATTTTATTATTTAATTATATTTTATTAAATCAGAACATCAGTTTTAATAATTCCAAAAATTAAATTAAAATTAGTTTTAAATTCTGAAAATTATTATTATAATTTCCAAATTATTTTATTAATTTAAAAATTCGAATTTAATTATTTATTTAATTATTTAATTATTTATATAATTATCTATTATTTAATAATTAAGTAATTAATTTATAAATGAGATTAAATATATCGAATAATAAGATTAATAATTCGAGAATTGAGTGAATAATATGAGTAACTCGTATTTATACGAGTAATATTTCAATAAATTGAAATTGTTATTCGTGCATACGTTTATCTATTTGAGAAGAGTTGTAATAGTTATTCATATCGAATAATTATTTGTAAGTAGTCGATTTAATCGTATAATTGGTAATAATTTGTAATTAATTGTAATAAATTGTAATTAATTCTAAAAATTAGGGATTAATTATTTTAAAATACAATAATTCTTAAATAATTATTTAAAAATATAATTAAGGTTTAATTAATTGTGATTAATTATATCTTGTTTGTTGCGTAGTAATTAAACCGTCCGATTCGAGTGAAACGAAGACCTTATACTCAGAAAAATGACCGGATTCCATTAAAAATAATTATAAATCATAATTTCTTTTGGAAGTGAGTCGGCTTGTGGTGATTAATTGCTTATAGGCCTTATTAGGGGTAGACTCGAGTCAAATACATCCTGAAAAATTATGAAGCGAACTAGATAGTGTTAGGTAATGTGAGTATAAGTCTAGTATCGATTCTAAAAATAATTACAAGTCTAAAAATCAATTATATTTCTTATGTGCTATGTGCTTCACATGATTATGTGAACCTTATGTGCTATATAATTATATATGCGGATCAAATAGAATCGCATGGGTAGACGATTAGGGCTACATGGTATCAATTCGAGATACGCGTATGGGATAAGTTATCTAAACGAATATCTTTCCTTTTTAGATTCCATATCATCAAAGCGGATCAAGCAAGAGGTAGAAGACAGTGAATCGTATGAGGTGAAGTGCATACTAGGCAAGTTTTCCCCTATTCTAAGTTCAGAATAGTGAAATATACCCCACTTTCCATATCAATTACACCTTGATAATTCTTGCTCAAAAACACCGATACACAATCATTGATTCTTGTTTCTATTTTATTTCGATTTTTAATTTCTCCCAATTTATTGAATCCTCTATTCATATTCCAATATTGATACCCTTACTTACATATACTCTGATATATCCTGATGTTGGGATACATTAAAAGCATACCGATTGTTCCAGATGTTAAGCTATGGACTGGATGGTTACAATATGGGCGGGTATTAACCGAACCCTTGATTATGAGGCCATAGTTTCCTGGGTACCCCTTATGTTGGTTGGGTCTATGCAGTTGGGTATAGATCCGCATTGTATCTTGACGGATTAGCGGGTTATAGTGCATATGTTGGTTCTTGTTTCCAGTCTCATTCATTTGGCACTCGCCAGTAATGGCAATTTATTATTCTTTACAGAAATAGATGGTTGTTCAAACCGGCAGATTATCGGTTCATTTATTCTTCTCTCTTTACACTATATATATTATTGCAGGCTTGTTGAGCAATTTTGGCTCAACCCCTTTTATTGTTATTCATCTTGTTTTTCAGTTAAGGTAGAGAATGAAACCCATCAGAACCCGAGTAGTCAAGAAGTGAGTCAAGCAGTAGGACCCTCTAATACCAAGGGTGTTTATCCCTGTCCCAGAAGAGAGCTTTGAGTTTCCAGATCAGGTGTAGCTGGATAAGTAATATTGATAGTTTGAATAAAGGTTGTTTAGTTTGAAATGTGAATAAAATTATGTTTTGTAACAAAGAGAGTTCTTGAGACAGGTTGTTTAGTTTGGTTTGTAATAAAGTTGGTTTGTCGTTCTTATTTTCAATCCTTAACCTTGAAAAGATCCTGAGTTGTAGTAGTTCGAGGGTAATTATTTTATTTATATCTTGCTTGTACAAGTTCAGTGAGTAGTTAGTGTTAATAATGCCCCAAATCTATACCCCGGATTTGGAGGGTGTTATAAATAATCCATATAATCATAATTAATAATCCAAATATCTTATAATATAAATATAATAATGTTGTCTCTACGGCACACACACTAACACTTTGTCCCTTTATGATCTATACATTGGTGGACGTGGACTTTTCACAAATTTTAACCCTTCTTTGAAACATATTTTCATTAATTATTTTAATTATTTTTTCTTCTAAAGAAAAATTTGATGTTCAAAGTTTAATATAAAAAAGAAAATTTTAAAATAAAATATGTAAGTATACTTTATATTTACCTTAAATTATGTGTGAAGCATTGAAAAAAACTGTATATAAATGAATGGGACAGAAAGAGTATTATCCTAAAAATATCAATATTTTAACAAAAATCTTGCAAATTTACTACATTCGAGAAGTAGAAAAGTGACATTTTTGTTATTATTGGATTAGATAAATAAGGGTATACTGTTAATATTAATACTATTAAAATGGCACATTTCTGTATACAGAAATAACTTAGGGGTTTGGAGGTAGTAGTGAATTTTAAGTCATGTTGACTACTCACAAGATATACAAAACAGGTTTGCCAATTATAAATAAAAGATGCCTTGTAATTTTGTATAAGTGAAAGAATATCAACTGCTAAAGAATTCATCATCAACGGATAAATTTAAAGCTTCAACGGATGACTCAAGACGCCTTCAATGGATAAGATGATCAACTGATATTTTCTAAAGCTTCAACGGATGCCCATATGCAAGTATCAATGGATGACACTATTACAGCATCAACGGATAACCAAATTATAGTGTCAATGAATGATGGTGAAGCTTCAACGGATAACCAATTCAAATAGCAGTTGACAGTGACTTGACAGTCACATGGGTTGATTGTATATAAAAGGAATGTGGCATCCTGGATTTATGTTTTAAAAGAAAATGAAGCATTTCCATTTCCATTCAAAACAGGGACGTGCAAAGATGCATTATCTAACTGGATTGCCTTGGATAGAGAAATGAAGAAACATGTGCTTGGACCTAGCTGTTAGGTTTTATGTTTTTTCTTATTTCACATATAACTTGGTGATATATAAACCAAGTGTAGCAAGTAGTTTGTAAAGTGAATCTATTCAACAAGCAAGAACGAGAGAGCATAGAAAGTTGCATCATCTGTAGAATACTCTCAAGTTCAAGTTTGAAAAACACTTGTAAGCAGCAAAGTGCTATTAGCATCACAGAGTTATCTTCTCAATATATATATCTCTGATGGAAATTTCAATCCACCAGAAAGTTTTTAAACACCTTGAAAGAGATATGTCCTAAGTCCAATCACGTATGAGGATTTAGGAATAACTTTTATGTAATCTGTTTTGATTTCATTGATATTAATAAAAGACTTGTTTTGTTTTTATTACGGGCTCTATCTATTTAAGTGTTTAAATAAGATATACCATAGTTTAGAGTAAAGCTTTTTATGGATTATGATGAGATCATAATAGTGAGACCTAAAAGATGATAACTCTAAACTTAAATAGTTCCTGGTCATAGGATTACTAACTGGTAATTAATAATCCGCAAAGATCGGTACATACTATGCTTGCTTCATTTTAAAGGATGTCTGTTCTCATAGATATTTGTGTGGTGACACTATAGCTAGTATGTAGGTGCTTATTATGGAATAAGTTCACTGAACATGACTCGCACAGCTGAACAACTGATGGAGTTCACTCACGTGTCAGCAGTTGTTCACATAGTGATAGTTGTACAAGTATCCTTAGACTTGAGGTCATCATAGTCATCTTGTGTACACTGAACTATGCTTTGGTTTAGTTCTTAGTCTTCAGGGACAATTATTATGGCTCTACTGGGTATAGGAATTTGTACACGAAGATAGTGTATGATCAATAAAGGATCTACCCCTTCCAGTGAAGGAAGAGAATGTTCAAAGCTGATCCACTTATGCTAGTTCAGGAATCTCTGGCCAGAGTGAATGAAATTAGAAAGGAGTTTCTAATTTACATAGAACTGAGCATAGTGAATGGGAAAACAAATGATTAAATTAGATAGGCTTGACACAAGATCCATGCCTTGTATTTAATCAGGACATTGGAGGGTAGAAGGAGTTAACTGTACGGTAACTATTCACTGACAGGTTCTTGGTATTCTAAGCAGTGAATTCACAATATCCGGATAGTCGCGATATGTTGAGAAGCATCACTCACGATGTAGAATAAATATAATTAATCAGTTAATTATATTTAGTGAATTTTAATATTCATATAAATAATTAATAAAAAGTTTATTATTATTTATTTCTACTACCGGCATAATATTAAACCTACAGGGTCACACTATAAAAGAATATTTCCTTTGATGAATAATGAGAGAGAGAGTTATTTTTCTAAATAGTTAAGAAAAAGAAATAATGATTAAAATAGTTTTAATTATTATTAAAGCATTTTATGAAGATAAAATGTGGGGGTTAAAATATATAAAGATATATTATAAAACCCTAGGAGAGTCCTATAAATAGAATGAGATGGATGGCTCATTTGACAAGATACACAACTTTAGTTTTGTGAAAACCCTAGCCTCCATCTTCTTCTTCTCTCTCTCTCCCAAAACTCCAATTTTATAAAAGCTTAGTTTTATAAAAAGGTTCATCGAAGAGGATCGTTCTTGGTGGATACCGGTAGAGTGCTTCACACACTGAGGAGCAACTGCTAGCACTCCAATTTTATAAAGCTTCGATTCACGAGGTATGGTTTCGATTCCTCAGTTTTTCCCTTTTATATATTTTTCTATATGTGCGGTATATGGTTTTTACGGAATAATTGTTATCTCACACTTCCGCTCATCCGTAAATTCCTTCATTGACATCAGAGCTAGGTTCTGCATATAGAGATTCATATAAAAAAATTCAGATTTTTTAATGAATGTATGGATTTATTATGATTTGTGCAAGATTATTTGGGTTTAATTATGAATTAATTCGAAATAATTTTTGCATGAGATTTTGATTACTGATCTGGGTTCTACAAGTGTTGTAGATTGTCTAAGTATTTTTTTCATAATTTTGTGATATGTAGATTATTTGTTATGAATTTTTTAAAATTTTTTTAATTAAAAATTCATAAAATAATTATGCATGTGAATAATTATGATTAAAATTTGCACAAGGACCCATGGCTGATTTGGTATTTTTTCTGCTACACCCTGATTTGAGAAATCATATTATTTTGATTTTTTATTAATTTATTAATTAAATGTTAATTAATTTATTAATAATAAAATTAAAATATTAATATTATTAATAAAGAGTTATTAATAAGGGAGTAAAGGAAAGGGGGTTACCTCTCCTAAATTGTAACAGCAGCAGGAAGCAAACAGTCACGGCAGGAAGTAGAAACAAAAAAAAAGAAAAAAAAAATTTGAAAACCTGCTATCGGCTGCTGCAGGCGCGTGCAGCGCACGCGGGGCGGGGGGTGTGTTGCGCATTCCGTGAATGCGTTACACACTGTTGCGCATTTACGGAATGTGTTACACGCGTAAATGGCTCAACAGTGTTGTAACGCATTACGTACATGCGTTGCAACCCGTATGTCCATATTAAATTTGATTTTTTGGGAGTTTCGTAACTCCGTTTTGGGCGTGCAATATATCGTTGGATTCATTTTTCCAAGATGGATCTAATGGAGTGGTCAAATATTTTTTATGTAAAAGTTTTGAACTGTTTATATTCCTTATAGTGTTTTAAAGCATGTTTTAATTGCTTTTAAATGCTATAATAAATCCATACATCATTATATCAATGTGTGACATGATATTACTTGCATGCTTACTTGTTTATTTATTTTTATATATGAGATATATGCTTGTGTTTACCATGCGATGATAGATTTAGGTGAACTTAAATCAATATAAGGCGTGCTCTAGAAAATCTAGAATAAGAATTATTTCTTGCCTTGAAAATAATATTATGAATACAATCATGAGATTCTTGTGTTTATGAAACACGTAATTTAATATGAATTTTCAATTTTGAGAGAAAGGATGATTCTGTCAACAACAGATTTCTATCTGTAAGAAAGGGTTATTAAGCGACGCCTCTTGACAATGCTCCACCCGATCTGGGAATCATCTGATTATCGATTATTGATTTGAAATATTTAATTTAAAAGGAAGAATCTCTTTATAATATGATTATAATTGTAACGTAATATAATCCCTCTAAATTAAATTATATCAAGTATTAATTGGCCAATGATACAACGGGCTTGTGTCGGTCATAGCCTTCCAACATGATAGAAAGTAGTTCTTATTTTTAAATCATTGTCGGTTCGTGCAACAGCCGAGGGCTTTGATTTCGAAATAAGAAATACTTGTCTATTACATAGAGATGTGTACATTGAATTAGAATCTAAAGGTCGGTACGTGCCACAGCCGTGGGCCGTTGGAGACTGATTCAATTGTACGGAATGTTAGGTTAGACTTGACTTAGAATATTGAGTTTGTTGTGCCACAGCCATGACTCAAGTATTCAAGAGGCTAAAGTTTGATTAGGGAATAACATAAGATGTAATTGACAAGAGTTGTCTGCCTATTGAACATTACATGGCGGTTCGTGCCACAGCCGAGGTTGTGTGATGGAATGTAGGATCCCTATTCCCACTAGCATTATGAATGCTTAATTTTTCATGTAGGGGGTTGAATAAATTAGATGAACTAGTGGGAGCCACTTATGAATAAAGACCCGATTCATATAGTGTTTTGAAATGAAATTGAATATTTGCTAAGTGTTGTTATGTGTTTATCATTTACAGATTTACTATATTATGTCTTCTGCACTATCACTCAGGAGCATACTAGATGCTCACAAGTTGACTGATCCTAATTTAGCTGTATGCTTTCACTGTAACAAGTTAGGGCAATGGAAGAGAAACTACAAGGTTTACCTTGCAGAATTGAAGAAGAGGAAGGGTAGTAAGACTACCGCTTCTGATTCAGGCATGTTCATGATCGAAGTTAATATGTCACTAGGTCAAATTTCTACTTGGGTATTAGATACCGCCTGTGGTTCTCATATTTGCAATTCGTTGCAAGGACTAAAGGGAAGTAGGAATCTTGAAAAAGATGAGGTGATTCTACGTATGGGCAATGGAGCAAGGGTTGCGGCCATATCTGTAGGATCATTTAGTTTACATATGCCTACGGGCAAGACTATTATTTTGAATAATTGTTATTACGTTCCCTCTATTGTAAGGAATATTGTTTCTATCCCTATGTTGGATTTGGATGGTTTTTCATTTATTATTAAGAATAATGAATGTTCTATCCTTAGAGATAATAATCTTTATGGACGTGGAATTTTAAATAATGGTCTGTATGTATATGACGTAGAGCATGATTTACTTCAGATTGAATAAACTAATAAAAGAAAACGAGATGATGAAAATCTGACCTATTTATGGCACTGTAGGCTAGGTCATATTAGTGAAAATAGACTTCGGACATTGCATAAGGAAGGGTTACTAGACCCCTTTGATTTTGAATCATATCCTACATGCGAGTCTTGTCTATTGGGTAAAATGACCAAATCTCCATTTAGTGGACATGGAGAGAGGGCTGCAGATTTTCTAGGATTGGTACACACAGATGTATGTGGACCAATGTCTATGCAAGCCATGGGTGGATTTTCGTACTTCATTACTTTCATAGATGATAGATCTAGATTCGGATATGTGTATTTGATGAAACACAAGTCTGAAGCCTTTGAAAAGTTCAAGGAGTATAAGTATGAAGTGGAGAAACAAACCAAACACAGTATTATAACTCTTCGATCAGATCGAGGTGGTGAATACTTGAATGGAGAGTTTCTAGATTATCTCAAAGAAAATGGTATAGTCTCCCAGTGGACTCCTCCATATACTCCACAGTTGAATGGGGTATCTGAAAGGAGAAATCGAACTCTATTAGACATGGTTCGGTCCATGATGAGCTATGCGAATCTTCCTGTATTCCTATGGGGGTACGCATTGGAAACCTCAACAAATTTACTGAATAAGGTGCCTTCCAAATCTGTTCCTCAAACTCCATATGAGATATGGAAAGAAAGGAAACCGAGTCTTAAACACATTAAGATTTGGGGATGTCCAGTTTATGTCTAGAAAGTTGACCCAGATAAGTTGGAATCTCGATTCGTAAGATGTAGTTTTGTGGGATATCCTATAGAGATTTTGGGGTATTACTTTTACACCGATCATCGGGTGTTTTTCTTCAGACATGCTACCTTCTTGGAAAAGGAGTTTATCCTTGAAGGAAACAGTGGGAGCAAAATTGAACTTGATGAAGTTCAAGAAGCACAAACTACTACGAATCAAGTGGAAACACCTGTTCAGACTGAACAACCTTCTGTGGAACAGCCCGTTCGTAGGTCAGAGAGAGTGTCTCGCCAACCTGAGAGGTATTATGGCCTTGTCATTGAGAATGACAATGAGTTGTCAATCATTGATAATGACAACCCTATGACCTATAATAAGGCTATGAGTAGTGTTGACTCAGAGAAATGGCAAAGTGCCATGAAATCCGAAATGGAATCTATGTATACGGTATATAAAAGAAAGATTAGAGCAGATAGCCAGGTGGAGACCTTCAAAGCCAGGCTTGTGGCAAAAGGATTCAAACAAAGGCAATGGATTGACTTTGATGAAATCTTTTACATGTAGCCCTGTTAAAATCAGTTCGGATTTTGCTTGCGATTACTGCTTACTACGACTATGAGATCTGGCAAATGGCCAGATGGTTTTCTTTCCAAGGAAATGAAAACCTAGTGTGTAAGCTGCTGTGAACCATATGTGGTTTAAAGCAAGCTTCTCGTAGATGGAACATCCGTTTTGATGAGACAATCAAAGAGTTTGGTTTTATCAAAAGCGTAGATGAACCATGTGTCTACAAAAGGGTTAGTGGGAGCGCGGTAACATTTCTTGTATTGTATTGAAAGAGAATTGACACACATAACAACATAGCAGACCCACTCACAAAGCCACTTTCTGAAAGTCACTTTGATCGTCATAAAGACAAGATGGGTATTAGATACCAGAGTGATTGGCTTTAGTACAAGTGGGAGATTGAAAGAGATATGTCCTAAGTCCAATCACGTATGAGGATTTAGGAATAACTTTTATGTAATCTGTTTTGATTTCATTGATATTAATAAAAGACTTGTTTTGTTTTTATTACTGGGCTCTATCTATTTAAGTGTTTAAATAAGATATACCATAGTTTAGAGTAAAGCTTTTTATGGATTATGATGAGATCATAATAGTGAGACCTAAAAGATGATAACTCTAAACTTAAATAGTTCCTGGTCATAGGATTACTAAATGGTAATTAATAATCCACAAAGATCGGTAAATACTATGCTTGCTTCATTTTGAAGGATGTCTGTTCTCATAGATATTTGTGTGGTGACACTATAGCTAGTATGTAGGTGCTTATTATAGAATAAGTTCACTGAACATGACTCGCACAGCTGAACAAGTGATGGAGTTCACTCACGTGTCAGCAGTTATTCACATAGTGATAGTTGTACAAGTATCCTTAGACATGAGGTCATCATAGTCATCTTGTGTACACTCAACTATGCTTTGGTTTAGTTCTTAGTCTCCAGGGACAATTATTAAGGCTCTACTGGGTATAGGAATTTGTACACGAAGATAGTGTATGATCAATAAAGGATATACCCCTTCCAGTGAAGGAAGAGAATGTTCAAAGCTGATCCACTTATGCTAGTTCAGGAATCTCTGGCCAGAGTGAATGAAATTAGAAAGGAGTTTCTAATTTACATAGAACTGAGCATAGTGAATGGGAAAGCAAATGATTAAATTAGATAGGCTTGACACAAGATCCATGCCTTGTATTTAATCAGGACATTGGAGGGTAGAAGGAGTTAATTGTACGGTAACTATTCACTGACAGGTTCTTTGTATTCTAAGCAGTGAATTCATATTATCCGGATAGTCGCGATATGTTGAGAAGCATCACTCACGATGTAGAATAAATATAATTAATCAGTTAATTATATTTAGTGAATTTTAATATTCATATAAATAATTAATAAAATGTATATTATTATTTATTTCTACTACCGCCATAATATTGAACCTACAGGGTCACACCATAAAAGAATGTTTCCTTTGATGAATAATGAGAGAGAGAATTATTTTTCTAAATAGTTAAGAAAAAGAAATAATGATTAAAATAGTTTTAATTATTATTAAAGCACTTTATGAAGATAAAATGTGGGGGTTAAAATATATAAAGATATATTATAAAACCCTAGGAGAGTCCTATAAATAGAATGAGATGGATGGCTCATTTGACAAGATACACAACTTTGGTTTTGTGAAAACCCTAGCCTCCATCTTCTTCTTCTCTCTCTCTCCCAAAACTCCAATTTTATAAAATCTTAGTTTTATAAAAAGGTTCAACGAAGAGGATCGTTCTTGGTGGTACCGGTAGAGTGCTTCACACACTGAGGAGCAACTGCTAGCACTCCAATTTTATAAAGCTTCGATTCACGAGGTATGGTTTCGATTCCTCAGTTTTTCCCTTTTATATATTTTTCTATATGTGAGGTATATGGTTTTTACGGAATAATTGTTATCTCACGCTTCCACTCATCCGTAAATTCCTTCATTGGCATCAGAGCTAGGTTCTGCATATAGAGATTCATATAAAAAAATTCAGATTTTTTAATGAATGTATGGATTTATTATGATTTTTTCAAGATTATTTGGGTTTAATTATGAATTAATTCGAAATAATTTTTGCATGAGATTTTGATTACTGATCTGGGTTCTACAAGTGTTGTAGATTGTCTAAGTATTTTTTTCATAATTTTGTGATTTGTAGATTATTTGTTATGAATTTTTTAAAATTGTTTTAATTTAAAATTCATAAAATAATTATGCATGTGAATAATTATGATTAAAATTTGCACAAGGACCCATGGCTGATTTGGTATTTTTTCTGCTACTCCCTGATTTGAGAAATCATATTATTTTGATTTTTTATTAATTTATTAATTAAATGTTAATTAATTTATTAATAATAAAATTAAAATATTAATATTATTAATAAAGAGTTATTAATAAGGGAGTAAAGGAAAGGGGGTTACCTCTCCTAAATTGTAACAGCAGCAGGAAGTAAACAGTCACGGCAAGAAGTAGAAAAAAAAAGAAAAAAAAAATTTGAAAACCTGCTATCGGCTGCTGCAGGCGCGTGCAGCGCACGCGGGGCGGGGGGTGTGTTGCGCATTCCGTGAATGCGTTACACACTGTTGCGCATTTACGGAATGTGTTACACGCGTAAATGGCTCAACAGTGTTGTAACGCATTACGTACATGCGTTGCAACCCGTATGTCCACATTAAATTTGATTTTTTGGGAGTTTCGTAACTCTGTTTTGGGCATGCAATATATCGTTGGATTCGTTTTTCCGAGATGGATCTAATGGCGTGGTCAAATATTTTTTATATAAAAGTTTTGAACTGTTTATATTCCTTATAGTGTTTTAAAGCACATTTTAATTGCTTTTAAATGCTATAATAAATCCATACATCATTATATCAATGTGTGACATGATATTACTTGCATGCTTACTTGTTTATTTATTTTTATATATGAGATATATGCCTGTGTTTACCATGCGATGATAGATTTAGGTGAACTTAAATCAATATAAGGCGTGCTCTAGAAAATCTAGAATAAGAATTATTTCTTGCCTTGAAAATAATATTATGAATACAATCATGAGATTCTTGTGTTTATGAAACACGTAATTAAATATGAATTTTCAATTTTGAGAGAAAGGATGATTCTGTCAATAACAGATTTCTATCTGTAAGAAAGGGTTATTAAGCGACGCCTCTTGACAATGCTCCACCCGATCTGGGAATCATCTGATTATCGATTATTGATTTGAAATATTTAATTTAAAAGGAAGAATCTCTTTATAATATGATTATGATTGTAACGTAATATAATCCCTCTAAATTAAATTATATCAAGTATTAATTGGCCAATGATACAACGGGCTTGTGTCGGTCATAGCCTTCCAACATGATAGAAAGTAGTTCTTATTTTTAAATCATTGTCGGTTCGTGCTACAGCCGAGGGCTTTGATTTCGAAATAAGAAATACTTGTCTATTACATAGAGATGTGTACATTGAATTAGAATCTAAAGGTCGGTACGTGCCACAGCCGTGGGCCGTTGGAGACTGATTCAATTGTACGGAATGTTGGGTTAGATTTGACTTAGAATATTGAGTTTATTGTGCCACAGCCATGACTCAAGTATTCAAGAGGCTAAAGTTTGATTAGGGAATAACACAAGATGTAATTGACAAGAGTTGTCTGCCTATTGAACATTACATGGCGGTTCGTGCCACAGCCGAGGTTGTGTGATGGAATGTAGGATCCCTATTCCCACTAGCATTATGAATGCTTAATTTTTCACGTAGGGGGTTGAATAAATTAGATGAACTAGTGGGAGCCACTTATGAATAAAGACCCGATTCATATAGTGTTTTGAAATGAAATTGAATATTTGCTAAGTGTTGTTATGTGTTTATCATTTACAGATTTACTATATTATGTCTTCTGCACTATCACTCAGGAGCATACTAGATGCTCACAAGTTGGCTGATCCTAATTTAGCTGTATGCTTTCACTGTAACAAGTTAGGGCACTGGAAGAGAAACTACAGGGTTTACCTTGCAGAATTGAAGAAGAGGAAGGGTAGTAAGACTACCGCTTCTGATTCAGGCATGTTCATGATCGAAGTTAATATGTCACTAGGTCAAATTTCTAATTGGGTATTAGATACCGCCTGTGGTTCTCATATTTGCAATTCGTTGCAAGGACTAAAGGGAAGTAGGAATCTTGAAAAAGATGAGGTGATTCTACGTATGGGCAATGGAGCAAGGGTTGCAGCCATATCTGTAGGATCATTTAGTTTACATATGCCTACGGGCAAGACTATTATTTTGAATAATTGTTATTACGTTCCCTCTATTGTAAGGAATATTGTTTCTATCCTTATGTTGGATTTGTATGGTTTTTCATTTATTATTAAGAATAATAAAATGTTCTATCCTTAGAGATAATATTCTTTATGGATGTGGAATTTTAAATAATGGTCTGTATGTATATGACGTAGAGCATGATTTACTTCAGATTGAACAAACTAATAAAAGAAAATGAGATGATGAAAATCTGACCTATTTATGGCACTGTAGGCTAGGTCATATTAGTGAAAATAGACTTCAGACATTGCATAAGGAAGGGTTACTAGACCCCTTTGATTTTGAATCATATCCTACATGCGAGTCTTGTCTATTGGGTAAAATGACCAAATCTCCATTTAGTGGGCATGGAGAGAGGGCTGCAGATTTTCTAGGATTGGTACACACAGATGTATGTGGACCAATGTCTATGCAAGCCATGGGTGGATTTTCGTACTTCATTACTTTCATAGATGATAGATCTAGATTCGGATATGTGTATTTGATGAAACACAAGTCTGAAGCCTTTGAAAAGTTCAAGGAGTATAAGTATGAAGTGGAGAAACAAACCAAACACAGTATTATAACTCTTCGATCAGATCGAGGTGGTGAATACTTGAATGGAGAGTTTCTAGATTATCTCAAAGAAAATGGTATAGTCTCCCAGTGGACTCCTCCATATACTCCACAGTTGAATGGGGTATCTGAAAGGAGAAATCGAACTCTATTAGACATGGTTCGGTCCATGATGAGCTATGCGAATCTTCCCGTATTCCTATGGGGGTACGCATTGGAAACCTCAGCATATTTACTGAATAAGGTGCCTTCCAAATCTGTTCCTCAAACTCCATATGAGATATGGAAAGAAAGGAAACTGAGTCTTAAACACGTTAAGATTTGGGGATGTCCAGCTTATGTCAAGAAAGTTGACCCAGATAAGTTGAAATCTTGATTCGTAAGATATAGTTTTGTGGGATATCCTAAAGAGATTTTGGGGTATTACTTTTACACCGATCATCGGGTGTTTTTCTTCAGACATGCTACCTTCTTGGAAAAGGAGTTTATCCTTGAAGGAAACAGTGGGAGCAAAATTGAACTTGATGAAGTTCAAGAAGCACAAACTACTACGAATCAAGTGGAAACACCTATTCAGACTGAACAACCTTCTGTGGAACAGCCCGTTCGTAGGTCAGAGAGAGTGTCTCGCCAACCTGAGAGGTATTATGGCCTTGTCATTGAGAATGACAATGAGTTGCCAATCATTGATGATGACAACCCTACGACCTATAATGAGGCTATGAGTAGTGTTGACTCAGAGAAATGGCAAAGTGCCATGAAATCCGAAATGGAATCTATGTATACGGTATACAAAAGAAAGATTAGAGCAGATAGCCAGGTGGAGACCTTCAAAGCCAGGCTTGTGGCAAAAGGATTCAAACAAAGGCAATGGATTGACTTTGATGAAATCTTTTACATGTAGCCCTGTTAAAATCAGTTCGGATTTTGCTTGCGATTACTGCTTACTACGACTATGAGATCTGGCAAATGGCCAGATGGTTTTCTTTCCAAGGAAATGAAAACCTAGTGTGTAAGCTGCTGTGAACCATATGTGGTTTAAAGCAAGCTTCTCGTAGATGGAACATCCGTTTTGATGAGACAATCAAAGAGTTTGGTTTTATCAAAAGCGTAGATGAACCATGTGTCTACAAAAGGGTTAGTGGGAGCGCGGTAACATTTCTTGTATTGTATTGAAAGAGAATTGACACACATAACAACATAGCAGACCCACTCACAAAGCCACTTTCTGAAAGTCACTTTGATTGTCATAAAGACAAGATGGGTATTAGATACCAGAGTGATTGGCTTTAGTACAAGTGGGAGATTGAAAGAGATATGTCCTAAGTCCAATCACGTATGAGGATTTAGGAATAACTTTTATGTAATCTATTTTGATTTCATTGATATTAATAAAAGACTTGTTTTGTTTTTATTACGGGCTCTATCTATTTAAGTGTTTAAATAAGATATACCATAGTTTAGAGTAAAGCTTTTTATGGATTATGATGAGATCATAATAGTGAGACCTAAAAGATCATAACTCTAAACTTAAATAATTCCTGGTCATAGGATTACTAAATGGTAATTAATAATCCGCAAAGATCGGTACATACTATGCTTGCTTCATTTTGAAGGATGTCTGTTCTCATAGATATTTGTGTGGTGACACTATAGCTAGTATGTAGGTGCTTATTATAGAATAATTTCACTGAACATGACTCGCATAGCTGAACAAGTGATGGAGTTCACTCACGTGTCAGCAGTTATTCATATAGTGATAGTTGTACAAGTATCCTTAGACTTGAGGTCATCATAGTCATCTTGTGTACACTCAACTATGCTTTGGTTTAGTTCTTAGTCTCCAGGGACAATTATTAGGGCTCTACTGGATATAGGAATTTGTACACGAAGATAGTGTATGATCAATAAAGGATCTACCCCTTCCAGTGAAGGAAGAGAATGTTCAAAGCTGATCCACTTATGCTAGTTCAGGAATCTCTGGCCAGAGTGAATGAAATTAGAAAGGAGTTTCTAATTTACATAGAACTGAGCATAGTGAATGGGAAAGCAAATGATTAAATTAGATAGGCTTGACACAAGATCCATGACTTGTATTTAATCAGGACATTGGAGGGTAGAATGAGTTAATTATACGGTAACTATTCACTGGCAGGTTCTTTGTATTCTAAGCAGTGAATTCATATTATCTGGATAGTCGCGATATGTTGAGAAACATCACTCACGATGTAGAATAAATATAATTAATCAGTTAATTATATTTAGTGAATTTTAATATTCATATAAATAATTAATAAAAGGTTTATTATTATTTATTTCTACTACCGGCATAATATTGAACCTACAGGGTCACACCATAAAAGAATGTTTCCTTTGATGAATAATGAGAGAGAGAATTATTTTTCTAAATAGTTAAGAAAAAGAAATAATGATTAAAATAGTTTTAATTATTATTAAAGCACTTTATGAAGATAAAATGTGGGGGTTAAAATATATAAAGATATATTATAAAACCCTAGGAGAGTCCTATAAATAGAATGAGATGGATGACTCATTTGACAAGATACACAACTTTGGTTTTGTGAAAACCCCAGCCTCCATCTTCTTCTTCTCTCTCTCTCTCCCAAAACTCCAATTTTATAAAAGCTTAGTTTTATAAAAAGGTTCATCGAAGAGGATCGTTCTTGGTGGATACCGGTAGAGTGCTTCACACACTGAGGAGCAACTGCTAGCACTCCAATTTTATAAAGCTTCGATTCATGAGGTATGGTTTCGATTCCTCAGTTTTTCCCTTTTATATATTTTTCTATATGTGCGGTATATGGTTTTTACGGAATAATTGTTATCTCACGCTTCCGCTCATCCGTAAATTCCTTCACATCTGTTTATTTACTTTGTGTTCTTGAATACTATTATTGTTTATCCGCACTCAAACATATTCAAACACAATTATATATTTTTGTAAGAAGTTTTCAAAGTTTCAGAAAAGAAACCAGAATTCTATTCAACCCCCTTCTATAATTCTATTGTTATATTGTTAGGGAATAACAATTGGTATCAGAGCAAGATTTAGACATACAAAGAGTTTAAAAGTTAAAGCAATCAAATAACATGAGCATGAATAACGTTGGTGTGAAGATTCTAATTCTGAAAAAAGATAATTATCATCACTGAAAAGTGAAGATGCACCTTCATCTACTCTCTCAAGATGAAAGCTATGTCAAGTGCATAGAAAATGGACCTCATGTTCCTAGAAGAGTTGCAACAGATGTTGAAGATGCAACTGGAAATGAGAAAATTGTCCCAAAGCCTAAGTCAGAATGGACTGATGAAGATATTGAAGCAGTTCATAATGATAAAAAGGCCATGAACATTATGTTTAATTGTCTAGATCAAGACATGTTTGACAATGTCATAAAATGCAAAATTGCTAAGGATGTATAGGACACTGTTCAAGTGTTATGTGAAGGAACTGAATAAGTAAGAGAAAAGAAGATGCAACTCCTCATACAACAATATGAACATTTTCACTTAGAAGATGGTGAGTCATTAAGTGACATTTTCAGTAGATTTCAAAAACTCCTGAATAGGTTAAAGTTGTATGGGAGGGTCTACCAAACCAAGGATTGCAACCTTAAATTCCTGAGGTCCTTACCAAAAGAGTGGAAGCCAATATTACTCTCTCTTAGAAATTCACAAGAGTATAAGGATTTTACTCTTGAGAGACTATATGGGATTCTAAAGACATATGAGCTTGAAATGGAACGGGATGAATTAATAGAAAAAGAAAGAAAGAAGGGTGGATCTATTGTATTGGTAGCTGAACAATAGAGAGGTAAAGAGATGAAGGTTGAAGCTGTTAAATCTTCACTAAACACAAGTGTTTGTGAAGGAAAGGGCGTAGGGTTGATGGCTGAAGATGAAGACTGTACAATCCAGGATGAAATGGATGAGGTCGATGAGCATCTAACCTTTCTGTCAAGGAAATTTGTAAAGCTCAAATTCAAGAAAATTTTTGGAGCTACCAAGCCTAACAGAAACATGGTTGATAAAACCAAATTCAAGTGTTTCAAATGTGGCTTGAGTGGTCATTTCGCAAATGAGTGCAGAAAACTAAATTCTGAGAAAAAGAGGTTCTAGCATGTGGATTACAGAAGGAAATATTTTGAGTTGCTCAAACAAAAGGAAAAGTATTTCTTCGCTCAACAAAATGACTGGGCGGCTAATGGTGAGGATGTAGATGAAGACATGAACTATGTCAACCTAACTCTAATGGCAAAGTTAGATGAAGCATAAGTTAGTTTATCAAGCAATCAGGTAATCACTATAAACCCATCACACCTTTTTAAATATGAATGTAATGATGATATAAATGACATGTCTACTGAATTGTATCACTTGCGTGTCACACTTAAATCACTCACTAAAGAAAATAATTGAATCAAAGAGAATAATTTGTTTTTGAGTGATAGAAATGCTGTGTTAGAAACTCAATTTATTGAGTTTGAGAAATTGAGAATAGAGTGTAAGACTGCCAAAGATGAATTAACTGAATCTTTGAAGAAAGAAGAGATTTTGAGAAAGCAGCTTGAACGTGAGCAAGAGGTGATTAAGGCCTGGAAATCATCAAGGGATGTAAGTACCAAATTGCCAAAGTTCAAGAAATTGAGTCTTTCTGTGAAGAAGCCTGTAAAAAGAACAAGAAGAAACCGGACCCTATTTATGTTGATGGTTCATCAATATATGTGGAATCAACGGATGATGAAGTTTATCCGTTTAAAGCTGAAAATGCCTATCCATTGAAAGCTAAAGAAGCCTATCCATTGATGCAGAAAAAGACCATTAGCAAGGCAAAGCTAACCAAGCTCAATGAGAAGTATGGTTTAGTAACCAAGCACTTTGTTCAAGGGAAATCAAGCAAAGCCAAAGATGCAAGCAGAGTGAATATAGGGTATCTGTCAATCATGCAGTTGAGTAACAGATTGGAGAAGATTGAGGTCAAGGCAGATTCAAAAAGGAAAGAATAATAGGAATGGGAAAGTAGGGATTAACAAACACAATAACTACACACATGATAAGTATGCGCTTAGAAAGACATGTGTTAAGTATGGTAGTGTTAATCATTTATCTACAAATTACAAGTCTGTGATACATGCACCCATGTATGTACCTCCATCTTTGCCTAACATGCCCATATCACCCATGATTACTTTGCCTATTATGCCTGCACAAAATCTATCTGCACATTATGCTAATATGCCATTTATGCACAATCTTTATTATGCTATATTTAATATGCCCCAAATGCCATTTAGCATGCCTTATTGGAATAACATATTTGCACAATCCTTGCCATACCATGTTAATCCTAGTGTGCTTGATAATTGTGTAACTGGTCAAGGGTTTCAAAGTCCTACTCCTAAGACAAAGGTTAATTCACAGTCACCTAAGTCTAATGATGGAAAGACTAATAAGCCTAAAAAAAGGCTAACAAGGCAGGACTCAATGAAACTTAGGTACCAAAATTAACTTGATTTGGTTTTGATGTGTGCAAGGAATTAAAAAGAATCTATGATATCTAGACAGTGGTTTCTCAAGGCACATGACTGGAGATTTTACCCTTCTCACTAAGTTCAAGGAAAGAGCTGGCCCAAGCATTACCTTTGGAGATGACATTAAAGGTTATACTATGGGATATGGCTTAATTTTAAGAGAGAATATCATCATTGAAGAAATTGCTCTAGTTGATGGACTCAAACACAATCTTTTGAGTGTCAGGAAACTTTATGATAAAGGCAACTCTGTTACTTTCACAACTGAAGCCTGTATTGTTATCTGCAAGAAAAACAGTAAAGTGGTCCTTACTATAGTGAGGAAAGGAAATGTGTACCTAGCTGATTTCAACTCAATAAATGCAGATTATATTACTTGTCTTTTTAGCAAAGCAAGTCGAGATGAAAGTTGGCTATAGCACAAGAAGTTGTCTCATTTGAACTTCAAGACCATGAATGAATTGGTCAGGAAAGACCTTGTTAGAGGAATTCCTCAAGTTCAATTCTTAAAAGATGGACTGTGTGGTGCTTGCCAGATAGGAAAACAAATAAAAGCATCATTCAAAATGAAGCTTAAATCAACAATTGATGAACCTCTACAACTGTTACACATGGATTTATTTGGACCAGTCAATGTATTGTCAATCTTAAAGAAGAAGTATTTCCTAGTAATTGTGGATGATTTTCAAAGTTCTCATGAACATATTTTCTTGGATCTAAAGATAAATCTAGTGAAATCATTATCAATCATATAAGGCAAGTCAACAATCATCCCGATCTCAAAGTAAGAAGAATTAGGAGTGACAATGGAACTGAGATCAAGAATTCTACTCTGAGGTTATTTTGTGAAGAAAATGGAATCATGCATGAGTTCTCAGCTACAAGGACATCACAACAAAATGGAGTGGTTGAGAGAAAGAATAGATCATTGATTAAAGCAGCTAGAACCATGCTAGAAGAATCAAAGTTACCAACTTATTTATGGGTTGAAGCTGTCAACACTGCATGCTACACTCGAAATATCTTTGACTAATCAAGCAAAGTGCATGACTCCTTATCAATTGTTCAAGAATAGGGAGTCAATACTGAACTTTCTTCATGTCTTTGGATGCAAGTGTTTTATTCTAAGGAATCAAACTGATTATCATGGAATGTTTAATGTCAAAGCTGATGAAAGTACCTTTGTTGGATATGTTGTTGGAAAAGCATATAGAGTCTACAATCTAAGAACCAACATTGTTATGGAATCTGTACATGTTATGTTTGTTGATAAAAAGATTGAAGGACTACAAGATGAAGGTTTCCATGAAAGTCTCAAATTTGATAATGTTGAGATGTATTGTGATGACAGTGATGATGGAGATGATCTAGAAGTGGTGACTAAAGGAGATTTAAACTTGTCATCAAAAGAATCAACAATAGTTGATGCACAGAATGATGTATCCGTTGAAAGACAAAATACATCATCCGTTAAAAGAAAAATCTCATTATCCGTTGATAGACAAAGTGGATCATCCATTGATAGAGATTCAGCATCCGTTGATCATTCTTCAATAGGCACTGAAAGTCATTCTAGATCACTGTTTGATAGAACCCCAACCTCACATTAAAGATTTACCAACTCAGGGGAGTTTCGTCTTGTCAACACTCAATCACACATCAAGATAACAATGAGGCCTCTTCATCTAGAGCTAATCTACCACCTCAAAGGAAATGGACAAAAGATTATGTGACGCCCTCCAAATCTGGGTCAGAGATATGGGGTTCACAACACAGACACACATAATATAAACCTGTAAATGAAATATTATATGTAATGACCCTACACTACACAACTACGGATCGCAATAGGTTAAAGTATGAAACAATCCACAACCTTAACTTATAGTACATCATACCAAATCCCAACTAGTTTAAATTACAACTGATAACAAAACATTCTTAAAAACTTGCAAAACTCATAACTAAAGCATAAAGCTCCTGCTAGCTCGATCCAACTCATCCTAGCTCGCACACTGGTATGGGGATCATGCATACCAACAGTTTCCTTTTTAACTGGAAAAGAACATAAAAAGGATTGCAAGAGTGAGCTAACAAAATCAGGAAGTTTTATAAACAATAACTGAGGTTAAACAATGATCAATGAAATAATTCAAAGGAATCAAGTTTCTTGTTAAGAAATTATTAGAATTGGATATTCACTTTTAATTTTAAAAATCAAGGTTAGGCTGCTGATCAGACACACACTAACCCCGAGCAAGGCACACATCTCTGCTCTTTATACTGGATCCAAGGACCATATTGGCCTAATAAGACCACAAATCTGGTCTATATTTAGAAAACCATCCAATTCTATAACAATGCAATATGATAAATAATGTAATTAAATAAAACAAGATCACAAACAACATTGATAAAACATTTGTCTCCGGCATAATGTAATTCATGAGCATCGTAATGGTACTTCAAAGTATGTATGAAGAATAACCTCAAGTCTGTAGAAGAATCAGGTAATAGATGAACAATGGTTTTATGGTTATACAAGGTTTGGTTCTCTGATGTTACTAGGTATTGTAGAATGTTTAAGTTTTTGTATGTTCAAGTAATTATGTTTCCATATTTGGTGTATGGTGTGACTATATTTGTTGAGTAGTATCATATTCTTGTGATTCAGTATCTGGGAATTCAACAATCAGTGGTTCACAATAAATAAGGCTTATAGTTTAAGTATCAAATGATCTTGTCGGGGTTTAGGATTAAGCAATTCAACTATCATATCCTACTGTATGATATAACTCACTCATATTCAAAGCACTTGAAATATAAAACAAGAACTGATCAGGGTACTTGCAATATATCTCAATAAAGGTTCATAATAAACTTGCCTTATCTCAAATGATTTCCAACTTCACTTGCACTTGTCTATCGTTTCTACTCACTGATCACTTGCTTTCCTTTCCTACGCTTCGCTTTCTCTGCTACACATCACAAGTATCTATTACTACCCAATTTCATATCATTCTAATCGTCAAAAAAATGTCACAAGCTGCTATCTATCCATCGTTTCCCCCAAATCCGACGTACGGATTGAAAGTTATGATTAAAACAGTCAAATAATGAGCACATAGGTATATAACACATTAATCAGATAACACATAACACATAAGGTATTTGATAAAAATAATTTTTCAAAAAAGATTCAGGGTTAAAATGATTTTTCTGGCATTTAATATGAATTTTTGAACATTTTTCGGAATTAAAACTGGTAAAAGAATCATTTTATAAATAAATAACAAGGTTCGAATAGCCGAAACTGGCTTTAAAATATTTATAAATAACTATAGAGCATTAAACATAATTTAGAAAACTATTTAAAAGCTCAAAACTTTTTTCTGGAATTTTTAAATCAAAAAGAATAATTAAATCTAATTAAATAATCAATTAAAATTAATTAATAAATAATTAAATTACTTATCAATTAATATTTACATTAATTGACTAATTAAATAATTAATTATTAATTATAATTAATTAATTAATTCACATTTATTTCTGAGTTTTAAATAATTAAAAATGAATTTTAAAATTAAAAAAGAATTTTAGAAATTAAAAATAAAATTTTCGAATTATTTTTAAAAAGAAATTCTCATAAACAGGTTTTAGCATTGAAACTGAGCAAAAGGAGATCAAAAGCGGGTCGTAGGCGGGTCAGAAACCGGGTACGAAGAGCAGTTCGACCCGCGACCCCCTTTTCCAGATTCCGCGGAACAGCCAATTTCCGGCCAGCCAAATTCTTGACAAAAAATGAATCGTTTGATTCGTTCTTTGATCCCATCTCGTTCTAACTCGTGCCAGGAACCTAGAAAACCCATTATTAATCAACAATAACCCCTCAAGCAGATTTTTCGGCCAAAACGACATAAAAACCGGCAAAACTTTGAAGCTTTCCAGTGAACTCGATTCTGACATCCAACACCACAACTTTTATACATGATTCGATTCCTTTTGAAACGATCTATCTACTGATATCATTTAATTTCACTAATAACCCTTAAATAAGAAACCCCTAAATTTCAATTAAAAGCATTCAAAGCACATAGACCCTAATTTTCTTAATTCGAGAATCAAACACATATTTCTCTATTATATGAAGCTCTACATCAGTAATATATTAACTCGACCATAATTTAAAGATCTACGACATGCAATCAAAAAATCATATCTGTAATATCCGGGACATGACGTGTAATTATTTTTATCAATAAATGATTTTGATGTGATTATTATGTGATTTTTGGTGAATTATCGGATGATTGGTGTTGTTATGTGGATGTTTATATGTGGTAAAGTCTAGGTATGTTAATTTTATTATATCCATAATAAAATATAGAGAATTAAGGTATTTTTCTGGTAATTTTTGGAGTATTAAATGATTTTATATTGATTTATGAATTTATTAATTATTTTCTGAATAATTACAAAACTATTTTATAAAGCTGGAAATCGTCCAACCTCGACCGTGTTTTTTAATTTTACAACCCAAAACTTTTCCGAAAACTCCTTCATAACCTAATCTGGTAATTCCGGACATTTTCCATGTTTTGACTTTTTCGATCTGGATTACGGTTTGACCCGTGCGCAGCCCGACGCAATATTTTCGATACGATAACCCTTTTCGATAACATTATCTTCGTACAAAGGGTTTTATAAAAGACCGGTTTTGATAATTATCCAAAACCTTTTATGCTTATCCAAAACAGGATAATGTTTATCTAAAACTGGATAATGCTTATCCAAGACAGGATAATGTTTATCCAAAACATTATCCGATAGGATGGTTTTTATAGTTACTTAAAGGCTAAGAAACATATTTATCGATCCAACACGATCCAAAATATATTAATATTCCGTAAATATAAATAGCCCTTTTATTATTTCATTTCACTCGTATAATCATAATCAGACAGTACAAACCAGTAAAACACAGAGAAAACCCTAATAAAATATTGTGTTCTTGAAAATCAAACGCATAAACGAAGGCGTTATCGAACTCCGATTCGGGCGTGCAATATATCAAAATAAAGCTCTCGAAAAACTCTTTTTGAATCAACCATCTATTTTTGTGCAGAAATCAAGGTATTTTTCTTATTTAATTATTTTAATTCAAATTATTTGAAGATTAAATTATGAAATTTTGTTCTTGATGTTTTGATGTGATTTGATGGCATAATCATGTAGATCTTTTCTTCCTGGTCATTTTGGTATATTATATGACTAATTTGGAGTCCAATAACATGTTCAAATTGCTGTTTAATTCTCGAATTGAAGAACTAGGGTTTATATGTTTAAATGTTCTTAATTGAAAATTAGACGTTTCTTTGTTAGGGTTTATTAGATTAGATTAAATTGATTGCATGATTGTGTAGATCGTGGAAAAACAAATCGAATGATGTATAGCTAGCTAAGAAACGATTCATGGATTGTCCCAATCGAGCCTCGCTGGAAAACTGATCCCAGGCAGCGACGAGATTTTCCGGTTGATATTCCAGCCAAACGACGAGGTTTTTGAAGATTTTATTTGCATAATGGGGTTCGTCTCGTTGAGTTCTTCTGATCTACATGTTTTTGTCGTGTTCTGGGCACGTCGACACGTCGGCGGTGGCCGGAAACGGCGATGATGACGGTGCCAAATTGCAATCAGGCCCACGAGCTTTTGCAATATTTTCATTCTAGTCCCTATGCTTTCAGAAGTTTATAAAAACAGGATTTCTGTTTTGTTTATTTTCAAAAATTAAAATTTCTTTTATAAAATTTTCATAAATTTATTATTTTTTTTAAAAAAAATTCAAAAATTTATTAATTATTTTCTGAAAATTATATTTAATTACAAAATAAATCTTAATTATTTAATTAATTAATTTATATGAAAATTAATTATTTAATTAGTCAATTAATTTAAATTTTGATTGACTAATTAATTTAATTAGTTATTAATTAATTTTAATTGATTATTTAATTAGATTTAATTATTTATTTGGATTTGAAAATTTTGAAAAATAATTTTGAGCTTTAAAATATTATTTAAAATTATTTTTAAAGCTCGATAATTATTATAAAATTATTTTAAAGTCAGATTGAGTTGTTCGAACCCTATTATTTAATTATAAACTGATTCAGAGTCCCGTTTTAATTTTGAAAAATATTCAAAAATTCGTATTAAATACCTGGAAAATTATTTTAACCCCGAATCTTCTTTGAAAAATTATTTGGATTAAATATCTTACGTGCTATGTGCTATATGTGATCTGATTGCTGTATAATATGATTTTATGTGCGTTGTTTGACTGTTTTTGCTGTAACTTTTAATCCGTACGTCGGATTTGGGTGAAACGAAGGGAAGATAGAAGCTTGTATCGAATAGAATGAGATGAGAAGTAGTTTTGATAAGTATATGTGATGTCTAACAGAGGAAGCAAGACGTAGAAAGGGAAAGCAAGTGGTCCGTGAGTGGGAACCAATTGACAAGTGTTATTAAAGTGAAAGCGAATTGATAAGGCAAGTGTCCCTGAACTTTCTTGTAGTATAATTGCGAGTACTTTTGAACTCTTTTCATTATGTTGCAATTATTCCCAGTAGTTCCTATTCTATATTGCAAGTACTTTGAAGTACTTAACCCTAAACCCTGATTCTTATTGATTTTGAGCCCCGAGCCTGATTTCTTGTAAACCATTGATTGTTGAGTTCTTGAATACGAACCACACATATCCGATACTACTCCACAAATACATATCTACCATATACTGATCCTTGATATGAGATTTCTTAACAGATGAACCTTTATACCTTATATAACAGAAGACCATTCCTTGTAACCTTTGAACCTTTGGTCTTCTACCCCCTGATTCTTTCCCTGGATTGAAAGTCAATCTTCTTGTTTACCTTGTTATACCTTCATGGTATTATGAATCACCTTATGCTTCAAGATAAATGTTGTTTATGATTCAGTTTATTGAATTACATTGTTTATCATGTTATTATTATAGAATTGGATTGTTTTTAAATATGGACCAGATTCGTGGTCGGACCAGATTCGTGGTCATAATAGGCCAATGTGTGCCTTGGATCCAGTATATAGAGCAAAGCTGAGAGCCTTACTCGGGGTTAGTGCGTGACTGATCAGCAGCCTAAACTTGGTTTTTAAAAATGAAAGTGAATATCCAATTCTAATCATTACTTATCAGGAAACTTGATTCCCTATATCATTTCAATTGATCATTATCTTATCTCAGTGATGTTATTATGACTTGCTGAGCTAGTTAGCTCACTCTTGCGAATCTGTTTATGTTCTTTTCCAGTTAAGAAGGAAACCGGTGATGGCGAGGATCCCCAGTCGAGTGTGCAAACTAGGTTTTCAGGTTGAAATAGAATGAGCTAGTGGAAGTTGTGTGACTTAGTATGTGTTAAAAGTTCTTAATAAAGATTGACTTCCGCAGTAAGATAAATAAATTTGAGATTTGGTACGTTTGTAATAAATAAGATTGTGGCTTGTGGACATACTTTGAACTGTTGCGATCTGTGGATATGGTAAGTAGGGTCATTGCATATATTATTATATTCATAAACAGGTTTAAATATGGTGTATGTGTGTGTTATGGACCCCAAACTTCTGACCCGGGTTTGGAGGGCGCCACAATATCAACCACTTCTAGATTTTAAAAACCTATTTTTATCCAATTAAATTTGAAATTAAATAAAAATATAGAAAAATACCAGATGATTCTGTAGTAATATGGTCGATAAAACTTGAATCTATTCATTGAGAGCTTCGTTTTGGTTACTGGTACGCCAAGATCGGACTTCGATAACGCCTTCGAATCCTCGATTGATTATATAGAACGCGATGAATATTACTATTTTCTCTGGATAATTATATAATTTTACTGTTTATTTGTGTTTATCTATACAAAATAAAGTATTATAAGGGCTATTTATATTTACGGAATATTGGTACCCCGTTAGATCATATCGGATATAAAAATAGAATACTTAATAGCTAAGTATTATTAAAACTGATCTAATTCGGTACTGATTTCAGGATAAACATCAAAACCGGGGTTTTAAATAAAGTTTTGGGGTTCTGAGCTTTCGCTTACACGTACTACGAGAAGCTAATATAGTAGTTTAATCAAAATATCTCGTATATCGAAAATATCAAGTTTACCGGTTTACGACAACGATTAAATAATATCGTAAAATTTATATCGGGAATCGTACAAATAAATCCGTACTACGGATCAAAAAAGTCAAAATACGAAAAATGCTCAGAATAATCAAATTAGGCTAAATATGAATTTTCCCATAACTTTCGAGTAGTAAAAACGTACAAAGCATTGAAGTTGGACGGTTCCCGAATAATCAAAATAATTAATAATTAAATCAAAAAATAATTAATTAAATCTATGAATCATTTATAAAATCATATAATAACATACAAATTGTTAGAAAAATATCAAAATATTCTAAACCTCATTCTGGGAATATAAAAATTAATATTCATAAATTTTATCACATATAAACATCAAAAACAGATACCAATTAACACATAATTCACCAAAATTTATATAATAATCACATAATATTAATTTATTGTCAAAAATATCTACACAATACCTCCTAGATATTACATCCTTCCCCCTTAAAAGGTATCTGTCCTCAGAATTATCTAAGAAAATAAATAAGGGTCCTTTTCACGCATATTACTTTTGAACTCCCAGGTTGACTCTTCAACCTTTGGGTTTCTTCAAAATACTCTTTCTAGATTTATAACTTTATTTCTCAACACTTTCTCTCTTCTTTCTTGAATCTCTATTGGACTCTCAACATAGGACAAATCTGCCCGAAGTTCTATCGGCTCATATTCCATCACATGCCTAGAATCTGGATTGTACTTATTAAGCATTGAAACATGAAAGACGTTATGAATATGCTCCATATACGGGGGTAACGCCGATACGTATGCTACTTTGCCGATACGCTTCAAAATTTCAAAAGGTCCAACGTATCTAGGACTCAGCTTTTCCTTCTTTCCAAATCTGGACAATCCTTTCCATGGTGACACCTTTAGCAACACTAGTTCTCCATCTGCAAACTTTATGTCTTTTCTGGTTTGATCTAGGTATTTTCTTTGACGATTATGTGCTGCAATTATCATTTTCTGAATAACCTCGACAACTTTCTTCGTTTGTTGTACCAACTCTGGTCCAAGTATCTTACGTTCTCCAACTTCATCCTCATATACCGGTGATCGACATTTGCGTCCATATAAAGCTTCATAGGGAGGCATTACAATACTGGCGTGGTAACTATTATTGTAAGCAAATTCTACTAAAGACAAATGCTCATCCCAATTTCCTTTAAAGTCGATGGCATATACACGTAACATATCCTTAATAGTCTGAATCATTTTTTCGCTTTGGCCGTCAGTCTGTGGATGATAAGTTGTACTCATGTTCAATTTGGTTCCTAAACATTCTTGAAAACTTCTCCAGAACCTTGAATTAAATCATGGATCTCGTTCAGATACAATAGACACAGGGATTCCATAGTGAACTACTATTTCCTTCAAGTACATGTGAACTAACTTGTCCAATGAGAATCTTTCATTAATAGGCAGAAAATGAGCTGACTTGGTTAGTCTGTCCACTATAACCCAAACAACGTCGTTATTTTCTTTTGTCCTTGGTAATCCGACCATAAAATCCATAGAAATATGCTCCAATTTCCACTCTGGAATCTCTAACGGTTGCAATAATCCGCTTGGCCTTTGATGCTCCGCTTTAACTCTCTGATATGTATAACATCTACTAACCCATTTTACAATCTCTCTCTTCATATATGGCCACCAATAGTTCTCTTTTCAATCTATGTACATCTTGGTACTCCCTGGATGAACTGAATACTTAGAATTGTGAGCAACCTATAGAATTTCATTCTTTAACTCTGTCACCGGAGGAATCCAAATTCTGGAAGAAAATCTAAGAATACCTTGATCATCTTTCTAAGTGCACAACTCTTCTCCTACCAAAATTGTGACGCCTTCAATCTCGGGGTTAGGAAATGAGGACTCACACACTATAAAACTAATACAATAACAGTAGATATGATAAACCCCGATAATAATAACAGGATCTAAACAAGATTAAGTATGAGACAATAATACAACTACTAACCAAAATAAATATATTACAACCTAAATTATACTTAAATTCAAATTTACTCGATTCTGACATGGAATTGAAATATAACCCAAAGTATTTGAACCAACTTATACTAGTCCTTCCAACTAATATGATTGCTCACACACACAGCAACTACCTGCTCTGGCATCTGAAAACCTACAACCGGGTAGGGACCGCCAGAAATGCTCTTGCGAGCGGTGCACCTAAGTGTGGCCATATTCTTGCTTAACTGTCATGGTTAGATCAAAGAAAATGAATAAGCAAAGAAGCTCAGCAAGTAACTATATAAACAGTTCTACAATGCAACATAAATGTCCATATCTGAGGCATTTAACTTTCATTCTCTAGGCAGTTATTGGATAAGTAAAGGTCATGAAAAAGGTTTCGGGCTTTCAGGATTCAAGGCTCAAGATTGGGAGAAAACCGACATTCATCACAAATCATTAGCAGGACTCTGAAAGAGTTTCTCAATTGAAAGAAGCGATTATTCAAGCTTCGAAATTCAACAACTAATTAAAGTGACAGGGTTCACATGTTTCACATCTTTAACGAAGATACAAATCATTTCATTTCATTTCATTTAAAAGAAGCAAACTGCTTTAAAGATTATATTCATGTTCTCTTTTATAAAACATAAAGGAACCCTTGATTGGAATATCCACCTATTAAATATAATACAGGTGATAAGCCCGTACTAACCTCCATCCGGTCGTTAAGGTACCTATTGTAAAAACCCGAATTTTTGAAATCGGTAAAAGACCTTTATGAATAGTAACCTTGTGGTTTAATAAAAAAATTTGCGATCACACCATATACGAGTTTTTAATTTAAGATTCCGAGTTGATATTGTGATTATATGTACCAAATGAGTGTATGTAAAAGCCATTCATTTTCGGAGAAAACAAACTTTGTAAAACGACCGGTTCTTACGGACTATTGAGGAATACGAGAATCACATTATGACTAAGAATTTAGAATCTTGCAAATTAAAATCCAAGTACAAGATTTCAAAGCATAAATGATTTATAAGAAAGGATTTACCCCACGAATCGCTTACGAATATTTATTACGAAAATGAATAAATGACCAAGCGAATATGTAAGGGAATAAATAAACAAACCAAGGCCATGCAAATCCCATGCAAATTAATTAGCAATAAATTATCCAAGCTAGCTAATTAAATTAAGAATTAAAGGAAAGACACCATTCCTTAAAATAAGAATTCATGTTTTATAATTAAAATGCCTAGTCAAGTGTGGTGTGCAAGCTAAGACCTAGGCTTGAATTAGAAGAATCTTGTTGAAAACACCTTATATATATACAATAAATATCACAAATATCATCCAATACTTTTAAAGGAAGCCAAGTCAAGCAACTCTTTCTATCTCTCTCTTCAAGAACACAATGCTGATTTTCAAGAACAAGGAGGAAAGAAAAATTCAAAACTCACATTCTACTCATTCCAAAATCACCAAATATATACCAAACCTCCTTCATATCATGGGTAAGTCATGTACCAAATTTGAAGTCCATCCATGAAGTTTTCAATTTTATAAAAATGTTTGAAGTTAAGGGTGAATAGTAACTCCGAAAATCACTAAATTATTTTCTTGATTTTTCATGGAAATTTAAGGCTCCTAAAGCTAGACCAAGGATTTATCAAGGATATTAGGACTTTATAAAGTATTAAAAAACTTCAAGGAAGGTATAGGCATCATCCACCCTTTGATTTATTTGAGTTATAAGATTGAGTTTGAGTTTTGTTTAAGTACATGTTGATTCATTGAGTTTGGATTGTAAAATATTAGGTTTTGATGGTTGATTATTATGGATTGATGTTGGTGATGATTTCTTATATTTTAGGGACTGATATTTCAAGAAATGTGAAGTAAATGGTGTTTGAGTTGTTGCCAATGAAATTAACGTAGTTAAAACCGGGAATCGTTACGAGAATAGCCGTCGAAATGTCCGTTTATATTTAGGACTGTTTTAAGCAATAAATACAAACTGTAAATTTAATATTTTTACACAAAACTAGACATGGATGTAAAATTATTTTTTTCTAGTTTTTAATCATATAAAGATCGTGCCAAGATGATTTACAGATTAGGAGAAAAGTTTATTTTAGTGAAAGTAGTCAAGAAAACCAAACTGCTACCTAGTACTGACTTTGAGGGCATAATTAAGGCCTTTAAATATTGTTTAAAATTATTAAACTTGGTCAGTAACTTACTTATACAGTGAGAAAGACCTGTTTAAAATTTCAGCTAAAGATGTTAATTTTTAAATTTTATAAAAATATCGGAGCCGAGGTCACGCAAGGAGTGATCGCCAAGAACACCTACTGCTAGAAAACTGCCACTTCGGGATTTTCGCCCCTGTTACCAGAAAACTATTTTCACATAATGTGTTCTAAATTTTGTCTACAACGCGCAGAAAAAATGGTGCATCAATTGAGTTAATGGTTTGAGAGAAATCAACATTTTAGTAAAAGCGGTATGAATAGTAAAACTCCGTAGTTGACCGAACTTTTAAAATACTTTTTACCTATTTAAACTTATTTCATCAAAATAAAATGTTTATGGTAAATATTAAAAGAACTCAAGAATCTCCTCGAGGTGGTTTTGTATTAAAGTATTAATTTTTTTGATTTATAAAAATGTTAGAGTGCGAGTCGCGTAATATTAACATTCGGTAAGTCAACTCTAGAAAACTACTCTGACCGTCTGTTTCGACCAAGGATTGATACTTATTTCGAGTCGGTCGAATATTGAAAATTATGAAGTATTGTACTTAGTAGAAATATAAGTTGGTGATGGGATTAGGAATACTGATTAAGATTATGATATTTGTTGATTAGAAAACCCGGAACGAGTGGAAGTCGGGAAACGTATCTTGGACTTCAGGCAAGTTTTCAAACCCTACCTTTTAAGAACTGTTGTGTTGTGATTGCTTTTAAATACTGAAATATATGCATGATAAATATTTTACGGTGATTTAAAAATTGTTATATATTGAATCATAAGATATGATGATTTTGGTACAATAAAAGTACCGGATTTGAAATGATATATTTAGACTGAGGGTTGGTCGGTGTAAGTTTATAAAAACCCAAAAATATTCTGGAGGTGTTATATTTGAGAAGTGTTAACGCTAGAGAGTAGTGTGGCATATATATTGTAGACCGAGATTCGGTCGGTATGTATATTATAGTAAAAACCAGGGAATCATCCCGGTGATATTTCGGACGATCAAAAGTCCGTATTTATTTTATTCCAAGGGACTCGATGTCCACTTGCAAAGTATTAAATACCTCAAATTTATTTAAAATGATTTCCAAAGATCATATTTCCTCAACTATATTTAATCACTCGAACAATGAATATTATTTTGGATATTCATTTTAAATAGGAGAAGTATACTCCCACAATTATTTATTTCAAACTCGATTACTTATATCTATTAAAGATTACTTTAATTATTTAAACATAAATTAATTGAGGAATATTAATTCAAATATTCTTTTAAAATATAATTATTCGAGGTTTAATTATTTAATAATAATTATTTAAATATTAAATATTTATCAAATGATTTAATATGATTTTAAAAATCATAAAACCTATTTTAAAATACTTTTTGAGTTTCAGATAGGCATTCTAATACTTTCGAATCGTCGAGGAATATTATCTCGACATACTTTAAATATTTGACTATAGTTTCAAAATAAACTACCCCGTATATATTTATCTGTTGACAACGCTCAACTCACATTATCTTGGTACTTCCTCTGAAAATTCTTGGAAGTACATATATATACATACATATAAAAATGTACCTATCAACAAGCAATATACTTTGGAAACAAAATAAGTTTCAAATATATGATGGGATTCTTACAAGGACAAGGAGGGGTAGGTTCCAATAATTCGTGGACTAGGGGGACTACCAATTTACTTCCACATGAGAAAGTACCTTATATACCGATGAACATGTGGAGTATGCGACCCTGAGAGGGATGGACGCAAAACCGTGTCTTGAGAGGGATAGACACGAAGTGTGTACCTGAGAGGGATGGACACAGAAAAGGCCCGAATGCGGCCAGGGTGATAACCGATAATAAAAAAGGGAATCGTCCTTCCACTAGTAGAAAAGGTTACATATTTCCGTATTACGATTGATCATCGTATGCGGTGGCTCCGGTGAATATCCTATTCTTTCATTTGGAATTGAGATGCAATATTGTAACCCAAGCCTATGTGTTGGATTTACCATTAAGGTATTTACAGACTAATAAGTCAATCAAAGAATCATTTTGAAAAGAGGTGTGTATCACCAAAAAAACTACTTTGAATAAATTCATATCCTCATACGGATTAATATAATTTTTGTTAGATAATGAATTACACATAGGGGGGAATGTGTTTTTGTGTTTTTATGCTTTTATTGAAGTATTTATGGTTATGAACAAAGTAAATTAAATCTTGCACTGAGATGTGTTAATATTGAAATTAAACAAGCAGTAATAGTGAACACAAATATTTCAAAACTCAATTAATTTTATATCAAAATTAAGAAGTGCTACAAAGTTTCTAGGCTCTTTGTTGTTAAAGAGCTTAGCTTCAACCTGGAGAGAATACAAGATTTTTCTTATCTAAATTGTTACTTCTAACAAAATATCCAGTATTTACTTTATAGATCAGTAAACACTGGTTATTACACAGTATACAACAGCATGTACTAAACCCTATTTTTTAGATAATCAAATCTTTCTATTTTTGGCTTAGTGTATCTTGCTAATCTTGCATGCCTGTGACTTTACTTTTCCAGTTAATCTTGGCCTTTGATCTTGTAATCTTCAAGCTACTTTTTGTAGACTTGTCAGTCCAACTGATTGGATTGTTTGTTGATTGATAATCTTGGATATTGAACTGGTCTGCATTTTGTACTTTGAGTTTTACCTCGAGATCTCCAGTTTGGCATGTAGAGAACTTGATATTGTTGGGAACCACGGACTTAGGGTGTTACTACGTTTTATGATAAAGATTACGAAAAGAGGATTACCTTGTTAATGGTTGATTCCACGCTCTTCTATTGTATTCCCAAATTCCCTTGAGCGAAGTGTGGCCTCCGTCTTCTCAAGTTATCCTCTCTTCTTGCTCCTTGGTGGCTACAATATGTTTTCACACAATTGCCAAGCAAGAAGAGAATAAGAATATATATAGGCTACAATAGGGATCATGGATAATTAGGTTGGGCCTTCTAATTACATCTTGAGCCTAGCCCAATGTAATTAAATATTAATACAATCCACTAAAGAATTAATATTTGCACTACCTTTCCTAATACCGTAATTTAATTAATTCGGTTCCAATATTATTTGCTTATTAAATTCCCCATGTTTAACATATCATATGTCCATTAATTAAATAAATTACTGATAATTTATTTAATTAATATCTTTTATCCTTGATCATCCACTCAACCTTTATTTAATTATGCCAGAATAAATTCCACCTGTAGGGTTTCACATAATTAAATCTTTTTGAGCTTTCAAGGGGACATCATTAACCCGAATATTATCAGGACATGGATTCCTTCAATAAATAATATCCACCATGTATATAATTCCATCACCCAAAATATAATGATATAATTCAGAAGAATTATTTCATATATAAATCAAAGCATGTAAATAATATACACGTGTCAATTACTATTTCCGGATTAAGAACCTAAGCATTAATAATAACATAGAATCTTAGTTCTCCTTCTCAATCAGTATTAAGGGAACAATTCTAAATTTGATCCTGTTCAATATACACAAAGTATACTAGCATTATTTATTAGTCAATATAAACTAATCTAAATAATACTACAGCCATACCAGTGGATTGTCCAACACCACCTGTGATGTGAACCTTATTATATTATATAACCGTATTTCACAATCTAATATTCTGTATCCCATTTGATACTAGATTGTTCACAATATATAATATTAGACAACATGTAAACATTCAAATGATTCTCAAATAAACTGGCCATAAATAAATGTACATACTTCAAATAAATATTTTCAGTATACACTAACAATCTCCCACTTATACTCAAAATATTCTATATGTACATCAGTGTTTATTTAATCCAGTATTACATAAATATCTATGTGTCCATCCATCTGACTCCTATCGCTTCCACATGCTTGTCAAAAACCTTGGTTGGCAAGCTCTTTGTGAAAGGATCTGCTCGGTTGTCTTCTGATGATATGTGAGCCACAACTATATCCCCTCGCTTTACGATTCCTCGTATGAGATGATACTTACGTTCAATATGTTTAGCTGCTTTGTGGTCTCGCGGTTCCTTTGAATTTGCCACAGCACCAGTGTTATCACAATACACCGTCAAGCTCCTAGGAAAATTAGGTACCACATGTAAGTCCAAAAGGAATTTCCTGAACCATACAGCCTCCTTGGCAGCCTCAGAGGCCGCCACGTACTCGGCCTCCATGATGGAGTCTGCAATGCATTTCTGCTTTACACTCCTCCATATAACGGCTCCACCTCCCAAAGTAAAAACATATCCCGAGGTTGATTTCCTCTTATCCCTATCTGATTGGAAATCTGAATCAGTATATCCCAAAGGAAATAGATCTGAGGCCTTGTAAATTAACATATACTCCTTAGTCCTTCTCAGGTACTTGAGTATAGTTTTTACTGCACTCCAATGTTCCTGACCTGGGTTCGACTGATATCTACTAACCATGTCTACAGCAAAGCAGATGTCAGGCCTCGTACATAACATAGCATACATTAAGCTTCCACATGCTGAAGCATAAGGAACTGCTTTCATGCTCTCTATATCCTTAGGTGTCGAAGGACACTGCTTCTTAGATAGAGCAACTCCATGCTTAAAAGGTAAAAAACCTTTCTTGGAGTTCTGCATGTTAAAACGAGCTAATACTTCATCAATGTAGGGCTCTTGAGATAAAGCCAACATCATTTTCTTGCGATCCCTTATAACTTTGATCCCAAGGATGTATGCCGCTTCACCTAAGTCCTTCATGTCAAATTGTTTGAACAACCATGCCTTTACTGATGACAACATCTCAACATTGTTTCCAATGAGTAAAATATCATCTACATATAGTACTAGAAAAACCACTGCATTACCTTCACTTCTCTTATACACGCACGATTCGCTTGGACTTTGATTAAATCCATATGACTGGACTGCCTGATCAAAACGAATATTCCAGTCTCTAGAAGCTTGTTTAAGTCCATAAATAGACCTCTTAAGCTTACATACCAGATGCTCTTGGCCTTCCTTAATGAATCATTTTGGTTGCTGCATATAGATGGTTTCTTCAAGACTTCCATTAAGAAAAGCTGTCTTGACATCCATTTACCAAATCTCATAATCGAGATGAGCTGCTATAGATAAAAGAATACGGATTGACTTAAGCATGACTACCGGTGAAAAGGTTTCCTCATAATCGATACCTTCTTTCTGAGTATACCCTTTCGCAACAAGTCTTGCTTTCCAGGCTTTCACCTTTTTATCTAATCCCCTCTTTTTCTTGTAGATCCACTTACATCCAATAGGTTTTATACCTTTGGGAGGTTCCACGAGCTCCCAGACCTGATTAGAATACAATGATTCTATCTCAGATTCCATCGCCTTTTGCCAAAGATCTGCATCTTTGTCTTGTACTGCCTCTTCGTATGTACGAGGATCATCATCATGTTCACCAGGGACCAAGTCTGAAGACTCTCCCAAAAACATGAATCTATCAGGCTGTTGAACAACCCTCCCACTACGATGAGGCACTGGTGCGGTATTAGTGACAGGTTGTACATTATGTTGTGGTTGTTCTACTTGTACTACAGCTTCATGGGTATTATTTGTCCCTCCCACTAGTTCCTCTAAAACGACACTACTCATGGGTTTGTGATTGATTATATAGACCTCCTCTAAGAATCTTGCATTGGTGCTAACAATGAAATCCCGATTCTTCGGACTATAAAATAAATATCCTTTCGTTCTCGTGGGGTAGCCTACAAACAACCTTACTTCTGTACGAGATTCTAACTTAGTCGCGTTCTTGTTCAGCACATGTGCTGGACAACCCCATATTCGAATATGTCTTAGACTCGGTTTATCCCCGATCCACAATTTTAAGGGGGTTTTAGGAACCGACTTAGAAGGTACTAAGTTCAGAAGATAAGCTGCTGTCTCTAAGGCATGTCCCCAAAACGACTTGGGTAAATCCGAATAACTCATCATCGATCTAACACTCTCTAAAAGAGTCCGGTTCCTTCTCTCTGCTACACCGTTCTGCTGGGGTGTGCCAGGTGTAGTTAACTGGGATTCTATCCCATTTTCTGATAAATATTCCCTAAATTCTCCAAGCAAGTATTCGCCACCACGATCTGATCGTAGTGACTTGATACTTTTATTAAGTCGCTTCTCCATTTTAGCTTTGTACTCTTTGAACTTATCAAAGCACTCAGACTTATGGTGCAATAAATAAATGTACCCATATCTAGAATAATCATCAATGAAAGTGACGAAATATTCATAACCACCTCTTGCTTGGATATTCATGGGTCCACATAAATCAGAGTGAACCAATTCTAACAGTTGTTTGGCTCTATTCCCTTTTGCCTTGAAAGGCCTATTAGTCATTTTACCTTCCAAGCAGGATTCACAAACTGGAAATGGCTCCACTGCCAATGAGCTTAAAGGCCCATCTACTACCAGTCTTTGAATCCTCCTCAAGTTAATATGACCTAATCTCAAGTGCCAAAGATATGTTTGGTTCAAACTAGAAGGTTCCTTTCTTTTAGTAGAGTTAGAAGATGTGTTGTTCAATTCCCCAAATTGCAGTTGCAGTGCAGGTTGACTAGGATTAATTATATACAAATTGTCTTGCAATGTACCAGAACATATAATTCATTTATTCATCATAATAGAAACATTACGATCCAAACAAACATTATAACCATCCAAAGCAAGTTTAGAAACTGAAATTAAATTCCTTCTAAAAGAAGGTACATAAAGATAATTGTTCAAAACCAAAATCCTATCAGAACCAAAAGATAAATGAATAACTTCTACTACAACTACTGCTACTTTCGTAGCATCTCCCATGAACACGTATATCTCACCATCTTTAAGCATTCTGGATAGTTGGAACCCCTGCATAGAATTACAAACATGATCAGTGGCTCCTGTATCTACACACCAAGTGCTCGTAGATATAGCCGCTATAAATGTTTCTGTAACTAGAGAAAGAGACATACCAGTATTGTTTGTCTTCTTAGGAAGAGGACAATCCTGTTTCCAATGACCTGACTGTTTGCATCTGAAGCACTTTCCCTTAGGCTTTTTCACACCACCCTGAACTCCCACTGCCTTCAAAGCTTTCTGTGTCTGAGCCTTTTTCTTCTTCTTAATACTTTTTGGCTTAGAGGAAGAACCTTTCTCAGCCACATACACTTGAACACTCTGCCGAAATAATCCTTCAGCTGCCTGAAGTTCTGTCAGCAGTTCCGCGAGACTATACTGCCTCTTGTTCATGTTGTAATACAAGCGGAACTGCTCAAAACTCTTGGACAAGCTCATAAGGATAATGTCAATCTGGGTTTCCCCGTCAAGTTCAGCACCAAGGATCTCTATCTCATTCAGATGCGACATCATCTTGAGAACATGATCCCTTATAGGTGTGCCTTCAGCCATCTGAGTGTTCAATAAAGCCTTCATGGCTACTTGCCTAGCAGCCCTATTCTGATCTCCAAAAAGTTCCTTGAGATTAAAGAGCATATCTGAAGCAGTGGCCATAGACTGATGCTGATGCTGCAAAACACCCGTCATTGCTGCCAGAATGTAACATCGCGACATCTCATCAGCCTTAATCCACCGTTTATAATACTCTTTCTCATCTTCAGGAGCATCAGCAGCAGGCTGTTCAGGCTTAGGTTCATTAGTGCAAAACTTGTACTCCTCAGCAGTCAACACAATGTCCAAATTTCGTTTCCATTCAATATAGTTAGGTCCGGTAAGTTTGTTATCCTTAAGTATGGTGAATAGTGGATTAAAGCCCATTTTATCCAGAGAATCATGCATAAAAACATCACATAAATAAGGGTGCATTAATTATTAAGATCTAAATTATTAAAATTTAATGCACTAACATCTAAACACCATAAGCTTCTGGTACGCCACGATGTGTGACATGTATACCACCTAATTTTGTTTAAATGTTACTTCGGTCCTATTACTAAACAATATGCCACGTTGGGGTGGACTATATTATTTTTCATAGCTAAGTGTATACCATCATCAAATCTTAAATTATTCGAAATCTATGGAACTTGGTACGCCACGATGGGTGGCGTGTATACCTTCCAATATTCGTAATTTTGCCTTGAATAGAATACTTCAATTCAATATTCATCAATGGTTTGATTTCCAGGTAGTGGAGGAGTCACATCGGTCTCGCTTAAAACCCACAGCCTTACGAGTTCGATGAACCCGTTTTTGACAAAATCGCCCCAAATCAGAAATAAAGAAAATCCGTATTTATTCCTTTCAAAATTTATTAATTTAAGAAGTTTGTTCTAGTAATTTCTATAACATTCTAGACACCATAAATTACATGCCAAGATGGGTGACGTATTTATAATTTATATTCATCTTTATGTTAAATTACCTACAACCAATAATGGAGACCATGGGATTTAATTTCATATTAATTCCCTCTCCCACTTAGAATTTTTTTATATTTAAAATTGAGGAATTTTAAAATTAAATGGGGCCCTATGTTGTTATAATTATGTCTAATCATGCATTCAAAATACACACATAATTTTAGCAACATATAAAATTTAATTAAAGCAATAAATAAAATTTATGTCCATGTCGTCCTAATTAAGTTAAACATGCAATTTTAAAAGAATTACACACATAATTAACGACACACATAATCAATAAATTAAAGCAATAATTAAAATTTAATGGAAAAAATTAAAATAAATTTTCCACTATTATGGCCCTTGAAAAAAATCCAGCTCTAAAAAAAAAAATCTGCCCCAAGCGCGCCCCGACGCCCCCAGCAGCCCCAGCTGCCGCAGCGGCCCCACCAGCCCCAGCAGCCCCAGCAGCCCCAGCAGCCCCTTGTAATCGCACAGCGAAACAAAAAACTACCGGAATTGATTTCCGATCGCACATAACTATTACAAAATACCCGGAACAATTACAAAAAAAATAGATCTAATACAAAACTAATTTTGTAAAATCTATTCTAACACGATCAACCCTCGTGTAAATTACAACCACGATTAAACCACGTTGAAACCAAAACAAAAATTAACCACGATTAAACCACGTGGGATCCAAACACATAATTAAAATATACATGGCCATAATAGTGGATTAACAACCTGCATCAAACCCAATACAAGCAAAACACTATATACACGCATATATAATTATGACATGGACATTATATCATAAAACGTAGAACCCATTACCAGGCTCTTGATACCAATTGTTGGGAACCACGGACTTAGGGTGTTACTACATTTTATGATAAAGATTACAAAAAGAGGATTACCTTGTTAATGGTTGATTCCACGCTCTTCTATTGTATTCCCAAATTCCCTTGAGCGAAGTGTGGCCTCCGTCTTCTCAAGTTATCCTCTCTTCTTGCTCCTTGGTGGCTACAATATGTTTTCACACAATTGCCAAGCAAGAAGGGAATAAGAATATATATAGGCTACAATAGGGACCATGGATAATTAGGTTGGGCCTTCTAATTACATCTTGAGCCTAGCCCAATATAATTAAATATTAATTCAATCCACTAAAGAATTAATATTTGCACTACCTTTCCTAATACCGCAATTTAATTAATTCAGTTCCAATATTATTTGCTTATTAAATTCCCCATGTTTAAAATATCATATGTCCATTAATTAAATAAATTACTGATAATTTATTTAATTAATATCTTTTATCCTTGATCATCCACTCAACCTTTATTTAATTATGCCAAAATAAATTCCACCTGCAGGGTTTCACATAATTAAATCTTTTTGAGCTTTCAAGGGGACATCATTAACCCGAATATTATCAGGACATGGATTCCTTCAACAAATAATATCCACCATGTATATAATTTTATCACCCAAAATATAATGATATAATTCAGAAGAATTATTTCATATATAAATCAAAGCATGTAAATAATATACACGTGTCAATTACTATTTCCGGATTAAGAACCTAAGCATTAATAATAACATAGAATCTTAGTTCTCCTTCTTAATCAGTATTAAGGGAACAATTCTAAATTTGATCATGTTCAATATACACAAAGTATACTAGCATTATTTATTAGTCAATATAAACTAATCTAAATAATACTACAGCCATACCAGTGGATTGTCCAACACCACCTGTGCTGTGAACCTTATTATATTATATAACCGTATTTAACAATCTAATATTCTGTATCCCATTTGATACTAGATTGTTCACAATATATAATATTAGACAACATGTAAACATTCAAATGATTCTCAAATAAACTGGCCAGAAATAAATGTACATACTTCAAATAAATATTTTCAGTATACACTAACAGATATCTCGATAAGAAATTGGATTATCGAGATCTCTAATCACTCCACAGTTGTTTTGACTTCTCGAAGTCTTCGGGTTCTCTATAAGAGAGTTTGGCTTGTCGAGATCTTTTAACTTCATATCTTTACTTTGACTTATCGGTAACTCTGAGTTCTCTACTGATATTTTTGACTTGTCGATATCTCCGAGTTCTCTAGTGATATTTGGACTTGTCAATATCTCATAGTTCTCTAGTGATATTTGACTTGTGGATATCTCAGAGTTCTCTAGTGAAGAAATGACTTGTCGATATCTCCAATCTCCATATCTTCAATTTGTCTTGTCAATATCTCTGAGTTTTCTAGTAGCTTTCCTGACTTCTCTATAAGTCATTCTGGAGTTCTCAAATGACTACTCTATAACACTAAATCTGTGACTTATAGAGATCTTGACATAGAACATTTTTCTCAAAATAGATTTATTCAACTCTAAGCTTCTTCATAATTCTTCTGAGGCATGATCTTCTTACGGATAGAATTCTTAGGCTTGATATTGTTTATAGAAAAAGACTCCAGTCTATTCTTTGACAATTTTACAGACTTTAAATGTTACTATACAAAATGCAAACTAAGATTAAAATACAACTTACTTAGGGTTGTCAATTTGACTTAGTCCTGTTATAGTACATGCATATCTTGCACAACAATCTCCCCCAATTTGTGAGAAGATTGCTTATCACAAATTCATGCCTGTTAACAAGACTAACCCTTAGCTTCAACGAAAAATAAAACTAATGCATAAAAATTGATACAATTACAACATTTATACATTATGTAAAGATTGTTTTTGTTTCTATTTCTTCTCTAATAAGGTCCTTAAGTAAACAAGAATTTGAAGTTCTTCCATTACAGGTGTCCCTTCTAGAGCTTCCACAAGTTTGAGTATGTCTTGCTTTGGATAACCATTTAGCAAATCAATCTTAAATCTTTTGAATTTTCCAGCTTTGATATTCAGAAATTTTCCATCCTTAGAAATTCTGCTCATTCCTTTTTCCTTGAGTTCTTTTGATCTTTTAATGAACATTTCAATCTCCTCATCATACTTCCTTATCTTCTCCTCATATTCAGCCTTATTCCTTGCTTTCCTTTCCTCTGTTACTATCAGCCATTCATCTAAAATAGATTTATATGCTCTTGTAGCAGTATTCTTATCCTTCAGTAAAGTTATCACTCTTTTGATTTCTGTGGGAGATAGAGTGTCCATTAAGGTATAGCCTAGAAATGTGAAGGATCCATCTTCATAGTAGATTCTTACTTCCCTTAGAGTTACAACCCAGACTCTAACTATTTCTTCAGCTAGTTGCTAAAAATAATCTTCATCTGAGATGCACCAGTTTAAAGGCAGAAAATCATTTTACTTGAAACAATTCCCGATGGCCCTTTCAGTGACTTCCACTTTTTCAGTAGGCTTAGCCTTCTTAGGTTTCCTCCCAACAGACTTGTAGTTAATTTTGAGTGATGGCTTTACATAGGGTAGGTTTATGATTTTCTTGAGAGATGATTGGCTTGTGGTGATTGGTATTTTGAGAAAGGAGTTAGCAGTTTGTTTGAATAGGAATTTGGGCTTAGAGGTTTGAGGTGATTTGATGTTTGAGATTGTTGGCTTTGAAGGTTGAGCTTGAGTTGTTTGGGTTTTAAGGGTTTGTTTGTGTGGTCCTGAACCATCTTCCTTTTTCTTCCTTCTTCTCTCATCCCCTTTTTTTCTCATCATCTTTCTTTTTTTCATCATTGCTTCCAGCTGCCTTAGTAGATTGACTTGGATTTGAGCCAGAAGGATTTTGATCATCTTTCTTCTGCTCATCATCATCCAAGTTATCCTTGTTGATTTGAGTTTTAGGCAGGTTGGCTTCAAAATTCCTCAAATATCTCCCAAACAGCTTAATCATTTCTTCATCTTCAACAGTCTTGTTTTTATTGACTTTCAAATCAGATTCCAGAATCATAATAAGCTTTTTGTTGGCCATGACACATTGTTTAGGAATCTGGAAGTGTTTGAAGTGTTTGGTGGTAGGACAGATGTATGTCACTCCCTTGCTTGGTTGTAGGTATGCTTCGGGAAAAGCACCAACTTGAGCATTTTTCAATTCAGTCAGCAAGAGAGTGTCTTCATGAATCACTATTCTGACTTTTCTTATCAGAATGTCCAACTCTGATGCCCTCATAGATATAAGATAATTGAGGGACACCTGTGAAGGGTTTTTAGCACATAAACGCAACGAAAATGAAAATTTAAATCTTTAAAAACTGAAACCCTCCGCAGGATCCATGCGAAAAATAATATTTAATTCGTAGTTCAGTATGTTTACCTTAAGAAGCTTTATGTTAATGGAAAGATGGAGGTCTTTAATAGCGATCCAAGAACGATGAACGGAAATCCCTAGCAGCTGCTCCTCAAGTGTGAAGCACTCCACCGGTATCCACCAAGAGTACAATGTGATGGAGGAGGAAGAGGTTGAGAGAATTAGTTGCCTCCCTCTTGTTCTACTTTAGAATTAGGGTTAATTATTTGGGTTGAGGCAAATAGGGTTTATAATAGTATATTTATAGGCAAAATTTTCAGCTGAAAATTTTCCATAAAATATTATTATTATTAACCCTTTAATTGATTATTCTTATTAACCAATTAACTAATAATTAAAATACTTTTTAATCATTAATCCCTTTTCTAAACACTTTAAAAAAATAATTCTCTCACTTGATTTAATTTCCAAAATTAAATTCTTAATTAATAATATTAAGAATTAATTAAATCTCATTTAATCAATTATTAAATCTGCTAATTAATTATTTATTTCATAAATAAATAATTACTTGCCATTATTAATTAATTCCTCCGCCATTAAATCATTCTCTTTTATGGTGTGACCCTGTAGGTTCAATATTAAGTTCGTAGTAGAAATAAATAATAATAAAACTATTTTATCATTATTTATATAAATTCTCTAATTCATTAAATATGATTAATTAAAAAATTAATCATATTTATTCTACATCGTGAGTGATACTTCTCAGCATATCGCGACTATCTGGATAATACGAATTCACTGCTTAGAATACCAAGAACCTATTCAGTGAGTAGTTACCGTACAATTAATTCCTTCTACCCTGCAATGTCACGATTAAATACAAGGCATAGAACTTGTGTCAAGCCTATCTTATTTAATTATTTGATTTCCTATTCACTATGCTTAGTTCTATTTAATGTAAATTAGAAACTCCTTTCTAATTTCATTCACTCTGGCCAGAGATTCCTGAACTAGCATAAGTGGATCAGCATTGAACATTCTCTTCCTACACTGGAAGGGGTAGATCATTTATTGATCATACATTATCTTCGTGTACAAATTCTTATACCCAGTAGAGCCCTTATAATTGTCCCTTGAGACTAAGAACTAAACGAAAGCATAGTTCAGTGTACACAAGATGACTATGATGACCTCAAGTCTAAGGATACTTGTACAACTATCACTATGTGAACAACTGCTGACACGTGAGTGAACTCCATCAGTTGTTCAGCTGTGTGAGTCATGTTCAGTGAACTTATTCTATAATAAACACCTACATACTAGCTATAGTGCCACCACACAAATGTCTATGAGAACAGACATCCTTCTTAATGAAGCAAGCATAGTATGTACCGATCTTTGTGGATTATTAATTACCAGTTAGTAATCCTACGACCAGGAACTATTTAAGTTTAGAGTTATCATCTTTTAGGTCTCATTATTATGATCTCATCACAATCCATAAAAAGCTTTACTCTAAACTGTGGTATATCTTATTTAAATATTTAAATAGATAGAGCCCGCAATAAAAACAAAACAAGTCTTTTATTAATATCAATGAAATCAAAACAGATTCCATAAAAGTTATTCCTAAATCCTCATACATGATTGGACTTAAGACATATCTCTTTCAACCTGTATACACCTGTCTACCCATGAGTCATTTATATTTATCACAATCCTTTTCTCCTAAAAATTGTCTTTTGTTACCAAGATCACCTTTATTGAGTTTATTGTCATGTCCAAGGCTTTCTTGTAGGTGAAGAAATTGTTATTGAGAGAATCCCTGAGAGCCTTGAGCAATTCATCAAATTTCCTGCTCAGACTTGGTCCCTCAGCTGCCCTAATGAGCCTCTCCATTCCAATATCTACTTCTTGAACTTTGTTCTCGTCAGCAACTTGAACATTTTGAGTAGATGATCTTGATCTTGATAGCCTAGCCTCTATCTCCCCCTTAGTTTTGTTGGCAGACATGAGAAGGGGAATAGGAATTTCAGGCCTCACAACTTCAAGAAGTGCAGGCAATGGTATGCTTAGCTTACCCACGATGGCTCCCAAAACAACAGAATTTTGCATTTGTAGGTGCTAATGGGAGTCCACCAAGGCTTGAATGTCAGCATGTTGACTATTCACCAGTGTAGTGAGAGCATGCACCTGAGTTGTGAGCTAGTCATTTGAAGTTTGTAGAGTGGAGACTTGACGTTGAAGTGCTTGGATTTGAAGATTAGTAGATGTAGAGGCGGGTGGATGAGAGCTAGTAGATGTTGAGGAGCCAAAAGTTGCTTCTACAGCCTGTTTGATACCCTCCATAAGCAATACAGAAGGCTCATATCTGGTCTGGTGAAGCTGGTCCAGTTTGACCTTTGTGTCATTTGCATTGGTGATTTGTTGTTGGACCACTTCATGAAGAGCAATGAAGGATTGTCTCAGATTCTTGACATCTTTTTCCATAGTGGTCAAATATAATCTTTTCATTTGGTTAGCAAAGTGTTAAAACTTTGAGGTAATCTTGACCGGGGAAGGTATAATCTCATCCATCTTCTCATTTACCAAATTTCTGATCTTTTTCTTCCTGACCAGTCATTTTTACTTTTGGAGCTTTACCAAAAAGGTGAAAAGCCTTAAGATGAGCTTCGTAAACTTCTGTGACTGCATCATAAACATCCTGTGGAGTCAAGGCCTTGGAATTGCTTCCAAGAATAATGATATATTCATCCCTAAACCTAGCCAAGACTTGATCCATCTCCAAAAAAAAATCCTTGGATAGCCATCCATCTACATTCCTATCTCGTTCTGCATTACTTACAATTTTCTCCTTCTATTTTTCAACTTCTTCATTGTATGTTAGCATGATGGATTGATAATCCTGATTGCTCATATCTGAAGTAAGTAGATACTGTGAAATGTTTGCTAATTCAGAAATCTGCTCAACAAGAAGATCATCTACAGATGTAGGTTGAGAGTCAGATGTTTGCAGCCATTAAGAGAGAAGATTTGATTGTTGAGGTTGTGAGGTTGATAGTTGTTGTGAAGGATCAGAAGCACCTGTGATATAAGTCACAGTTTGACTCACAGTAGGTACTGTGGTTATGACAAGTTATTGTTCCACACTAGTTGTGAGAACCTCCAATTGAATTGGAGGGGATTTGACTGGGTTACTGTCATGTGCACCAGTCTCAAACCCTTGTGTGTCTTGAACCACACTATCACCTGAATGTGCTATTCTTGCCTCCTCTATGACATGATCATTTCCAATTGTACTCCCAGCTTCAATTGTCAAAGCAATTTCAGCCAGGGTTTTGAGGGGAGTTGTTCCTGAAACAAGAACCTCCAATTGAATTGGAGAGGATTTAGATAGCTCCCCCTCAGGAGTAGTACCCCCAAACCTAACAGTCTGTGAAGAATAATTTGTACATGAAGGTGTATTTATAATCTCCATGGGCTCTTCAGTAAAAACTGATAAATCCCCCATGTTTGTGTTGGTGTCATCAAGGTCTACCCCAGCATGTAGCCTTTCACCAACTAATTGTGGTTTATGGATGGTGAGCAAGGTTTCTTGAACCAAGTCACTTGAATGAGCTTGCACTTGAGAAATGGATTCAAGTGCTGTATGTGAAGAAGAAATTTGAGAGATTAAGATTTGCTGTTCAATAGTGAGTGTTGGCAGCTCCCCCTAAATGGATGAGGGAGCTTCAATAGATGTGCTATCACTGTATGTGCCATCCTTATTTCTTCTACCATACACTTGAATTTGATCAAGTGTTGGCTGTGCAGACTCTTTACATGATGCATTGGGGAGAATGCTTTTTTCAATAGAAACACCTTGTTGAGAGGATGTCTCTAGAGTATGTTTTGTCCCAATTTGTACAACTGCATCCTTTTGGGATGATACATAGGTGGTTTGAGTGGTCAGCTCATATTTCTTAGCCTTCTTTGTCCTTTTGACCAATGGTGACTTAGGTTCTATATGTTCCTCACCACTCTCATTCATAACATTAAGGGTTATCTCCTTTCTCTTCTTTTTACTCACTTCACCCTTTTGAGAGGATGAAGTGGTTGGTTTCCTAGCTTTTACTTGGTTTGAATAAATGGTCTCAGCTTGGGAAGGTCCCTGTCGGTTTTCCCGTATTTGTACTTCTACATGTTCAGGGACCATAGCTGCACTAGCTTGTACATTTGATCTCATGTCAGGCATTGGGTAAGGGTAAGTCCTAAACCTCTCTATCATGAATGAAGTAATTTTCAGACTTACATTTACCTTGTTCTTTATATTAAGTGAACCAAATATTATTTTGGTTACTTGCTTACAATTGCCTATTTTAGTGCCATCTATACCATTAAATAAATATATGTCTGTTACTTTATGATTTAAAGTAGACATAATGAATCTAGGGAAGAAAATTTCCTTACCTCTAGTAGATTGGGGCATTGTTAGCCTGGTTGCAAGTTCTTCCAGGATCCATAGACCAACATTCAAGTGTCTGTTGTGAGCTATTGAGAACACCAGCTTTTGCACCACACTTGAAATATTGTCATACCATGTCTTCCTCCATGTGAAGGCCCTTACTATAGAATCAAACATAAAGGACCATTCCTTCCTGAGGTTTGTGTTATTCAAGCTTGTCAGATTGATTCTTCCACCATAGTTGATGAAGTCCATGAATTCACCAAGCTCATCTTGTGTTGGCATCTCCACTAGATTTGCAGTTGGAAGACCCAAAGCTGCATTCACATCTTGTTGAACTCTATCTGTTGACCTCCTATTGTGCAAGTTACCACCAAAGATACAGAGTTATCATTCAAAACAGTTCTCACCACAACTGTTACCCAAAACTCATGTAGAACATCCAGGTACAAGACTGGGTTAGCAGTTAAAGCTTCTGCAAGGTAAGCTTCAGACAATAATTTCGCAAACCCCTTGAAAGTATCAGGGGCTTGGTTAACATCAGTAAAAGCTAGGTAATTGGTTCCTTTCTCTAGGATAGTAGCTCTGACAATATTGAGTGTCATTGTTGTTTAGTGATAGTGAATGGGTAAGAAAAATTAGTGAGAAGGGAGTTGAAACAAGAGAGAAATCGGTTTTGGATTGAAAAAGCTAGGGCGTTTAAAGTTCTCGAAGGTGTAATTATGTATATGTATCGAGATGTCTGGGTATTTATAGTAAAAGCAGATGACTTGTCAAGAAGTAAAAAATAGACGTTTGGAGTATATTATCGAGAAGTCATTTTGAAACATGAAAAATATATCGATAAGTCATTTTATTTATTCTTATAGAGAACTCAAAATTAACTTATCGAGATGTCAAATAAATACCCAGTTTTTCCAAAATGGACTAAATTATTTTCAATTTTTATTTGAGTAAATCAAAATAAAATAAGAATAATTTTGCCAAAAGCAAAATAATTTATTGAATTAAATTATTTCAGTTCTGAGTTATTTATAATTCTAAAATGATAATTGTAGAGAACTCTGCAAGTTAACACTTATAGAGAACTCTACAATGAATTATCGATAAGTCATAATAAAGCTTATCGAGAAGTCACTCGAGAAGTCAGTAAGTTGACTTATCGATAGCTCACTCGAGAAGTCTTAAAATGACTTGTCGATAAGTCTAATTGACTTATCGAGAACTCAGTTCTCTATATACTTTTGATCACTTTGATTCCGCCTTGTGTTAATTTTACATATGAAACATGTAAATTAACAGTTCGGCAGTTTTCTTAGAATTTGAAAAATTCCAAGCTGAATTTTGAATTTTGAAAGATAAATAAGCAGAGATTTCTGAAATATTTATAATTCATATTTCAGTTAATTTCTAATTAAATCAAATTAATTTTGATTTACTAGAAATTAATCTGCTGCAACACATTAGCTGAGCTCTTACCTTAGGATGAAGAATTAAGCATTCCAATTTCACCTACAAGTCTAGTGAAAGTTGCTTCATCCAAATGTTTAGTAAAAATCAGCTAATTATTTTTCTGTTGGAATAGAAATGAGTTTAATGGTATCATTTGCAGCATGTTCTCTAATAAAATGGCACCTTATATCAATGTGCTTTGTTCTAGAATGATTAACTGGATTAGCCACAATAGATATAGCACTAATATTGTCACACATAATAGGAATTTTGTGTAACACTAGGCCATAATCCATTAGCTAATTTTTAATCCAAAGCACTTGAGAACAACAACTTCCAGCATCTATGTATTCAGCTTCAGCTATGGAAGTTGACACAGATTGTTGTTTCTTGCTATACCAGGATACAAGTCTTTGTCCAATAAACTGACAGCTTCCACTAGTACTCTTTATGTCAACCCTGCATCCAGCAAAATCTACATCTGTGTGTCCAACAGCTTCAAAACCAGTTCCCTTATAATCCCAAATTTGGAGTCCCCTTCAAGTATCAGAAAATCCTTTTCACAACCATCAAATGTGATTCTTTTGGATTGACTTGAAATCTTGCACACAGACATGTAGCAAACATTATATCTGGTCTATTTCCAGTTTGGTAAAGCAACGATCCAATCATCCCTCTATAGCTTGAAATCATCCCTCTTCATCCAACTTTGTTGCTGTAGACATAGGTGTAGATGCAGGTGAACAATCAACCATGCCAAACTTTTTCAATAAATCTTTGGCATACTTAGTTTCGCTGATGAAGATTCCATCACTTCTTTGACTAACTAGAAGTCCAAGAAAGAAATTTAATTCCCCCATCATACTCATTTCATATTCACTATGTATAAGCTTAGAGAATCTTTGACAGAGCTTCTCATTAGTAGAACCAAAAATGATATCATCCACATAAATCTGAACTAAGATCATATCACCACCATGCAGCTTGTAAAATAGTGTCTTCTTTATTGTTCCTCTAGTGAAACCATGTTTAAGTAGAAAATCTGTCAGTGTATCATACTAAGCTCTAGGTGCCTGCTTTAGTCCATATAGAGCCTTGAGTATCTTGTACACAAAATCTGGAAATTATGTATCATCAAAGCCAGGTGGCTGTTGCACATAAACTTCTTCTTCTAATACACCATTCAGGAAGGCACTCTTGACATCCATTTGATACACTTTGAAATTTGAATGTGCAACAAATGTCATAAATATCCTTATTACTTCAAGTCTTGAAACTGGAGCAAAAGTTTCATCATAATTAATTCCTTCTTTTTGTGAATAGCCTTTTGCAACCAGCCTTGCCTTGTTTCTAGTAACTACACCATTTTCATCCATCTTGTTCCTGAACACCCATTTTGTTCCAATTACACTTCTGTTCTTTGGTGCGGGAACTAACTCCAAAACTTTGTTTCTTTCAAATAGATTAAGCTCTTCTTGCATGGCAGATATCCAGTCAGGATCCATTAGAGCTTCTTCAGTTTTCTTGGGCTCTACTTATGACAGAAAGTATGCATGTAGACACTCATTAGGAGTAGCACTTCTAGTCCTTACACCAGCATTATGATCACCAATTATTGCATTTTGATTGTGATTCCTATCCCATTTTCTGGTGTGATTTTGTTGACTGGTGCCTTCATCATTATTTGTATGACTGGTAGATTCTTCTTCACTTTTTCCCCCTGAGTTTGTGCTATCAAATTCAGGTGTTTGACATGAGCTTCCATTTCTATGATTTTCATGTTCATTAGTCTCTTCATTCAACATCTGTTGTGCATTGACTTCATCTTCTTCATCAGAATCACTGTTGATGTTAAGGTTTTCAAATGCAAGGGCTTCAACTTCATTATCATCAAGGCATTCCAAGCCTTGACACTTGTCATCATCAAAAGTCACATATGTGCTCTCCATAAAATTTTTTTGATCAATTACATAGACTTTGTAGGCAGTTCTCTCCAATGAATATCCCAGAAAAATTGCTTCAAAGACCTTTGAGTTAAATTTTCCCTCATATTCAGAGTTGTGTTTTAAGATGTAACACTTGCTTCCAAACACATGAAGATGCTTTACAGTAGGCTTTCTCTTAGACATGATTGAGTAAGGTGATTTTCCATGTATCTTGTTGATGAGATATCTGTTTTGAGTGTAGCATGTAGTATTGACATCTTCTTCCCAAAAACTAGTTAACAACTTGGCATCGTACAACATTGTTCTTGCAGCTTCTACTAATGTTCTGTTCTTTCTCTCAATTACTCCATTTTTTTGAGGTGTTCTGGCAGCAAAGAAATCTTGAACAATGCCTTTGTTTTTGCAGAATTCACTCAATGTTGCATTTCTGAATTATGTCCCATTATCACTTCTCAATCTCTTTACACAGCTTTGATCTTCAGCCTGCTTTTCTATCTTCTTTATGTACTCAATTATGATGTGTGGAGTTTCATCTTTAGAGTGCATGAATTCTACCCAAGTATATCTTGAAAAATCATCCACCATCACAAGTGCATATTTGTTTCTTGAAATTGACAAGACATTTACTGGCCCAAATAAGTCCATGTGAATAAGTTGCAATGGTGCACTTATGGAGTTCACAGTTTTTGACTTGTGACTAGACCTTTTCATTTTTCCTTTCTAACAGGCTTGATAGACTTCAATTTGAGCAAACTCAAATTTAGGCATGCTCTAACCAACTCTTTCTTGATCAGAGTGTTGATTGCTTTATAATTTATATGTGTAAGTTTCTTATTCCATAACTTGCTTTGCTCTATGGATGCCTTGGTGTAGAAGCAACAAACTCCACCCTCATTTGTTGAGTCCAAGTCTGCAACAAACGAGCTTCCTTTCCTTGCTCCTTTTAGAGCAACTTCATTGGTTCTCTTGCTGATGAAGATACATTCTTCTTCGTCAAATAGAACTTTAACACCTTTGTCTGAACAAACTGGCTGACACTGAGAAGATTTACTTCAAGACCAGCTACCAATGCTACATCATCAATGACAATATTTCCAAAAATAATCTTGCCATATCCCATTGTGAATCCTTTATTGTTGTCTTCAAAGGTCACCAAAGGGCAAGCCTTCTCCTCAAATTGTGATAGCAGGGCCTTATCACCTGTCATATGCCTGGAGCATCCACTATCTATGATCTATATGACTTTTTTCATTTTTTCCTGCACATAATGAGTTTAAGTGTGTTTAGAAACCCAAGCAGTGTTGGGCAATTTCTTCTTGTTAACAGAGTGAGCTGAATCAGAATGACTTATTTCAGATAAAATAAAATTCATTGACTATTGTGCATTTTCCCTTTTTGTTGTAGACCCAATTTTTGTTTCTTTGAGGTCTACTCTCAGCTTGTGGCAACTTTTCATCACAGGGATGCAATCAAACTTGTCCCAGAAAGAATAGGGAGCATTTGCATCTGCTTCATTGTATTAACATGCGCCTTCTACTGGCTTGCTAACAACCTTTTTACAAAGGTGAGTTAGATGATTCACAGAGCCACATTTCTCACATTTTTTTTGGAGCATCTGCAGCATAAGCAAAATTGTTGCTTTTGTTTATCCCAATCTTCCCATTTCTATTCTTCTTTTTCTTTCTTACATCTTCAGTTTTTGTTTCCTTGACATGTGTCTTGGAATCTTGGTTGTTCATGAGCTTCTCTTCAGTTTTAGAAAATTGAGTTGTTTCTGTATTTTTATTCTCATTATCTTCATCAGCAATTTCTTGCTTTATAATCAACTCTTCTTCACTGAAGTTTACTTCACATGCTTTGAACATAGGTGAACCAACCTTTTTCAGAATAACTGGAACATCATCATTTTCATTTGTTTTCCCCTTTTCACATATAGCTTTCTTCTTGTTGTTCAAGGCATCATAGTCAAGACCAATAGCAATATTAGCACATGGCTTGTTCTTCTCATGGTATTGTCCAACCAACTCAAGAGCATTCCTGAAAGATTTTAACTTGACTTCATTCTTTTACAGCTTCTCCCTTAACACTGCTTCAATTTTACTTGCACACTTGAGCTTGTTCTTCAGATATGCATTTTCTTATTTCACAGCTTCAAGCTCTACCAGCAATAACTCAGTTTCTTTTTTCTCATTTTCAAGTTTCTCATTAATTTTTGTCAGTCTGCTAACCTCTTCATTAACAGCAACCATACTTGTGTGAATGTGAAACATTTCTGTGCTCATTCTTTCAAAAGTTTCCTTATATTGACTCATATTTAAATCAATGGTGGTAAGAGTTGGTACCTGTATTTTTGATGAGGATGACTCTCCTTGTTCCAAGGCCATAAATGCATAATTCTCAACTTCCTCATCTTCATCATTATCAGAATCATCCCAACCCTTTCCCTCTGCAATATAAGCTTTACTTTGATGTTTCTTCAGAAGAGCTTCATATTTTACCTTCAGTTCAAGATAAGCTTTGTCTTTCTTTGCTTTCTTGGGTTTCCTGCATTCTGTAGTAAAATTGCCTAGCTCATCACAGTTATAGCACCTTAGCTTTGATCTGTCAACAGATCCAGTTTTATAATTATTTTTATCATCAGATGTGTACTTCCCTTTTCCTTTCCAGCTACTGTCTTTGTTGAAAGATTGTCCTTTGCCCTTGAAGAACTTTACTCTAATGTTAGAGAACTTTCTTGCCAGATAGGCCATTGACTGATCTAACTCATAAAGTTCATCCAGGGTGTAGAACTCATCTTCTTCCAATTCTAGTATGACTTGTTCCTGTGAATCGTTTTTTCTTTGTTCACTTGTTGAGGCAACTGGAGTGTGGGATCTTGTCTCATCATTACAGGTCCGGCTTTTATTAAGAGCACCTGAACCATTTATAACATGCCCTTGGCCAGCCCTTAATGATTTCCTTTGAATCATTTCTAATTCATATGTTTTTAAGATTCCATATAAAACTTCTAGATTTATCCTGCTTAAGTCTCTTCCTTCTCTGATTACAGAAATTTTCTGTTCCAGATGATCAGGAAGTGTGAGTAAAAACTTCAAATTCACTTCCTCAGCTTCATAATATATATCATGCAGCTGCAAGTCATTTATCAACTTGTTCAACCTTTGAAACACATCAGTGATACTTTCTTTTGGCTTATCTATGAAGCCCTCATACTGTGAGATCAGTATCCTCCTTTGATTAGATCTAACTTCCTCAGATCCTTCACAGAGTATTTCAATCTTTTCCCAGATCTTCTTAGAAGTGTCACAGTTGACAATGTTATTGTACATTACATTTTCAAGTGACTCTATCAAGATAAGTTGTAAGCCACTATCTAGAGAAACTTTTTCTTTCTCAGGCTCAGTGTACTTAGAAGGGTCTTTAGGAGCATAATGAGCTAGGATGACCATGTCTCCATCTGTAGATTCCTCAACTCTAATCATAGGAGTGAAAGGACCATTTTTGAGAATCTGAATGTATAGTGTATTAGCCATCCTGATAAACAACAACATTTTCTTCTTCCATAAAGTGTAGTTAGTCTTATCAAAAGTAGGAATTTTGATGCTACTAATTTTCTGTGTATTCATTCTTCCAAGATCTTGAATCTATTTACTTTCAGATTTTGCTCTGATACCACTTGTTAGATAATGAATTACACACAGAGGGGGGGTGAATGTGTTTTTGTGTTTTTATGCTTTTCTTGAAGTGTTTATGGTTATGAACAAAGTAAATTAAATCTTACAGTGAGATGTGTTAATACCGAAATTAAACAAGCAATAATAGTGAACACAAATCTTTCAAAATTCACTTAATTTTATATTAAAATTAAGAATGTTTTGCTACAAAATTTCTAGGCTCTTTGTTGCTAAATAGCTTAGCTTTTTTCTTGAGAGAATACAAGATTTTTCTTATCTAAATTATTACTTCTAACAAAGCATCCAATATTTAATTTATAGATCAGTAAACACTGGTTATTACATATCATGCAATAACATGTACTAAACCCTATTTTTAGATAATCAAATCTTTCTATTTCTGGCTTAGTGTATCTTGCTAATCTTGCACGCCTGTGACTTTACTTTGCCAGTTAATCTTGGCCTTTGATCTTGTACTCTTCAAGCTTCTTTTTGTAAACTTGTCAATCCAACTGATTAAATTGTTTGTTGATTGATAATCTTGGATATTGAACAGGTCTGCATTTTGTACTTTGATTTTTACCTCGAAATTTCCAGTTTGGCATGTAAAGAACTTGATATCTCGATAAGTATATTGGCTTATCGAGATCTTTAATCACTCCACAGTTGTTTTGACTTATCGAAGCCTCTGAGTTCTCTATAAGAGAGTTTGGCTTGTCGAGATCTCTTATTTTCATATCTTCACTTTGATATATCGATAACTCTGAGTTCTCTAGTGATATTTTTGACTTGTCGATATCTCAGAGTTCTCTAGTGATATTTTGACTTGTCGATATCTCAGAGTTCTCTAGTGATATTTGACTTGTCGATATCTCAGAGTTCTCTAGTGAAGAAATGAATTATCGATATCTCCAATCTTTATGTATTTAATTTGACTTGTCGATATCTCTGAGTTTTCTAGTAGCTTTCCTGACTTCTCTATATGTCATTCAGGAGTTCTAGAATGACTTCTCTATAATACTAAATTTGTGATTTGTAGAGATCTTGACTTAGAACATTTTTCATAAAACAGATTTATTCAACTCCAAGCTTCTTCATAATTCTTATGAGGCATGATCTTCTTGATCTTCTTCCAGATAGAATTCTTAGGCTTGATACTGTTTACAGAAAAAGGCTCCAGTATGCTCTTTGAAATTTTTATAGACTTTAAATGTTACAATACAAAATGCAAACTAAGATTAAAATACAACTTACTTAGGGTTGTCAATTTGACTTAGTCTTGTTATAGTACAGGCATGTCATGCACAACAATCTCCCCCAATTTGTGAGAAGAATGCTTATCACAAATTCACGCATGTTAACAAGAATAACCCCAAGCTTCAACGGAAAATAAAACTAATGCAAAAAAATTGATACAATTACAATATTTATACTTTATGTAAAGACTGTTTTTGCTTCTGCTTCTTCTTTAATAAGGTCCCTTAAGTAAACAAGAATTTCAAGTTCTTCTATTACAGGTGTTCCTTCTAGAGCTTTCACAAGTTTGAGTCTGTCTTGCTTTGGATAACCATTTAGCAAATCAATCCTAAATCTTGTTAATTTGCCAGCTTTGATATTCAGAAATTTTCCAACCTTAGAAATTATGCTCATTCCTTTTTCCTTGAGTTCTTCTGATCTTTTAATGAACATTTTAATCTCTTCATCATGCTTCCTTATCTTTTCCTCATATTCATCCTTATTCATTGCTTTCCTTTCCTCCCTTACTATTAGCCATTCATCTAAAATAGATCTCCATGCTCTTGTAGCAGTATTCTTATCCTTCAGTAAACTTATCACTCTTTCGATTTATGTGGGAGAGAGAGTGTCCATTAAGGTACAGCCTAGAAATGTGAAGGATCCATCTTCATAGTAGATTATTACTTCCCTTAGAGTTACAACCCAGACTCTAACTATTTCTTCAGCTAGTTGCTGAAAATAATCTTCATCTGAGATGCACCAATTTAAAGGCATAAAATCATTTTGCTTGAAACAATTCCATATGGCCCTTTCAGTGACTTCCACTTTTTCAGTAGGCTTAGCCTTCTTAGGTTTCCTTCCAACAGACTAGTAGTTAATTTTGAGTGATGGCTTTACAGAGGGTAGGTTTGTGATTTTTTTGAGAGATGATTGGCTTGTGGTGATTGGTATTTTCAGAAAGGAGTTAGCAGTTTTTTGTATAGAAATTTGGGCTTAAAGGTTTGAGGTGATTTGATGTTTGAGATTGTTGGCTTTGAAGGTTGAGCTTGAGTTGTTTGGCTTTCCTGACTTTCCTGACTTCTCTATAAGTCATTCTGGAGTTCTCGAATGACTTCTCTATAATACTAAATCTGTGACTTGTAGAGATCTTGACTTAGAACATTTTTCTCTAAACAAATTAATTCAACTCCAAGCTTCTTCATAATTCTTCTGAGGCATGATCTTCTTGATCTTCTTCCAGATAGAATTCTTAGGCTTGATACTGTTTACAGAAAAAGACTCCAGTCTGCTCTTTGACATTTTTACGAACTTTAAATGTTACAATACAAAATGCAAACTAAGATTACAATATAACTTACTTAAGGTTGTCATTTTGACTTAGTCTTGTTATAGTACAGGCATGTCTTGCACAATAATTTCTTTAACAGTCTTTTCATACTGTTGATTATTATAGCTGAGCATTATTGCTCACTATTGCTTTTTTTAAAATATCACAACACAACAGATTACCAGTATTCCAGCGTGGGGCTTAGTCACTTAAATTCGTGGGGAGAACCCCTTACAGCTTTGTCTCGGGTGGACCAGATTATTCAGATAGGTTTAAGATGTTAGTAGTAATTATTGTAATTTCGTGTAGAGGTTATGAATAATTGTTTTAGATGATGTAAAGTACATTTGAGTTATAATAAAAGAAGATTATATTGTGTACATCATTTTTATGGCTATAACATTTGTGTATATATGTATATATGTGTGTGATTGGGGGTCTGTGATATAGATTTATTGGATTCTGAAGTTAATACAAGTTACACATGATTGAAGGATTGCGTGACGACCCAGATTCCTGACCCCGGATTTGGGTGTGTTACAGAAATGGTATCAGAGCAATAAGTTATAGTACTTAGAGATGAGAGTGTTAGGAATTTGTCTAGATGCGAGATTTCGTAAGAGCTCATATAGAGTTCATCATTGGACTACCGGATGTAGCCCCAATGTGTAGGTTAGGATAAGTGTATGTTTGATGTATTAAATTATGACTAATAGAGCCATTGGAGATTATCATAATAATGAGAAAAATAATTAGAATCATATATGATTTGGCAAGGATGTGGATTTAGAACTCGGAGCTGAGTCTCTAGGGCATTTGGGGTAAAGACGGTATTACCGACACCATATGTTCATTTGGATAACACGAGCCTTGTTACTCGTAGTTCTATATAGGTTTCCCATGAGGGGGCATCACATGTGAAAACCATGAAGTCTAATTATTAACATACAATTGAGGTTATTAACCCAAACTAGTTAAAGAATCATTTTACCAATGAGGATTTGAATACCGTATGAATAACGAATTTAGCAGAGATAATATCCAATATACCCTTGAGGATTTTATTTCCATTAAGTAAGATTTGAACATAATATACGATTGTTATAGTAAGACGAGTACACTACACGATATTATTAGTGCGCTCAATATTTCAGGTTATGATGTTTAGCTCAGAGATCAAGAGCATCGAGAATTGATGGCATGTGTACACTTAAATGGTGTATGATTACAACGAGTGGTGGTTTGATCTTAAAACCTTCTAAGAGGATAGACCAATGAGTCTAGAGCAGAATTCTTCGATAGAAATAATGTATTAGATTACGTATATATACTCGTAGACCTCTATATATTCGGTAACGTATGTTCAATTACACACACATGCCACCAAACTTATGGACTGCATTGAGATCCCTGAGGGATCTATTTGATCTGTTCTGATGGGGAACTGACCACTTGTAATTAGTAATGGATGCATATAGCAGGTCCCTATCGCCTTAACAGATGCCTTTGGAATAAATCTGAGTAAGGTCTTCGAGGTAAAACACCAGAATGACAGATATACTTGCGAAAGTCAAGTTAGTAAGCAATTTTGAAATGATGTTGAAAGAGACACTAGTTGAAACATGGAATTACGAAAATGAAGAGATGGGATCATCTCGGACGAATAATGACGAGAGTTAGGATGATCAGTGTAATATTTTGGCACCTACTCACTGTCACACTACTCCCTCCAAACTGTTGGTAATTCGTATTGTCTTGATAAGTCATATCAGGCAATCATTTTAGTTCCCTATTTTAAACTTTTGATTTGACCAATAACTTGAATAGTCTTTCTCCGCCTCAGGACTTGTCCAATTCTTTTAGTTGATCCATGTGTTACGTGCTGATTCTCAATGATCAGGAGAAGCTCAGGATCTAACTATTTTGGATATCATCAGGATTTAATGTGCCATCAGGATTTGATGCATCATCAGTATCTGTAGAACATCAGTATCTGAAGACAGTCTATTATAAAGATTAAGTTTGTTCCTTATTTTGAGGGATGGATATCTGTTCGTTCTGAGCGATAAGACTTTGTATATTCAGTTAGAGATATGTATCATTTTCTGTTAATAATTGATAATACATATCCTAGACTAATTTGGACCAGTTGTCACATAGTGATTAACTCGAGAATTTTGTTAGGGCTAAACACGTGCTAATAATTCATGCAAGTATACGCGTTCGCAAGTAATATAGAATTATTTCTAGTTTGTTCCCACAAAGACTGGCTTTGGTTAACTATGTAATTTATGCACTTATGCACTGATGATATGGTTATTATCCAATGCTAAGACGATAACAATTTGGGGTTTTGATTATAACTACGATTAACTAACAATTATAACTAAGAGAGTAAAAAGAGTTTTATATTATATGAGACAAACATGGGATTCTAACTTCATTAAATACTTCATTTAATAGCCTTATTGTTCTTAACCTTAGCATGCAATGGTGATGACACTAATCAGATAATACGAAACTGCTAAACGCCAACTTTCGTTGCACGAATAACATACTACCAGACATCCACAAAAGAGATAGAAGCTGAATAGACATTAATTATCTTGAGACCCTATATGTCTATAGAATTTGACAACATAAAGGTTTAAAGTACAAGTTATCTATCATGATTACATAGGGAAAGTAAGATGGTTAAAATTACCTACGAATCATGCATAACAATAACACATGAACCTATGCTAGCATGGCAAGTTCTAAATCCTTAAATTCACTGTCGCTTTATTAAAGATTAACACGCTAGCTTATAAGTTCACGACGCTCATAAGACGAATAAGCACAACCAATACTAGGTTATCAATCAATCACCACACACTAAGGTATCGAAATAATTTAACCAAAGAAATCCATAAGTAAATCCGCTAGAACCCCACGATAACGATTAGCCCATAATCGGACTCATCATCAACGTGGGTTTCGATGAAAGCATGGTATAATAAACGTAGTCATTATACTGAATAAATAAATAAAACTAAGTACGAAACAAGAGTAAGGTTCACGAATAAGAAAACTAGCATCCAAGTTACAACTTAGAACAGAGATTCATAAGTAAAATCAAGATCTCCTTCGTCTTCGTTGAATCGTGCTAACACGGTCTTCTTACGGCTCTCCTTGTGCTCTGGTACGTCCCTCCTTGGAAAAGTCCTTTATTTAAGTATATATAGCAGCCCATGCAAGTAGAAGTCCTCCCAGTTAGAATTTAATTAGAATCAGGATTCAAATCTCCCGACCCGGTGCGGCTGCGCGCTTCATCAGCACGGGTGCGCTGTCCTCCTATTGTTTGGGCGCAGCCGCGTGCAAGACCAGCGCGGGCGCACCGTGCTTCTGGAAAAACTTCTTATTTTCTTTAATTCTTGCTGTAATTGAGTTGGCTTCCTGAGCTTTATTCTTTGGACACCATCCTAACACCATATTAGCATCAAAACAATGCTAATTCACCTGATTCTTATAATAATGCCTGAAATGCAAAAATACTAGAAAATAAATTAAAATACCAACAACTTGAGTACAATTGCATTAACACAAAGCTTAATAGAGCATTATAAAGTGTCATAAATGCCACTCAACATACCCCCAAACTTGAATCGATACTTGTCCTCAAGCATAAACAAACTCAAAGAACAAGAAACAAAAATGCATGAATGTAACTAAATGAACGCAACGATCCCCATTGAATAACTAAACCAATCAACAAGCAACATCTCAAAAAATGCAATTACTCGCATAAACGTCAATCAAACCATACAAATCAACTTAAAAACTAGAGACGTGCGTGTGTGCAAATGCTTACAGATATACTATCGTAACTAGATCAATAATCATAACTCACCACTCATCAAGGCAATTGCAAGGTTATCGATAAAATAAAAAGCTAGACTCAAAATAACTTATAACACTTCAATTCTTACATTGGAGTTTTATATGGATTCATGCTTTTATTCAAACAAAACAACACAAATATGCTTATTTGATCGTGCAATGAGTGAGGTCCACAAAAGACTTATACAATAGTACCCATGTAGCGAGCGTTAGGTTAGCGGATCCCAGACTATAAAAGCCTTAGGTCACTAGGCACAAAGTTCCCTAAGTACTTAATAACTCGAGTACTAAAGAGCCCACTCGTGATCAATTATACATAATACTTATTATTTTTCTTTTCTTTTCTCTTCTTTTTTCTTTTCTTTTTTTTTCTTTTTTTCTTTTTTTCACAATTTTTGAACGAGTGTGTTTCGCTCCATCTCGTTCAACCCTAGACTACTCATATAAGTATGAGCCGGCCACTAGCCATTTGACACCTAGCCACAACAACTAGCAATGAAATCCAATTTTTCTCCAATTTCTAAAAATGCATGTTATTTAATTATTAAGAGAATATCCTAAATTTTAAATATAAAAAAGTGATTAAACCTCGACAATCAAATAAACCATGATCATGATCTAGCACTTAAGCAACCTATAAGACTTAGTGAAATACAAGTGTATCTAGTATGCAAATCAACTTAATAAGACTCAACATCACTAAATACGACATCACTATACTAGCATCAATATATCATAAGTTAATCGGAAAAATCATCTATGGGATCATGTTATAATGCAAATATATGAACTATATGAACAAATTATTATACAAACTACCAAATATAAAAAAACTACATGGCAAAAATGCAACTATATGAACTAAACTATCATGAATATATAAACTATATGCGACTCACACAAACATATATTCCTTCAACTACTACCCCCAAACTTAAAATATTCACTGTCCTCAGTGAAGGTAATAGTAAGGAATCAGGCATACCTAATCTGAATCAGGATCCTCACCCTCAACGGGTGGAGTGTCAGGCGTGTCTGGAGGTGGATACACGGAGTCCTCACCAAATACTAGCCACTGGATGTCAACACCGGTGGCTCTAAAAGCTGTCCCTAATGCATGGGTGAGATCACGTGCAAACCTGTTGTGGATGTCATGCATCGCATCCATCCTCCTAGCCAGATGCCTAAACTGCGTCATACCCTTCTACGATGGTCCCTGTAATTGTGACGTCCCTATTTCCTCACCCAACTGAGCTCTCCAACCCACTTTACGGGAAAACTTTGAACCACCAGCATAATACTGATCATAGGGTCGCTTTCCCGGAAGCATATCAAATGAATAACCAACCCCCTTAGGATCGGGCTTACCACCATACCATTCCACCATATTCCATATAATTGAACTATCAATAACAGAACTAGGGAGCTGAAGCTGCTCATATGCGGCCCAACGAACACGAACTGCCGCACACAACTTTATTACTATGGACATATAGGGTATAAAACCCGTAGTGCTCTCTCTCAAAAATCTCAGAATGCCTTGGTGAATAATCCTACTAAGGTCCACATAATCACCCTTCAGAATACCCCACAGTAAATGTGCTCATTCCACAGTATCCTCATGCATATGGGAAGATGGCATGATATTGGCACAAATAAAGAAATTCCAAGCACGGGCAAATCTGTTCATACAAGAAGCAGAAAATGTGGCATAATCAGTTGTACCCCTCTTGAACTTCCAATTAGTCTTAGGCACACAAAGAGTAGCAACAATCAAATCAAAATCAAAATCCTTCGGAGTCTTATCATTCCAAATATCCTAACCGGGCTTCCTCACGGGCTAATTTATCACCCTCCTTATCACCCCTGTACTGTATTCCACCTTCATCCCTCTAACCACCGTGAAGCCATTCTTCTCCTCCTTCGCATTAGCATAGAACTCGCGAACAACCTTCATGGGCACAGAAGCGGGTTCCTCGCAATAAGGAACCTAGCCCATCTCCAGAATAGCCTACCATCCTTCCCCAATGGCAGAAAACCTCGCTCCTTGATGATAGGCTTTGAGAGAAGCCTTGTATACTCCGCTTCAGCCTCGAGAGTAGAAAACCTCGGTCTCACACCACCCGTACTAGAAGAATCGGTGGTGCTGCTGCTCACTTGCGTTCTTTACCTCTTGGGTGCCATTGGAATTGAGTAGAGAGAATAAGAGTTGTTTGTATGAGAGAGAATTTGTGTTTGAGAATTTGTGAAGTGGTGAAGAAGTTGTGTATAAGTGTATGTATTTATAGGTGGTGAAAAGAGAATTGTATATGGAATAGAAGTGGGATTTGATTATGAGAATAGTGGGAATAATGGGTTTGATTTGGAGAGGGAAATTTGGGATGTGGGAGAGTAAAATTTGGGTAGAAATTGATTTTGTGTTCAAAATCCCAATTTTCTCTTCACAAAACTGCCTTTTATTTTTTTTTAGAATCGGGACCCCAGTGCGGGCGTGCGCTAGGACAGCACGGGCATGCGCAACTTCTGCCAAATCGGCGCGGCCGCGTGCTAGATCAGCGTGGGCGCGCCTAGTTTCTGTAATTCCAGCGCGGCCGCGTGCTAGATCAGCGCGGGCGCGCCTAGCTTCTAAAGTTGTCCCTAAATTTTTCTATTTTTCTGATTTTTTTGTGTTTTTCTCTTTTCTTCTTATTTCCTCTACCTACTAATGTACAACAAACTTGGGTTGCCTCCCAAGAAGCGCTTTCTTTACATCGTTAGCTTGATGTAGAAACTTGAGATCAAACGGACAATAAAATGGCACTAACCACCTCGCGATTTGCCATGTCACCATAGTAATGTTTCAACCTCTGACCATTTACCTTGAACGCCTGGCCCGGATCATTCTCAAAAATCTCCACCGCTCCATGTGGAAACACAGTTTTGACAACAAACGGCCCTTACCATCTTGACTTCAACTTTCCAGGAAAAAGACGGAGACGAGAGTTGAACAAATGAACTTGTTTCCCCGGCATAAATGATTTGAGCACTAGACCCCGATCGTGCCACCTCTTGACTTTCTCCTTATACATTTTGTTATTCTTATAAGCTTAAAGTCAAAACTCATCGAGCTCATTCAATTGAAGCATCCTCTTCTTTCCAGCTGCATCCAAATCCAGATTCAATTTCTTCAAAGCCCAATAAGCTTTATGCTCTAGCTCCACCGGTAAATGACACCCCTTACCATAAACCAACTGATACGGTGACATCCCTAGCGGAGTCTTGTATGTTGTTCGATACGTCCAAACAGCTTCATCAAGCTTCAAAGACCAATCTTTTCTTGATGGACACACAATTTTCTCTAAAATGCGCTTGATCTCCCTGTTAGATACCTCGGCTTGAGCATTCGTCTGATGATGATAAGTTGTAGCAATGCGATGATTCACATTATACCTTTGCATCATAGCAGTGAACTTGCAGTTACAAAAATGCGACCCCTCATCACTGATTATGACTCTTGGAGTTCCAAATCTTGTGAATATCTGCTTGTGAAGAAAAATAAGCACTACCTTCGCACCGTTCGTTGACAGTGCCTTAACTTTAACCCATTTTGACACGTAATCAACCGCCAACAAGATAAATTGATTGTTACAAGATGAGACAAATGGCCCCATAAAGTCAATTCCCCAAACATCGAAGACTTCGACCTCGAGAAGCACATTAAGAGGCATCTCATCCCTCTTAGACATATTACCCACACGTTGACATCGATCATTTTTTAAAATGAACTGATGAGCATCATTAAATAAAGTTGGCCAAAAGAAACTTGCTTGAAGAATACGAGATGTTGTCTTTTCTCCACCATAATGTCCTCCATAAGTCGTTGAATGGAAATCTCGTAAGATCCCCCCCCCCCCGTTTCGCTGTAAGGAATACGTCTCCTAATGATTTGGTCAGCTTCTTGACAAAAAGAAACGGCTCATCCCACATATACCACTTCACTTTATGTAGAAACTTCTTCCTTTGAGAGGAAGTCAACTCTGTAGGCATAACGTTACTCACAAGGTAGTTCACTATATCAACGAACCATGGTTCTTCTGCTTGCACTCCAAATAACTGCTCGTCGGGAAAAGATTCATTATTCTCATTTGCTACCACAGTGATACCACCTTTCTTTGGCACACACTGAACTGGGCTCACCCACAAACTGTTAGAAATAGAATAGAGGATCCATACATCTAGCCACTTGAGGATTTCCTTCTTCACAACCTCTTTCATGATCGGATTTAGCCTTCTCTGTTGCTCAACAGTAGGCTTGTTTCCTTCCTCTATCAGAATTTTGTGCATACAATAAGAAGGGCTAATTCCCTTGATATCTGCTATAGTCCAACCAATTTCCAATTTGAACTCTCTAAGAATTCTCAAAATCTTCTCCTCATCGGTACCTGAAAGGTCAGATGCAATAATAACAGGCAAAGTAGATGCATCACCTAAAAATGCATTCCTCAAATATTCAGGTAAAGGTTTAAGCTCAAGAGTAGGAGCTTCCTCAATAGATGGCTTAGGGCACTTCAGAGAACTTTTCAGCTCCTCCAATCCAAGAAATTTAAAAAGCAAATCCATCTTTCGCTTCCAGGGAGAAGCATTCAAATATTGCAAGTGCTCATCACCCTCGTCATCTTCGCTATCAGAATTCCCCAACAATGCTTCCTCTAAGGCATCGGACCTTAGCAATCGATCGAGTTCAGAATTAACCACAATATCGACCATCTCCACATTAAAACACTCCTCATTTTCCATAGGGAACTTCATAGCATTGAATACATTAAAAGTTACATCCTGATCCATCACTCGCATGGTAAGCTCACCCTTCTACACATCGATCAAGGTTCGGCCAGTAGCCAAGAAAGGTCTTTCCAAGATTATGGGAATTTTCTTATCCTCCTTGAAATCAAGAATTACAAAATCAGCAGGGAAAATGAGTTTATCCACCTTGACCAAGACATCCTCCACAATACCTCGCGGATATGTAATAGAACGATTGGCCAACTACAAAGTCATGTATGTAGGCTTTGGATCAGGCATGTCCAACTTTTTGAAGATTGACAAGGGCATCAGATTGATGCTAGCTCCCAAGTCATATAGACACTTATCAAATGACACCTTTCCAGTGGTGCACAGAATAGTGAAGCTTCCAAGTTCTTTAAGCTTTGGAGGTAATATCTGCTGCAGCACTGCACTGCATTCCTCCGTGAGAGCAACGGTCTCTAAGTCATCAAGCTTCACCTTCCTAGAGAGAATACCTTTCATAAACTTCGCGTAACTCGGAATTTGTTCAATAGCTTCAGCGAAAGTTATATTGATGTGAAGTTTCTTGAACACCTCCAGAAACTTCGCAAACTGCTTATCCAGTTTCTTCTTCTATAGTCTCTTAGGAAAAGGAGGTGGAGGATAGATCTATTTCTCCCCTGTATTACCCTCAAGAGGAGTGTGCTCAACAGTAGTCTTCCTTGGTTCCACTTCGGTTTCCTTCTGCACTTTTTCTTCTTCAGCCTCTACTTCAGAATCTAGAGCCTTAGCTTTTCGGGATTTACAACCTTACCAGACCTCAATGTGATTGCTTTAACATGCTCCTTAGCTTCCTTCTTTCCTGGCACTTCAGTATCGCTCGGAAGCGTGCCAGGTTGACGATTCAGTAATGCATTAGCAATTTTCCCGATCTGATTCTCCAAGGTCTTGATAGAAATAGCCTGGCTCTTGCACATGAGCCTCAACTCTTCCAATTTAGATTTTTCATTAGCTTGAGGTAACTGCTGAAGTTAAAGTTCTTGCTTCGGAACATATTGTTGTTGCTGAAAACCAGGAGGGTTATACTGCCTTGTTGTGTATGGCTGATAAGATTGTTGTACCGCATTCTGATTATTGCTCCAGCTAAAGTTAGGATGATTGCGGTTGTTAGGATAATAGGTTGCTGGAGCTTGTTGTTGTGATCTTTGAAAGTTGCTCACAAATTGAGCGGATTCACTAGAAATAGCGCACTGATCAGTCTCATGGGAACCAGCACAAAGCTCACAGACACTAGAGATTAAAATTAACTCCATAATTAGTCAAGGTGTCCGCCTTTATCGTCAAAGCCTTAAGTTGGGAAGCTATAGCAGTTGCTGCATCCAACTCCAGAATTCCTGCTACCTTACCCTGAGTTAGCCTCTGAGAAGGATTATGGTATTCATTAGCAGTCATCAGTTCAATTAATTCATAAGCTTCATTATAGCTCTTAGCCCACAAGGCTCCTCTTGATGCTGCATCGAGCATGGGTGTAGAAGTAGCACCCAATCTATTATAAAAACAGTTTATAATCATCCAATCAGGCATGCCATGGTGTGGGCACTTCCTTAGCATCTCCTTATAACGATCCCAAGCCTCACATAGATATTCTCCAGTTTGTTGAGCAAACTGAGTAAGAGCATTCATGATTGCAGCAGTCTTCGCCATATGAAAGAATTTAGTGAGAAACTTTTGAGCAAGATCCTCCTATGTGGTGATAGACCCTGGTGGTAGAGAATGTAATCAGCACTTTGCTTTATCACTAAGAGAGAATGGGAAGAGTCGCAGCTTGATGGCATCTTCAGTCATACCATTGAACTTGAAAGTATTGAAGATCTCGATGAAATCCCTGATGTGCATGTTGGGGTCTTCTGTAGGAGAACCCCCAAACTGAACTGAGTTCTGTATCATCTGAATTTTTCTTGACTTGATCTCAAAAGCGTTAGCCGAAATGGCTAGTCTGATGATGCTTGACTGAATATCATTGATCTTAGGCTGAGAATAGTCCATCAAAGCCTTAGGAATCTCTGCTTGATCTCCCATCACTACTAAGACTGGTTCCTCGACTTTCTCTTCTTCTTCTACCTTCTCTTCATCCTCAAAAACTTCCCTTCGAACCATTACATCTTCTTCCTCAGCTTTATCCAGTATTCCCTTATGAGACCGAGAATTCGTATGCATACACGCTCGCTAGAGTACTTGAAATAAGGCAAGGAAACAGATAAGTAACAATGTCCGAGTCAATGAACTTTAACGATCACTGATGACAAACATATAAACTAAAACTTAACACTGCAGTCCCCGGCAGCGATGCCAAAAACTTGTTATGGCTAAACACACGTTAATAATTCACGCAAGTATACGCGTTCGCAAGTAATATAGAATTATTTCTAGTTTGTTCCCACAAAGACTGGCTTTGGTTAACTATGTAATTTATACACTTATGCACTGATGATATGGTTATTATCTAATGCTAAGACGATAACAATTTGGGGTTTTGATTATAACTACGATTAACTAACAATTATAACTAAGAGAGTAAAAAGAGTTGTATATTATATGAGACAAACATGGGATTCTAACTTCATTAAATACTTCATTTAATAGCCTTATTGTTCTTAACCTTAGCATGCAATGGTGATGACACTAATCAGATAATACGAAACTGCTAAACGCCAACTTTCGTTGCACGAATAACATACTACCAGACATCCACAAAAGAGATAGAAGCTGAATAGACATTAATTATCTTGAGACCCTATATGTCTATAGAATTTGACAACATAAAGGTTTAAAGTACAAGTTATTTATCATGATTACATAGGGCAAGTAAGATGGTTAAAATTACCTACGAATCATGCATAACAATAAAACATGAACCTATGCTAGCATGGCAAGTTCTAAATCCTTAAATTCACTGTCGCTTTATTAAAGATTAACACGCTAGCTTATAAGTTCACGACGCTCATAAGACGAATAAGCACAACCAATACTAGGTTATCAATCAATCACCACACACTAAGGTATCGAAATAATTTAACCAAAGAAATCCATAAGTAAATCCGCTAGAACCCCACGATAACGATTATCCCATAATCGGACTCATCATCAACGTGGGTTCCGATGAAAGCATGGTATAATAAATGTAGTCATTATACTGAATAAATAAATAAAACCAAGTACGAAACAAGAGTAAGGTTCACAAATAAGAAAACTAGCATCCAAGTTACAACTTAGAACAGAGATTCATAAGTAAAAATAAGATCTCCTTCGTCTTCATTGAATCGTGCTAACACGGTCTTCTTACGGCTCTCCTTGTGCTCTGGTACATCCCTCCTTGTAAAAGTCCTTTATTTAAGTATATATAGCAGCCCATGCAAGTAGAAGTCCTCCCAATTAAAAATTTAATTAGAATCTGGATTCAAATCTCCCGACCCGAGCTTTATTCTTTTGACACCATCCTATACCATATTAGCATCAAAACAATGTTAATTCACCTGATTCTTAGAATAATGCCTGAAATGCAAAAATACTAGAAAATATATTAAAATACCAACAACTTGAGTACAATTGCATCAATTCAAAGCTTAATAGAGCATTATAAAGTGTCATAAATGCCACTCAACAAATTGTACGATATAGCAGCTCTCAAGAACATAAGTATTTCTTGAGAGAGTTTGTAACAGTTTTTATCAGAAATATAAAAAACTGTTATATTTTTTATACTTGTTCGAAATGTTTATAAAATTATATTCAACCCCCTTAAATAATTGTAACTTTACTGGGTAACAATTGGTATGAGAGCTCACTGATAAATTTACAATCAGAAGAGATCTAAGCATATCTCTGAATAAGTATGAAAGTATTAAAATCCCCATTCTGAAAAAGACTGATTATCCTACAATGAAGGTGAAGATGCTCATGCACCTGGAGGCTACAGATCCAGACTATCTCGATGTAATTAATGATGGTCCCTACATGCCAACAAAACTGGTGCCTGTAACTACTACTATTGCTGAACACTAGCAGTTGAAGGAGAAGAGTGAGTGGACAGCAGAAGAGAAAGTAGTTGTGTTGAAGTATGCAAAGGTGAGAAACATTTTGCATAACAGTCTTGATTCTGTAATGTTAAATAGGGTTATAGCCTACAAGACTGCCAAGGAGATCTAGGATGCTCTTGAAACTCAATGTCAAGAAACCATGGCCATCAAAAAGAACAGAAGGGCTGTTCTAATTCATGAATATGAACACTTTGAGGCCAATCCTGATAAGTCTACCGACATTTATGACAGATTTCTCACCCTGCTCAACAATCTGTCTTTGGTGGGAAAGGTGTATGATCGATAGGATTCGAACACTAAGTTTCTGAGAGCCTTGAATGAGAAATGGGAGACTCGGACTTCAATCATACGACATCAGTATAATTTGGAAATAATCACTCTAGATGAAGTCTATGGAATGCTGAGAACTCATGACTTGGAAGTCCAGCAAAGGAAGAAGAGGAAAAGCAGTAAAGGAAAATTAGTTTCTTTGAAATGAATGCTAAAGCTTCAAAAGATAGTTTTGTTGAAGTTGCAAGGAAAAAGAACAATATGCCAGAATCAGATACTGATGATTCATCATCAAATCCTGATGATGATACTGATTCTGAAACTGATGAGAACATGACAGATTTTGATGTCATGCAAATGGTTGTATTGCTGGTTAAGGGCTTTAAGAGGATGCAATTCAAGAAGTCTCAAAAGAATAGAAGCTTCAGGAAGAAGTTCAATGGAGGGGAAAGGAAGTCAACTGGAAGAAGAGATGGAAAGTACTCTAAAGATGGAAAAGTAGACAGGTCAAAAATCAAGTGCTACAACTGTGATGAACCTGGTCACTTTGCTACATAGTGCAAGAAGACAAAGCATGACAACGGGAAGAACAAAGCCCTGATTACATCAAGAAAAAATTGTATGGACTCCCCTGATTCTGAAAAAGAAGATACATATTATGCACTGATGGCTAGCTTGGATGATCCTGCTTCCTCTGATTCTAAGGTATCAACTTCCTTCTTCTCTTTTGATACTGAAGATATATATGAACTGAAAACTATTCTTAAGTCTCTCCACGGAAATTTTAAAAATAAGATTCTAGAGAACAATAGACTGTTTACTGAAAATGAAATTTTGAAATCTAGGAATGATCAGTTGGAGTCTGACTTAGTAAATCAGATTGAAATTCAGAAAGAATGTGAGAAAGCTAAACATACAGTAAAGGTACTAGAAGCTAAGTACAATATGTTAGAAAATAAATTAGAAAATGAGAGAAAAACTCTTAATGCCTGGACTATTTCAGGAAAAAAGGTTCATGAGATAATCTCTAAGAAAAACTGGAAAGAATGTCTTGGTTATGTAGATGGAATTAAGGATGTTGACACTGAGAAGAAGACTACCCTTAAAACTCCTGTTAAGTTTATCTCTTCAGAATCTGATGAACCCAAATCCATCTATGAAAAGGGTTCAACATCAGCATCCCAAGAAAAATCAGAAAGTGATAAATCTCAAAGAAAGGAAAACAGGGAAACCATTAAGATTGTTAAGAAAGAAAAGAACATAGGACTTTTGTCTAAAAGACAATTGAAAAAGAAATTATCTGAGGTTACTGACAAATCTCAAGTAAAAAGTCCTAAAAGAAATAGAAATGGTAAGCAAAGTATTTCTAAGGATTCTAATTATAAGTTTGTTCCCAATACTCCTAGAAAAACTTGTTTTATCTGTGGTAATACTAATCATCTTGTTATTGATTGCAAAAGGAGTAAGAAAATGAAAACTGATATTCCTAAGTCTGATGTTAGGGGTAGATCAGTATTTTATAAACCACAAAATCCTTGTTTTCATTGTGGTAGTAGTTGGAATTCAATTTATACTTGTAGTTCCTATCATAAGCTGCATCACAACTATTATGAACCTTTGCCTATATTTAATAAAGTTGCTTGTGTGCTCAATTCTTCTAGTTCTACTAAATCTGCTTCTGACAAGACAAATCCTGACAAAGGAAAAACTGTCACAAGTATTCCTGACTCACAAAGGCTTAAGTTGTCCAAAAAGAGGGCCCAACAAGTGTGGGTCCTAAAAAATCCTTCTAATTAATTATTCCTCTGACTGTAGGGTAACAAGAAAAATACGCTTGTCTTGGATAGTGGATGTTCATGACACATGACTGGAAATAAATCCCTACTGTCAGAATTTAAGAAGAAGGCTGGCCCAGATGTATCTTATGGAGATGGAAATGTAGGACACACTCTGGGATATGGCAACTTGATAATTGGAAAGGTAGCAATAGAAAATGTAGCTCTAGTGGAAGGACTGAAGCACAATCTTCTCAACATTAGTCAAATCACTGACAGAGATTATCATGTGGTATCATATGACTCACACTGTGAAGTTGTTCATAACAAGTAAAAAAAATCTTGATAGGATACAGACATGGCAACATATATGAAGCAAGGCTGCATGAAAGTCTTGAGAAAGAAGCTACTTGCCTTATCTCAAAAGCATCAGTAGATGAGAGCCGGAACTAGCACAAGAAGCTCTCACATCTCAACTTCAATTCAATCAATGAACTTGCCAAGAAGGAGCTAGTAAGAGGATTACCAAATATGCTATACTCATCTGATGGTATTTGTGATGCTTGCCAAAAGTCCAAACAAAGAAGAGTATCTTTCAAAAGTAAAATAGAATTCTCTATTTCTGAGCCATATCACATGTTACACTTGGATCTCTTTGGACCAGTTAACATAATATCCATCAACAAGAAAAGTTACACACTTGTAATTGTTGATGATTTTACTAGATATACTTGGGTTTATTTTCTACACAGGAAGGATGAAACTCCAGAAATTCTTCTGGATCACATAAGGCAAATTGAAAATGGATCCACCCACAAAGTAAAAATTCTGAGAAGTGATAATGGCACTGATTTCAAGAACTCAAAAATGGGGGAAGTCTGCAAGTACAAAGGCATACAACAACAATTCTCAGCTCCTGGTACACCTCAACAAAATGGTGTTGTTGAGAGGAAGAACAGAACCTTGATTGAAGCTAGCAGGACTCTACTAGAAAAAGCAAAACTGCCCACTTACTTCTGGGCTGAAGCAGTAAACACGGCATGTTTACTCAGAATATCACACTGATAAACAGACATGGTGTTAATCCTTATCAGATGCTAAAAGAAAAGAAGCCCAGTCTCAAAAATCTTCATGTATTTGGATGTAAGTGCTTTGTTTTGAGAACTCATACTGATCAGCTAGGAAAGTTTGAATCAAAAGTTGATGAAGGAATATTTGTTGGATACTCACCATCAATAGCATACAGAGTTTTCAATCTGAGAACAAATACTGTAGTTATCTCCATAAATATATCTTTTGATGAAAAGAAGATTCCTGGTTTTGAAGAAGACTCTCATGAAAGTCTAATCTTTGCAAATGAAAATGCATTGTTGGAATCTGGATCAAACTCTAATAAACTGTCAAATCCTGATGATCCAAATCCTGATACTCCTTCAGCATCTGAAGATAATTATTGTACTAATGAACCCGCACGTGTTGAGGGGGAGCAACAGCAAGGTTCAGCTGATGGTACTAACACTGAAGAATCAACTCAAGGTTCTTCTCAATCTGGTCATTCAGATCCAATGCTGATTCAATATCAGATGGACTTGATTCAAGTCCCAAAACTTCATCAGGAGATAACAACACAGATTCAGGGGGAACCTCAAATGCATTTGATGAGGCATACAATTAAGTGGGAGCATCTAGCTCTGGAAGGACACTTCCCAGTGCCCAAAAATGGACTAAAGATCATACTCCTATCTGATCATTGGAAATCCTGATGAAGGTGTAAAGACAAGGAGTGCAACTCAAAATGAATGTTTATATCACAATCTACTTTCAAAAGAAGAGTCAAAGAAAGTAGAAGATGCACTCAAGGATGCAAGTTGGGTCATGGCCATGTAAGAAGAGTTGAATGAGTTCGAAAGAAATGAAGTATGGAAGCTGGTGCCTAGACCTAAAAACAGGTCAATTGTAGGCACACAATGGGTCTTCAGAAATAAGACTGATTATGATGGAATAATTACCAGAAACAAGGCAAGATTGGTGGCTAAAGGATATTCTCAACAGGAAGGTATTGACTATGATGAAACATTTGCTCCTGTTGCTAGGCTGGAAGCAATCAGAATTTTCTTGGCATATGTTGCACACAAGAAATTTAAAGTCTTTCAGATGGATGTCAAGAGTGCATTTTTCAATGGAGAACTTGAAGAGGAAGTCTATGTTGAACAGCCACCAGGTTTTGTGGATCCTAAACATCCTGGTTATGTTTATAGACTTGATAAAGCACTCTATGGACTAAAGCAAGCACCTAAGGCATGGTATGAGACTCTTGTTCAGTTTCTGTTGGAAACTGGATTCAAAAGAGGTACAATAGATAAAACTTTATTTTATCTGAATCAAGGTAAAGATCTGCTTTTAGTTCAAATTTATGTGGATGATATCATTTTTAGATCAACTAATCAAAAACTGTGTGATAAGTTCTCAAAGTTGATGCAATTAAGATATCAAATGAGCATGATGGGAGAGATGAGTTACTTCTTGGGATTGCAAATTAAATAGACTGATAATGGTATCTACATTAATCAGTCATAGTACACAAAGAATCTGCTAAAAAGGTTTAATATACAAGATAGTGCAACAACAACTACTCCAATGGCAACTACTACAAAGCTTGATTCTCATAAAGGTACAGCAGTTGATGCCTCAAATTACAGAGGTATGATTGGTTCTCTTTTGTACCTAACGGCTAGTAGGCCAGACTTTATATTTTCCACCTGTCTATGTGCAAGATTTCAGGCAAATCCAAGGGAGCCTCATCTTATTGCAGTAAAGAGAATTTTCAGATACCTCAAGGGTACTGTATCACTTGGTCTCTGGTATGCAAGGGAAGTTGATTTTGAATTATATGGTTATTCAGACGCTGACTTTGCTGGCTGCAAGATAGACATGTGTACATCTGGGAGCTGTCAGTTTTTGGGAGGCAGATTAGTCTCATGGTTCAGTAAGAAGCAGAAATCTATTTCTACTTCGACTGCTGAGGCTGGATATATTGCAGCTGGAAGTTGCTGTGCTCAGTTGTTATGGATGAGAAATCAGCTCATGGACTATGGATTATCATTTTCTAAAGTTCCTATTTATTATAATAATCAAAGTGCTATTGCTATGACAGGAAACCCAGTGCAACACTCTCTTACTAAACATATCAGCATCAGATATCAATTTTATAAGAGAGCATGTCATGGAAGGAATGATTGAGCTTCATTTTGTTCCTATTGATAAGTAGTTGACTGATATCTTCACGAAGCCATTACCTGAAGCAACATTTACAAAACTTGTCAATGAACTTGGTATGGTTAGTTGGGACAAATAAATTCTTTTAAATTTATATTTGATCAAATCCTGATGTATGTTGATCAAATCCTGATATATCCTAAATACTGTTCAAGATATTAAACTGGGAATATTTGATATATTTTATTATATGCATGATGAATTAAGTGAATTTGTTTGCTAAATGTGCATGTATGAATATATATCATTGTCATCATTGCAATCAGTCTAGGGAGGCGTGCCTTAATAAGACATCTTTTGGTTAAATCATTAAGTTAACTCTACACTTAATAATTGATCAGTCTCCTAGTCCTTTGATATTCATTTTTCCTTCTCGGTTATTTAAACCATCATTCTCATTCAGTCAAATCATCTCTTCCTATACACAAAACACCCTTTTCACTTTCATTTCTCATATTTCTTCTTCTCTATCATAAAAATGGTTCTCTGCAACATGTTCTTGAACTATGAAAACTTCAATATGGAGTTTAGCTGTGAAGACTGGCAGCAGGAATGGCACATCACTGCCATTCCCAATGAAGTGTGGAACTCTGTTCCATAGGAGATTTTGACAGATCTCCTGTTCTTTGAGATGGATTATCGTCTCCATCTCGATCGTCTGGAGGAAGAAAGACGAGAAGTTCTTCGTCAACAAGAACAGATCATTCGTCTTGCTGTACTTTTTGTGGAGAGTAGGAGGAACTAATAAAAATCATCATGTTATTCTATTTAGACTAGAATTTTCTTGTAATCACCTATGCATGTAATCAAAATTTCATAAAATGTACTCTCTTGATTTATTAATAAAATTTTGTTTGTTTTGCCTACAAGACCTAATCTATGCTCTTTAGTTGTGTATGCATGTGCTCGTTCTTTATTGTAGCATGTTAATCTCTATATCACACTATTAACATCTATCTTTTGATGATTCTTGAGATTAAAATTGTGGTTTTCTGATAAGCTTGAGTTTTTTGACAAACACTGATGAATTTGAATCGACAAATCCTGACAGATAAGAGGTACTAAATACTGATGACAGGTCAGCTTATTTTAATTTAGAATATTATTGAAAAATGATTTCTGAATTGTTTAATGCTGAAAAAGTGATTGTCTTCTTAATTATTGTTTAAAAGTGGATAAACTGTTGAACAAAGTCACACACCGATTTACTACAAGAGTAGTGTGTTCTTTATTGTTGATTATGCACATTACTCCACTTTCCACTCCAATTTTCAGTCATTATCCTCTATCAGTAGTCTAATTCACCAAGCTTCCTTCTCCAAATGTGTTACATACAACTAAGCTTTGCAAACTTATATTTGCACAAGAACCTCTGTGACACATATTATCATACACACAGCCTCGCTATTCACATCTAACGAACATCTTTCCTCAATAACCAAAAAACATCATGTCATCTTCTGAGCTTTCACCCATTCAAACCACTATTATTCATGGAAACACTTTTGGAACCAACAACTACTTGGCTCCACTTACACATCAGCAGTTTACTCAATCTTTTCATGATATACAGGATTTCTTACTCCAATGTCCAATTGGATATGCTCTCACAAATCCTACTAAGGTATCATACAGGGCTATAATGCAGGTATGGGATACAGCTCTAGTTAATGCAACAAATACTGGTTTCTCTTTTGAATTTAAGGGACACAGGTATGAGGTTGATGTTGATGTTCTTGTTCAAGCATTAAGATTGCCTGCCTGTGATGGTGCTCCTAGCAATTATACAACTGAGCAGCTGTTTGATATGCTCAGAACTCTGAACTACAAAGGTGACATCACAACAATTGGGACATTGACAAGAACGAAGTTAAATAGAGAATGGAATTTCTTCTTTGATTGCATTAGCAGATGTTTCTTGAATAAGACAACAAATTTTGATGCTCTTCCCTCCACTTCTCTGGAAATTGGGTATTCTCTTCTCCATTCTGGTAATTTTGACTATGGTAACATAATTCTTCAATTCATAATTTCTAGGAGAACAGATGCATCAGGTGTAATAGGGTATACTAGATTTCTTCAACTGCTTTTTAATTTTCTATGCCCTAATATTGAATTTGATAATGATGAATTGCTTCCTGTATTTCAAATTTTTGAGAAGGCTATTACAGATCATATCAAAAGAGATGAAACGAATAAGTTTTCAGGACTTCCCTTCCTACCTCAGGAGGTCAGGCAATTTCTATTGAGAAATAGACCTACTCCTTCACAAGTGCCTGCAAATCCTAATGTTGGCACCTCTGTTAAATTTCCTTATGCTGTGGAACAAGACACTACCCATCTTGTTTCTAACCCAAGAATTCCTTCTACCAAACAGAACTCCAATCCAGCTCCTAAATTAGCCTCCTTCGATGTCTCCCAAAAGACATCAGTTGTACTAAAGAAAAGGCTGGTTAAGAAATCTGTTAAATCTAAACAGAGAGCTCAATAGGCCTCACTGAGTGAGAGTGAGAAGAAAGAAGAATGATTTCCAATTTGAAAAAGAAGGTTGATCATGCAAGATGATTCTAACTCTGATTATCAGATGCCCATTGGGCCAAGGATGAAGAAAAAGAAATCAACAGTTGCAATTCCTGATGACTCTGTTGACATAACTGGAACTAAGGGGCCAACTACTGATGCTAGTTCTCTGATCAAAAAGGTTCCAGTGAACAAAGAAACTGCTGAGCCCAAGAACACTGCCAAGAGTATGCAGAAAAGAAAAGCTGAAGATGTGGTTAGGTACATCAGAAAGAAGAAAAAGACTGAGTCCTCTGCTATAGATGTCAGTCCACAAGAACCTAAGTCTCAAAGGGACTTAGCAACTGAGGTACATCCAGTCCTACAAGAACCATCTTCTCAAAGGGAAGATGTAGACAAAGAGGCTGCACAAATAATTGTTGATTTTGCTCAAGATGATCTTCTTGCTGATTCTAAACAACTGTTGTAAGAAAAGAATGCTCATCAGGATGTATTGTCAAAGGTGGATGTAGTTATTAATGATCTTATATTCGAGGAGAGTACACAAAAACCTTCACCAATGATTTCTGAAGTAGCTCATATTCCTCCGGCCCCACAAGAACCATTAGTTCAAAGTACTGATGTTGGTCTAGTGCATTCTCCTGACAAATCAAATCCTGATACTACAACAAATCCTGATGTTGACCGTCAACTCAAGCAGCTCCTACTGATGATTCATTGTTGCTAGCTAGTTTGTCAAAGCATCCTGATGTATTGTTTGTTCCTCCACTGTCATCACTGCCACTTGAGGACTCACCTTCAGGTATTGCTTATTTTCCTCTATTGTTCTCAATGCTTGTACGATTATAAATAGTCTCTTATTTGAGGTTACCTCTATTTATATGACAAGCATACTACTCCTCTCAGCCATCTCTTATTTCTTTGCAAAATGTGTGATTGTGCCTTTCTGTTAGACTGTGTGACAATACTATGTGAGAAAATCAAATTCTGAGTGGCAGTCTCCTATATTGGAAAAAGGAGAGGTAGTTTTGAGAAAAGAATTTTATAAGTTTTTATTTACTTATAAACTTTCTTATATGAGAAACATATTACTCTTCAAAGTAATATATTGTGTGAGAAGTGATGAGATCACTTGAAAAAGAAAGAGACATTTAGGTGTTACAATGTTTTCTATTTCAGGATCTCATCAGAAACAGATAATTATTGCTAAGGATCCTCTTAAAAGTAAAGCAATTATGTCAAGCTCTGCAAATTCTTCTGAGGGTCTGTCTTGCTTTGATTCTGATGAAGATAGTGATCCTGATGATCCTGACACAGCTCAGCTGTAGACTGCTATTGATGCATCTAAGAAGTCCAATGTTGGTTCTTCTTCACATTTCAATGTTGATCCCTCTTATTACAATGCTGATGTTGAGCATTTTCGAAAGGCTGAATGGGATTTTGCATGGAGAGATGCACATACTTCTATCTCCTCAGCTGTTGGTATACAACATGTTCACAGGGCATATGATGGACTTCAAAACCTTGACCTTAAATTACATCTCAAGGCTTCTACCATCTCTGTGAAAGGAATTCTCTCTGAACTTGCTGATATGAAGACATCTCATGCTAATTTACAGAACAAGATTCATGCATTTATGATTAATCCACTTACTTCAGCTGAACTCATAAGTGTGAAGAAGGCTGTTAAAGCCGTGGTTCAATCTCAACAAAGCATGGATACTCGATTCTCTTCCTTGGAAGATAAAGTGTCTTCAATGGCTGATAAACTGGATACTATATTTTCTCTTCTTTCAGATACTGATGCCAAAAAGTGGGAGAAGATAGCTGTCACAAATGTACACCTGACTCTATTCAGTTGAAAGATAAAGATATCGATGATGATGGTGATAAGAATCCAGTTGCTAATGTTCAAATTGCTCCTGTTGCTCAACAACCTCAACATTCTAGAAAATCTGGTCCAGGACAAGGAAAGTCTACTGGTGCTCATGAAGTTAAGCATAAGACTAATGTTGATGCTCCTGAAACTGGTGATGTTACAATCTCTAACATAGCAGATGCTAAAGGATTATTCTTTCCTTACAAACACAAGGAAACAGGTGAAAAGATTGTTCTGTACTACAAGGATAAGAGGTTTGAGCAAAAGAATGCCAAAAGTGCTCTTGGGTTTATAACTGAAGAATTTTCTGATCTAACAACTGAAGAAGCAGTTATGCAACAGAAGGAGTTATTGGCTCAAATTGAAGTTGAAGCAAACACCTCTAAAGGAAGAGGAAAAAGAGGTGGAAGAACTACAAGAGCTAGAGGAAGAAGAGAAAGAGGAAGAATTTCTAATTCAAGTTGAGGTTCTGCAATTGATTCTGCATTTCTGAATGTTCTATTTAGAGAAGGTTTTGTTCCTATACAAGGAAATGATGTAAAAGAAGAAGTTGAGGGTACTGAAGAAATGATTGTCCCCATAAAGAAGAAATCAACCGCTGACATTGCTCAAGTTGATGTAACTAATGCAAATGTGTCTCTTGAAGCAGACACAAATCCTGAGAAAAAGGCATATCCTGATGTTGTGAATCTGAAAGCTAACTTTGATACTGATGAGAAGGTGATCAAAGTATTGGATGAATCAGTTCTTAATACAACAGTTGTTTCTCATAATTCAGAGGTTGATGGACAAGAAAGAACTGACAAAAGGAGAGCTGATTAAGCATGTAGTGACTATGTGCAAAAAATTCTAAATTCAAGGAGAGAGCTATGGAAGAAATCAAAAGGGAAGATTCATAATTTATCTACGGGGTATGCTCCTCTCAGCAAGAAGGATAAAAGATGAAAAGATATCTATTCATTCAGTTATCCTAGAGGATTCAAGCATATTGAATTTGTGTCAGCAGGACTTAGGGATTCTAATTCAGAACATGAGGATATTGATAAGTCCATCAAGAAACCTTCTTAGGTGGAACATAATGAAAAGCTAAAGCTTATCAAAACTCGTACTAGAGGAGGTATTGGTCATTCTGGAATGGAGACTCTGAGGTCTAACTTACTTGACACAGATATTCTGACTAACAATCTTGGTGAGAGAATTACTCCTTCACATCTTGAGAAAGTTGAAGCTGTGAAGATTGTATATAGAAAGTTAAATGATAATGATGTCAGAGAGGAGATTCTGTACTTTTTGAGAGATGGTAAAGTAAAAATCTTTACATTGCAGCAACTCTTGATGAAGACTGTGACAGAGTTGAAATATATTCACTATCTTCTTAGAGTTGAGGACAATGTCACCAGAAACTGGTCTTTTATGATATTTGAGAGTATCAGAAGAAGAGTCATGAACAAAGAAGACAAATACAATGGTGATTATGTTTTTATGTACAGAACTTACACTAGTCAAGAAATGAAGATGGAAAAGGGAGCTGCAGTTTTGAAAGTTTTTCTCAACAATCCTCAGTTATCTTTCAGTCCTGATCATGAAGATGTCAGCTTAAGCTTTATGTTAATTGGTGATCTTGAAATAACTAAAAGTTTGTTTTCTAAATTAAGATCAGCCATTTATCAGCTTGGAGAAGATACTGAAGAGAAGAAAAAGTTGAAGAAAAAGCTTGTCAAAGTCCTTCAAGACAAGGAGGAAGAAAGGTTAAACAAATTTCTGGAAACAACTGTCAGTTATCTTAGGATACTGAAGTAAGCCTTATTCCTTGTATATTTTGTAAATTGGTTTTGACATCATTGAGAATGGAATTTTTGCTTCATTACATTAAGCATAAATTGGGGGAGATTGTTACGTGCTGATTCTCAATGATCAGGAGAAGCTCAGGTTTTGACAGTTTTGGATGTCATCAGGATTTGATGTGCCATCAGGATTTGATGCATCATCAGTATCTGTAGAACATCAGTATATGAAGACAGTCTGTTGTGAAGATTAAGTATGTTCCTTATTTTGAGGGATGTATATATGTTCATTCTGAGTGATAGGACTTTGTAAATTCAGTTAGAGATATGTATCATTTTCTGTTAGTAATTGATAATGCATATCCTAGACTGATTTGTAGCAACTCTGTATTATATAAACACAGTTTAGGTCATCACATAGTGATTAACTCGAGAATTGTACGATCTAGCAGCTCTCAAGAACATCAGTATTTCTTGAGAGAGTTTGTAATAGTTTTTATCAGAAATATAAAGAACTGTTATATTTTTACTTGTTCGAAATGTTTATACAATTGTATCCAACCCTCTTAAACAATTGTATCTTTACCGGGCAACACCATGAACTTTCATTCATAGATTATGATCTCCTTGTTCGGCTTAGAGCTATTTATACTTTATTTCAACTATCCAAGGAATTTTTAATAAATGTTCCTTAATTAATCGATGAAAATATTTATAATGAATTTCTTCATTTGATTCTTCTCCAATTTAGTCAAGATTTTAAATATTTAACAAATTGTTAAAAACATGGATGATCTAATATCCATAGATTCCTCGGGAATCATTTTCTTCTATTCGGGATGAAATTATATATTGAACTTTGAAATTATAGTACGGGTATCAATTTGATATTGGTATTCTGAATTCAATTCTATTTGAGAATCTGATAAAGTATGTGAACAAGGGCACCTATGAGTGCACCACTTTATTGGCAATAAGTACTTGATGAGAGGATGTCGATTGTTCTGATGCCAAGACCACTCGATTCAGAGTTATAACTGTCTTTCTTGGCCCAAATTTGAAAACTCTTTATTTCAGGATCGGCATTTAGGTAGCCATAAATTTCTTCAATGGTTACGATGTTGAGATTTTTACGAACAAACTAAAATATGCTTAGTTGCATATGTTCTCATGAACGACTAGTTAATTATTCTAACTAGTCGAAATTTTTATTAATACAATGGAAACCTAGCTAATCGTCCTAGCTAGTTGCTATGTGCCAAACCAATTGAGCTGACCATTTTCTTAGCCGGTTGATAATATTGCTTGATATGGACTAGTTATTATTTTGCTAGTTCCACTTCCAATCAAATTTTTATTATTCCATAGTGCATTATATATGCAAAATTTAATTGTTGATGAAATTTTCAAAGAATGATTTAATTGAGACCTAACTAGGTCGCCCACTCGAACAAGGATTCATATCCAGTTTTCTGAAATATTTTGTTCATGAAATGTTCTATTCTTTCGTTTATATAATGAATATCCATTTAAAATCATAAAGTGATTGAAGAAAAATATACTTCCTTATTTATTAATTATTGGATAGAATTCCTTCTTTCAAAATAACATCATTTTGAGACCTTAATAGTTAACCTTTGGTTGATGACTTTATTTGAGATTCTTTCATTATTCGAAAGAAAAGTATTCTTTAAATGGGGAAATCTTACAAATATCATTTGTATGATGTTATTATTCATCAATCATTGCTTTCAAGGGATATTCTCTATAATATGATAATATAAAATTCTAAGGACATGGAAGGATAATCCTTGTTGTATTCTTTCTTCCACGTTATAAACCTTTTGAGTGTTGCGATTCTTTTATTCAGAGCTCATTATTTCTTCGATATTAAATTTTGAAATCTTGTTAAGATTGTCTAAATTACATCAATATCGTGAAAATCATTCTTCTAAGGCTGATTTCCTTCCGAACAAAGAGAGGTATAGTTGAGAATCGATTGTTGTAATATGAGACTGAAAACTCAGTGCTATAATGGTGTAATCGGAGCATCGTGATGAGTAAGTTATTTTGAAAAGGGAATACCATGTATAGTTATCATCCTAAGGATCTTTAACATGATTATAGAAGAACGATAATAGAGATACCAACGTGATTAGTGAGGTACGCTTCAATGAAACATTATCGGGATAGGTACTAATGAATTCGGGAAAGACCAAGCATGTATGAATTCGAGGAATAACATTTTCAAAAAGTGAAGGTAAGATTAGTAACAACCCCGTGTTAGCAATACCTGACGATAAAAAGAGGATTTTGTGTGAAGTGTAATGATATGTCTATGCGGCTTAAGGACTGTGACATAAGGTGTTCTAATAATAATCTAGAATAATCGCGATAAGGTTCGCACTGAAAGGGATAAAGAGTTTAACTTGTAAGGAAAATTTGGAATTTGTTTTCCTTCCACTGAACACGAATAGAGGCTATAGCCAAATTGATCAAGGATTATGATTGATAAATCTATTATCATCAAGGAAAGGCCAATGTGGTGGCCGACACTTTAAGTAGGAAAAGATATATTGAGGATGACAAATTTCAGAACAACTGATGAGAAGGATCGAATAAATGAATTTTGAAGTTGAGACAATGTGAAGAGAACCCTTATTACATAAAGGGAAGAATTAACGATGTCTAGAAACTTAAAGAGGATGTTAGTCATGACTGAATACGAAAAGGGATGTCATTGACGTGGTTGAAAATGAAAACAAAATGACGAGGATTAAAATTTTGGCGATTGCGGCTTGTAAATGACCCGAATGGGAGTAAGAGTTTATTATAATTAATTTTGAAGGAGGATTATCAAAAACCAAGTAAGCCATCATGCTATTGGTAGATTATAAGTTATAGGTTAAATAAGGCCACTTATTTTATTATACAAACGCAAGATCTCCACTCTATAAAATTGTTATGAATGCATAAGAGATAATTGGTGAAAGAGAGACCCCGTGACAATTGCGCCACACAAGGACCCGAGATTTAGTTTCACAACGGGACTATTTCCCAAAATATTTTGTGAAAAAAAAGATGAACATAGGCATGACTTAGAGTTCTCAAATCGACAAGTAGAAGGAGAGGACTATCCAGACCATTGAAGATATGTCTAGCGGCTTACCTTTTATTTGGAACGGTTAGGAGAATCGCCTATCGTTAACAGAAAATTTGTGTAGATATACTTACCACGCGAGCATACGGAAAATAGCCTCTGATATCCCTTACAAAGAATCATGTGGAAAAATGAAGGATGTCATTGTTAGAGTTGACACAAGGCAAAGAAGATCGTACACACCCTTTAAAGGCCATTGGTAGCAGTTCCCAATAAACGTGAATACGTCTTAGGCGCTAGAGAGAATAACAAATACGACCCGGAAGGTATCATAGTACTATATATATTATACGGGAAATGATTAAAGAAGTCTGACCGATGGAAGAAGCTGAGCGTTCCACAATTCTAAAATATATCAATCAATGACGTATGAAATGGTGCTTCCTTCAAGATGGCAACAGGATCACGATGTGCCTTACATTACTACAGGAAGAAATGTTAAATCTGACGCTAAGCGTGTAACAGAAGACGAACATGTAAAAAAAATGCAACAAGAACTTCTTACATAAAATAATCAATAGAGATGATGCGCCGAAATGAGAAAACGTTAAGGAACGGAACTCTAGCACTAGTAAGAGTGATGGAGGGGGGAACGAATAAGTTGAAGGACCATTCCAAACGCTAGGAGATGCGCTAATAGTTCATATTATAGATTTTTAGGGGAGATGAAGTGACCAGTTGATGTTAATCGAATTACCAATAATAACGAGTTAGCATGCGGGCATTTGAATGGCTACAAAGCTTTGTACGAAAGAAAGAATCGTTCTCTCTTATGTTGGGAAGAAGTTGGTAAGCGGAGGATACTTGGACCATAGTTGAGTCGACAGACCAAAAAATTTCTAGAACTTATCATAACTCGACTAGTGAAAGCCCAGGATGAACAATAAAGATATGCGGACCAGGACTATAAGGATAGAGAGTCTGAAGTAACTGACCAAGTATTGTGGAAAGTGCCTCTTGGGGAGGGAGTGATGAGATTTAAAATGGAAAGAAATGTTGAACCCAAGGTTTTTTGGATGGGTTGAAATCTTTAAAGGACTAAGAAATTTGGATTTTAAATTAGCACCATCGTTGAACAATCGCCAAGTTTAAAACGAGTACTACAAATCGATGTTAGGAAATTTAACCATCAACGCCAGACATATGATTGAAAATGAGCTAATAAACTTGCAACCAGACTTAGCCTATGTGGAGCAACGTGTAGAGATCATAGGTCTACAAGAACGAGTACTCTGAAATATATTTGACGGACGAGTCAAAATTTTATGAAGAGATCAAATACTGCAAAGTCAACGTGAAAACTCGAGGTTGTCATGTGAGAAGCGTATCCTCGCCTGTTTCTAAACTGATTCCGGGACGAAATCCTTTTAAGGGGGGAAGACTGTAAAAACCCAATTTTTTGACGTCGGTAAAAGACCTTTATGAATAGTAAACTTGCGGTTTAAATAAAAACTTTTGCGATCACACCATATACGAGTTTTTAATTTAAGATTCCGAGTTGATATTGTGATTATACGTACCAAATGAGTGTATGTAAAAGCCATTCCTTTTCGGAGAAAATGAACTTTGTAAAACGACCTTATCTTACGAATTATCGAGTAATACGAGAATCACATTACGATTAAGAATTTGAATCTGACAATTTAAAATCCAATTACAAGATTTCAAAGCATAAAGGATTTATAAGAAAGGATTTACCCCGCGAATCGCTTACGAATATTTATTACGAAAACGAATACATGACGAAGCGAATATGTAAGTGAATAAATAAACGAACCAAGGCCATAAAAATCCCATGCAAATTAATTGTCAATAAATTATCCAAGCTAGCTAATTAAATTAAGAATTAAGTGAAAGACAACATTCCTTAAAATAAGAATTCATGTTTTATAATTAAAATGTCTAGTCAAGTGTGGTGTGCAAGTTAAGACCTAGCCTTGAATTAGAAGCATCTTGTTGAACACACCTTATACATACATAATAAATATCACAAATATCATCCAATACTTCCAAAGGAATCCAAGTCAAGCAACTCTTTCTCTCTCTCTTTTCAAGAACACAATGCTGATTTTCAAGAACAAGGAGGAAAGAAAAATTCACAACTCACATTCTACTCTTTCAAAACTCACCAAATTTTTACCAAACCTCCTTCTTATCATGGGTAATTCATGTACCAAATTTGAAGCCCATCCATAAATATTTCAATTTTTATAAAAATATTTGAAGTTGAGGGTGAATAGTAACTCCGAAAATCAATAACTTATTTTCTTGATTTTTCATGGAAGTTTAAGGCTCCTAAAGCTATACCAAGGCTTCATCAAGGATCTTAGGACTTTATTAAGTATTAAAAAGCTTCAAGGAAGGTATAGACATCATTCACCCTTTGATTTACTTGATTTATAAGATTGAGTTTGAGTTATATTTAAGTACATGTTGATTCATTGAGTTTGGATTGTAAAAAGTTAGGTTTTGATGGTTGATTGTTATGGATTGATGTTGGTGATGATTTCATATATCTTAGGGACTTATATTTCAATAAATATGAAGGAATTGGTGTTTGAGTTGTTGTCGATGAAATTAACGTAGTTAAAACCGGGAATCATTACGCGGATAGCCGTCGAAATGTCCGTTTATATTTAGGACTATTTTAAGCAATAAATACAAACTGTAAATTTAATATTTTTACACACCACTAGACATTGATGTAAATTTATTATTCTCTAGTTTGTAACCATATAAAGATTGTGCCGAGATGATTTACGGATTAGGAGAAAAGTTCATTTTAGTGAACGTAGTCGAGAAAACCAAACTGCTACTTAGTATTGACTTTGAGGGTATATTTAAGACCCTTAAACATTGTTTAAAATCATAAAACTTGTTCAGTAACTTAATTATACAGTGAGGAAGCCCTCTTTAAAATTTCAGCTAAAGATGTTAATGTTTCGATTTTATAAAAATATCGGAGTTGAGGTCGCGCAAGGAGTGATCGCCAAGAACACCTACTGCTAGAAACCTGCCACTTCGAGATTTTCACCCCTGTTACCAGAAAACCATTTTCAAATAATATGTTATAATTTTGTCTAGATCGCGCAGGCGAAAACGATGCATCAATTTAGTTAACGGTTTGAGAGAAATCAACATTTTAGTGAAAGGGGTATGAATAGTAAAACTCCGTAGTTGACCAAACTTTTAAAATGCTTTTCACCTATTTAAACTCATTTGATCAAAATAAAACTTTTATGATAAATATTACAAGAAGCTCCTCGAGGTGGTTTCGTATGAAAGTATTAATTATTCGATTTATTAAAAATGTTAGAGTGCGAGTCGCGTAATAGTAACATTCTGTAAAGTCAACTCTAGAAAACTACTTTGACCGTCCGTTTCGACCAAGGATTGATACTTATTTCGAGTCGGTCGAATATTGAAAATTATGAAGTATTGTACTTAGTAGAAATATAATTTGGTGATGGGATTAGGAATACTGACTAAGATTATGATATTTGTTAATTAAAAAACCCGGAACAAGAGGAAGTCGGGAAACGTATCTTAGACTGCAGGCAAGTTTTCAAACCCTACCTTTTAAGAATTGTTGTGTTGTGATTGATCTTAAATATTGCAATATATGCATGATAAATATTTTACGGTGATTTACAAATTATTATATATTGAATCATAAGATATGATGATTTTGGTACAATAAAAGTACCGGATTTGAAATGATATATTTAGACCGAGGGTTGGTCGGTGTAGGTTTATAAAAATCCGGAAATATTCCGGAGGTGTTATATTTGAGAAGTTTTAATGCTAAAGAGTAGTTTGGCATATATATTGTAGAGCGAGATTCGTTCGGTATGTATATTATAGTAAAAACCCGGGAATCATCCTGGTGATGTTTTGGACGATCAAAAGTCCGTATTTATTTATTCCAATGGACTCGATGTCCACTTGCAAAGTATTAAATACCTCGAATTTATTTAAAACGATTTCCAAAGTTCGTATTTCCTCAACTATATTTAATCACTCGAACAATGAATATTATTTTGAATATTCATTTTAAATAGGAGAATTATACTCTAACAATTGTTTATTTTAAATTCGATTACTTATATATATTAAAGATTACTTTAATTATTTAAACATAAATTAGTTGAGGAATATTAATTCAAATATTCTTTTAAAATATAATTATTCGAGGTTTAGTTATTTAATAATTATTTAATTATTAAATATTTATTAAATGATTTAATAAGAATTTAAAAATTATAAAACCTATCTTAAAATACTTTCTGAGTTTCAGAAAGTCATTCTAATAATTTCGGATCGTCGAGGAATATTATCTCGGCATACTTTAAATATTTGACTATAGTTTCAAGATAAACTCCCCCTTATATATTTATCTGTTGACAACGGCCAACTCACATTATCTTGGTACTTTCTCCGAAAATTCTCAGAAGTACATATATATACATACATATCAACGTGTACCTATCAACAAGAAATATGCTTGGGGAACAAAATAAGTTCCAGATATAAGATGGGATTCTTACAAGGACAAGGAGGGGTAGACTCCAGTACTTCATGGACTGGGGGGGACCACCAATTTACTACCATATGAGAAAGTACCTTATATACCGATGAACATGTGGAGTATGCGTACCTGAGAGGGATGGACGCAAAACTGTGACTTGAGAGGGATGGACGCAAAACTGTTTCGTGAGAGGGATGGACACAGAAAAGGCCCGAATGCGGCCAGGGTGATAACCGATAACAAAGGGGAATCGTCCTTCTACTAGTAGAAAAGGTTATATATTTCGATATTATGACTGATCATCGTATGCGGTGGCTCCGGTGAATGTCCTATTCTTCCATTTGAAATTGAGATGCAATACTGTAACCCAAGCCTATGTTCAGGGTTTACCATTAAGGTATTTGCAGACTAATAAGTCAATCAAAGAATTGTTTTGAAAAGAGATGTGTATCATCAAGAAAACTACTTTGAATAAATACATATCCTCATATGGATTAATATAATTTCTTTTATAGTCTTTTCATACTGTTGATTATTATAGCTAAGCATTATTGCTCACTCTTGCTTTCTTTTAAATGTTACAACACAACAGATTACCAGTATGCCGGCGTGGGGCTTGGTCACTTGAATTCGTGGGGAGAACCCCCTACAGCTTTTTCTCAGGTGGACCAGAGTATTCAAACAGGTATAAGATGTTAGTAGTAATTATTGTAACTTCATGTAGAGGTTACGAGTAATTCTTTAAGATCCTACAAAGTACATTTGAGTTGTAATAAAAGAAGATTACATTGTGTACATTATTTCTAAGGTTATAACTTGTGTGTGTGTGAGAAAGAGGGAGAGATTGGGGGTCTGTGATATAGAGTTATTGGATTCTTGAGTTAATACAGGTTACACATGATTGAAGGAATGCGTGACGACCCAGATTCCTGGCCCCGGATTTAGGGGTGTTACACCTATGGCATTATTTCAGCTTTATATTAGACTAGCCTCGTTAGCCTCTTATATGACTGGACTAGTCCCACTAGTCTCTTACGTCTCTATCCATTCCATCAAGAATTTATTTGGAAAACCTTTGTGTTGAAAGTAGGAAAAGTTGACTAAGTTCATTTTATCATTACCAAGAATCTGAAATCACTCGGACTCATTCAAGTCGAAAATCAGTCTTAAGTTCAATTCAAGATTTCAAGGAAAGTAAATGAATCGAAAGTAAACATGGATCAATACTAAAGATCTTGATCAAATGATAAACAAGGTATACTAATTCGGGATTTGAATAGTTCCAAAGATCAATATAAAACAAAGTATACGGGTTATAAAAGAATCTAGGTTAATCAAAACATTACGTAAAGAGGTTCATAAAGGTTCTCTTACGTTTACGAGATCAAAAGATAACAAAGTGATAGAGTAAGGTAATAAATGTCAGGATCAAGAGGGTTATTATAAAGGATCAACAGGGATTGATAACAAGTTGTTACAAAGAACTATATCAGGGTTTCTCAGAAATCAATAACAGGTTTATCACATGTGCTATAAAGAATCACTACTTTATCATGGCATTGACAACATTCTCTCTATAACCAAATCATAAGAGAAGGCATAGTTACTTGCCTCAAATAGCTTTCCTGCTTTACGGTATACGAGATATTTCCACCTCCGACCTATTTCCCTTTACTAGCCTGAATGCCTCTGCTATCTGAATCTACAATTCAACATAAAACCCTAATTAGATACTCGATCACTCTCGACATTTCTCAGAACATCTAGCATTTACCCCAATCGCAACTTACACAACACATAATAATACATACTTTTATACTCTTAGCAAATAATCACTAATTATCCTGATACTTCACATATAACAAGTAATCAGGTCATTTCATAATCTTAACAACTAATTCTTATCGAATCGTATCTACACAACCACATTTTGACACTTAACACATAATATGAAATTTCTAAATTACATCCAGACCTTATTTCGACTTAAAATCGATGAGCAAAATCATAACATTCATATATATCACAAAATTTGACTCAAACAAGTTATCTACAATCACTAAGATCGAATTAAAATCACCGAGTTATCAAAATCACGAATCTTATCAATTAACCAAATAATTTGATCCATTTCTTCCTAAAAAACGAAAGCATCATTCGGCCCTAATCCATCAAAACAACAAGCAACTCCCAAAATCAACATGCAAAGTTAATTTCTACAAATTAAACTTAACTCAAATCAAACTCTAGCAATAAACAACTTTTAAACCATTTTTTTGAAGAAAACCGAATCCAAACTCAAAGTTAAACAAAACCTATCATGCATGCATAATACTTATTCTTTAAATCATAATTCAATCTTAATCCAAATACAACTATAATCATTCAACAATTCCTCCAATTTTAACAACAAATTTTCGAACTAATTTCTTTTGAAAAAATGAAAACAATCTTCGTGCTTTAAAAATATATACATGCAATACTTAAAATTGAGTTTATGGACTTTTAGATCTCAGTTAAAATATCATGGCTCACCACCGGTTCACCGGAGTTCATCACCGGTGGCAGCAAGGGTTCGGGGTTGCCGGATTTTGGCCCCCAACTCGAACCTCACCGATTTACACATAAAAACATGGCAACAATCAACATGAAACACTCGATCATCACAGAACTGCAAGGATTCAAGCAAAAACCGAATCAAAACAAGAACTCGATGCTCTCACACCAAACACTGAACACAACACACACAACACCCGCATGCAAGTATGTATATATATATATTTAGAGCACAAGGAACTCAAATCTTAGATAAAGATTGAGATTTAATGGAGGATTTGGAAGTAACAAGAGAGAGAGAGAGAGAGAGAGAGAGAGAGAGAGAGAGAGAGAGAGAGAGAGAGAGAGAGAGAGAGAGAGAGAGAGAGAGAAAGAGATAGAGAGAGAGAGAGAGAGAGTTGTACCGAGAGAGAGAAATAGAGAGTTCCAGAGAGAGAAGAAGAGAGACGGTGAAGAAGAGAAAGAAAAGGGGAAGAGGAAGGAGTATTAATAAAACATTCCAGGGTATTTTGGTAATTAGCAAAAGCCCCTTCCCTTTTTTTCTATTTTGATTCACAAAACTAATTAATAAAAATACAATTTAACTCCACTCCATTCACAAGTAATTAAACTTTATTTTTTATAAAATAAAACATAAAACTAGCTCTTCACTCATATTTTTAAATAAATTTTTAAGCGAATAGATTATTTATTATGGATTTTACAACTCAATCCCAAATTATAGAAATAAACTCCATAAAATCATTTTAAAATATCAAGACGACAAAATAAATCCTCTTATCATTTTTAAAAAGTCCCTTGGACTATTTTAGAGATAATAAAGTAAATCTCGCACATTGATCTCATTTGTATAATTTTATAAAAATTATTTAAGGACCAACAAATCCTTATAAATTCTTTTAAAAACATTTAAAATCCCACAAATCACAGATTAGCACACGTACCATCAAATAACATACAATTACATAGGAACAACAAATATATTTCACATTCGCACTCCTAAACTTTTTAATACGAGTTCCGTTGAACTTGACGGCCCGACGACACAGCTTAATCCCTTAGCTTACTCATCAAACTGAAACGAGTTACTTTTAGTTCCCAGTTACTATTATACAACAATAACAATTAACCACAAAATCATTTAACTTTTTATTTATTCACATAAATCCATATAAACCATAATTATAGCACGAAACTATACTTTATTCATTTATTTACATGGGGATAAATCTCTCGCATTTCATTTTCTAATTCCCAAGTTGATTCTTCTATCTTAGGATTTCTCCACAAAACTCTAACTAGAGGCGCCATTTTATTTTTAAGCGTTTTCTCTTTCCGGTCTAAAATCTAAACTGGTTGTTCCACGTAAGACATATCCTGCTGAATTTCTACTGGTTCAAACTCGATCATATGACTAGCATCAGCATTATACTTCTTTAAAAGAGAAACGTGAAACACGTTATGAAGATTTTGCATTTGTGGAGGTAACGCTAACTCGTATGCCACTTTTCCATCCCGCTTTAATACTTCGAATGGCCCAATATATCTGGGACTTAGCTTTCTCTTCTTTCCGAATCTAGATAGACATTTCCATAGAGATATCTTCAGCAACACTTTGTCTCCAGGTTCGGATAACACATCCTTTCGATTCTGGTCTGCATACTTTCTTTGTCGATCTCGAGCAGCTATCAGCCTTTTACGAATCATTTCCACTTTCTCTTTCGTTTGTTGCACTAGTTCCGAACCAATTAGCTTGCGCTCTCCAACCTAATCCCAATATGTAGGAGACCTACATTTCCTTCCATACAATGCCTCGTAAGGCGGCATGCCAATACTTGTGTGATAAATCTTATTGTAGGAAAATTTAATCAATGGCAAATGATCGTCCCAATTTCCTTTGAAATCCAATGTATAGGTTCGCAGCATGTCCTCAATCGTTTGAGTAGTCCTTTCGCTTTGTCCATCAGTCTATGGATGATACATCGTACTCATTTTCAACTTAGTTCCCATGATCATGAAATTGTCGCCAAAATCTTAAGTTAAATATCGGATCTCTATCGGATACGATAAACACTGGTACTCCATGACGCATTACGATTTCATCCAAGTACATTTTGACCAACTTTTCTAATGAGAATCTTTCGTTTATAGGTAAGAAATGCGCTGACTTTGTCAGCCGATCGACTATTACCCATATTGCATCATGATTATACTTGGTTTTTGGCAATCCTACCACGAAATCCATCAAAATATGCTCTCATTTCCATTAAGGTATGTCTAGTGGCTGAAACAATCCACTCGGTCGTTGATGTTTTGCTTTCACTCTTTGACACGTATAGCATTTACTTATCCATTTCACGATTTCCTTTTTCATGTATGACCTCCACTAATTCTCTTTTAAGTCTTTGTACATTTTTGTACTTCCAAGGTGAATCAAAACCTCGAGTTATGCACTTCCTGAAGAATCTCATGCTTTAATTTCACAACATTAGGAATCCAAATACATGAGGCAACGCAGTATATTCCTTCTGCATCCCTTTGAGCTCTAACCTCTTCTCCTACCAATTTTTCCTTCTCGTGGTTCATCACTTGATCTTGAAAATATTGAATCTTTTCCAAAACCTTTGGCTGAAATGTCATCACATACATTACTTCATTTACAAGTTCTGGAACTTGTACCTCTATTTCCAACTTCTCAAATTCCTTGATCAACTCTTCGGATGAAGTTAACACATTCAATCTTTCCTTGCGGCTTAACGCATCCGCTATAACATTCGCCTTTCCGGGATGATAACTTATCCCACAATCGAAGTCTTTAATTAACTCCAACCATCTCCTTTGCCTCATGTTCAACTCTTTCTGCATAAAGATATACTTTAAGCTCTTGTGATCCGTATAAATAGTGTCTCCAAATCTTAAGAGCAAATATAATTGCTGTTAATTCCAAATCATGTGTAGGATACTTCTGTTTGGGCGGCTTTAATTTCCTTCACGCATATGTTATTACCTTCTCGTGCTACATTAATACACAACCTAGTCCTTTATATGAAGCATCATTGTAGATTATAAACTCACCCTTCTCATTAGGTAGAACCAACACTGGTGCAGTTATTAACCTTTTCTTTAGCTCTTGAAAACTTTCTTCACACTTATCCGTCCAAACAAACTTCTCATTTTTCCTTATCAACTTAGTCAAATGGGACAACAATCTTAGAAAAATCTTGTACGAATCTTCTATAATACCGTTAATCCAAGAAAACTTCTTACTTCTGTGGGGGTCCTTGGCCTATCCCAATTCATCATAGCTTATATCTTAGCGGGATCTACTTTGATACCTTCACTATTGACTACATGTCCGAGAAACTGAACTTCTTTTAGCCAAAATTTGCATTTAGAAAACTTTGCGTATAACTTTTTTTTCTTAAAATCTCCAAAGAAATCCTCAAATGTTCCATATGTTCTGCCTCTGACTTGGAGAATATCAAGATTTTATCAATAAACACTATCACGAATTTATCTAGATATTGCTTGAACACTCTATTCATAAGATCCATAAATGCAACTGGCGCATTCGTCAATCCAAACGCCATTACCAAGAACTCATAGTGTCCATATCTCATTCGAAATGTCATCTTGGGTATATCTGCTGCCTTGATCTTTAACTGATGGTATCCTGATCTTAAATCGATCTTCGAGAAATAAGTAGCTCATTTCAGCTGATCAAATAAATCATCAATTCACGGTAGAGGATACTTATTCTTAATAGTCGACTTATTCAATTCACGATAATCGATACACAAATTCATTATTCCGTCTTTCTTCTTTACGAATAGCACTTTTGCACCCCACGGGGAAACACACGGGCGAAGTACTCCTTTATTTAATAATTCTTGCAATTGCATCGCTAGTTCCTTCATTTCAATGGCCGCCATTCGATAAGGGGATTTTGAAACTGGTTCTGTTCCAGGAGCTAAATCAATTATGAACTCAATCTCTCGATCCGGAGGTAGTCAAGGTAATTCATCTAGAAACATATTGGGAAAATCTTGAACTAACAAAATATCTTCAATCCTTAAGGATTCCTTCTCAATATCCTTTGAATAAGTCAAATAAGCTTCACATCCTTGTCATAACAATCTCTTTGTTTGAATAGCCGTTGGAAACTTCCTCTCTTGCCTCTTTCCTCTGAATATCACCTCAACTCCATTCTTGGACTTCAATTTCACTCTCTTGCTTTTACACTCGATTTGCGCATCGTGGTTTGACAACCAATCCATCCCTAATATAACATCGAATTCTCCAAACTTAAAAGGTATTAAGTCAGCAGAAAAGTGGCAACCTTCTATAACCATATCGCAATTGGGACAAATTCTATTAGCAGTAACTCTTTCTTGATTTTCTACTTCTATAATCAAATTGGGTTCAAGAGGGTACGCAATACATTTTAATCTATCAATAACACTTTCAGCAATAAAAGATCTAGTAGCTCCAGAATCCATTAATACTTTGACTTCTACTAAATTTATAACAAGTGTACATGCTACCACATCCGCATTTTGCACTGCATCTTTCATAGTCATGTTGAATGTTCTTGCCCTTGGCTGGGCTGCTGGTGCTGATGGGGGTGGTGTTCCAGCAATCCTAATCATATTTTTCTTCTGAACAGGCTCCTTACAGTTCCTGGCCATATGGCCCACCTTTCCATACTTGAAACAAGTCATCTCTGGCTTTCCAGCATCACTTGAGCATTCCAGTGAGTAGTGACCTTTCTGGATACATTGAAGCACGTCACATTCAGCTTATTGCACCTCCCCGGGTGTCTCTTTCCACAAATCTTACACTCCTAAATCTGGGTTCTATTATACTTCACTGATTGTCCCGTCTTCTGAAAACGATTCTTTTGATTTCCATTCCCGGGCTTAAACTTCTGAAACTTTTGGTTCTGATTTCCAGCATTCCTTCCAAACTTCCCTCTTAACTTAGAGATTCCTTGATCTTGTTCTGATTCCTTAAACTTTCTCTTCTTTCCTTCACTTTCCCTTTTAGTTGCTTTTCTTTCTCCTTCTACGATCATAGCTTTCTGTACCAAAGTAGCGTAAGTCCAAATCTCCAAAAGAGCCACTTGACTCTGAATCCATGGCTTAAGTCCTTGTTGGAATATTTTGGCATTCTTAGCTTCCGTATTCATATACTCAGGCACAAATCTGGCCAACTCTGAAAACTTCACCTCATACTCCGCCACTGTCATGTCTTCTTGTCTAAGATTTAGAAACCTCATTTCCAACTGGTCTTGCATATAACTTGGCAAAACTTCTCTAGAAATATCTCTGTAACCTTTTTCCATGTTATAACTTCTCCTTTAAGCAATGCCTTAGAAGATTCCCACCAGTAACTAGCCTCATCCTTAAGATAGTAACTCAGGTACTGCGCCTTCTCATCATCCTTAACTTCCGCTAACTCAAAAGCCTTATCCATTTCTCTTAACCAAGACTGAGCTGTAATTGGATCTGGAAATCCTACAAACTCTGGGGGATGAACGGATTGAAATTTTTTGAAATTCCCGACTCTAGGAACTGGGGGTTGTTGCAAAAGTTGAAAAAGTCGGTTCATCATAGGGGTGTCTGGGTTTTTTTCCTTATCCTGGGTTTGAGTTTCTTCTTCTTGGTGATTTGGTGAAGTGGCCATTTTATAAACCTGATGAGCAATTATTTAGCAATACAATAGCATGGCATACATAACAATAAAGATTCTTTTGGAAATAGTTTTGCGGGTTTTAAGTTTTACCCAGTTGCGCATGCAATCCTATTACTACATAATCCACTTATCGGTTAGGGTTCTCACATGACATAAGGTGTATCACCACAAAGATGTACGTGTATGGTTTACTTAGGAAACAAGATATCCTAAACAATTTGTGAAACTTAAGGTTCCGTAATATAGAAACAAAATGCATAGATAGATAATCCAGAAAATTCATTGGCTTTTTGCAAGATAAACAAAGTACATAGATATATAGTTCCAATACAGTAAGTTCTGGGAACAACATAGCACGGTTAAACAGAGGAAAAACTGGAAAATATCCCTTTATCTACCCCTAAGCTTCTACCTAACTACTACTAAAACAACCAACACTAAGTTCTGAAATACAATACAACATGTAAAGAAAAAGGGATCCCGACATCAGACCAAGTATCCCAAAGCCTACCGGTGCTAAAAAGAAACCATAACAACTACGGGCTTTACCAGATGTCCCGTCTGATCTCACAACCTCACTAAACATCAAAATCACGAATCTCCCTCAACACTGTTAGCATTCAACGAACGATCTTATGAATCCTCTGGGCCTCAGCCTCAGCATCACTGGAAGATGGTCCCTCATCCAACCATCTCTGGGCAACCTGCTCCACCATCTGAATACGAACTCTCCACTCAGTCTCCAGCACTGACGTCTACTGCCTAGACTCACGAGCTAGCCTATCTACCAAAGCTCCCTCCTCATGAATACGGGAGTACACAAACTATCGATCTTGGGCTAATACCAAAGCTCCCTCCTCATGAATACGGGAGTACACAAACTCTCGATCTTGGGCTAACTCGCCACCAACATGAGCGGGCACAGATATAGCAGGCTCTTGCTCAGGGGCTGGGGTCTCTGGAACTGGTCTCAGGGGAGAAACTTGCATAGGGGCATCACTACTCTCAGATGGGTCCTCCTTAGGGTTTTAACTAATATATAGGGGCTCCAATTAAGGGGGTGGAATAGAGTCCACTGGGAAACTAGGAAAATTACGCTCAAAATCTGAATCACTACCACTACTATGGTCCTGAGATGAAATATAAAACAACAGCCAAGAAAACAACATTAGGGTTAAATAAAACCTCCCACTGACTCAATGCCCTAACTCTATTTATCACCTTAACCTATTTATTTAACTTATATTATACCTAATAGTCTAACTCAACTCTATATGAGTCGAACACTCTCACAATATAATTACCCAAATACCCTTTTATCCTAACTTATCTCAGGGACTAGATCATGTATCTCTGATACCAACTTGTGACCTTCTCAATCTTGGGGTTAGGAAAGAGGACCCACACACCATTAAACTAATACAATAACAGTAGATATAATAAACCCCGATAATAACAACAGGATCTAAACATGATTAAGTATGGGACAAGATTACAACAACTAACCAAAATAAATATATTACAACCCAAATTATACTTGAATTCAAATTTATTCGATTTCGACATGAAATCGATAGATAACCAAAAGTATCTGAACCAACTTATAAAAGTCCTTCCAACTAATACGCTTGCTCACACACACAGCAACTACCTTCTCTAGCAATAAACAACTTTTTAAACCATTTTATTTTAAAGAAAACCGAACCCAAACTCAAATTTAAATAAAACCTATCATGCATGCATCATACTTATTTTTTAAATCACAATTTATTCTTAATCCAAATCCAACTATAATCATTCAACAATTCCTCCAAGTTTAACAATAAATTTTTAACTAATTTCTTTTTAAAAAAGCGAAAACAATCTTTGTGCTTTAAAAATCTATACATGCAATACTCAAAATCGAGTTTATGGACTTTTAGAGCTCAGTTAAAACATCATGGTTCACCACCGGTTCATCGGAGTTCATCACCGATGGTGGAAAGGGTTCGGGGTTGCCGGATTTTGGCCCCCAACTCAAACCTCACTAATTTACACACAGAAACACAGCAATAATGAACATGCAACACTCGATCATCACAGAACTGCAAGGATTCAGCAAAAACCGAAGAAAAACAAGAACTCGGGGCTCTCACACCGAACACAACACACACATATACACACACAACACCTGCATGCAGATATGTATATATATATTTAGAGCACAAGGAACTCAAATCTTAGATAAAGATTGAGTTTTAATGGAGGATTTGGAAGAAATGAGAGAGAGAGAGAAAGAGAGAGAGAGAGAGAGAGTTGTACCGAGAGAGAGAAGAAGAGAAACAGTGAAGAAAAGAAAAAAAGGGGAAGAGAAGGGAGTATAAATAAAACATTCCATGGGTATTTTGGTAATTAGCAAAATCCCCTTTCCCTTTATTTCTATTTTGATTTACAAAAGTAACTAATAAAAATACAATTTAACTCCACTTCATTCACAAGTAATTAAACTTTTATTTTTTTTTATAAAATAAAACATAAAACTAGATCTTCACTCATATTTTTAAATACATTTTTAAGTGAATAGATTATTTCTTATGGATTTTACAACTCAATCCCAAATAATAGAAATAAACTCCATAAAATCATTTTAAAATATCAGGACATCAAAATAAATCCTCTTATCATTTTTAAAAAGTCCCTTGGACTATTTTAGAGATAAAAAAGTAAATCTCGTACCTTGATCTCATTTGTATAATTTTATAAAAATTATTTAAGGACCAACAAATCCTTATAAATTCTTTTAAAAACATTTAAAATCCCATAAATCACAGATTAGCACACGTACCATCAAATAACATACAATTATATAGGAATAACAAATATATTTAAGATTCGCACTCCTAAACACTTTAATCCCTTTTTAATACGGGTTCCGTTCAACTTGACGGCCCGGCGACACAGCTTAATCCCCTAGCTGACTCATCAAACTGGAACGAGTTACTTTACGTTCCCAGTTACTATTATACAACAATAACAATTAACCACAAAATTATTTAACCTTTTATTTATTCACATAAATCCACATGAACCATAATTATAACATAAAACCATACTTTATGCATTGAATTACATCGTGAAATTCCCAATCGCTACAAAACTGTTGATATCCTGATCCATTATTTGCTCTTGACATCTCTTTATCTTCTCTAATAACTATGGATGAAAGGTCATAGTATACATCTTCGCTTCCGTTGGCTTACAAACTCTGACTTCCAATTTCAACTTCTGAAACTCCTTATATAACTCTTCTGGTATAGTCAACAGATTTAGTCTTTCCTTCCTGCTCAACACGTCTGCCTCTATATTTGCTTTTACTGGATGATAGTTAATCGTGCAATCATAGTCCTTAATCAATTCCAACCATCTTCGTTGTCTCATGTTAAGTTCCTTCTGCGTGAATATATATTTCAAACCCTTATGGTTCATATAAATCTCACATCTTTTTCCGTATAGATAATGTCTCCAAATATTCAAGGTGAATACTATTGCTGCCAATTCCAAGTCATGAGTAGGATACTTCTACTCATGAGGTTTCAGTTGTTTAGACGCATAGGCAATCACCTTATCATGATGCATCAGCACACAACCTAATCCCTTATGAGAAGCATTACTATAAATTACAAAATCTTCTTGATCGTCTGGAAGTGATAAAACAGGTGTCGTAATCAATCTCTTCTTTAACTCCTGAAAGCTTTCTTCACACTTCTCGTTCCATATAAACTTCTCGTTCTTCATGGTAAGCTTCGTCAAAGGTGTTGTAATCTTCGAGAAATCTTGAACAAACCTTCGAGAAATCTTAAATAAACCTTCAATAATATCCTGTCAATCCTAAGAAACTTATCACTTCTATTGGTATTTTTTATCTCTCCCAATTCATAATAGCTTCAATCTTTGCTGGATCCACTTTGATTCCTTCATTACTGACTATATGTTCTAAGAATTGAACTTTTTGTAACCAAAACTCACACTTTAAAATTTTGGCATACAACTTCTCTTTTCTCAAAATTTCCAAAGCTATCCTTAAATGCTCCGCATGATCCTCTGTTGACTTCGAGTAAATCAATATATCATCTATATAAACACAATTACAAACTTATCCAAATACTTCTAAAAAATTATGTTCATTAAATCCATAAATTTTTTCGGTGCATTGGTCAATCCAAACTCCATCACTAGAAATTCATAATGACCGTACCTAGTTCTATAAGTTGTTTCCGGTACGTCCTCAGGTTTAATCTTCAATTGATGATACCCGGATCTCAAATCAATCTTATAAAAATACTTTGCTCCTTTTAACTGATCAAACAAATCCTCAATTCGAGGTAACAAATACTTGTTCTTGATAGTAAGCTTGTTTAACAAATACTTGATCATGATAGTAAGCTTGTTGAGCTCCCGATAATCGATACATAATCATATGCTTCCATCCTTCTTTTTAACAAATAACACTGATGCACCCTGTGGGATACACTAGGTCTAATCATTCCTTTTTCCAATTAATCTTGCAATTGCTTCGTTAATTCCTTCATTTCAACTGGCGCCATTCTTTACAGGGCTTTGGATATAGGTTCCGTTCCAGGTGCTAAGTTGATTGCGAACTCAATTTCTCTATCTGAAAGAAGTCCTGGTAACTCTTCTGGAAACACGTCTGGAAACTCATTGATCACTGGAATATATTCAAGTTCTGCTGGCTCCTAATTTCTATCTATTACATACGTGATATAATGCTCGCAACCTCGTCACAATAACCTTTTAGATTGAATCATCGTTAAGAACTTCTTTACTTTCCTTTGACCTCTAAACATCACCATTTTCTTACCCGACGTCTTCAGAATTACTTTCTTATTACGACAGTCTATCTGAGTATCATGCTTAGATAGCCAGCCCATTCCTAGAATAACGCTCAATTCTCCTAACTTAAACGGTATCAAATCAACAAAAAACTTTTTACCAAAAATCTCAATCTCACAATTGGTGCAAACTTGTTAACAGATACACGTTCTTGATTTGCTAGTTCTCCAATCATAATCTCATTTAACCATTCAACTGGGCAATTCAACTTATCAACAAAATCTTGAGAAATAAATGATCGAGTTACTCCCGAATCTACTAATACTTTATCATATAAAGAATTCACAGTAAGTGTACCTGCCACTACATCAGTGGCCTGAATAGCATCCTTCAAAGACATATCATAAACTCTAGCTCTTGGAGGTTCATTCACTATCGGAGTAGATCCCATGATTCTCAGCGTATTACTGACTAGGGCTGGTGTTTTACAATCCTTCACTATATGCCCTGGTTTTCCATACTTAAAACATATAAATCCAATTGTTGGAACCATGCCTACTTGATTCCTGGTAGATTTAGATTGATCCTTATTTGCTAGCTCTCTGGCTGGTTGATTCTGGCACTCTCTTGAATAGTGCCCCTTATGGTTGCATCTATAACATACCATATTCAATTTGTTACAAATTCCTATGTGTTTCTTTTCACATACCTGGAACTCTGCCAAAGATGGCCTTTGTTGATTTGGTTGATTTCCAATGGCTGGACGATTGCCTTGTCCTCCATTGCCTACATTTTGCTTCTAGAAATTAAAATTTCTCTATGGCTAGAACTTTCCTTTCTTCTGAGTATTAAAATTTGGAAAATTCCCTGCTTGTGACTGTCCTTCACTTCCCTCGAACTTTTTTTCTTACTTTCCTTCTCCTTTTGTGATATTTCACTTTATGTTTCTACAATCATAGCTTTCTGTACCACTGCTGCATACGTGTCCAACTCAAATATAGTTATTTTCTCTATAATCCATGGCTTAATACCTTGTTGAAATCTTTTAGCTTTCTTCCTGTCAGTGTCTACATAAGATGGCACAAACCTAGACAATTCCTCAAACTTACTTTCATAGTCCACTACTGACATATTTCACTGCTTTATTTCTATAAATTTTAATTCCATTTGATCCTGAACAAACTGAGGAAATTATTTCTCCAAAAATAACTCTTTGAATCTATCCCAAGTAATAACATCCGTACCTTCCAATGTCTTAACAGTTTTTCACCAATAGGTGGCTTCATTCTTTAGGTAATAAATTATAAACTTCATCTTCTTTTCCTCTCTCACCTTGACTAAAGAAAATGACTTCCATCTCCTTCAACCAAACTTTTGCTTCAATTGGATCTAAAGAACCTTTGAACTCTGGTGGATTCACCGCCTGAAAAGTCTTAAAAGTTATTTGGGGATTGGCATGTCTCCGTTGTTGTTGAGTCAGGTTAATTGTTTGTTGGGCTAAGATCTAAAGAATCTGGACCACAGCTGGGTCTATGGGACCTGGATTTGCATTAGGTTGTTATTTTCTTGGTCATTGTTGTTGGTTTCTTCATTCTGGGTGGTAGAACGGGTGTTTCTTCTGGGAGGCATCTTCTATAAAGAATCAAACAACTTATTTAGCTTTAAATCAAATCCTTTTTACAAAACATTTTTAATAAAACAGAAATATTTCTTTTTGAAAACAATTTTCAATCGTTGAACTAAGTAAATTGCATGCTTCTTTACAGAATGTAAACAACCAAGGGAAAGGGTATATGTTATCACAAGAGTTTATAACTGGTGAAATAAATAAAGTAGGGTAAAACATGTGCAGTAATGTAAATGATAATGCTGGAAAAAAAAGATACTGATATATATATGTCAAAGTTGGTAGTACAAGCGTGAAACACTTCAGGAAAACCAAAAGTATAACAAGCCTACCCACTAGTCAGCAAGTCTAGTCTATATATACAAAACAAAAGTCTGTTGATATCATACTAGACCACTAATATACATATAACATCTGTCATAACAACACTGACACTAACTCCAAGGAAACTCTGGTCCTCCAAGACTCGCAAGCTCCTCTAAAACCCATCTAGCCCACTCCACAAGAGCATCTGGGGCGGCATACTCACAAGTAGCTCCATGTAGACTAGTCTCGGCTACCCTCTGGAATACATGAATCTCACTCCTAAGCTCCCTCACACTCCTCTCAATATTTGTGGTCCTCACAATATGTTGTAACTCTCGAATATGTCCCAACAGGGTCTGTCGCTCCATAAGATAGGCCTCAAACTGTGGTATGGAACAGGGTGTGGGGTAAACTGAAAAGATACACTCATAGTTGAATATCCGGTAGAACCAGAATCAGCAGTGGGGGTCATCGAATAGGTGGTCGCACATCAGGGGTGGTGGAATAGCCCGAAGAGGTGTAGCCGTCATAACAGGAGGTAATATAGCTAACGCTTGTGGAAGAACAGGGTGTGGATCAGATCTGAGTGGGGATGGTGGTCCATGAACAAAAGGCTCCGAATGATCAGATAGTACAGGGATATTAGGATTTGTCATCGCTACTATCTAAAAATCAATACCGCAAGATAAGAATCTCAAATCATAACACGAATCATACAAAACTTACTATAAAGTCGCGCTCAACCTCTCAACGTCCTATCTTTCTATCACTCATCTCTAATCCTAACCCTCTACCCAAACCCAAAAATCTAGGCTTATTTCAGTGACTTATAACCGGTAGCTCTGATACCAAACCGGTGACACCCTCCAAATCCAGGTCAGAGATTTGGGGTTCACTACACACACACACATAATATAAACCTGTAAATGAAATATTATATGCAATGACCCTACAATACACAACCATGGATCGCAACAGGTTAAAGTATGAAACAAGCCACAACCTTTACTTATAGTACATCGTACCAAATCCTAACTAGTTTAACTTACAACTGATAATAAAACATTCTTACAAACTAGCAAAACTCATAACTAAAGCATAAAGCTCCTGCTAGCTCGATCCAACTCAACCTGGAATCCTAGCTCGCATACTGGTTCGGGGATCCTCGCTACCAACATTTTCTTTTTAACTGGAAAAGAACATAAAAAGAATCACAAGAGTGAGCTAATTAGCTCAGCAAGTTATATAAACAATAACTGAGGTTAAACAATGATCAATGAAATTATTCAGAGGAATCAAGTTTCTGGTTAAGCAATTATTAAAATTGAATATTTACTTTTAATTTTAAAAACCAAGGTTAGGCTGTTGATCGGTCACACACTAACCCTGAGCAAGGCACACATATGTGCTCTTTATACTGGATCCAAGGCACATATTAGCATAATACGACCACGAATATGGTCTGACCACGAATCTGAACCATATTTAGAAAATTATCCAATTCTATAATAATTAAATATGATAAATAATGTAATTCAATAAAATAAGATCATAATCAACATTGATAAGACATTTGTCTCCAGCATAATATAATTCATGAGTATCATAAAGGCACTTCAAAGTATGTATGAAAAACAGCCTGAAGTCTGTAGAAGAATCAGGTAATAGATGAACAATAGTTTAATGGTTATACAAGGTTTGGCTCTCTGATGTACTAGGTATTGTAGAATGTATAAGTTTCTGTACGTTCAAGTAATTATGTTTTAATATTTGATGTATGGTGTGAATGTATTTATGGAGTAGTATCATATTGATGTGGTTCAGTATCTGAGAATTCAAAAATCAATGGTTCACAATGAATAACACTTACAGTTCAAGTATCAAATGATATGGTCAGGGTTTAGGGTTAAGCAAATCAACTATCACATGCTACTGTATGATATAACTCACTCGTATTCAAAGCACTTACAATATAAAACAAGAATTGATCAAGGTACTTGCAATATATCTCAAGAAAGGTTCATAATAAACTTGCCTTATCTCAAATGATTTACTACTTCACTTGCACTCGTCTATCGGTTCTACTCACTGATCACTTGTTTTCCTTTTCTACACCTCACTTCCTTCATTTTACATCACAAGTATCAATACTCAAACTCATATCATTCTAATCATCAAACAAACGTCACAAGCTTCTATCTACCCATCGTTCCCCCAAATCCGACGTACGGATTTAAAGTTATGATTAAAATAGTCAAACAATAAGCACATAGGCATATAACACATTAATCAGATAGCACATAGCACATAGCATATAACACATAAGGTACTTGATAAAAATAATTTTTCAAAGAAGATACGGGGTTAAAATAATTTTTCTGGCATTTGATATGAATTTTTAAATATATTTTGGAATTAAAACGTGTAAAAGAATCATTTTATAAATAAATAACAAGGTTCTAATACCCGAAACTGGCTTTAAAATTATTTATAAATAATTATCGAGCATTAAACATAATTTAGAAAAATATTTTAAAATTTGAAACTATTTTCCGAAATTTTTAAATCAAAAAGAATAATTAAATCTAATTAAATAATCAATTAAAATTAATTAATAAATAATTAAATTTATTAATCAATTAATATTTAAATTAATTGACTTATTAAATAATGAATTATTAATTATAATTAATTAATTAATTCAGATTTATTTCTGACTTTTTTTTGAAAATTGAATTTTGGAATTAAAAATAAATTTTAGAAATTACAAATAGAATTTTTGAATTAATTTTAAAAAGAAATTCTCAGAAACAGGTTTTAGAATTGAAACTGAGCAAAAAAAAAAGATCAAAAGCGGGTCGCAGGCGGGTCAGAAATCGGGTCACGAAGAACAATTCGACCCGCCGCCCCCTTTTCCAGATTCCGGCAAACAGCCGGTTTCCGGCCAACCAAATTCGTGGCAAAAAATGAATCATTTGATTCGTACTTTGATCTCATCTCGTTCTAAATTGTGCCAGGAACCCGGAAATCCCATTATCAATCAACAATAACCCCTCAGGCAGATTTTCCAGCCAAAACGACATAAAAATCGGCGAAGCTTTGAAGATTTCCGGTGAACTCGATTATGATATCCAACACCACAACTTTATACATGATTTGATTCCTTTTGAAACGATCTATCTAGTGGTATCATTCAATTTCACTAATAACCCTTAAATAAGAAACCCCTAATTTTCAGTTAAGAACATTCAAAGCGTATAAACCCTAATTTTCTTAATTCGAGATTCAAACACAAATTTCTCTATGATATGAAGCTCAAAATCAGCCATATAATATATCAAATCGACCAGAATTCAAATATCTATGACATGCAATCATCAAATCATATCAAACACTTCTAGATTTTAAAAACCTATTTTAATCCAATTAAATTCAAAATTAAATAAAAATATAGAAAAATACCAGATGATTCTGCGGTAATATGGTTGATAAAACTTGAATCTATTCATCGAGAGCTTCGTTTGGGTTACTCGTACGCCAAGATCGGACTTCGATAACGCTTTCGAATCATCAATTGATTTTGAAGAACGCGATGGATATTACTATTTTCTCTAGGTAATTATATAATTTTACTGTTTATTTATGTTTATCTGTACAAAATAAAGTACTGTAAGGGCTATTTATATTTACGGAATATTGGTACCCCGTTGGATCATATCGGATATAAAAATAAAATACTTATTGGCTAAGTATTAATAAAACTGATCCAATTTGGTAACGATTTTAAGATACATCAAAACCGGGCTTTTAAATAAAGTTTTGGGAAACTGAGCTTTTGGTTACACGTACTGCGAGAAGATATTATAGTAGTTTAATCAAAATATCTAGTATATCGAAAATATCTAGTTTACCGGTTTACCGTAACGATTAAATAATAACGTAAAATTTGTACCGGGAATTGTACAGGTAAATCCGTACTCCGGATCGAAAAAGTCAAAACACGAAAATGCTCGAAATAATCAAATTAGGTTAGAAATGAATTTTTTCGTAACTTTTGAGTAGTAAAAATGTAAAAACCATTAAAGTTGAACAGTTCCCGAATAATCAAAATAATTAATAATAAATCAAAAAATAATTAATTAAATCTATAAATCATTTATAAAATCATATAACAATATACAAATTGTTAGGAAAATAAGAAAGTATTATATACTCCCTCCGTCCCTTTGAGTTTGAAGTGTTCGACACGCATTTTAAGGCTCTTATCTAGTATAGTTGTATAACTTATTTTGAATATTTTCTGTTTTTGAATAAAAGTTTAAACTTTTATATTCAGAAGAAATTTTTTGAAAAATAATTTATGTAACTATACTAGATAAGAGCCTTAAAATGCGTTTCGAACACTTCATTTCAAATGTTAACAACTCAAAGGGACGGAGGGAGTACCTCATTCTGGGAATATACAAATTAAAATTCATAAATTTTATCACATATAAACATCAAAGATAGATACCAGTTAACACATAATTCACCAAAATTCATATAATAATCACATAATATTCATTTATATCAAAAATAATTACACGATACATCCCGGATATTACAGATCACCCATTTGAGCTAATCATTGGTGATGCAACATCTAGAGTGAAAACAAGGAAAGTAACTCAAGATAAATGTCTACATAGCAGCTTTCTGTCACAAGAAGGGCAAAGAAGGTAGAAGAAGCTTGGATGGATCCTGATTGGGTTTTAGCTATGCAGGAAGAGTTAAACCAATTTGAAAGGAATAAATTATGGAAGTCGGTACTGTTAGATATATTTGATAATGTCATGGCTAATATGTTTTATGTTTAGATTTCAGATCTTATTTGAACAGGACAAATCAGTACTTATACTGGAAGTCAGGACTTAAGGGATATCAGTACTTATGTTATCAGGAGATAAGCATCAGGAGATAGATATCAGAACTTAAGTGCTGAAGGACGATCAGATAAGGACAGTAGCTGATTAAAGTTAAGAAGATCAAGATAAACATAAGAAGAGATATGCATGAAGAAGGAATTCCATAAAGAATGGAATACTTGGAATAAAAGATATCTGATTGATATATATTAGGAAGCAGAATTATATTCCATATCAATTAGCGATTATCTTGTAACTGTGTAATATATAAACACAGACATAGGGTTTACACTATAAGTGTTATCATTATCGAGAATATTATTTAACTGTAACCCTAGCAGCTCTCGTGATATTTTGTTCATCACTGAGAGATAACAGTTCCAGATTGTAACAGAGTTTATTGTTTCAATAAAGTTTGTTTTCTGTTACATAAGTTCTTGAAGTTTGATTTGATTGTAATAAACACTGTATTCACCCCCTCTACAGTGAAAGTGTGACCTAACAAGTGGTATCAGAGCCTTCTGTTAACACACATACAGTTAAAGATCCAAACACAATCATGTCTGACACAGAAACTCCAACTAAGCCTACCAAAACTGAGGAATCATCAAAGACATCAATTCAGAGTCGATATGAGACTATCAGAGTTCCCATATTGAGACCATCTGAATATCCCATATGGAAGGTAAGGATGACCATGTTTCTGGAAGCAACAGATCCAGAATACCTTGATAGAATCAAGGAAGGGCCTCACAAACCTACCAAGCTCGCTGTTGTAGTTGCAGGTGAAGCAGCAAAGACTGTACCAAAGGAAAAGAGTGATTACACTGCTGAAGATATAGCATCTATTGCTAAGGATGCCAAGGTACGACACTTACTGCATAGTGCCATTGATAATGTAATGTCAAACAGGGTAATCAACTGCAAGACTGCCAAGGAGATATGGGATGCACTGGAGACAAGGTGTCAAGGAACTGAAACAGTTAAGAAGAACAGGAAGACAATACTCACTCAAGAGTATGAACATTTTGACTCAAAATCTAATGAGTCATTGAATGATTTATATGATAGATTTGTCAAACTTTTGAATGATTTGTCATTGGTTGATAAAGAGTATGATCTTGAAGATACCAACCTAAAATTCCTGTTAGCTCTTCCTGAATGCTGGGATTTGAAGGCAACAACAATAAGAGACAACTACAATCTTGATGAAACAACTCTTGATGAAATCTATGGAATGCTCAAGACTCATGAACTTGAGATGGAACAAAGAAGCAAGAGGAAAGGAGGAAAGTCAAGGACAGTTGCTCTCAAGGCTGAAGAGGAATCCCCCAAAGCACCTTCCTCAAAGAAAGACAAGGGTAAAGCTCTTTTCATAAAGTCTGATACTGAGTCATCAAGTTCTGAGAGTGATGATGACTCAGATTCTGAAAGCTTGCCTGAAACTGATGCTGATGAGGAGATGATGAAGCTGTGTGCTCTTATGGTGAAAGGAATCACAAAGATTGCATACAGGAAGTTCAGGAAGGGAAAGAAGTTTTCCAGGAAAGGCATAAGTTCTGATAAGAAGAATTTCAGAAGATCTGAAGGAAGAGGAGGAAAGTCTGACAGAGGAGATTACGCCAATGTTAAATGTTATAATTGTGGTGAGAAAGGCCACATATCTCTTGATTGCAAGAAGACCAAGAGTGACAAAGGCAAAGCTCTTGTCACAAAGCAGAAAAGCTGGACAGACACCTCAGACTCTGAAAGTGAGGAGAACTATGCATTGATGGCAAATGCTGATAAATCAAGTTCTGAGAGCAGTTCTGAAGCTGCTGAAACAAAGGTACCTCAGACTACTTATGCTTTTCATACTGATGATATTAATGAGTTGAGAAGATATCTTAAAACCATGTTTGTTAGTTATAGAGATCAAACTTTAACATGTGAAAGATTAACTTCTGAAAATCTTGCTTTTAGGAAAAGAAATGATTTCTTAGAAAAAGAGTTAGTCATGTTCCATCAAACTCAGAAGGATAGAGATGATGCTTTTTATGTTAGGGATGAAGTGCTAAAAATGAATGAATCTCTAAAAACTGAGTTAGAAAAGGAGAGAGAGATTATTAGGACTTGGACTAACTCTGGCAAAACAACTCAAAATTTGCTAAGCAGTGGAAACTGGAAAGAGGGCTTAGGTTATGGAAAAAATAAAAATGAAAAAGGAACTGTAGAAATTAAGCCTGTTGATAAGCAAAAGCCGAAGTTAAAACATGTTAAGTTTGTAACTGAAAAATCTGAAAATGAGAAATCAGAAGTTAAAAAGGAATTAGCTTCTGACAAACTAAAACAGGAAAAGACAGCTGAAGTTAACATAGGCTTAATGACAAAGAAGCAGCTTAAGCATAAACTGAAAGATGTTAAGAATGCAAACAAGGTAAAATCACCTAGGAAAAACAGGAATGGAAAGGAAGGTGTGAATAAAAGCAATAACTATAAATCTGTTCCTGATGCTCCTAGGAAAGCATGTCATAACTGTGGAAGTTCTAACCATCTGGCTTCTTTTTGCAGGAAGAATAAGAATATTAACTCCTTATCTTCAAAATCAGGAGTTAAGAGTCAGTCTGTTAGATACAAACCACAAAATCCTTGTTTTCATTGTGGTAGTTTATGGCATTCCATTTATACTTGTAAGGAATATCATAGTTTGTACTATGATTATTATCAAATAAAACCTTCTTTAAAGAAAGTTTCTGTTGTTCCTTCTAGTGTAAGTTCTGATTCAAAGTCTGGTAGTATAAGTTCTGATAAGAAAACTGTTAACATAAAATCTGATGCTAAATCCGCTGCAAATGTTAACAAACCTAAAAAGGCCAAAGGATGCAAGCAAGTCTGGGTCCTTAAAACTAATAATTAGTGGTCTTTTTGATTGCAGGGCAACAGGAAAAATATTTTAGTTCTAGACAGTGGATGTTCAGGACATATGACTGGAAATAAGGCCCTGCTATCAGACTTTGTGGAGAAAGCTGGCCCAAGTGTTTCTTATGGAGATGGCAACATTGGAAAAACTTTGGGATATGGCAATATCAATCTTGGGAATGTCATCATTAAAGATGTAGCTCTGGTCTCAGGACTTAAACACAACCTACTGAGTATAAGTCAAATCTGTGACAGAGGTTATCATGTTGATTTCTTTGCAGAACATTGTGAAATAGTTAGTAAATCTAAAGGAAGAGTTGTTCTGAAGGGATTCAGGCGTGGTAACATTTATGAAGCTAAGCTTTCAACAAGTTCTGATGGTTCTGCAATCTGTTTAGTGAGTAGAGCCTCAATTGAAGAAAGCTGGAATTGGCACAAGAAACTCTCTCATTTAAATTTCAACAAGATAAATGAGCTAATCAAGAAGGATCTTGTGAGAGGACTGCCAAAATCAGTGTTTGCTCCTGATGGTCTTTGTGATTCATGTCAGAAGGCCAAATAAAGAAAATCTTCATTCAAGAGCAAGACTGAATCATCGATTCTTGAGCCTTATTATCTACTTCATGTTGATCTATTTGGTCCAGTGAATGTCATGTCTATTGCAAAGAAGAAATATGCGTTGGTCATAGTAGATGAGTTCACCAGATACACATGGGTGTATTTCTTGCACACAAAAAGTGAAACTGCATCTATCTTGATTGATCATGTCAAACGTCTGGATAAATTGATCAAAGATTCTGTGAAAATTTTGAGGAGTGATAATGGCACTGAATTCAAGAATCTGATAATGGAAGAGTTCTGCAAAAATCATGGAATAAAGCAGGAATTTTCTGCTCCTGGAACTCCACAGCAAAATGGAGTTGTTGAAAGGAAGAATAGAACTCTCATTGAAGCTGCACGAACAATGCTTGAAGAAGCAAAGCTTCTAACCTATTTCTGGGCTGAAGCTGTGCAGACTGCTTGTTTTACTCAAAATGCAACACTCATTAACAAGCATGGAAAAACACCATATGAGATGGTGAAGAACAAGAAGCCAAATCTGAAATACTTTCATGTATTTGGATGTAAGTGTTTTGTTCTCAAGACTCATCCTGAACAACTATCCAAGTTTGATCTAAAAGCTGATGAGGGAATCTTTGTTGGATATCCACTTTCCACAAAAGCCTTCAGAGTCTATAATTTGAGAACAAAAGTGATCATGGAATCTATCAATGTCTCTTTTGATGACAAGAAGATCACTGGACTTGAAGATTGCATTGATCATGATCAGCTGAGATTTGAAAATGAAGATTCATATTCTGATACCTTAAGTCCTGACAGTCTAAGTCCTGATACTGTAAACTCTGATGGATTAAACTCTGATGTTATTGAAACTGTGGTGACTACGTCAAAGGAAGATGCACCAATGCAGGGGGAGCATACTCAAGATATTATCACATCTCAAGAAGCATCAGAACATACATCTGGCTCTTCAAGTTCTGATTCGTCAAGTTCTGATAAGCCAAGTACTGACAGTGCTGAAAATCTAAATGCTGAAGGATCTAACTCAGAGAGCATAGTTTCAGGGGGAGCATCAAAAAATGAAAACGAAGACAGCATGAATCATGGGGGAGCATCCAGTTCTAGAGAAAACCTTCCATCTTCAAGGAAGTGGACAAAATCACATACACTTGATTTGATAATTGGAAATCCTGATGCAGGTGTCAGAACTAGAACAGGTACTTCGAATGAATGTCTTTACAATTCTTTTCTCTCTCAGTCTGAGCCAAAGAAAGTGGAAGAAGTTCTTCAAGATGCTGATTGGGTGCAAGCAATGCAGGAAGAGTTGAATGAATTTGAAAGAAACAAAGTCTGGACCTTAGTGCCAAGACCTAAGAATAGATCTGTTGTTGGTACAAAATGGGTATTCAGAAATAAAACTGATAGTGATGGCATAATTACAAGGAACAAGGCAAGGCTGGTTGCAAAAGGATATTCTCAACAGGAAGGAATTGACTATGATGAAACATTTGCACCAGTTGCTAGGTTAGAAGCCATAAGGATATTCATGGCTTATGCTGCTCACAAAAAGTTTACTGTCTTTCAAATGGATGTGAAAAGTGCTTTTCTCAATGGAGAATTGGAGGAGGAAGTATATGTTGAACAACCTCCAGGCTTTGTAGATTCCAAACATCCAGATTATGTCTACAGGCTTGATAAAGCACTTTATGGACTTAAGCAAGCTCCTAGAGCATGGTATGAGACTTTAGCTCAGTTTCTTCTGGAAAGTGGATTCAACAGAGGAACTATTGACAAAACAATGTTCTATCTCAACCATGGCAAGGACTTACTTTTGGTCCAGATTTATGTTGATGATATCATTTTTGGGTCTCCAAATGACAAACTTTGCAAAAAGTTTGCCAAACTAATGCAGTCAAGATATCAGATGAGTATGATGGGAGAACTTAGTTATTTTCTGGGCTTTCAAGTCAAGCAGAGTGAAGAAGGCACTTTTATTTGTCAATCTAAGTACACCAGAAACTTGCTGAAGAAATTTGGAATGCAAGACTGTTCAAGTGCATCCACTCCCATGGCCACTGCAACAAAACTGGATAAGGATACTGGTAATTCAGTAGATATTACTGATTACAGAGGTATGATTGGCTCACTTCTCTATCTAACTGCTAGTAGACCAGATATCATGTTTGCTACCTGTCTTTGTGCAAGATTTCAAGCAGATCCAAGAGAACCTCACTTAACAGCTGTAAAAAGAATCTTTAAGTATCTTAAAGGAACAGCTGATCTAGGATTATGGTATCCTAGAGAATCAGATTTTAAATTAATAGGTTACTCAGATGCAGATTTTGCAGGTTGCAAAATTGACAGGAAAAGCACAAGTGGAAGCTGCCAATTTCTTGGAGGCAGATTGGTTTCTTGGTATAGCAAGAAACAAAAGTCAATTTCCACATTAACTGCAGAAGCAGAGTATATTGCTGCAGGAAGCTGCTGTGCACAGATTCTTTGGATGAAGAATCAGTTACTGGATTATGGGTTAACATATTTCAAAATCCCTATTTACTGTGATAATCAAAGTGCTATTGCTATGACAGGTAATCCAGTTCAACACTCTATGATAAAGCACATCAGCATCAGGTACCATTTCATCAGGGAACATGTGGATGAAGGTACAGTGGAATTGCATTTTGTTCCCACAGATCAACAAGTAGCAGATATCTTCACAAAACCACTGTGTGAAGCTACCTTTACAAGATTGGTAAATGAACTTGGAATGATTTCAGGTTCTTTCTCTAAATCTGCTTAAACTTGTTCTATGTTATCAGACTTTATGATCAGTATTTACAGAATTAATCTCTTTGTGTATTCTGTGCTTAATTGATAAATGTTTTTAAGTACTGACTGTTGTCTGATATATATCTCTTAACTCTAATAAGTGATATATCTGTTTAAGTAATCATTCAATCCTATGAGGATAATTGTGCTAGATACTGACCTACTAGTCTTCAATAAACAAATGATCCCATGAAAGAAGTAATTATTTCTGTGGAAATCTTATGACACAAGCAAATTCTGATACTTGAGCTTAGTTTAGTTTACTTTATTCATCTTATTACTAAGTCCCAAATTAGAATAATGCTACTCATCTGTTTAAGTTCTGATTCTAGTAAAACTGCTGAATGTACTAAGTGCTGATAAACCTCACTTATCAAAAGAAGAAGAAAAAGAATCAAAGAATAATATCAGGTACTCCTTGAGATCTAGAGTAAAAATGTGAATGGGACGACCCAAGTGCATAGCTGGTATTAAGTAAATATGCATTAGAAAAGCAAAATATTTTCTTGGTGACTTTTCACACTCTATGATTACTGGAGAAATACTCTGATAATAGCATAAATTCTGATAAGCAGTCGTAACTCACTTACACTGAGAAGCCACTGTAAAATAGAATTTAAAAAGATGCATAAAATTAGCACAAAAACAGTTGAGGTGGACTCATGCATGAACTCATTTATCAGTAGGTTTCAGGATAATGACAGCTCTTTCACAAAATTTTAATTATGACTTATTTCTAAGATGTACTGAAGTAAATCAGACTTTACTCTTTATTAGTTATTTAGCTTAATGCACACACAAATCACTCCATATGAATGATGAAATTTTTGTGGTGGTCTATGTTCTTTTAGACAAACAGTCACTGTGTCACCTTGCACAAATTCTGAGGACACGTTCTAGTTATATGTTCTGATGATTAAGTTCTGAAGACTATAACTCAGAACTTGTATGAAAACTTACTAAGATAGATATTCCTTGTTCGAATTAAGACATTATGTTCTGATGACTGTTAAGTTCTGGTATAGGTCTAAGTTCTGATTTTTCAGTCTAACCCTTTACTTGACTTATCTGTGAGTAAAATTTGGTAACAGTCTCAGATTAATTTAGAATATGTTGAAGTGGAAGATTAATAGTCTATGGTTAGGACTAATGGCACTCGTCCTTGAACAGTTCACTCTTGTTACATGTGCACATTCCTTTTCAAATGACTGTTATTCTTTTTCAAGTCTAGGGAGACGAGGTAGACTTAACTCTATCTGTCAGCATTAAATATCTTCGCGTCTCCTGGCATTCTCTTGCCTATATAAACAGCCACTTCACATTAGCCTTTCCATCAATTTTTCTCACAATCTTAACTTCATATTCTTTTTCAAAAACATCATGGTCCGATTCAACATGTTTTTGAATTACCAAAATTTTTATATGGAGCTAAGCTGCGCCGACTGGCAGCAGGAGTGGCATGTAACTGCCATTCCTGAAGAGATATGGGGCTCTGTCCTACAGGCGGTGCTGAACCGACTTCTGTTCTTCGAGATGGACTACCAGCTTCATCTTGATCGATTGGAGGAGGAAAGGCGGGAAGCTATCCGTCAGCAAGAGCGAATCATTCGACTCGCTATCTTGTTTGTCGAAGATAGGAAGAGGAAGATGACTTAATCTCGTCTTCTTCCTGTTCTTCTTCATCCTCAGCTTTGTCAGGCTTCTTAGCTAGGACTAAGGCTGTTGATGTTAGATTTAGAAGCTTAGGACAAGATTGTAAAAGTTCTGATGTAATTTCAATTTCATCAATGTATTATTTTGATATATTAATGGAATTTGTTTTTGTCTTATGATCTTGTCTCTGAGAAATTTTGATACGCATTGATAAATCCTGATAAATATTCTGATGATCGTATAAATTGTGTCTGACTTCAAGTTCTGATAATGTTTTATCAGTACTTACTTAACTGATTGATTTTACTCATTCTCACACACAGTTTTTTTTTCAGAATATTGATATTGCAGAGTAAAATATTTGAATTAGTGGGAACAGTTTCAATTTTAAATTAAAACTGATTCACCTTGATTAATGGAATCTAGGTAAGTGGAACGGTTTTTCCTTGAAAAACTGCAAGTGGGTGGTAATTATTCCTTATTTACCGTGCCCATTACTTTTTGCCTTCTCTATGTATAACAGGTGTCAAGGTATTTACCACTACTTTTAAATGCATGTCTGCCATGTGTCCTCAACGGTTACTTTTTGTGTATAAGTAAAAGAGAGCAAAGATTGTCAAATCTTTTATTTACCTTTATATTTTATCTCTCTCTTTACTTTTCAACTCTCTCATCTACTGACGATTTTCTTTTAAGAGGCATTTTCTCAAACACATTACAGGTTACCGATTTCTTTCCAAACATAATGGCACCCAAGGACATTCTCTTTGATGGAGCAAAGTTTGTTCCTAATAACTTCTCTGCGATACTAAACACTACAGAGGCACCCTCTGAACTTCATTTCATTCAGGACTTTCTCACTAGTTCTGATATTGGGTTTGCTCTAACTGAGCCTACATCCATTTCTGGAGTTCAAGTACTGGAGTTTTGGAGGAGTGGAGTATATGACAATGGTAGTGCTCAAGGGTCCCCAAGTATAATATTTTCATCAGGGGAAGATGAGTATGTTGTGACTTTGTCTACAGTTAGACAGGCATTACAGCTACCTGAGGACTGTGTTTATTCTACTGTTGATGACTCAGTTCTTCAAAACATGATGGTTAGTCTGGGATATGAAGGAACATTGACCAAGCTTGGACAGTTGAAGAGATCTTTCATAAGGAGGGAATGGAGTTTCTTCTTTGATTGCATTACCAAAGCTTTCACCAACAAATGTTCAAATTTTGATGCAATTCCCATATTCAGCCAACAAATCGGGTATGCACTTCTAAATCACACTGATTTTGATTATGCACGAGCAGTCTTAGGTTTTATTGGGGATAGGATGACAGAAGATCGCAATACTGTATATTTTGCAAGATTTTGTCAGCTTATTTATAGTTTTTGTTGTAATCCGCCCCAAAATTTTGGTGATCTAATTCCATCTTTCAGAATAGCTAAGAGAGCTTTTACTGATTTATTATCTTCTGATACTAAAAAGGCTGTGTTAAGACCCCTCTTAATACCTTTATCTGTCAAACAAGCCTTAATCACCTATGATCCTGTTAAGTACACTGCACTTTATCCTGATGTTCAAACATCAGAACCTGGTTCATCAGCACCTACCACCTCTACTCAGCCACCTCAAACCTCTCAACCATCTCTCAGAACATATCTCAAGTCCTATGTGAAGCCTACATCTTCTAAGTCAAAGAGAACAAAGACTGTTTCTCAAACACCTCAGAAGAAGAGGAGGATTACTTTGAGAGATGAATCAGATTCTGAGGAACAGATTCTTTCTTCAGAGCATGTGGTAACTGCAGCTGAGAAAAAGATTTCTCAGAAGGATTCTGAACTTGGAGGATCTAAGCTTCTCAAGAGGCTTAGAAAAATGACAATTCCTGAAACTTCCAAGGACTCTAAATTACCAAGGAAATACAAGAAACAGAGGGCAAAAAGGCCAGTTTCAGATGATGAGGAGGAAGCAGCTAAGGAAGGGGATCAGGAATCTCTGATCTCACAAGAAAAAGAATTTGATCCAGTTACTTCTTCTCCATCTACTCCATCTTAGGAAACTGTCTCTGACAAGGCTAATTTCCCATCGCTGTCTCTTGGTAATCAAGGCACAAGTGCTGATAATGCTGATCAACACTTAGTTGTGCCTGGAGTAATTTTCTTAGAAGCTCCAACAGCAACAAATCTTTTGCCAACACCTGTTACTGATGCTATTCAAACTCCGGAATTATCTACGTCACCTTCTCTGCATCTAGACACTGATGATCAGACTTTAGGTGAGCATCAGGATATGGCTGTTGATCAGAACTTAGCATCAGATCAGCAACTAGAGGATGTTGAAGCCTCCATTGCTACTCACACTGCTATTATATCAGATGATACTGATTCTATAAGTTCTGATGCTGCACATGCTGGAGATACTGGTGATGCTGCTCCAACTGCAAATACTGATGCAGCAGGTCCTTCAGGACATATTCCTCTTTCTAAGTCTGAACTAGTAAAGAAGTTTGTTACAGAGGAACCACCAGTGCCTTGGAGTGAAACTCCTGCAGGTCAGGAGTGGACTAAGGAATGGAACTCAGTTTCATGTATTCCATCTGCGTTACATCTTACTGAGCACTTGACTAAAGCTGATGAAATGTTAAATTCTGATGATTTCAAAACCCAGCTTCGTGTCACTGCATTGAGTACTAAACATCTACAAGGTCTTCATTCAACCACTCATGCAGAAATACACAAGATTCAGGAGAACTTTATCAAGCAGGAACAAGTTTGGAAACTTGATAAGAAAAAGTTCTTTCAACCTTCTATTGACAGGATTGCTTATATTGAGAAGACTCAAGATCGTCAACAAGCACAGATTGATCAAATTCTGCAAAATCAAGCTTCTCAGCAATCACAACTGACTGAAATCCAATCTTCAGTGGAATTGCTTATCTCTCTTCTACTTCCTGCTGATGCCAAAAAGGGGGAGAAAGTGATTAAGTCCAAATGCAAGGATGACAAGACACTGCAAGGAAAGGATGATGAAAAAGATGACCAAGGAAACTCTGGAATGGGTGGAGGTCATAGTCAAGGTAAAAGATTCTCATCAAGAAATGCTGAAATTGCAAGTCACAGGATAAGTTCTGATACTGGGAAGAGAATAAGTTCTGATACTAGTAAAAGAATAAATTCTGATGAACTTCTAGATCTTGATGAAGAAATGTCAAGACAGTTATTTCTTCAAGAAAATCCAGGAATGGACTTGGAAAGTTTAAAGGAAGAAGAAGCTAGACTTAAATCAAAGAAAGCCACATCTAAATCTGAAGCTTCTGGTAAAAAGTCACTTCCAAAACTTAAAGGCATTGTGATTAAAGAAAAGGCACAAACTGAAGCAACATTTGCTAAATCACAACCAAAGATAGATCCAAGATCCAAGGGTAAAGAAAAGGTTGGTGAACCTGTTAAAGTTTATGTACCTCCTGAAGATGAAGAAATTACTGATGACAAAGATAATCTTGCTCTGACTTCAAGAAAAGTTCTTAAAACAACCTCTGACATGGCTCAAGTTGTTCAGAGTCAAGAAATTATAAGTTCTGATATTCAAAAGAAGCAAGTAACCTCTGACACAGCTCAAGTTAACTTGATATCAGAAGGAAGATCAAAAACACTCCTACCAGAATTCACTAAGGCAAAACAAACTCAATCTTTGAAGACTACTGCAAGTCGTTTTGAAGCTAGAGTAGTTACTGGAAAGGAAGCAAGAGATAAAACTGGATTGGGAAGTGCTGATGAAAGAAGAGTACACAACACTACCAATGATCCAACTTCCTTGAGTGAACCAGGTATTGGAGCAACTCCTGAAAGATTGAATCAACTGGAATCTGTACAAATGGTTTACCATACCTACTTGAAGGAACACATCTTGTTGTATTTCATGACAGATGGTAGGGTTTATCATATAAGATAAAATGCCATTCCATTGAAGTATTTTGAAGAATTGGAGCATGTATTATTCTTACTTCAAGTGGATGACAGATTGACAGGGACTGCTGCAAACTATTTGAAAGAACAGATTCAGAGACAGAAAAGACTTTATTCTGTTAAGTCTGAAAGCATATATGTTCCAAAGTACAGAAATCACAATGGTGATATTGTTGATATGAAGCCTAATACTGCACAGATCAGAACATATCTTGGTATTAAGGGGCTTGAATTCAATCTAGAGTCTGACAAAGCTTATGTCATAAGACTAGATCAGGAGTTGAGAAAAGCAAAGATTAATGATCTCAGAGCTGCAATATTTCAAACTGGTGAAGATACTGCAGAGCTTAAAGATGTCAAACGGAGAATGATTGATGAACTCAGATATGCTGAGAAATGTTTGTTAAAGAATTATCTCAGAACAACTCCTGACATCAGAGAGATCAGAAAATGATGAAGCCAAGTTGAAGATCTACAACTGCTTAAATTCTGATGTGTATACAGACTAAAGTTGTTATCAGAAGTTGAATTGGTAAAAGCTTTAAGGACTGTAAGTTGTAGTTATCTTGTCTAATTCTCATGCATTTGTACTTAATATTTTTGACATCATCAAATATCTGTTAAACTTGTATATTTTGCTAATTTACAAGTTGGGGGAGATTGTTAGATATATTTGATAATGTCATGGCTAATATGTTTTATGTTTAGATTTTAGATCTTATTTGAACAAGACAAATCAGTACTTAACTGTTGATCAGTACTTATACTGGAAGTCAGGACTTAAGGGATATCAGTACTTATGTTATCAGGAGATAAGCATCAGGAGATAGATATCAGAACTTAAGTGCTGAAGGACGATCAGATAAGGACAGTAGCTGATTAAAGTTAAGAAGATCAAGATAAACATAAGAAGAGATATGCATGAAGAAGGAATTCCATAAAGAATGGAATACTTGGAATAAAAGATATCTGATTGATATATATTAGGAAGCAGAATTATATTCCATATCAATTAGCGATTATCTTGTAACTGTGTAATATATAAACACAGACATAGGGTTTACACTATAAGTGTTATCATTATCGAGAATATTATTTAACTGTAACCCTAGCAGCTCTCGTGATATTTTGTTCATCACTGAGAGATAACAGTTCCAGATTGTAACAGAGTTTATTGTTTCAATAAAGTTTGTTTTCTGTTACATAAGTTCTTGAAGTTTGATTTGATTGTAATAAACACTGTATTCACCCCCTCTACAGTGAAAGTGTGACCTAACAGGTACCCAAACCTAAAGGCAAAAATTTCATAAGTAATAAAGCTAGATTGGTTGCTAAGGGATACTGTCAACAAGAAGGAATAGATTTTGATGAGACATTTGCTCCAGTTGCAAGACTTGAAGCAATCAGAATCTTTCTAGCCTATGCAGCCCATGCCAATTTCAAAGTCTATCAAATCGATGTCAAAGTGCATTTTTGAATGGAGATTTGGAGGAGGAAGTCTATGTCAGTCAACCTCCAGGTTTTGAAGACCCCAACTTTCCAGATATGTTTACTATCTTTTGAAGGCACTTTATAGATTAAAGCAAGCACCTAGATCCTGGTATGATTCTTTGTCAAAGTTCTTTTTAGAAAATCATTTCACAAGAGGTATTATTGACAAAACTCTTGTCTTTAGAAATGTTAATAGCTCTAGTATACTTGTTCAGATTTATGTAGATGATATTATATTTGGCTCTACAGATGATAAATTTTGCAAAAAGTTTGCCAAATTGATGCAAAGTATATATAAAATGTGAATGATGGGAGAACTAACTTACTTTCTTGGTTTACAAGTTAAGCAAGTTAGTGATGGAATATCTATTAGTCAAACTAAATATATTCATGATCTTTTAAAGAAGTTTGACTTAATGGATTGCATATCAGCAAAAACTCGCATAACCACTGCCACTAAGCTTGAATTGAACACTACTGAAAAGTCTGTGGACATTTCATACTATAGAGGGATGGTTGGCTCACTTTTATATTTAACTGCTAGTAGGCCATATATAATGTTTGTTACTTGTCTTTGTGCTAGATTTCAGGCTGATACTAGAGAATCTCATTTAGTAGCTATTAAGAGAATTTTCAAATATCTCGAAAGCACACCAAAACTTGGCATTTGGTACCCTAGAGATTCTGGATTTGATCTAATTGGTTATTCATATGCAGATTATGCAGGGTGCAAAATAGACATAAAAAGCACAACTGGCACATGTCAATAGTTAGGCACAAATCATGCGCTTAATAATTCAAGCAAGTATACGCGTTCGCAAGTAATATAGAATGATTTCTAGTTCGTTTCCACAGAGACTCTGATTAATTATATTTAATTAACACTTACTCACCAATGTATGATTACTCTTCAATGTCAAGACAATAACACTTAAGGTTGATTAACTGATTATTAACTATGAGAATTAAACACTTAAATTAACACTTGAATTAACAATATTAAACACACATGAGATCATAACTTCATTACTACTTCATTCAATAGTCATTGTTATTACCCTTAGCATGTAACGGTGATGATATTAATCGAACACCACGAAACTGATAAAAGCCAACTTTCGTTGCACAAGTACCATTCTACCTAGCATCCACAATTAAGATAGAAGTTGAATAGGCATCAATTATATTGAGACCCTATATGTCTACAGAATTTGACAACATAACGATTTAAGCGCAAGTTATTCATTATGATTACATAGTGCAAGTAAAACGGTTAGAGTTACCCACTACTCATGCATACAATACATGAACATATGCTAGCATGGCAAGTTCTAAATCTCAAGATTCACTGTCGCTTCACAAGAGATTAACACGCTATCTTATATGTTCGCGATGCACATAAGACGAATAAGCACAACCTATACTAGATATCATACAATCATCACATACCAAGGTATTAAATAATTAACTAAAGAAATCCATAGTAAATCCGCTACGACCCCATGATCACGATTAGCCCATGATAGAACTCATCGTCACCATGTGTTCATATGTAAACATGATAATAACACAACGATATAAACTAAAAAATACTTAATAAAAACAGAGTACGTCACAAGAGTATTAAGGTTCAAAGAGTAAAGAAAACTAGCATGCACTGTTACAACAAATTAAAAGAATCACAAGATAAACGAATGCTTCCTCTTCTTCATTGTTGCGTGCTAAAACGATCTTCTTAATCTTCTCTCATTGCTACTTGCTCCTTTCTTGTTACTTGTTGTTGTGAAAACATCTCCTAAAATTGCTTATATAAGAGTCCACAAGAAATAGAAGTTGTAGAAGCCCAATAGAACTCAAATTAGAAAATCCAGAATCCGAAAATCCGACCCCAGGCGGCCGTCTCCAATCCCACGCGGGCGCCTGCTCTCCAGGCGGTCGCCTGCAGTCTCCAGGCGGGCGCCTGCACACCTTCTGGAAAATTCTACTTCTTGCTTCTGATTTTGCTGATTTCTTCACACAACTCCCCGCAACTGGTTCCAAGTACTTCCCTAGGCTTATTATGATGAAATCCCCCTAATTACGCAAGTTATACCCTGAAATGCAAAAACACTAGAAAAACGCATCAAATACACAAAATACTTGATTTCAAGACACCAATTCAAGCCATTACAAGACGTTATAAGTGGTATAAAATGCCATTTATCATTAATTTCTAGGAAATAAGCTTGTGTCCTGGTTTAGTAAGAAACATAATCCAGTTTCTATTTCCACGGCTGAGGCTGAATATATTGTTGCTGGTAGCTGTTGTGCACAAATTTTATGGATGGGAAATTAATTATTGGATTATGGTCTACATGTGGACAAGATTCCAATTTTCTGTGACAATACAAGTGTCAACGTCATCACTGAAAATTCTGTGCAGCATTCAAGGAAAAAGCACACTGACATCAAATACCACTTCATAAGAGAGCATGTTATGAATGGTACTGTGGAACTTCATTTTGTTCCAAGTGGGCAACAACTTACAGACATCTTTACCAAGCCACTTTATGAATCAACTTTTACTAGGTTGGTAAGTGAGTTAGGTATGTTAAACTACTCTTAATTCATTATTTTTGATGTCTATGCAATTTGTAATGTAGCCAGAAATAAATTTGATTTTCCTGTTAAGGGTGAAATTTTGGCTGAGTCAAAATTATCCCTTTATCGGATGTTCATTATCAGTTGAGAGTGAATATCCATTGATTGCCTATATCCGCTGAAAGTCAAATATGTGTCTGGGTACTTTATCCATCAATGGATAATAGTACGTTTGCTATCTGTTGATTCTTATCAATCAAAACCGTTGATTCTTAAAACCATATTCATTAGCACGTGCTTACGGTCATATATGTATACGTTGATGGACAGTTTTAGAATTTCTATAGTTATTTTTATTTTTAAACGGTTATTTTTATCATTGGGTATTTAATTTCATTTTTAATCATTTATTTGCTATTTCCTGAGAAAGTATAAAAGCCAAATTCATTTACAGATATCAATTTTATCTTTCTCTAATTACTCAAGGCAATTTCAACTCTCTTTCTCCCCAAAACCCTTTATCTCTCTCTGTAACTTCGAACCTAGCATCAATGGCACCGGTTGTGAAAATCATGTCTCAGTCTGGGTATGTTTATAAAAATAAAAACTTCATAGCTTTGGTGGACAAGAGCGTTGCTCAAGAAGACTATCACAAAATTATGGACTTTATTAGCAACTGTAAACTGAAGTTTGCCATGCTCGAGTCACCTGTTATTTATTGTGAATTTATGGAGGAAGTTTGGTCATCTTCTGTTTTCGATTTCAAAGATATGACTCTTACCTTTACTCTCAAAGGTAATAGCTATTGTATTAACACAGATGAAATCCAAACATGCTTTAAATTACCTGAAAACAACACAACTGTTTCACACACTAACACTGATGTGGTTAACTTGCTTAATTCTATGGGCTATTCTCTTGATACTACTAGCTTAGGTAGTATTAAGAGGAAGGGTCTTAGAAATAGTGGAGTTTTATGTGTGATGCTTTTATTGTTAGTGTTTGTGCCCTAGAGACAACACTATGATGTTTTAGTTTAAGACATTAGGATTATTAATGTTTATGTTCTATCAATTATTCTCTTTATAATTTATTAATTCTTAATTTACTGTGATATAAATGTTAGATTAATAAATGTCCTTGAAATATGATATGTAATTCTATATCTTTAAGTACGTGACTTAGAAATGAGATTATGAGAATAGTATCAATATTCCTAAAGGTCCCTAGTCGAGTATTATTATTAAGGGACAATAATAATGCATTAAGACTGGTGTGTTTGTTGACTGATGATCACATCTCATTATTTATAGGTATAGTGATACTAAAGTCAAAAACACAGGCAGATGTAAATGTACATGGTGCTGGATAGACCCAATGTGAGATTCTACATGTATGTTGTGTCATAAGTAATTCTCACAGTGATAATGATGTAATGGTCCTTAGACCTGAAGTCATTATATTTCTATACGAGAATTAATATATATTGATTCCATTAAAAGTTATCCTTGACCGGGTAATGATAAAAGTGGACATTGGGTATATTATGAATCGTATGAGATATATGAATGATCTAGATGGGATTTAACCCTCCTATTTTAGGAATGATATTATTGGCCTCTTGTGTGAGCTAGACTATGAAATGCGTGGCCCCGCTTAAATGTTGATTTGATATGATAGTCTACTCATTGATCAAGGAAACTTGGATTAAACTATGATGAGGATGACACATTACATGCCTCTAGTTTAATCTATAATATCTGGTTAAAGGGATTATATTACATTGTACATTATTCATAAAATTTTTAATCGATCACTGATTCAATTATTATTACTTGGGTAGCAATGATGTATTACTAGATGCCGCTCATTGTTTACGATTTAAAATTAGATTTAAAATTTGTTGTCAACGTAATAATAACCTGTAGGGTCACACACTAAGAATGCTTGAAGGATTATTTAATTTAAATTGGATTTAAATTATATTAAAGTAATTCAAATTATTTATAATATTAATTAAGTATGACTTAATTAATTAGATAAATATTGATATTCAAATTTACTAATATTAATTATGAAATTCATTTGTTAGATAATTAAGTGAGACTTAATTATAATACAAATAGAAATTTCAAATTAATAAAAACTCCTAATTAGTTAAGAGTTATAATTCGTTATTTTACTCTCTATATAATATCTCTTGTGTGGCTGATTTTGCAAGCAAGACTTTTACTAAAAACCCTAGCCACCAAGAGAGAAGATGGAGAGAGCAAGAAGAAATGAGTTTATGCTAGTACACATCCAATCCTTGAGTTCAAGCATTCGTGTGGATACCGATAGAGCGTAGATCGTGAGAGCGGGATGCGTGGTGATTGAACAAGCTTTGGATCTCCATTAGTCAACCAATTTGTAAAGCTTCTTAAGGTAAACAATCTGATCTACGAATTAAATATCTATTTTTCACATGGATCATGCGGTGGGTTTCGAAAACTCTGATTTTTCACATTTTTAATTACTGTTTCCGTTGCGTTTATGTGCTCGAACCCCTTCATTTATCGAGGTATTTTCAGGAAAAATCAGTAATTTTGATGCAATTAACTCCTCTCTGCTTAACATGATTTGCATGCTTTTGACTGATAAGTATTTTTATTTTAGCAATTATGTCTTGCTAGAGTTAGGGTATAAATTAGGGAATATTTAGAAAAGGATTAGTAATGTGTATTATGCTAGATGTTTAATGATGCTAGCTAACCATGTGTCTAAAGACCTTGTAATTGAGAACACAAACAACAAGCTTACTTGTTGGGTTCAAGAAAAAAGACTTCTTGCAGATTTGAGCAGGAACAATCTCAACAATAAAGTGCATCTCAACTATCTTCCAATATTTGGGGCACCTCAGGTAAGTGAGGTAAACATTTTTGCTCTTATCTCTTCCCAACCTACAGTTTTTTTGACTTCAACTGTGGCTATGGCATCTGTGACGGTGACTAAACAGATGCCTACCCAAGTCACGAAACCAAAATCTTCAAAATCCAAGTCTAAGAAACCAACCTCTAGTGTCTCTCAAAAGACATTAGTTATAACAACTACCACAACACATGAGGGGGGTGAACATGGTGGTGAGTCAGGTGAGGGAAGGGGTGAAAATTAAAGAAATCCCAAGGACAAGATAGGTGAGGTTAGTGAGTCTCAAACCAGCCACACCACAGTCTCCCAACAGCCTGTGGTGAGTATTACAAAACCCAATCAATCAAATAACCCAAATTAAAAGATCAACAATGATGGAAAGAATGAACTAAGAGTAAATGATAAACTGTTGAAACCATCAAAAAATCGATTTCTGGAGCTCCGATCTCCACCGTTCAAAATTTAGATATTGATGCAAAGAAGACGTGTTTAAAACTTTAGGACGATCTAACGATTGAAACTCTCGTATCGTACAAAATAAGTTGGCTGATCTGGGCAAAAAAAATTGTGAATTTTCAAAGAAATTTTGTTGTTGTAACGTAACTCTATCTCTTTAACAATTCAACTAAACTTCCACGATCATCCCTAAATTTGATACACAAATCACTCTAAACCTAACCCTTGATACTGTGATAGCTTTAGAGATGTGATACAAACGTAAAATTTTATTACAATCAACGTGAAATTTATAATACATATATGAACTTATATAGAAAATCAATATAAGTTATATATCGAAAATATCCTAATATATATAATATAATAATATAAATATATATTCTAACAAGTACTTTGTTCGTTTCGATTTATGCTTAATTTTTTGTTTTCCCTTTTATTAACAACCGTTAGATCTTTAAAAGTAACTAACATCATAACCCGTGCGAGGTACGGGTAATTTTCGAGAGTTTTTTATTCATCATGCAATTATAACTTTCTTAGTTTTTTTCTTATTTATAAATATTGTATAATATCTAACGTATATCAAATACAAGTTGATTGTTTATCAATGTGTATTATTTTCATACAAGACATTACCAAATTACACAACATTTCTAATATAGCTCATTAAGCAAATTATATATATTAGTGTTTGTGTTGTATAATTTGTATTTAATGAATGTATATAAACAGGGTAGCTAGTGTACGTTTAAAACGAAATGATTAAACTTAATCTGTAGAATGGCGTTAGTATGTTAACAAAGAAAAATCTAAAAATTAACATATATATTGAATACATAGTTGACCAAAAATTTTAAATTTTATTTAAATAAACTATATGTAATGATCTATTTTATTACTGAGTTCACTACTAATTTACAATTAACTTACTCAATTTAAAAAGATAAAAAATGTATAACTGAAGTGAGAGTGACTCGCAAATCATAATATACAATAATGTAAAATTTACACGACTGTTAATATAAAAGTTGATTTTAATGAAAAATGTTAGTTTTTGAAATTCAACGTAGGTATGTACGGAAAAATATTAGTTTTTTATTTACATTATTGTTAACAAAGTAAGATTAAGTTATATGTGCGTGTGTCAGCATGTAAATTTTAGTATGTTAAATTTCTCAGTAAATTATATCTGATTTATGTACATGTATAATCATTATTAACATCTAGTGATGCCATGCATCTATAATTATTCAAAAATTAAAATTATGTAATAAATAAATTGCAATAATTTATATATGGTATTCACGTTATCAATAACAAACAATCCATGTCTATTTTTTATGCAACCGTGTATCAATCTTGGTTGTAACATAAAAATAAATTATATATTGTAAAGAATTATTACTGATATTCATGATTTTTTTAAGAATTCAAAGGAAAATTGTAATTATATCGTTATTTAAACCGTTTTAAGATTTTTTCATTACGACTCTAATCTTTCTTCATATAATAATTTGATAACATTGTATACTGTTCTCCTAAAATTAAATATTTTTCAATTCGATAAAGTTTCATAAATATCATGTGAACTGGTTAATTACTTCAAATTATTGAATAATATATACTTTTTCTTTATATATCATAAAATGCATAGAAGCAAATGCTACATTATAGTATATATATATATATATATATAACTTTTATTTGAATAATTCAAAATATTAAAAATATTTCAAAAATATGTGTACAATGTCTTCGAAAAAATAATATTATCTTCATCAATATATATTGCTTATCTAAAAGAATTTTTTTTTAAAAAAAACTATATTTTTTAAAGTGAAAAATGAAAAATAAATCAATGTAATGTATCATTGTAGTTTTAACAAATCTCGTGAGATCTCATATCAAATTTCGAATATATTTAAAATCGGGACTAGTCCCAAATACAATAATGCACTAACAGTCAACTTAGTAATTTTAATACAAATAATCAATAGACTTATCATATAAAGACCTCAAAACATTAATTTATATTAACATAAGATATTAAAAAAATTCACATTATTGGTAAGATATTCTCGCCGAGCTTGTAGTTTAAATTTACTAACGTAGAATGTGACGATATTTTTCGGCCGGGTCATATAGCCAAAGTTCGAGTATTTTGTGAATAAGGGGTCAAGTTCTGATTTCAAATTCGAAATAAACTAAAATGCATTGACTCATTATAATTCGAACTTATATAGATATTAAATACAAATATAGATTATTTATAAATAAGTGATTCTATTTTCAATATTTTCTTTAGAAATTATATATGTACATTTTAAGTACTTTTTATAATAAAAAATATGTTAAAAATATATGAGATATATTTTTAAATTAAAAAATGATTAATAAATAAGATAATACTCCATTTATGTACTATGCCTAACTTTATATCTGAAATTCAATTCTTTAAAATTAACTGTACAAATATTCAAGTAACTATTTTTTTTTGTGGAATTCAAGTAACTATATTTAAAATTAAATAAAATATTCATTTACCAGACTTACATATTATGTGTATGATAAAAAGTACATATGAGCTCGCAAGGGTTGGCTCAATTGGTTAAAGAGATGATAATTATCATCTTGGCCACAGGTTCGAATCCCACGGGAGGAGAATTTATTATGTCTTCTGAGTCAGAGCACGTCCCTTAAATGCGGTTTATCTTGATTCACGTGGTTTGCAGGCTATTACGTGAGCCCATAGTGTTTACTCAGTGCGTACCCAAAGAGTAGCGGCTACGGGTTACCTACGATAAAAAAAAGAAGTACATATGACAATATGATGTAGTGGTATGACATTGTATGGGTGAGTGAAATATCTTGAGTTTGATTACGAATATTATCACCTCATTTTTTTATTATATATAGAAGAGATTCCTAAGGAGAACCTTTGAACTATTATAAAAAAGGAAAAGAAAAAATTTGACGGCCCTAGTTAGGACTCAGTAGTTTAAACCCGGTTTTTTATTTTTTGGTAAATTTGCTTACCTAGCTAGTTACCTCAATATTTTCTGTGGATTATATGATGTAAGAGTAGTGCACATCGAGTACCACATTTCTATACTGCGACATATAATTGGTGAAAAATGAAATGAAGTTGCACCAACTTGCTCAAACATGGGTAAAATTTCATGTGAAACCCTACATAATAATTGAAAATGAAATAGGATTGAATCCGTAAATTGAGCGTCAACTTTTGCAAAGGGAAAGTAGACGATACATGAAGTAGCACACATAGACAAAATTGTAGATGAAGTAATAAGATGAAAATATGTAGGTAGGTTGTTAGCTTCATGAACAAAAGTTGTTTCCTCTTCTGGAAAACACATGAAAGGCACTCTCATATCTGTTACTTCTTCATGAAACTTCGTTTTCTTTTGCTCTCATTCTCTTCTGTAACTGTTGCGTTATTTTTATGTAAATGTTATACTCTACTCCTCTATGTACGTAAGCTACTCTAGTCCATATACACGCAAGTGGTAAGAATATGGTGGCACTTACGTGGCATTAATGGGAAGTAAGTGCATTAATGGGAAACTAGTAGAGTTGGCAATTCGTTCGTCACGTCTACTTTCGTGTCGTGTACTTTCATGTTTCGTGTCCCGAATGTCTAATTCAAACTCGAACCGTTAAGAATTCGTTTTCTTTAGTGTTCGTGTACCTTCATTTCGTGTACGTTTCGTGTCGTGTTTCGTATAATTTAAAATTAATAATAAAAATAAAGATAAATAAAATATATAATTAAATATTAAGTTTTTACTAGTCGAGTCTTAAATCAATAAGTCATAAAGACTCAAGTGCAGTTAAGTCTTATGAAATTTAAATTTGAATCTATTTTGTATCTATATTCTATAAATATTATATGTAAAATATTATTGTAAAGTATATGTATTCATATAATTTTGATAAATTTATTTAAATATTTATTTATTTCGTGTACTTTCGTTTCGTGTCATGTACCCAAGTGTAAACCCAAAACCAACATTGAATTCATTCGTATACTTTTTCGTGTTCGTGTACCAAAAATGTCAAACCAAAACCCATTATTTTCGTGTCATTTTCGTGTCATGTTATCGTGTCGTTTACGAAATTGCCGGCTCTAGAAACGAGTAGCCTTGGTTACTCGTAAACATCATTGTCAATATTGTTGTTATTTATAGCCAAATATTATTACACAAATCTTAAATGAAATATTAATCGGAATATCATGTATTTTAATATTCAACCTTAGATAGTAGATACATATATATCTATTTTGACTAGTCAAATTAATTGTGTTTTCACCGAAATTTATAGTATAAATATTATTTAACTGAAAAAAATGTAAAGGAGTTATATCATTTAAAAGTACATTTAGTCCATTTTATAATGTAATTTCAGTTTTTTAAAATAAAAAATATATAATTTTTAATGTTTTGTAAGGTAATGTTGTAAATTACGGTGCACGGGTTATTTACGAGTATTTATCATTGTTATTATAAAAAAAAGTATATTAAACTAGTATATAACTCATGTAATATACGGTTATTTTTTTATCATTATATATTAAAAATTATAATTTTAATATATTTTTGATGGCATTCGAACCTTATAATAATTTTTAAAATTATATCTAACGGTCCTTGTTAATTTTCATACAATATAAATAAAAATTTACAAAATTTAAAAGTACATTATTATTTTCTAATAAACTTTTGTCAGAGTGTTTTTTCTTGATAAGATAACGTGTGATCGCTTTTTTCTCATTTACTTCCTCTATTTTTTAATATATGACGTTTAACTTTTTGGCACACATATTTAGGAGGGTTGACCACATAGTTAGAATTATTATTTTTTTAAAATTCTTTTTTTGAATAAAAATATGAGATGAAAACTTTTATTCACAAAAAAAAATTTCGAAAAAAAATATTTCTACTAAATGGTCAAACCTCCTAAATATATGTGCCAGAAAGTCAAATGTCATATAATAAAAAATAAAGGAAATACTATATATTTTTGCTAGGTAAATTTTACTTTTATCTTCTTTTTACAGGTGGAGATAGGGGATCTGAAGCACTCCCATTGCGCCCCACTGGTCTTCTATCTTTTACGAGATATAGGGAATAATTTATTTAACGGTTATAAAGAGAAATAACTAAAATGAGAGGTTAATTAAATTTTAAATTATAAGTAGAAAAATACGGAATCCTCCATTTCAAATGTACGATTAAGACACTAAATTTTTATGTTAATATGTTTATGATCACACTGTTTTTTTAATGTTAAGGCCGTATGTGTGCAGAAGGCTACAGACTATAACAAGAACAGTAAGATTTGATATTTGAAGATCTGAATCGAAAATGATTGATATCTTTTCACAGGAGGTCTTTTTTTATCAGTCCTGCTTTAGGGTGTGTGTATCTTTAACTATTTTTAGTAACCAGGAAGGAAGTTTTAGTTTTTCAGTCTGATCAAAAGCTTCGTATAATATCATTAGTTTTGAAACTTGAAAGAATACTTAAAAGTTGAAATCCTGAGAAAAGTTGAGGAACACAAATTACGCATGGCAGCATGCATATACTGCGTACGATATTAGATCTTCTACTTTTGATATTTATTAATGTTTTTAAGTTTTAGCAGTGCAATCAGGGTGGCAAATACTACTTTTTCTGTGTCCCCTTTTTTTTTTGCCTGAACTTTTTTGTATGCCCTATCTTTTATGCTTATCTGTACGTAGTAGTATTTTTAAGAGTTTTTAGTTGGACCAGAATGTGTTGACGGACCTCTCTCTCTCTCTCTCTCTCATGCTTTATTTGTTTCATAAATGTATGTATATTGTTTTGGCAGAAGAATGATGAATGCAATGCTTTTTTTCTAATATTTGCTGACAAATAATAGTAATTTGGTTTGTGAGTTATGGGATGAGAGAATGTTGTGTGAATTGATACCCTGTTAATGCAAATAATGGTGTTAAGGACACAGAATATATGCAGTCAAATGGGGCCATGGGGATTAGAACGATATGCTATATTCATCGATGAAGACGACACAAGCGTGGAGTGACCCCCTGCGTCCCCCATTCTATCATCACTTTTTTGGAGCTATTCTGTTCTACGGCGTTGTTACATGACCCCAATTCAAGGATGTTTGATCAACTAAAAGAAAATCCAAGGTATTCATTAAGAAAAATGTACGTTATATACTTTTAATTTGATCATGCAAACCTGATCCGTAGGAGTTGAAATGCTTGGGGTACGAAATTAAGGGAGCTGCTGTACTAAGAAATGGTAGAGTAGTATCGTGTCCAGGGCCGGCCCATATTTAAAAAGCTTCGCGCTGAAAATAAAATTGTGCCCAACAATAAATCTAAAAACTTATTTGAAACAAAATATCGATAATGTAGATGGTGATCCAACTTAGTGAGAAAGATATTTTATTTTTTTGGTGATCCTTTAAAATAATAATTAAAAATACGTGTCTCTAAAATTTAGTACTAGTCTATATTTTTTTTTCTTGTGTCCCTCTTCCTCTATATAAAAAAAATGTGCCCCCTAAAAATTTAAATTTTCGGTGCCCTCATTCGAATTTTTTAAAGAGTTTGGCCTCAAGACCGGTTCTGATTGTGTCATGGACTGTAATTCAAGTCATATCGGGTATTTAATAGACGAATTTGAGTTCGATTATTTTTAAACGAGTCTAGCTGATCACTGACCGAACGCAACTCGTCTAATAGATGAATCGAGAAAAGTTTACTCTCAATTTAAAAGAGATGGCTTTAAACGAGTCGAGCCGAGTTAGATCACAAACTCAATAATTAAAAGTAGTTACTAAAATTTAATTTAATAAATAATAAAAATAAATTTTTAAAAATATTTATATGGAAATTTTTTTAATAAGTTCAAGAGTGAGCGCAACCCAGTTTTCAAGTTCGGTACAAACTACGTTCGGCTTATTTAACTAAGACTTTGTTTGGTTCTACTATTAAAATTAAAAATTGTTGTATTGTTATAAAAAGTGGTAAAAAAACTAATATTGTAAAAATAAGATAACCGTTTGATAATATTTTTTATATGTATATGTTTTGATTTAATAAATTATTTTTGTTGAGTTTTGAAAATAAAATCAAAAATAACTTTCCACAAAAACTGAAAAACAACTCTTCCAACCATACGAGGGGACATACTTGTCAAAAAATATTTTTCAAAAAAGTAACTTTTGAAATTTATCAAACAGGATTGTAGCTGCTTTTCCACAAAAAATACTGACGTAAATATCTGTATGACTATATAGCAACAGTAAATATCTGTATGACTATATAGCAACACCAAACTCGAACTTGTTTACGAACTTAGACTCGTATACGAACTCAAGTCTAGTTGTAGTCACTTAAACGAGTTTGGGGTTGGGGGCCTTGCGGGTTGCGGCTGCTAGCTCGCAGCCCAACTCGAATTCCGGCCTTAAATGTCTAAACCGTAATATTGAAAAAACTGTACAGATGGGATGACCAAGTAGCTAATGTTAATACATTTGATGAGCTCATTTGTTCAACTCGATTATATTCAACAGAGACGGACAGTCTCTGTACAGACAGTGAACAAATACACCAACACAAGCCAAACCTACCCCTCGCATTTATTTGCCCCTTTTTTCTCACCTCCTTTTCTTCTTTATATTCAACAGCCCATTTACAACTCCCACAGCCCCACTAGTACAAGTAGTAGCAGTATTTCTTTTTGTGGTTTTCAAGGTATGACAAGAATGCCTTCAAACCCCTTTTGATTTTTAAAGCTACTAAAATTTTAACCCACCAAATATCTCTCTCTCTCTCCAGCTTGTTGTCTTCTGTTTTACAGATGATTATTACTATTATCTAGTTAGAAAAACAACTACCAATGTCACTTTTAAGGAGTCTCCCGTTAAAAAGAATGCTACTTGTAAAAAACCAACTCTGGTTTGTGATGATGGGGGGGTTGTTATGCTGGAAGCTCCGGCAGATACACTACTACAGGAAATGTGACATTACTCAAGAAATGGGAGATAGTATCTTTTACTGCCTTTTTCTGGAGAATGTTCTAAAAACCTAGGTTCTCAAGTCCACTCATTGCATCATCATCTCTGAATAATGTGTGGATGGTGGTAACGTGATATTGGCAGAACGGCTCAATCTGGTATTTTTGGTGTAACTTAATTGTATACACTAGTACTATGTTTCTCATTTCACTTGATACTTGATGCATATATTTTGTGCAAAGGATTATCAATCAACATTACATCTTCACCTTGCTTCTTTTGTCTTGAATTGAATGTTCAACTCTTACTTTTTTAGTTGGTGATTAAGTTGAAGAAGTAGAAATGTTAATATTTACCGATGGAATTGTGGGTTTAATTATTCGTTAACATGTTGTATGTGTATGTATAACATTATACTCTGTTGAAGCAACACTCAACTGTTAACGATTCAGTGGAACGGAAGGGTAATGTACTTAAATGTTACTCCCTCCTTCCCGTTGATTTTTATATGTTTACTATTTACACGCATTTCGAGACCTCTATAAAATATAGTTTCGTAATATTTTTTTTTTAATTTTTTTTGAATAAAACTTTCATAAAAAAAAAATTTAAAAATATATTGTGGAATTATGTTTTAAATGAGCATTTAAATAACGTGCCGAAAAATAAGGTATAGAATTCAATGGCACAAATTAAGTGGAACGGAGGGGGCAACGGTTTAAAAATGTGTGTACGGGCGGGCACGCAGGTAAATTGAGGAAAAGACAGGTGAAAATATGACAAGTATGAGGAGGTCTGTAGTGATGGATAGGTGACAATATTGCTATGTGTCCTTCGTGGAAGTGTCCTATCATACCATAAATCTAATCAATTTTTGTCTCTGTGTTGCTCACTTAATTTATCTTTAATGCACGTGAACTTGGGGTTTAAGGTCTACAGTTTCATTGTATTACTAATTTAACAGTGTGAATGTGTTTCTTCATTCACTTTGAATGAAGTGGCTTTGGTTTTGAGATTTTATGTCTAACCCTGCTCTTACCAAAGCAACTGAGAGCTCCACTTTGTTGTCCACTATCAATGTGCACTGAATTAGCATTGCTCCATATATTCTCCCAAATATGGAACATACCCGATGTATCCCGCTCGTGAAGAAGGGCCCAAGGAGCGATCAATTAGACATTCAAATTAACCATTATGTTTGGTTATTATTGTGATTAGATATGAAATAAATCCACTCCAGGGAATGAAAGTATATAAGTTGTAAAAACTTGCAAACTTAGGTAGGACAAATGTGTAAAAAAAACTAGTAGCTGAAAAGGCCGTTAAAGTAATAAATGGAGGATCGGGGGAGGGGTAGATCATGAGAGCAGAGATTTAAATGGAGTAGCAGTGTGTCTGTGCGGGTGATATGGACACAAGAGGGGGGGGGGGGGGCTGATTAATTATCGGTGTACATTTGTAGTAGCTCTTAGTTATTTGGAGTTTAATATAATTGTAAAGATAAAGCAGGTTGATTGTGTGTGATCATAAATTTAATTAGACTAAAAGCAGGCTGTAGTGTCTCTGTTGTAAAGATATTCCTGGTATTATGTTTATTTATGCGCTTCTGCTGTAGATTTCTGAAATTGAAATTAATAGGTTAAAATATCAATTTTTTATATATTCATAGGATCATTTGACTATATAACCAAGTAATTTTAAAAATTCGGTCATGCACTCTACTGCCATTACATACAATACAATACAGGCACATATGTAATCATGTTTGTAAATAAACTGTATCAAGTCGTATGTATTCCTGTCGACACAATTTGAGATTACCAAAAACACCACAGTGCGGTCCCCAGATCTTGGTTTTCTACCTCCTGTCTTTCCCCTCCTATTACACATTTACCTTCTCAATTTTCTACTATTTTTTGGGCCAACTCACTTTTCTAGTTCTTAACATTGTAGTATTCTTTTCCTTTCACTAATCTTTTGTTCTAACCGTTACCAGGATTATTTCTCAATTTTTTATATGATTATACTTGTATTTACGGTTGAACCTGTTGGAACAGAAAAAAAATAACTTTACCGAATTTATTGTTTTATCGATATAATAATATCTTATTATTTTATCGACATAGTAATATTTTATTATTTTACCGAATATTGATGTAAAAACAATCACATTTACAAATTATTTTTGGCATTGCAAGATTCATTCAAAAAAAATGATTAATAACAACTTGGTTAAAAAAATGAAGGTATCGAATAATTAAATGAAACTATCTCTAATTTACGGTATAGGTATAGGAACATGATGATGTTTAGCATCTCTTAAATTATTGAAGCGAGAAGCGAGAATGATGTGGTTATGGAATCATCGAAGGATGAATAAATCATCCAGTCGGTAATGAACACTGATAAACGGATTCATCCTGAACCGGACAATAGCAACATTATCACAAGCGTATCAAAGAAAATATTTCAAGTAATCAACAATTTGAAAAAATACTTGTTACAACACGAGTAGGGATAGGCATTTTCCCCGGCCCGCCCATTACAGCACGAGTAGGGATGGGCATTTCCCCCGCCCGACCCTGATCCCACAAGCGTGTCAAAGAAAGTATTTCAAGTAATCAACAATTAAAAAAAATACTTGTTATAACACGAGTATGGATAGGCATTTCTCCCGCCCGACAGCGATCCGATCCCTGCCCTGAACGGGGAATCTGGGATTTTTTTGCGTAGCGGGGAATTTGGGATTTTTTCGGGTATGGGGCGGGGATCGGGAGATATGTGTTAAAAATTTGGGTTATCGTATTTTAAATAAAAATAATATTATATATATATATAAATACCTCCAATAAATATTGAAATATATGCAATATATTACTGTTTTCAATTTCTTATCTCCTAAATGATTTAAGTTTACTTATCGCGGTATTATTTCATTATAGTAATATTATTTTTGTTTATTACTGATACTAGAAATAAATATTATTTCAAACTAAGGTTAAAAATTAATATTAAATTTTAAAGAAAATCTATATATTATGATTTACTATGTGAATTTTTATGGAAAAAGATTACTTATAATATAATTTTATTAAACGAAAAAAAATAAAGAAATTCCCCGAATCCCCACGGAGATCCCCTTTACCTGTTTGGGGTGACGATCGGGGAGTAAAATAATCCGCGTTCGGGGATCAGGACGTGTTCGGGGATCAGTTTTAGGTTCGGGGATCAAGGGTAGGGGTAGCACTCCCCGACCCCGAAATCACCCGATGACCATCTCTAAACACGAGCAAAACATAATGTGAGTTATTTATACTTTAAGTAAAGTTAAGAATGAGGCTAATTTTGACTCTGGTGAAGAGAGGAAACAAACTACTATTGATTAATATTTAAATAAAAATTAAATTTTGTAACCCGTATACATTATATATATAGAGAGAGAGAGTCTTACTCCAATACAAATTACAAACTGCACCACACCCAATTTAAATATACTCTCCCACACAACTCCACGTAATTTCCTCCATTTTTAATTGATTTTTTCCCGTCAATTAGTGAACTATTTTTAAAATCTAACTTCACTATATTTTTCTACATCCTCCAACAATCAGTATGAATACCATATTTGATATATTTCGTCGATAAATCACTAATTATGCCTACGAGAATCACTAAAATATATTGATTCCTAGAATAGTACTGATTTCATCTTAGTAATTCGGTAAACTTAAATACTGATTTGTCGTCAAAATATAGCAAATATGCTATTCAAATTGATGAATGGGAGATGGAGAAAAATACTGTGAAGCTTTTTAAAAAAAAAGTTAACCGGCTGACAGAAAAAGTCAAATTAAAAATGAAGGGAAAAATATATACATGAATACATAGTGCACAAGGAGGAGAGAGAAGGGGATTAAACATGTGGTTGTTATTGGTTTGTAGTTTGTATTCTAATATTGGTTTGTGAGTACTTGTCTCTATATATATATAAAGAGAGATTCTTACTCCAATATAAAATAAATTAAAATACAAATTACAAACTACACCACACACAATTTAAATATGGGGACGGGTCTGTGGCAAAGGTTTTGTCTATGGCAAAGGTTTTCCACAGACGTCTTAAGCAACAAACGGTTTTTAAGCCGTTCGATCAACCAATGAAGGGCTAAGATTAAAACAGCACGGAACAGAAATCGCGGACAATGTCAGCGGTTCGTATAGACGGACCGCGGACAATATCCGCAGTTGGTGACTGTTCCCTTATCTGGGACAACCCCCTTTCCTCCCTCATTTGTACTCTTTCAACCACACAAAAAACTCTCTCCAAAAGATCCAATATTTAGGCGATTTTGAGGCTCTTTTTTGAAGAAATTCAAAAAACTTTCTCAATTTGAGGTATATTTCTTCTCTTTAATTTTAATTTATCATGACGGATAATTTATTTGCTCGTATGTTTCGTCATAAACGTAAAAATGAGAAAAGAAAAAGGGCGTTGGTCATATTTTACATCTTGATGATTTAAGTACTAGTGAAGAACCTAGAACCCCTTAATTTTTTGAAGATGATAAGTTTGTAAATAATATTGGGAAAATTGAAGAATTTATTAATTTAGATGAAGATTTTGTTGATGTTGAGGAAGATAAAATCTTAAAAGTGAAAATGAGCTTGAAAATGATTATGTTGAGGGTGAGGATGAAGATGGTAATATAGAGGATGCAAGTATGTATGAAAATGTTGATGGTAATGGAGTTCCATATTTGAATCAATTTTTCCAAAGTTTGGATGAGGCCGGTCATTTTATTAGGGCTTATGCTTTAAGAAATGGATTTGCCGTTAAAATTCAAGCGACTCATCGTAATAAAGAAAACTACATATATGGTTGTCTATATGTTTGTAGACTTTTGGGGAAAAGTGTCGTCGCCGAAAATAGTAAAAATAAACGGCGTCGAGAGGTTCTTCCTAAAAGTGAGTGTAAGGTGAGAATGTATGTGAATAACCAAAATAATAAACGTCTTTGGGAGATAACTAACCTTGAGTTGTTACACAACCACGGTCTTGTTTTCTCTAGGAAGATGAATTTGGACAAGGTAAAATACATGTTAACACCGTTACCCGTAGTTTGATTAAAACTCCTTATGGTTCGGGGGTTCGTAATTGTCAAGTGATGAATGTAATTGCTAACATTCATGCAGATAATGATAAAGTTGGTTTCAATGTTCAATATATTAGGAATGTGATAAGAGATGCGAGGAAGAAAATGTTTGATATTAGTGATGCCCAATCGGGGTTGGACTTGTTACATAGGTTGAATGAAGAAAGTGATTCTAAATATTTTATTAGGAACGAAGTTGATGAAGAGAATCGTTTGAAGTGTCTTGTATGGATTAATCTGAGATGTTTAATGACCTATCAAAATTTGTGTAATGTTGTTGCTTTTGATACGACTTATCGGACAAATAGACATGCAATACCATTTATCCCATTTACCAGAGTGAACCTGTAATAACTCAAATTTTTGAAACCTTGTAAAACGTTTAATGAATAGTAACCCTGACGGACGGAAAAAACTTTTGAAGCCACACTATGTAGTGCATGAGAAAATGAGATTCGGAGTTGATATTATGATTATACGTACCAAATGAGTGTATGTAAACACTATTAGTTTTCGAAGAAAACGAACTTTGAAAAACGACCATATTTACGAATCATCGAGGATTACGGGAATCATAATATAATTACGAATATAAAACCCTACGGATTTATACCCAAGTATGATAATTCAAAACATAAGGAATAAATACGAAAGGAATTACGTCGCGAACCATTTACGAGGAAGTATTAACGAAAACGTTTAAGCGACCGAGCAAATGCGTAAATGATTAAATAAACGTAACGCACTAACTAACCATGGTTACTTTATCAAATAGTGAGCTAGAGATAGGATGATCAACCAAGGCTAATGGAATAGTAAGCTAAGGAAGCTAAGCAAGTGGCTTAGTTTGTAATCTACCACAAGCTAGTTAGATTTGTCCATGGATTTGGCAACAAGAATAAAACCTAGGATTCTAAACTAGGAGAATATCAAATCAATATAAGATATCACCAACATCATTTCCTAGAAGCAACCAAGTAGCAAGCATAAAAACACTCCCTCTCTCCCGAAGAAGCTCCATTCGGCTTCTTCTTCAAAACCAAGGAAATCAAATTCAAATCTTCAAGTTCTAGCCATGGATAAATCCTCATTAATTCTCAAGCTTCCTGATAACCAAACTAAGGTAAGATAAATCTTTGATCTTTTTTTATCAAGGTTTAATGGGTGAAATAAAATCAAGAAAGTTGCTAATGAATAGTATGAATAGTAACTCTTCTTTGGTTTCTTGATTTCAATGGTGGTTTTAGGTTCCAAAAACTATATTAATCACTCCCAAGACTTCAACATCATCAAGAAAACATATCAAGCTCTCAAGAAAGGTAAAAATATTTGACCCAACTTTATTTAAGATTTAATTTCAAGATCCTTTTAGTATGTTGTTGTAAACCTAGTTTTAGTGGTGATATTGTTGAGATCTTGATGTTTAGCTAAGTAGACTTAAGGTTGATTGTTTTTGCCTTAATAACATGATTTTCTTGAGAGGAGTTAGTGTGTTGATGATTCTATGATGATTTTTGGTGGTAGTATAAAGATTTAAGGCGTAAATGAAACTCTGATCGTAAACGTAATCTCGTTAAAATGAACAAAACGTAACTTTAAGTTTCTGCAGAAAGTCCCGAAGATGTAAACTGTAGTTTCTTGAAAATTAACCCTTGATTATGATAGAAAGTTTTATAAGGATCGTTTAGGCGCTTGAATCGCTTGATTCCGATTTACAGATCAAAAGTTATGATTGTTTTACTAAAAGTGATTTACGCGACAAAAACTGCTACGAATTACGAACTTTGAAAATATAAAGGATCGACTTAAGAATATTTATAAATCATGAAAATTTTATAGAGAGTAGTATATTGAGTTTCCTAACTTTATAAAAATTTCAAGTAAAGATAATGATTTTTCAATTTTATAAAAATATCGGAGCCGAGACCACGCGATTAGAAACCGTAGAATCCATAAGATGAGCCGACGGCGAAAATGAAAATGGACTTAAAATACTTTGAAAAAGAAAGCGACCATAATGTAAATAAGGACTTAAAGGAATAATAAGGATAAAATAAGTTGAGAGGGTGCAGAATAATTAGCGCATGAGTGCGGGTAGCCGTAAATTAGAACGGGACCTAACGAAATGAATTGTGTTATGATTATAAATTTCCAAGCGGAACCTAGAGCATCCTCCACCTCGAGATACCCAGGCAAGTTTACGAACCCAACTCTATTTTACTGTTGTGTTGTGAAAGGATTGTTTTATTATCATTACATAAATACCATGCTTGCCATGATACGCAATAATTGAATTTTTCGCATAATGTAGCGATATTGTACGATAAGTATATATCGTAAAATATGTAATTCCGCTTTAAGTGTGGTGTATAATTATAAGACCGAGAGTCGGTCGGGATTTTAAGATGAAAACCCGGGAATCATTCCGATGATATTATAGGACGATTACAAGTCCATAATAGACGTTTTAAAGGGACTCAACGTCCACTTACGAAACATTAAAATACCTCGAACTTTTATTAAAATGATTTCTCAACGATCATATTCCCTCAACTAAATTTTATTGTTCGAATAATAAATATTATATACCTATTCCTTTATTATGGGAGAAGTATAATCCAACGATTATTTATTTCAAACCTGATTAAACATTTAAGATTATTAAATTGCGTAGACATAAATTAGTTGAGGAATATTATTTAAATATTCTTTTAAAAGTAAACTCGTTTGAGGTTTAATGATTTATCGATTATCATTTAATTATTTATTATTCATTAAAAGGTTTATTTATGATTTAAAAATCATAGAACCTGATTTAAAATACTTTCTGATTTTTGGAAAATCATTCGAATAATTTCAAATCGTCGGAGAATATTATCTCGACTTATTTTTATATTTTGAATATAGTTTCAAAGAGAAACCCTCCCCCCCTTATTTAATTATCTGTTGACAACGGTCAAATCACATCCTTAGCACTTCCTCCGAAAACTTTCGGAAGTACATATATATATATATGAAGTAAAGCTATGCCTATCAACAAGCAAAACGCTTGGGGGAACTTTGATGTGGTTCGAGTTCTCGAGATATGATAAGATTTCTTAATCAAGGGAGGGGTAGGATCCAAGTACTTCGTGTATTGGATAGACTACTGCTACCGTAGGAGACAGTATAATATGTACCTAAGGACCTGCGAAGTGTGTGTATACCCGAAATGAGGACACATAGCCCGTATGCGGCAAGGGTGATAACCGAGATACGAAGGTGTTGTCCTTCTACTAGTAGAAAAGGTTACTTTTATCGTAGTACGACTGATCATCGTATGCGGTGGCTTCAACGAATGTCCTATTCTTCCAATTGGAATTGTGATGCAATACCGTAACCCAAGCCTAGGTGCTGGGTTTACTATTAAGGTATTTGCAGGTTAATAAAATCCACTAAAGGATTATTTTCGTAAAAGGTGTGTATCACTAAGGGAAACTACTTATGAATAAAACGTAATTATCATATTTGATGTTTTACGTAAGTTTATCATACAATCATTTTCATACTGTACATCATTATGCTGAGCATTATAGCTCACTCTTGCTTTCTTTTAAATGACACAACACAGCAGTGAATCAAGATGCCTACCATGAGAACCACATCCAGGAAACGGGTAGGAAATGGCCAGCTGTTCTGTAGATTGTTTGGTGTTGTACCGCAGGTAGTCCGAATAAGCTGGATTGGTTTTCAGTTATTTTTAGTTCGGCTTATCTATAAGTATGACTTATGTAAGGTAATAAATAAGAAACGTATATTTGGCCGACGGACTAGCCTTACTTAAAGGTTATTCCCCGGTAAGACTTAATTACTTTTGGGTTGTAATAATTATCACTTTGCGGTTTAATCTACTCTAGTAATGAATGGTTCGTTTCCAAGATAATAACATGTAAGTGTGTGTGTGTGTGTATATGATAAGTGTGGGGTCGTAAAATGTGAGTATTTATATATTGTGGTGTGAGGTATGTGGTTTATAGTGGTTTAGATGGCGTGGCCTCCGAGATTCCCGACCCCAAATTTTGGGGCGCCACCGAACCATCATTATCAATCGGTGATTTTTGAATTTGTACTAATGCGGGATGAACACACATCGATTTTTCAGAAGATTCTTCGTACTTGGCTTGAAGGTGTGGGGAATAAGCCTCCAATGATTATAATAACTGATCAAGATCAAGCCATGGCAAGCACTATTGTGAATATACTCCCGAATACTACCCATTTATTGTGTTCTTGGCACATAAGTCAAAAATTCCCTGAGAAATTAGCTCGTTATTATTCGTCTTTCCTGGAATTCGAGAAGGACTTCAACCATTGTATTTATAATTCCCTCACCAAAGATATTTTTAAGGCTAGTGTTAGGATTATGTTGTGTACTTGATGTTAACTCAAACAAAACACTAAGTAGATTTTAATTAAGTGATTTTGTAGCTTTCAATGGATGATCATTTCAACATCCGTTGAAAGAGTAGCTTATGTACGATAAGATTAGTAGCACATTTCTGCATACTTAAATGGCTTAGTGAACTAGGTGTTATAGAATGTTTAAGTCATGTTGACTACTAGATTGATATGCAAGATAGGATGGTGAATTGTAAATATTAGATGCCCTGTAATCTTGTATAAATGAAATAGAGTTAACTGCCTAAAAGACAGTCACAACGGATGATTTAATTTTGTTGTGTGCGGGGAAACAGAAAGAATCTTTGGTATTTGGATAGTGGGTGCTCAAGGCACATGACTGGAGATTCTACCCTGCTCACTGAGTTCAAGAAAATAGTTGGCCCAAGTATCACTTTTGGAGATGACAGCAAGGGTTATACTGTGGGATATGGCTTGATTTCAAAGAATAATGTCATCATTGAAGAGGTTGCCCTAATGGATGGACTCAAGCACAATTTGTTGAGTATCGGCCAGCTTTGTGATAAGGGCAACTCAGTCACTTTCAATTCTGAAGCCTGTGTTGTGACCAACAAGAGAAGCAACAAAGTGGTTCTCACTTAAGTGATAAAAGGAAATGTGTACTTAGCTGATTTCAACTCATCAAATGCATAATCTGTCACTTGTGTATTTAGCAAGGCATGTCAAGATAAAAGTTGGCTATGGCACAAGAAGCTGTCTCACCTTAACTTCAAGACTATGAATGAGCTAGTCAAGAAATATTTGGTAAGAGGTATTCCTCAAGTGAAATTCTCAAAGGATGACTGTGTGATGCATGTCAGAAAGGAAAGCAAATCAAGGCATCATTCAGAAAGAAGCTTGATTCAACAATTGAAGAGCCCCTACAATTACTCCACATGGACTTATTTGGACCAGCAAACATATTGTAAATCTCAAAGAAAAGGTAATGTCTAGTAATTGTGGATGATTTCTCAAAGTTCTCTTGGACATATTTTCTCAAGTCCAAAGATGAAGCTAGTGAAATCATCATCAATCACATAAGACAAGTCAACAATCATCCTGATTTCAAAGTAAGAAGAATCAGGAGTGACAATGGAACTGAGTTTAAGGATTCTGTGATGAGATCATTTTGTGTAGAGAATGGGATCATGCACGAATTCTTAGCAGCAAGAACCCCACAAAAAAATGGTATGGTGGAAAGGAAAAATAGATCTCTTATTGAAGTTGCGAGGACAATACTAGAAGAATCAAAGTTACCAACATATTTTTGGGCTGAAGCTATAAATACTGCATGCTACACTCAGAATATTTCATTGGTTAATCAAGCAAAGTGCATGACTCCCTACCAATTGTTCAAGAATAGGAAGCCAACACTAAAATTTCTTCATGTCTTTGGCTGTAAATGTTATATCTTAAGGAATCAAATTGATCAATATGGGAATTTTGATGCCAAAGCAGATGAAGGCACCTTTGTTGGATATGTTATCAGAAAAGCATATAAAGTCTACAATCTCAGAACCAACATTGTTATGTAATCTGTACATATTGTGGTTGATGATAAAAAGATTGAAGGACTGCAAGATGGAGATTTCCATGAAAGCCTCAAATTTGATAATGTTGAGATAGTTTGTGAAGACAGTAATGATGAAATGATCAAGAACCAATATCTAAGGAAAATGCAGAAAAATCTACAACTAATGAAGCACATAATTCAACATCCGTCGAAAGACCAAGTGCATCATCCGTTGGAAGATAATCTGCATCATCCATCGAAAGGCAAAACTCAACATCCGTTCAATCATCAATAGAAATTAAGGGCCAATACAGATCACAATCAGAAAGGACCCCAACTACAAGTCAAAGATCCACAAAATCAAGGGGAGTTTCTTCTAATCAAAACTCTGTCACACATCAAGAAAATAATGAGGCCTCTTCATCTAGAGCCAATCTACCTCAACAGAGAAAATGGACTAGAGATCACCCATTTGAACTAATCATTGGTGATGCATCTTCAATAGTGCAAACAAGAAAAGCAACTCAAGAGGAGTGTCTATATAACAGCTTTCTATCACAGGAAGAGCCTAAAAAGGTAGAGGAAGCTTTGTTGGATCCTGATTGGGTTTTAGCTATTTAAGAGGAGCTAAACTAATTTGAAAGGAATAAAGTAGGGAAGCTAGTACCTAAGCCTAAAGGAAAGAATCCTATTGACACTAAGTGGGTATTCAGAAACAAGATAGATGAAAATGGCATAGTAGTTAGGAACAAAGCTAGATTGGTTGCTAAGGGCTACTGTCAACAAGAAGGAATTAATTTTGATGAAACCTTTGCTCATGTTGCAAAACTTGAAGCCATCAGAATCTTTGTAGCCTATGCAGCCCATGCAAATTTCAAAGTCTATCAAATGGATGTTAAAAGTGCCTTTCTAAATGGATATTTGGAGGAGGAAGTCTATGTTAGTCAGCCTCCTGGTTTTGAAGACCCAAATTTTCCAGAATATGTCTTACTTTTTGAAAGCACTTTATGGATTGAAGCAAGCACCTAGAGCCTGATATGATACTTTGTCAAAGTTTCTCTTAGAAAATCACTTCACTAGAGGTACTGTTGACAAAACCTTATTCTTTAGAAATGTTAATGGCTCTAGTATACTTGTTCAAATTTATGTAGATGATATTATATTTGGCTCTACAGATGAAAAACTTTGCAAAAAGTTTTCCAAATTGATGCAAAATAAATATGAAATGAGCATGATGGGAGAACTAACTTACTTTCTTGGTTTACAAGTTAAGCAAGTTAGTGATGGAATATTCGTTAGTCAAACCAAATATATTTATGATCTTTTGAAGAAGTTTGATCTAATGGATTGCTCATCTGTAAAAACTCCCATGGCCACTACAACTAAACTTGAATTAAACACAACTGAAAAGTCTGTGGATATTTCAAGCTATAGAGGCATGGTTGGCTCACTTTTATATTTAACTGCTAGTAGGACATATATTATGTTTGCTACTTGTCTCTGTGCTAAATTTCAGGCTGATCCTAGAGAATCTCATTTAATAGCTATAAAGAGAATTTTCAGATATCTCAAAGGAACACCAAAACTTGGCATTTGGTATCCTAGAGATTCTGGTTTTGATCTAACTGGCTATTCAGATGCAGATTATGCAGGTTGTAAAATTGATTGAAAAAGTACAACATGAACCTGTCCATTTCTAGGAAACAAGATAGTATCCTGGTTCAGTAAAAAGCAAAATTCAGTTTCTACTACTACAGCTGAAGCTGAATATATTGTTGCTGGTAGTTGCTGTGCACAAATTTTATGTATGAAAAATCAACTGTTAGACTATGGTCTTCAGGTGAGTAAGATTCCTATATTCTGTGATAACAAAAGTGCTATTTTCATCACTGAAAATCCAGTACAACATTCAAGAACCAAGCACATTGACATCAAGTACCACTTCATTAGAGAGCATGTTATGAATGGTACTGTGGAACTTCATTTTGTTCCAAGTGAGAAACAACTTGCAGACATCTTTACCAAACCACTTAATGAATCCACCTTCACTAGGTTGGTAAGTGAGTTAGGTATGCTTAATTACTCATAATCTATTTTGATGTCTAAGCAAATTGAATTGCATCCAGAATAATATTTGATCTTTCTTGTCAATAATGTAAATTTTGGCTAAGCCAGAATTTATATCTCGATGGATGTTCATAATCCGTTGAAAATGAACATCCGTTGAATTTTATTATCCGTAGAAGTATCAATTATTACTTTGGGTAATTTTGTCATCATCCGTCGAATTGTACTCAGTCTTAGCCGTTAATTTTGAGCATCATCCGTCGAATTTACTTACAGCCTGTATGTATATTTCAACGGATAATCTTAGAATTTTGACAGTTTTCTTTATTTTTAAAACGGCTATTTTGGGCTAATTTGATTGGTTACTTTATTTATCTTTTAATTTTTGACAGTTTACTTCTGAGAAAGTATATAAGCTAATTTCATTTCTATTCTTTACTTTTATCTTTCTCAAGCTATTTTCCTATCTATTTATTCTCCGAAGCAAAATCTTTTTCTCTCTTCAAACTATTCTCATTCTCAATAATGGCACCAGTAGTCAAGATCATGTCCCAATTTGGGTTTGTGTATGAAAAGAATAACTTCGTTGCATTAGTAAACAAGGAGATTGTTGCTTCTGATGATTACCACAAAGTGATGGATTTCATTCGAAGAGATATGGACCACTGCTGTTTACAACTCAAGTGACAAGACCATTACCTTTTCTCTCAAAGGTACATATTATTGCATAAACAGTGATATAATTCGTGCTTGTTTTCAATTGTCTGAGAATAATACACTAAGCCCATACACAGACACAGATGTGAGTTCCATGCTCAGTTCTATGGGCTATGCTTTTGACCCCATCAAGCTAGGTGATGTCGGAAGAAAAGGCCTCAGAAAGGAATGGAGCTTTCTCTGTGATTCTTTTATTAAAGTATTTTCTGGGAAAATTAGTAATTTTGATGCAGTAACTTATTCACTTGTAAACATGTTATATATGCTTCTTAGTGATAAATATCATAACTTTAGTAAATATGTTTTGTTTATATTAGGTTTTAAGTTAGGAGACATTAAGAAAAAATATAAAAAACATATATTATGCTCGATTCTTTATGTTACTGGCTAACTTTGTTTCTGAAGATCTCATTATTGAGAACCCAACCAACAAGCTTGATTGTTGGGTTCAAGAAAGAAGGGTTATTGCTGACTTGAACAGGGCAAACCATCACAGTGAGGTTCCCCTGGTTTACATGCCAATCATGGAATTGCCTCAGGTAAGTGAGGTAAATGTCTCTATTTCTACTAATACTTCTCAACCACCTTCTTCTTTTCCATCAAATGTGGCAATGGTATCTGTGAATGTGACCAAACAGATGCCTACCCCAAGCCACAAAACCAAAGGTTTCCAAACCCATATCAAAGAAAGCCCCTTCTAGTTTCTCTCAAGGGAAGCTAGTTTTAAAATCCACACAAAGCCAAGAGAGGAGTGTGAAGGGAAGTGAGGCTGGTGAGGGACTGGATGAACATCAAAGAAGCCCCAAGAATAAGGTTGGAGAGGTGAGTGAATCCAAGCCTAGCCACACTACAGTTTCCCAATAAATTGCAGTGCTTAATAAGGATATTAGCTCATTGCTAGTGGCATCCTCCCAAAAGGATGTAACTATTGAACAAAGCTCTCAGCCAGGAGCACATGCCAAAAGGGTAAGGGACACAAGCTCACCCCAAACTTATGCTAGAAAGAAGAAATCCAAAACCATTAGGGATACACAGGGTGCACACACTGTGCCTACTGCAGTCAAAAACTCAGTACATGCACATTCTCAATGTCAGGTTGATGTGGCTCCAATAAATATGGAGTCACAGCCAAAATCTTTAATAATAGAAGCACATATCACACCAAACTCACCCACACATTCTCTGCATATTGATATGATTCATACATCAATTCCTGATTCTCCGTCTCTAACTCTCATGGAAAAGTCAAAAATCTAAGCAAGTGAGCATCATCTTCTAGATGATTTGTTGGCTCACTTGCCATTTCTTTCTGAGTCTACTGAAACATCTGTAAAAAATCTCAAATCAATCACCACAGATTCTACAGTAGTCTCTAATCCAAACTCTTTCCTTTCCACTATTTCAACGGATATTGTTCATCCATTGACAAGTGATTGTATCTCGACAGATGTGCTTAACAGTAGTCATCCGTTGAAACTCTCAACTACTATTTCGACGGATGTTCCTCATCTGTTGAATATCACTGCACCACTTCAAACTTTAACAATTGTTACAAGTGTAGATGATCTAGTTGTTGTACAATCACTCTTAGGACTGAGGGAAAGGAGTGAATTAGATGAGAGGCTGAGTTGCTCTAAGACAAAAGGAGAGGAAAAGAGTGAAAATCTGCAAGCTATTTCTTCCAGCTTGGCAAAAGTGAGTGAGTGGGGTCCCACCTTAGTAGGTGAAGGTGAGGGTGTGAGGGTGGGAAGCCAAGTGGAGCCCTTGATGCAAGAACAGAGAGATTATGAGAGAAAAGTGGGTACAGAAGAATGGGAAGAGCCCATTGTAAGTGAGTTAATGGATGTCAATAAGGCTGAAAAAATACAGCTATTTCAGCAAGAATATCAAGTTGTCTTAGATTTTGTTTCTTATGAAGCTGAGGCATTTACTCACCCAGTTTCAGCTTATCTAGTTTTAGTTAAACAGGACAATGTGGCTGCTGAAAGAATGCTCAATTTGGTGCACACTACTGCTTCTATGCAAAGGGCCAAAGATGCCATCACAGCCCTGCCACCCACAGCTGGTGATGATGTTGATTATCAAACTGGCAGTTCTGAGGATCTATTTGGGGATGAAGATGATGATGAAGGAGAGTTCATGGGCATAGGGGGAGAAGCAGGCCCTAGATCAAGATCAAGCATGTCATCTTGGGTGTTTTCAAAGCATGTGATGAGCACCATTTTAAATCCACTCTTTCTCACATCATTCAGCAAACTCAGACAGCACTTCAAACTACTAAAAATGCCAACACCAAGAGCCTTCTACAAGCACATCTACACTCTCTTCAACTCCATCAAATTCAATCTCTCAAACAAAATCAGGATGTCACTGAACTGAAGACTGAAATTGATCAAGTCAAGAAGGATGTCACTGAGAGGTTGGATGCTAAGTTTCCCAACACCACCATGATATACATCAACAGACAATTAAGGAAAAATTCTAATCTAGAAAACAAGGTGTATTCCTTAGACAAAAGGCTCAAAACCCTGAAAACTTCAATTACTCAAATCCATCTACATCAAGCCCAACAAACTCAGCTACTTCAGAAGCTGGTGGCTGCACAGACTTCTTCCTCTACTCAACTTGATGTTAACAAAAAGGGGGAGAAAGACTCAATTATTCCAGTTAGCCAAGGGGAGTCAACAAGTGGGGGGAGAAAGTGCTAAACATTCAAGTCAGTAAAGTAATTGTGCCAGGAATTGCTTTCCCTAAGCCACCAGTCTTGGACATCATTGATCTAATCAAGATAGCAGCTGCTAAGTTGGAATCAAATGAGAAATCTAAAAAGCCTGATGTTGCAGCAGTTGAGCAAGAGCTAGATGCAAAATGGAGGAAGCTTGATGAAAATATCAAGAAGAAATTTGGTCCAATTGAGAAGCAAGACATGGTCTTTTCTCACTTCTGCAAATTGAGACAAATTTCAGCTAATGAAATGAGCCTAGGGAACATGGAAAGGGGCCAACCCTCATCAATCAAGTCTCCAAAGGACAATGTGATTTTTCAACCAAAAAGGAATTATTCAAAGAATTCAGACAAAAATCCATTGGACCTATCTTATGAACCCCCTAGGCCAGATGAAAAGAAGCTGCTTGCAAGGTCTATTGCCTTATCCAAAGATCCCAGAGATACAGTGTCAAAGAACATAATTGTTAGGAATATGTGTATTAGTTTGATGATAAGTTAAACAAAACACTTAAGTATAAATCTAGTGTTTGTAGCCTCAACGGATAAGACCATCTTGGCTATCCGTTGAAGGAGTAGCTTTACTTAGAAATGAGTTTAGTATTGTAGCACATTTCAGTCTCTGTATTTAAGTTGTACTTCCTAGATGTTGTGGGAAATTATCAGTCATGTTGACTACTAGTGGATATGCAAATAAGAGGGCTAATTGTAAATATTTCATGCCTTGTAATTTTGTATAAGTAAAAAAGTATCAACTGATATTAAAGACCTTCAACGGATAAGAAATAAAGCTTCAATGGATGTCTCTAAAGCTTCAACTCAACGGATAAGTGCGTCAACGGATAAAGCTTCAACTGCTAATGCATCAACGGATAAAGCTTCAACGGATAAAGCATCAATGGATGAAAGCTTCAACGGATGCTTAGTTCAATAGCAGTTGATAGTGACAATTCATAAGCTGACAGAGGCACATGGGTTGACAGAGACAAACTGGAATGTGGCAGCCTCTAGGAGGAATCAAGAAAATGCAGCATTTCCATTCTGGTGCAAATAAGGAAGTATTCAAAGATTCACAGCCAAACCTAAATTGCATTGGATAGAGAAATGAAGAAGAAACATGTGAAGAACCTTTTAATTGTATTTTACAGTTTTGTCTTCACTTGTAAACTTGGTGATATATAAACCAAGTAGCAGCTAGTAATTAGATGTGAATTTTCCAGAGTTGTTTAGAAAAATCGAGAGAGAAAATCATCTAGTTTGTACTAGGAAGCAGCTGTGATTTAATTCTTTGAATCACAGATTTTCTGAAATAACACACCTCTGGTGGAACAACAAATCCACCAGAAAAGTTTTTAAGTCTGTTGTGTTCTTTACATTTGTGTTTGAATATATATCTGTCTGCATTAGCTCAAAGCAATTCACACCCACTTGCTCATCAAAACACATAGACTAGAAACTGCTCAAAACTTGAAAAAGTTTTGAGTTTTACATTCAACCCCCCTTCTGTAAAACTCATTGTTAGTTCACTGGGAATAACAATTGGTATCAGAGCAAGCTCTTAACATACAAAGAGTTTAAAGATCTATTCTGCTAACATCATGAGTGCACAGAAGAATCCTCCTACTACCAACATGAGTAGGAAGGATATTGGTATAAAGATTCCAGTCCTAGAAAAAGATAACTATCATCACTGGAAAGTGAAGATGTATTTACATCTACTGTCTCAGGATGAAAGCTACATCAACTGCATTGAAAATGGTCCTCACATTCCTCACAAAGTGGCCACTGCTGCTATTGCAACAGTTGTTGTTGGACAGTCCATTCCCAAGCCAAAAGCAGAATGGACTATTGAAGGTATGAAAGAAATTCGCAAGGACAAGAAAGCCATGAACATTCTGTTTAATGGCTTAGATCAAGATATGTTTGACAATGTCATCAATAGCCAAACTGCAAAGGAAGTTTGGGATACTGTGCAAATCATCTGTGAAGGTACTGAGCAGGTTAGAGAGAACAAGATGCAGCTTCTTATTCAACAGTATGAATATTTTCACTTTGAAGAAGGAGAATCATTAAATGATACCTTCAACAGATTTCAGAAACTGTTAAATGGATTGAAGCTGTATGGTAGAGTGTACCAAGTCAAAGACTCCAACTTAAAAATTTCTGAGGTCTCTACCAAAGGAATGGAAGCCTATGACTATTTCTCTAAGAAATTCTCAAGATTATAAGAACTTCACACTTGAAAGATTATATGGAATTTTGAAGACTTATGAACTTGAGATGGAGCAAGATGAGCTGTTGGAAAAGGGAAAGAGAAAAGGGGGATCAGTTGCACTTGTAGCTGACAATGAGAAAATTGAAGCCAGGATTAAGGAGAAGACAATGCCAATTCTCAAAATTGGCACAAGCAAATCAGAATCAAGCAAGGGAAAAGAGCAAGTAGCTGAGGATGAAGACAATTCCAGTCAAGATAACTCTGATAATGTTGATGAACATCTGGCTTTTCTGCCCAGGAGGTTTGCAAAGATGAAATTCAAGAAAAATGTAAAATTCATTAAGTCAAACAAAAATATGGTGGACAAGTCTAAGTTCAAATGTTATAACTGTGGCATTAGTGAACACTTTGCAAATGAGTGCAGAAAGCCAACCTCTGATAAGAAGAAGTTTGAGCAAGTTGATTACAAAAAGAAGTATTTTGATTTGCTCAAACAAAAGGAAAGAGCTTTTCTCACTCAAGATGACTGGGCAACAAATGGAGCCAATGAAGATGATGATATGGAATATGTCAACCTAGCCCTGATGGCTAATTCTGATGAAAATGAGACTAGTTCATCAAGCAACAAGGTAATTACAACTGACCTCTCTCAGCTTTCTAAAAATGAATGCAATGAAGCCATAAATGATATGTCCAATGAGTTATATCATTTGCATGTGTCCCTTAAATCACTAGCTAAAGAAAACACAAGGATCAAAGAGAATAATATGTTTTTAAGTGATAGGAATGCTGTGTTAGAGGATCAGGTAATTGAGCTTGAAAAGACTAAACTTACATGCTTGATTGTTGAGAGTGAACTAGAAGAAGCTGTTAAGAAAGTAGAAATTCTTTCTAAACAGTTAGAAAGTGAGCAAGAGGTAATCAAGGCCTGGAAAACATCTAGGGATGTTAGTGTTCAAATTGCCAAGGTTCAGGGAATTAAATCATTCTGTGAGAATGCCTGGAAGAAAAACAAAAAGGAGTTAGAATTAATTGATGGATTATCAACGGATATGGAATCAACGGATGATGAAAGTTATCCGTTGAAGGAAGAAAAATAGCATCCGTTGAAGGCTCATCAATTAAAACAGGCAAGTGATTCTAAAAAGAAAAATTTCAATAAGAAGGATGGTTCAACTTTCAAGAACTTTGTCAAAGAAGGAGCTAGCACATCCAAAGATGCCAGTAAGGTGAACATAGGACACATGACTTTAGATCAGCTGAAAAATAGGCTTAAATTAGTTGAGGATAAAAAGGAAACTAAAAGAAAATCTAATAGAAATGGGAAGGTAGGGATTAATAAACACAACAATTACACACCTGATAAGTATGCTCCTAGAAAAAGCTGTGTGCATTGTAAAAGTGTTAATCATCTATCTGATAACTGCAAATCTGTTAAGAATGCTCCCATGCCTTTAACTCCCTCCATGCCTAACATGTCTAGGTCACCTCTGCATGCTATGCCTGTTATGTCTCATCAGAATCCTCATGCACATTTTGCAAACATGCCATATATTAATAATCCCTATTTTACTACATTCAGTATGCCTCAGATGCCATACAACATGCCTATGTTCAATAATATGTTTGCACAATCCATGCGTTATCAAATTCAATCAAATGTGCTAAATGATTCTGTGACTAACCCTACTCTTCAACCAACTACATCTGAGATCAAGGTTAACCCAAAGTTACCTAAGTCAAAAGATGCAGGAGGAATGAAGTCTAGGAAAAAGACTAACAAGGCTGGACCCAAGGAAACTTGGGTACCAAAATCAACTTGATTGATTTTGTTGTGTGCAGGGAAAAAGAAGGAATTTATGGTACTTGAACAGTGGCTGTTCAAGACACATGACAGGAGATTTCACCCTGCTCACAGAGTTTAAGGAGAGAGCTGGCCCTAGCATAACCTTTGGAGATGACAGAAAAGGGTTCATTATGGGATATGGCGTGATTTCAAAAGAAAATGTCATCATTGATGAAGTTGCATTAGTTGATGGTCTCAAACACAATTTATTGAGCATCAGTCAACTATGTGACAGAGGGAACACTGTTTCCTTCAATTCTGAAGCCTGTGTTGTCACAAGTAAGAATGACAATAAAGTGGTTCTAACTGGAGTTAGGAAAGGGAATGTGTATTTAGATGACTTCAACTCTACAGATGCAGAATCAATTACTTGTCTTTTCAGCAAAGCAAGTCCAGTTGAAAGTTGGCTATGGCACAAGAAGCTGTCCCATTTGAATTTCAAAACAATGAATGATCTAGTCAAAAAGGACTTAGTTAGAGGATTTCCCCTAGTAGAATTCACAAGGGATGGGCTGTGTGATGCTTGTCAGAAAGGAAAGCAAAAGAAAGTATCATTCAGTAAGAAGCTTGAATCTGCAATTGATGAACCACTACAACTGCTACACATGGATCTTTTTGGACCAGTCAATGTATTGTCAATTTCAAGGAAAAGATATTGCCTAGTGATTGTAGATGATTTCTCAAAGTTTTCATGGGTTCATTTTCTTGGATCAAAGGATGAATCTAGTGAAATCATTATCAATCATATCAAGCAAGTCAACAATCATCCTGATTTCAAAGTAAGGAATATTAGGAGTGACAGTGGAACTGAGTTCAAGAATTCAACCATGAAGTTGTTCTGTGAAGAAAATGGGATCATGCATGAGTTCTCAGCTCCAAGGACTCCACAACAAAATGGTGTGGTGGAAAGGAAGAACAGATCACTAATTGAAGCTGCAAGAATAATGCTTGAAGAGTCATGTAATAACCCCAATTTTTGAGAAATTTTGAAACCCTTATGAATAGTGTTTTTGCTTAACGAGAAAACTTTTCATGCCACGCTATGTAGGGGTTCTGTTATTGATCTTATGGGATATTATTAGTACTCTATGTGGTATATAAGTGTATGTAAAGATCGTCAGAATCCAATTCCGAACACTTTGATTTTTCCCGGAAATCCACAAGATACGGAGAGAATTGAGTATAAGATAACAGGATAAAAAGGATTTAAATTAAAGGATTATAAGAGAGGATCATAGAAGGAATACAATATATTGAGAAAGGTTAAGGGAACCTAAGTAATAAGATCCCGGGTATGATCCCTCAAACGATAAACGAGAACGAAAGTTAAGCGAATCGTATAACAGATCAGCGGTCATTAGGCAAACAATTAAAAGCTAATCAAAGGGATTAGTGGGAATGATGTCATCCAACCAATAGAAAGAGGACAAAGAAGGGAGGATGACATCATGAGGATGACATAAGCATGACAAGGGAAGGAAGGAGGTGTGGTTGAAAGAGAACCACACAAATTCAAGGGCAAGAAGGTAATTGACTAAAGCAAACACAAAAACAAGTCAACCAAGCCAAGTAAAAATCATTTTCATCAAAAATCAAAAAGCAACCAAGGCTTGTTCTTGAAGAGCTCTCGGCTTTTTAGCATTTTAAAGGCAAGATTTTTCAAAACTCAAGATCCAAGCCTCCTAAATTGGTAAGATAATTCCCTAATCATCTTCATGCTTAGTTAGGACTATATCATGAGTTTAAGCCATTAATTCCTTCTCAATCTTCTTCATTTAATCAAAGAAGAAGATAATGAATAGTGTTTTCAAGTTTTTAACTTGAAATTTTTCTTGTTTTTCTTGAAGATCCAAGCATTCTTAAGACTTCTCAAAGCTTCTTAAGGCTTCCTAGCTCCTCCCACCACTTCAAGGAAGGTATACCATCTCCAAACCCTAGATTCCTATATATTATAAGATGATTTTGATTAGTAGGATGATATTGTAGCTTGTTGTTATGATTTAGAGTTTGGGATTTGGAATGGTAGTGAAATGGAATGGTAATTGTTGTGGTTTTGATTTAAAAGAACTTAAGTATGATTAAAGTTAAGTTTAGGCATAAGTATGAATGATTAAATTGAATTGGTTGGGATTGTTATGATGTGATAAGGATGGGTGTTGGTTGTATGTTGGATTTGAGGTTGGTTTGTGGTTGGTTTTGAATGGTTTAAAATTTGGAAATCGCGTAAACATAGCCGTCGTAACGTCCGATTTTCTTTGGACTATTTTTGTGCATGGCATTAGGACCCGAGAACCCCCTGCTAGAATATGACCACTGCCATGTTTAGATAACTCATGTTACGAGCTTCGTTTTGATATGTAGTTCGTTCGATTCCGATGCATGGTTTAGGAGAAACGACCGTTTCAAGTAACGGCGTTTCGCGAACGAAACTTTTTCCCTCGCCTTACTTTGAAACATAGGTTAAAGACCAAAAAGGGTTAATTAATGTATGAAACATTTATGGTAAGTGTGTTAGGCAGTTGGTAAGACACTCGCGAAGGAATCGCTTTAAAACTCGTAAAGGTTAAATTATTAAAAATGGTGGAGCCGAGGGTACCCGAGTGACTTAAGCAAATCAGTGAGCGCAAATCAAGCGTTAGAGTCTAAGTTAGTTAAAGTATAGATTTACAAGTGATTTTGGTTTAATTCCAACTTACTTGTTGTTTATAGGTTACCAGACTCGTCCCGAGCCTTTTATCACCCCAAGTCGCTCAGGCAAGTATTCTATCCGTTATACTGTTGTTGTGCTGTATACATTTGTATATGCATGATCTTGCGATAAATGCATATTGGTTATTTAGCAAATTCTTGCGATATATTGTAGCATGTGATATGGTATATATGCATGCCTGTTTCATATTCTTGAAATATATATTTGTTGGTTCAGTTGATAATACCTATGCTAGAGAATAGCGGTAACTTGCATATACCCTTAGTATAGGGACCCAAAGGTGAAAATATTTTCTAAAACCGGGAGTCGAGGATCCCGAGTAGATTTTGTATATATGGATATGGATATATATATATATATATATATATATATATTTATATATATATATGGTTATAGTTTTCCAAACTATTAATCGAATAAGGTTTATTCGATAACTTTAACTTTATTTTATTATTGAATATTATTTCGAATATTATTCGAAGGCGTATAACTCCTTTTATTATTTATTTGAATATTATTTGAATATTCATTCGAAGGCTTATGACTCAGTTTATATTATTTATTGAATATTATTTGAATATTCATTTGAGGATCTATGACTCCGATTATTTGCTGAGGTATATTCTTTATTTTATTAAAGAATAAGATGTCAATAATCAAACTTATTTTCGATTATTCAAATAAAGATAATACTTCATATAAGTATATCTTTGGTTATTTAATACTCGTTTCAAGTATAAGTTTTAATACTTCTACTTCAATTATTTTTATAAAGATTATTCTTTATGGGAATATTATTTAAATAATAATATTCAGTCATTTTCTAAATATTCTGGGGACTGATTTACTTCATTAAATCAGCTTTACTCCAAACACTCTATAAAGTGTTTTCGAGTCTTCAAAATGATTTTTAAAGTTAGAGCGGATCCCAAAACTCATTTTTATATTTAAGATCTTCTTTTTTTAGGGGATTTAAATACTCGCTCAAAACCTGAGGGATCCGGCTCTATGGTGTATTTTATATTCGCAACAAGGTTGCTGTTTTGATAAATGAATTGATTACTTGTCCAAAGTTCGGGAAGTAAGCCCATCTAATTGAGTCGGCATAAGCGACAGGCCGGGGTACGGTCTATCTATGTGTAAGTGGCTGGGTGGCAGTCCATCAACGCATAAGAGGCCGGGTGGCGGTCCAGCATAAGGTCCTAATACGACCAGGGTGATGACCGGTGGGGGATTCATCCATCTACTAGTAGAAAAGGTTACTTATTGGTATCTTTGCCTGATCAGCAAGATATCTGGTTTATGCCAAAATTCTTTTCCTTCCAAATTCATTGGATATTGCAACTCTGTTCATACTTTACATGACAGAGGTTTTCAGGAAATGTATGGGAGATATATATGAATATATTTATATATCGGGACTTAATGAAGTATCTCGTAGCTTCATTATTTATAATGATATTCAAAGATTGAATCTATTCAAATCTTGTCTTGTAGTCTCATCTATGTGATGAACTTTTGAAGCTAATTATAACTTGAACAGTGGTAGTTCAAGTAGTATTTGGGAAAGATATAAGTATATTGGGGTATCTTGTAACTTCATCTTTTAAACTTATATCTAATTAATAATTGTCTTATGAATGACAAAGATTTTCAGAAAAACGTTGAGACAAGGTTAGATATATGAGATCACCTTGCAACGATATTTTTTTTATACAGTTATACACTGGGACTTTGTGTATATTATGCATGGAAGAGGACTTCCAATATTTTGAAAAGTATATATGTATATATACTGAATATTTTGCGACTTCATCGCATTAAGATATCAAACTTGGTTCATTTCTTTTGACCAAGACTTTCATGAGTATTATGAGTAGGCTCATATATTGTAAATCATTATACATATTATTTTGGTGGGCTTGCTGCTCACCCTTGCTTTATTTCTTCATCACACAACAACAGATAGAAAAGATGAACAGAACCAAGCTCCCGATTCGCAAGCGAGTAGGAGACGTTCCGTAGTTTTCTAGAAGCATTGATGCCGCCGTAGCCGAGGTAGGAACTACCAATAGGCTAGGCTTTCAACTTTTGATGTACCAGATTTATTTATATTTATGAATTGTAATAATGGCAAAGAAATGTAAATTTATTCAGAAAACCTTTTAAGGTGTATTGGCAGATAATTATGGAATAAAATGACTTGTGGTTATTTTTTGGATGTTCATCTCTGAGACTATAACGTGTGGTGTGTGTGTTTATTGTGGGGTCACAGTACAGAGGAGTTGAGTAGTTATTAAGATTGGGTGTTATTAAGGGAAATGGAACTCGTGACGACCCGGATCCCCGACCCCGGATCTGGGGGTGTTACAGAAATGGTATCAGAGCTAAGCGTTATAAACCTCAGAGATGATGGGGCGTTAAGATAATAAGTTCACTAAGATAATAAGAACTCTTGCCAAGTTCATAGTCGGGCTACCTAACATAGCACTGACAGATAAAACCCTTACGGGAACCCTTATAAGTATCGTGATAGTAACATAGTTCGTTCTCGTATAGGGCAGCGGAGCACTGAACCTTGAGGTTCAGGAGCATCAGCATGAGGATGTTTTATTACAAGTTGGAGATCAAATTGTGAATCCGATGGAGTACCCTAATGAAGGACCGGATGAGGTTCAGATAGAGAATGTTGCGGTTGAGGATGTTATTCCGGAAAGGATTGTGGCTGAGGAGGATCTCATGGAGGATCCTGATGAGAATGAAGAAAGGACCGCTGAGCAACAGATGACAGTAGTCAGGGCGACTACCAGAGCAAGAATGGCCGCGAGGGTGGCACTGGAGGATGAAGAGTTACCAAGGGCACAAAGGTTAATGAGGGCAGATGGAGTGGGGCCTTCCACGACCCCAATTATACCAGTATCAGACCCTCTTCCAGAGGCTCTTGTAGACATCCATGAGGTTCCACCAATTCCTGTCCCATCCCCTGTACAGAGCCCAGCACATACTGAGGAAATGCCACCTTTATCCCCTGCACCATTGTCACCTGATACCGTGCTTGGTTATCCATTTGGATCTCCTGGGTCTGCACCACCTGCACCCCATGGACTGCTAGATGCTACCACTCAGGCTTCTCTTATCGCTGATTATCATATGACTTTGGGTGGCCTGTCAGAGGCCCGGAATGTTAGGAATGATCTGTTGGATCGACTTACTGCACCAAGGATTGAGGGTGGGATACTTCCGGCAGGATTAGCGTATAGCATGGAAAGGATTGAGGCTACCACCCGTGTTACAGCTAGAGGCCATCTTGAGGGTCAGGTTGATCCAGCTCTACTTGCGACTATCTTAGACCTCATCACCTCTGTGATGGAGCAGGTTAGGGATGTCGTGCATGCTCGCATCTCTTAATCCATGGTAGTGTGCAGAGCCAGAGCAATCAAACAAGGGTTTCATGTAGCACCGCTTTCGGAGGATTAGCCTAAGTAATGAATGATTAGTTTTAATGACGAGATGACTATCTATGGTAGTACTTTTGGGATAGGAGCGATAAGTTCATATGATGTAATCCTCTTTAATATGTTCAGTTGTTGTACCCCCGAGCAAAGGGTTATGTATATATTCGTTAATTTCAGTTCAGATCAGTTTGTTTGTGATAAAATCACATTGTTAATTGCTCTATTAACACTTAAGACAGTGTCATGAAGTTTATCGAACTTGAGAATTCATAATTTGCAATCGTGCAAGGACTAAACGAGGGGAAGATTTAAGCAAAGTAAGTAAGACAAATATCCGGAGATTCTCAAAATTTTCCAAGTAATATGCCCCCACAAGGAATAAGATTAGGGGCAAACCTTGAATGTGATAATCAGGGAGGTCGCGATTAAGATATAAAGAATCCGGAATATAATAAAGTGGAAAATGAAGATTTTAAATTAAAAGATGACCCCAATTATGGGGAGTAGGAAGAAATATTTAGACTAAGACAGCAGAAGTCGAGCGAGATAAGGAGACCCGAGACGGTACTCCTATACGGAAATCCATGAACCTGTCTAAACAGAACTTATATTTTATTCCCAACCACCACCTTGAGGAAACAATGTGGTGTGAAATTCTTTCAGGACCTTTAAGTCGCTAAGCTCTCAGAGTTCCATGGAACAAGCTGACCCAGCCGAGGCAAGAGCCTGGCTAAAGGAAATATAGGAATCATTTGAGATTCTAAATGATTGACGAATCTCAAAAGAACTATTTTTGTCACTTACCCTCCCAAGAGAGAGACCACCCGTTGGTGAAAGACCAAGAAAGGCACGGAGCCAGAGGTTAGAATAAACTGATTTAAGTCCAGTCAATTGTTTTCGGGAAAGTAATTCCCAAAGATAAGGAGATAGTGTAAAAGCTTTAGAGCCAGAACAAAGGCAGACAAGTATGATAAATTATGAATCTAAGTTGTAAAAGTTGTCAAGATTCGTTCTGAGGACACGAATCCAGAATGACGGGATGTTTGAAATCAATGCTTATATTGTGATTGGTTTGTGAAATAATGATAAGAGAAAGGAAAATAAAAAGAAACTGAAGTGGAAAGGAATATAAAGGCAATAGAGTTTGAGGAATGATAAGGGAGTTGGGTATGAGGAAACCCTAAAGACTCATAGTAATAGAAATAGAAAAGTAAGTAATCGTTAGGATGAGGGTGATTCACCATGAGTTAAAATTGATGGGTGAAGGCATAAGAGATGCATATATTTTATCCCCTTTAAGTTGGGAGGATTCGAGGAAACATTGAGATAGTTCGAAGGATAAATAGTGAGACGCGGATAGACTGAGGAGACAAGGAAGTAAGAAACTAGGAAAATTGGATGAAGGAAGTGACCTTCAAGAATGTGAAGTGTAAGACCGGTGGCATGATACCCAGGAAGGGAGACGCCAGGTATGAAAGATATCCCAACATTGAGATGACTGTTGAGATAAACAACAAAAGTAAATAAGGATTTATTAAGAAGAAGTTCACGTTGAACACGACCAATATCTTCCAGATCATCCATGTGATCATTACCAAATCAGGAAAGAAAAGCGAATAACCATTTTTATCTTTTGGAGGCCATGTGGATTGACCTTAACTTGAATAAGGATGCTATTGTGAAATTCGGTATAGACTATTGAGGTGGAAATGATTGAATAAGATACCCTTATCAGGGATATATGACTTTATTTATCCATGGAAGGATGCTTGTACCTTTTTAAAGGTGGAATTAAGGATAGAACATCGATAACTTAAAATGAATCCTAGGGGAATGCATAAAGGTTGGCATTTCACCCTTAATAGGGATAGTATGAGTTTTGACAGTATGAATTGGAAAGGATTAAGGTAATAATAACCTATAAGGATCAGTGGAGAAATTTTTCAGAAGTAAATAGACAATGGTTCTAGTATCAGTAAATGGTATTTGATATGCCCTGTATATAGGGAGTACAGGAGGAACGATTGAAGGATAACCTTAGAGGTTTTACAAGGAGAAAGGAAATATTCGAAATTCTCAAGAATAAAAATGTTGATAAAGGAAATATGACGTAATTATATTGATGCCAAGTGAGGCACGTGTTAAACCACGAGAAGGTATGGATCGAACCAGTAATGGTCGAAATTGTTCAGGGCAATTAGGACTTAAGATAAAAGATGTTCTAATTATGATTGAGAGTCAGTCATGACAGTGATTAACCTCTAAAAGACTGAGGCAACAACTTATGGAAAAATGGTGATTTTTTTTTTACTTATCAGATGTTAAGGAAAACATCTTCACATAAGCTGTGATTGAAATGAGGTAGAAAATTTAGTCGAAGGTGGTTAAAAGACATTGATTATAAGGAACTATTACTATCAGGGAAGGCCAAAGAGGTGGCCAACACTTTAAAGGTAAGAGGATAATTATAGGCGCGTGTGCCAAAAGAATACAGTGATGATGGTTAAAAAAATGTGAAGGTTGGATTATGGTTAGGAAGATTGACATTCCTTCTGATGACCGTGCAATACCCAACCGTAATAGCAGTTGGTAAAGGTTTAATTCGTGTAATCGCCATGAACGGGCTATCTATCTTAGAAGGTCCTATCTTGAGATAAGCCAGAACCATGTTTCAAAAAGGACCAAACAAACCTTTGAGTTAAGTCTTTTATTGAAGGCATATGATTAAGAATGGTATTAACCTGCTATCGGTGCTTTGATTGAAACTCTTCTGCAATTTTATATGCTTCATGTCATGTATGTATGTCAGGATCAGGAGTGTACTCCATGAATCATGAATGGTGATTATGTTACCTCCTTAGAAGGATTTGATACGACATGTATGGACTCCGTATGGTTAGCTATTAAGACTTCATGGAAAATGAATGACGACAGTAGGTCAGTGGTGGACCATAGTAAGGCAGCAATGATTCTGCGAGTATTGAGCTGATTATAACCGTGAGAGTTGTATTGGAATGGGTGTTGAGATTGAGTACCACTAATCGGGTCGTGGTAGTGTATAAGTTATCATTGATAGACTAATTAAGTAGAGTATCTACCTAGTGAATTATTATTCTTTCTTATCAATAGAGAGTCGTATTATTATACGAGGAAGGTTGCGGTGCAAGCATAGAATTCAAGTAACGATGATGTCTAGAATGAGATCCCAGATTCGATTTTTGATGTCGAGGGAGTTTCAAAGGTAATTGTGTATAAGCTCGAGGAAGAGCATGGGTCCATAGAATGATGGACGGGATAGCGAAAATATTTAGGCACGTGAAATGCGATGCTATAATACTTGATGTTGATATAAATACGTATATGTTTTGTTCTCCTATGACAAACCTCTATAGTTCAGAGGTAGGTTCCAAGCCAGATATTTTGTGGCAGTATATTTTTTTCATATATACAATTCTCTTCAGTTCGTTCTTTTCTCTTCTTTTCATTTCATGTAAGCTGAGAAGAACGACCCTTCCAGAAGGGGAGGTATTGCCGAATGACTATCTATCTTTGTGATAGAAGCCTAGTAGGATACCACATGTTGTTTAATTGCTTGTCAAGTACTAAAGGCTGGCCACCTTTTGTACTAACTATGCGATATAACAAGTGTTCATGATCATAGTGATCTCTCAACAAATTCCTTTACTTCTATATGATTAATCAAACTTTAGAGAATAGAAATAACTGAAAAAGGAGTAATAAAGTGGTGGTAGTATGCGGAATGGAAACACATTCGTGATACTAAGGTTGACGTGGTTATTAAAAGGTTATAGAACGCTAACGAGCAAAAGTATAACCCGTATAATATTAGGAACGGAAGGTAGTAGCGATTACGAACTGGAAAAGAATGGGTATTGAGAAGCAGAAGCTCTAATGCTAAAAGCAATAATGAGAGTCTGTGCAATAGACTTGAAAGAATTTGGAATGATCACTTAATTCGGATTGAGTTATCTTACGACAATAGATCATATGTCATTATCGAGATGTCGCCTTATGAGATCCTTGAGGGAAGACAATGTCGATCTCCCTTATGTTAGGATGAAGTTGTAGAGCGCAAGATGCTCGGACCCGCAGTAGTCCAAAGGACCAAGGATATGATAGATCTAATCAGAGGATGGCTGGTAGTAGCCCAAGATGGACATGATAAGTATGTTGATTTGACACGAAAGGATAAAGAGTATGAAGTAGGGGACCTAGTAATGATATAGGTATCCCTTGGAAAGGATTGATGAGGTTCGGAAAGAAAGGAAAGCTAAGTCTACAATTTGTTGGACCCTTGGATATATTAAGACGTTTGGGAAGTTAGCATATGAGCTAGCCCTAACCCCGAACATGTAGCAGGTCGTAACGTGTTTCACGTATCAATGTTAAGGAAGTGTAATTCAGATGCCAGATAAATAGAGGCATATGAGCGCATAGATATGCAACCCGACGTAACCTATATGGAGCAACCAGGAAGGGTTATAGAGTGAAAAGGAACAAGTGCTTAGGAGAAGGATTATCAAACTAGGCAGAGTTTGGTGGTAGAACCACAATGTGGGAAAATTGACTCGAGAGTTAGAAAGTGTAATGCTAAGAAAGTATCCCCATTTGTTTTCTATCTGATTCCGGGACGGAATCCTTTTAAGGAGGGGAGACTGTAATAACCCCAATTTTTGAGAAATTTTGAAACCCTTATGAATAGTGTTTTTGCTGAACGAGAAAACTTTTCATGCCACGCTATGTAGGGGTTCTGTTATTGATCTTATGGGATATTATTAGTACTCTATGTGGTATATAAGTGTATGTAAAGATCGTCAGAATCCAATTCCGAACACTTTGATTTTTCCCGGAAATCCACAAGATACGGAGAGAATTGAGTATAAGATAACAGGATAAAAAGGATTTAAATTAAAGGATTATAAGAGAGGATCATAGAAGGAATACAATATATTGAGAAAGGTTAAGGGAACCTAAGTAATAAGATCCCGGGTATGATCCCTCAAACGATAAACGAGAACGAAAGTTAAGCGAACCGTATAACAGATCAGCGGTCATTAGGCAAACAATTAAAAGCTAATCAAAGGGATTAGTGGGAATGATGTCATCCAACCAATAGAAAGAGGACAAGGAAGGGAGGATGACATCATGAGGATGACATAAGCATGACAAGGGAAGGAAGGAGGTGTGGTTGAAAGAGAACCACACAAATTCAAGGGCAAGAAGGTAATTGACTAAAGCAAACACAAAAACAAGTCAACCAAGCCAAGTAAAAATCATTTTCATCAAAAATCAAAAAGCAACCAAGGCTTGTTCTTGAAGAGCTCTCGGCTTTTTAGCATTTTAAAGGCAAGATTTTTCAAAACTCAAGATCCAAGCCTCCTAAATTGGTAAGATAATTCCCTAATCATCTTCATGCTTAGTTAGGACTATATCATGAGTTTAAGCCATTAATTCCTTCTCAATCTTCTTCATTTAATCAAAGAAGAAGACAATGAATAGTGTTTTCAAGTTTTTAACTTGAAATTTTTCTTGTTTTTCTTGAAGATCCAAGCATTCTTAAGACTTCTCAAAGCTTCTTAAGGCTTCCTAGCTCCTCCCACCACTTCAAGGAAGGTATACCATCTCCAAACCCTAGATTCCTATATATTATAAGATGATTTTGATTAGTAGGATGATATTGTAGCTTGTTGTTATGATTTAAAGTTTGGGATTTGGAATGGTAGTGAAATGGAATGGTAATTGTTGTGGTTTTGATTTAAAAGAACTTAAGTATGATTAAAGTTAAGTTTAGGCATAAGTATGAATGATTAAATTGAATTGGTTGGGATTGTTATGATGTGATAAGGATGGGTGTTGGTTGTATGTTGGATTTGAGGTTGGTTTGTGGTTGGTTTTGAATGGTTTAAAATTTGGAAATCGCGTAAACATAGCCGTCGTAACGTCCGATTTTCTTTGGACTGTTTTTGTGCATGGCATTAGGACCCGAGAACCCCCTGCTAGAATATGACCACTGCCATGTTTAGATAGCTCATGTTACGAGCTTCATTTTGATATGTAGTTCGTTCGATTCCGATGCATGGTTTAGGAGAAACGACCGTTTCAAGTAACGGCGTTTCACGAACGAAACTTTTTCCCTCGCCTTACTTTGAAACATAGGTTAAAGACCAAAAAGGGTTAATTAATGTATGAAACATTTATGGTAAGTGTGTTAGGCAGTTGGTAAGACACTCGCGAAGGAATCGCTTTAAAACTCGCAAAGGTTAAATTATTAAAAATGGTGGAGCCGAGGGTACCCGAGTGACTTAAGCAAATCAGTGAGCGCAAATCAAGCGTTAGAGTCTAAGTTAGTTAAAGTATAGATTTACAAGTGATTTTGGTTTAATTCCAACTTACTTGTTGTTTATAGGTTACCAGACTCGTCCCGAGCCTTTTATCACCCCAAGTCGCTCAGGCAAGTATTCTATCCGTTATACTGTTGTTGTGATGTATACATTTGTATATGCATGATCTTGCGATAAATGCATATTGGTTATTTAGCAAATTCTTGCGATATATTGTAGCATGTGATATGGTATATATGCATGCCTGTTTCATATTCTTGAAATATATATCTGTTGGTTCAGTTGATAATACCTATGCTAGAGAATAGCGGTAACTTGCATATACCCTTAGTATAGGGACCCAAAGGTGAAAATATTTTCTAAAACCGGGAGTCGAGGATCCCGAGTAGATTTTGTATATATGGATATGGATATATATATATATATATTTATATATATATGGTTATATTTTTCCAAACTATTAATCGAATAAGGTTTATTCGATAACTTTAACTTTATTTTATTATTGAATATTATTTCGAATATTATTCGAAGGCGTATGACTCCTTTTATTATTTATTTGAATATTATTTGAATATTCATTCGAAGGCTTATGACTCAGTTTATATTATTTATTGAATATTATTTGAATATTCATTTGAGGATCTATGACTCCGATTATTTGCTGAGGTATATTCTTTATTTTATTAAAGAATAAGATGTCAATAATCAAACTTATTTTCGATTATTCAAATAAAGATAATACTTCATATAAGTATATCTTTGGTTATTTAATATTCGTTTCAAGTATAAGTTTTAATACTTCTACTTCAATTATTTTTATAAAGATTATTCTTTATGGGAATATTATTTAAATAATAATATTCAGTCATTTTCTAAATATTCTGGGGACTGATTTACTTCATTAAATCAGCTTTACTCCAAACACTCTATAAAGTGTTTTCGAGTCTTCAAAATGATTTTTAAAGTTAGAGCGGATCCCAAAACTCATTTTTATATTTAAGATCTTCTTTTTTTAGGGGATTTAAATACTCGCTCAAAACCTGAGGGATCCGGCTCTATGGTGTATTTTATATTCGCAACAAGGTTGCTGTTTTGATAAATGAATTGATTACTTGCCCAATGTTCGGGAAGTAAGCCCATCTAATTGAGTCGGCATAAGCGACAGGCCGGGGTACGGTCTATCTATGTGTAAGTGGCTGGGTGGCAGTCCATCAACGCGTAAGAGGCCGGGTGGCGGTCCAGCATAAGGTCCTAATACGACCAGGGTGATGACCGGTGGGGGATTCATCCATCTACTAGTAGAAAAGGTTACTTATTGGTATCTTTGCCTGATCAGCAAGATATCTGGTTTATGCCAAAATTCTTTTCCTTCCAAATTTATTGGATATTGTAACTCTGTTCATACTTTATATGACAGAGGTTTTCAGGAAATGTATGGGAGATATATATGAATATATTTATATATCGGGACTTAATGAAGTATCTCGTAGCTTCATTATTTATAATGATATTCAAAGATTGAATCTATTCAAATCTTGTCTTGTAGTCTCATCTATGTGATGAACTTTTGAAGCTAATTATAACTTGAACAGTGGTAGTTCAAGTAGTATTTGGGAAAGATATAAGTATATTGGGGTATCTTGTAACTTCATCTTTTAAACTTATATCTAATTAATAATTGTCTTATGAATGACAAAGATTTTCAGAAAAACGTTGAGACAAGGTTAGATATATGAGATCACCTTGCAACGATATTTTTTTTTATACAGTTATACACTGGGACTTTGTGTATATTATGCATGGAAGAGGACTTCCAATATTTTGAAAAGTATATATGTATATATACTGAATATTTTGCGACTTCATCGCATTAAGATATCAAACTTGGTTCATTTCTTTTGATCAAGACTTTCATGAGTATTATGAGTAGGCTCATATATTGTAAATCATTATACATATTATTTTGGTGGGCTTGCTGCTCACCCTTGCTTTATTTCTTCATCACACAACAACAGATAGAAAAGATGAACAGAACCAAGCTCCCGATTCGCAAGCGAGTAGGAGACGTTTCGCAGTTTTCTAGAAGCATTGATGCCGCCGTAGCCGAGGTAGGAACTACCAATAGGCTAGGCTTTCAACTTTTGATGTACCAGATTTATTTATATTTATGAATTGTAATAATGGCAAAGAAATGTAAATTTATTCAGAAAACCTTTTAAGGTGTATTGGCAGATAATTATGGAATAAAATGACTTGTGGTTATTTTTTGGATGTTCATCTCTGAGACTATAACGTGTGGTGTGTGTGTTTATTGTGGGGTCACAATACAGAGGAGTTGAGTAGTTATTAAGATTGGGTGTTATTAAGGGAAATGGAACTCGTGACGACCCGGATCCCCGACCCCGGATCTGGGGGTGTTACAAGTCAAAACTCCCAACATACTTTTGGGCTGAGGCTGTTAATTGTGCATGTTACACTCAGAATATTTCTCTAATTAATCAGGCAAAAGGCATGACTCCCTATCAATTGGTCAAGAGAAGAAAACCAACTTTAAACTTTCTGCATGTCTTTGGTTGCAATTGCTACATTCTAAGAAATCACCCTGATCACAAAGGAAAGTTTGATGCAAAGGCTGATGAAGGAATATTTGTTGGTTATTCTACTGGAAAATCATATATGGTCTACAATCTAAGAACCAACATTGTCATGGAATCTGTACATGTTGTGTTTGATGATAAAAAGATTGATGGACTGACAGATGAGGGACATCATGAAGGACTCAAATTTGACAACATTGAGATATATTGTGATGATAGTGAAGATGAGAATGATGAAGAAGGAACCTCGAGAAGAATACAAAATCTGCCTTTGGATAATGCACAGAATGCTGCATCCGTTGAAAGTCTTAATTCAGCTTCCATTGAAAGAAGCAATGTAGCATCCGTTGAAAGACAAAGTGCATCATCCGTTGAAGTTCATAATGAAGCATCCGTTGATCATAGTTTGTCAACGGATAATCAATTCACTTCATCAGTTGATAGAACTCCCAATTCTTTTCAAAGAATCAGCAACTCAGGGGGAGTTTCAACCAATCAACATTCTATCTCACATCATAACAATACTGAGGCAACCTCATCTAGAGCTAATCTACCACCTCAAAGGAAATGGACCAAGGATCACCCTTTTGAACTGATCATTGGTGATGCTACATCTAAAGTACAAACTAGAAGGGCTACTCAAGATGAATGTCTGTATAGTAGCTTTCTGTCACAGGAGGAACCTAAGAGAGTGGAAGAAGCTCTATTGGATCCAGATTGGATTTTAGCAATGCAAGAGGAGCTAAACCAATTTGAGAGGAACAAAGTATGGAAGCTGGTACCCAAACCAAAGAACAAGAGTTCTATTGACATAAAATGGGTATTCAGAGTCAAGATGGATGAAAATGGCATTGTCATAAGGAATAAAGCCAGATTGGTTGCTAAAGGCTATTCTCAACAAGAGGGAATAAATTTTGATGAGATATTTGCTCCAGTTGCCAGACTTGAAGCCATCAAAATCTTTCTAGCCTATGCAGCCCATGCCAATTTTAAGGTCTATCAAATGGATGTCAAGAGTGCATTTTTGAATGGGGAATTGGAGGCAGAAGTTTATGTAAGCCAACCTCCAGGATTTGAAGATCCAAATTTTCCAGAATATGTGTATTATCTGTTGAAAGCACTCTATGGACTAAAGCAAGCACCTAGAGCCTGGTATGAGACTTTGACAAAATTTCTTCTAAATACTCACTTCACAAGAGGTACTGTTGACAAAACTCTTTTCTTTAGAAATGTTAATGGCTCTACAATACTTGTTCAAATTTATGTGGATGATATTATATTTGGATCTACAGATGATAAGCTTTGTAAAAAGTTTGCTAAGCTAATGCAAAGTAAATATGAAATGAGCATGATATGAGAGCTAACTTATTTTCTTGGTTTACAAGTTAAACAAGTTAGTGGTGGAATTTTCATTAGTCAAACTAAATATATTTATGATCTTTTAAAGAAGTTTGACCTAATGGATTGTTCATCTACAAAAACTCCCATGGCCACTGCTACCAAGCTTGAATTAAACAAGGCTGAAAAGTCTGTGGACATTTCAAGTTATAGAGGCATGGTTGGCTCACTTTTATATTTAACTGCTAGTAGACCTGATATAATGTTTTCTACATGTCTATGTGCTAGATTTCAAGCTGACCCTAAAGAATCTCACTTAGTGGCTATTAAAAGAATTTTCAGATATCTCAAAGGGACTCCAAATCTAGGAATTTGGTACCCTAGAGAGTCTGGTTTTGATCTAATTGGCTACTCAGATGCAGATTATGCAGGCTGCAAAATAGACAGGAAAAGCACAACTGGCACCTGTCAATTTCTAGGGAATAAGCTTGTGTCATGGTTCAGCAAGAAGCAAAATTATGTTTCTACATCAACAGCTGAAGCTGAGTATATTGGTGCTGGTAGTTGTTGTGCACAGATACTGTGGATGAGGAATCAACTATTTGACTATCGACTAACTGTTGACAAAATTCCTATATTCTGTGACAACACAAGTGCCATTGCCATTACTGAAAATCCAGTGCAGCACTCAAGAACCAAGCACATTGACATCAAGTACCACTTCATTAGGGAACATGTGATAAAAGGTACAGTGGAACTTTATTTTGTTCCAAGTGAAAAGCAGATTGCAGACATATTTACCAAGCCACTTGATGAATCAACATTCACAAGATTAGTAAGTGAGCTAGGTATGCTTAATTATTCATAAATTTATGTCCTCTTTATAATCTGCATTGAAGCCTGAAATAAATTTGCTGCAAGAACAAAGTTGGTTTTAAGAAAAGATTATTCTATCAATGGATATTCCCTATCTGTTGAAAGCCAAAGTTGTTATATCAACGGATGTTCATTATCCGTTGAAAGACAAATACATTTCTGGTAATTTTATCCTTCAACGGATAAAAACTGAATTAATCTTCAACGGATAATTATTTACCTTGTCCGTTGAAGTGTCACATCAGTTACTTTAAGTGAGTCACAGCCGTTGATTCTTTTACTTACCCGTTGATACATATATACACAGGTGTATGTATTTGTATTAAAGGCAATTTTCAGAATTTCTATAGTTTTCTTTATTCTCAAAAGGCTGTTATTTATTTAAAAGTATCATTTAATCATTTTATTTACGTTTTAATTCAAGAAAGTATAAAAGCCCATTGAATTCTTATTTTCACTTTACGCTTTCTTGCAAATTTTACTCTCTTTCTCTCCCAAAACTCTCAAGTTTTTCTCTGCAACCTCTACTCACAACAATGGCACCAGTAGTCAAAATTATGTCTCAGTCTGGATTTGTTTATGAAAAGAACAATTTCGTAGCCTTGGTTGAAAAGAATGAAGCCCACTCTGATTATCACAAGATGATGGACTTCATCAAAAACTGCAAACTAAGCTATGCAATGCTGGAAGCCCCAACCATTTACTGTGAGGTAATTGAGGAGATTTGGACAACTGCAGAGTTCAACTCCACAGATATGACCATTGCTTTCTCTCTCAAAGGTAAGGATTACTGTATTAACTGTGATGATATACAGTCTTGCTTTAAGTTGCCTGAGAATAATGCCATGACACCACACAATGATAAAGATGTATCTGCTATGTTAGATTCCATAGGCTATTCTTTTAATTCTGCTAGTTTAGGAAGCATTAGAAGAAAGGGCCTTAGGAAAGAATGGAGTTTTCTTGGAGATGCCTTTATCAAGGTTTTCTCTGGGAAGATTAGCAATTTTGATGCCATAACTTCATCTCTTGTTAATATGCTCTACATGCTAGTTTCTGATAGGTACTTTAATTTTAGCAACTATGTCATGCTAGAATTAGGTTCCAGGTTAGGTAACAAAGCTAATAGACCTCATAACATCTACTATGCTAGATTCTTTATGTTATTGGCTAACCATGTTACTGAAGGTTTGGTCATAACTAATGAGAGCAATAAACTAAAATGCTGGGCACAAGAGAAAAGGGTCCTTGCAGACCTTTTGAGAATCAACCTCAACAGCCAGGTGCCATTGGTATATTTACCAATAATGAATGCACCTCAGGTAAGTGAGGTAAATACTTCTGCAACTCCTACTTTTTCCAACCCCATTGTTTCTTTGACTTCTAGTGTGGCCATGGAATCTGTGTCTTTGTCCCAACAGATTCCTACCAAAGCCACCAAAACTAAAATTCCAAAATACAAGTCAAAGAAAACCACCTCTGTTATTTCTCAAAAGACAACAGTTGTAACAACTACCAAAAATCCTGAAGGGAGTGAACAGGGTGTGAGTGGTGAGGGGAGGGGTGAACATCAAGAAACCCCCCAGGATAAGGTGGGAGAGGTGAGTGGTACCCTAACCAGCCAAGCCTCAGTCTCTCAAAAGGCTGTGGTGGTTCAAAAGGAGTTAAACACATCCCTAGTTGCATCCTCCCAAAAGGATGCAGCTATTGAAAATAGTCCCCAACCAGGGACACAGAACAAAAGAGGGAGGGACACTGAAGCCACACATTCACCTGTCAAAGCTTTTTTAAGAAGAAAGAAGGCTAAAACCCTAGTTTCCACACAGGGAGCACACACTGCACAGATACATCCACCTGTATCTTTGCCTTCTCAAATTCAGCTTGATGTGGCTCCAGCAAATGTGGAGTCACAGCCCCATTCTCTCATAATAGACACACATCAATCACCAAATTCTCCATCACCCTCTCTGGATGTGGATATGATATTCACATCAATTCCTGATTCTCCCTCTTTAAAACTTAGGGAGGAGCCCCACTCAAATCCTGGTGATCATCATCTGTTAGATGACTTGTTGGATCATCAGCCAATTCTTTCAGACTCAATTGAAGAATCTGTGTCACCTCACTTAAAATCAATTCACACAGATTCAACAATTATGTCTCTTTCAATATCTACATCTTTTCCTTCTTCAACGGATATCTCTCATCCGTTGACAAGTGGTTGTTCTTCGACGGATAAGCTTAACAGCAGTTATCCATTGATATCATCATTTTCCACTTCAACGGATACTCCCTATCCGTTGATGGTCTCTACACACATAACTGATTCTATTCCAAGTGTAGAAGACATGGTTACTGTACAATCACTTCTAGGATTGAGGGAAGGGAGTGATAATTTGAGTGAGAGGCTGGGTTGCTCCCAGGCAAAAGGAGAGGTTGAGAGTCAAAACATGCATGTTATTTCTTCCAGCATGGAAAAAGTAAGTGAGGGGAGTGCCACCTTAGTAGGTGAGGGTGAGGGTGTGAGGGTGTGTGTGAGCCAGGGGGAGCCCCTGATGCAAGAATATAGAGAAAATGAGAGAAAGGCAGGTACAGAAGCTATAAGGGTGGATCCAGCCATTGTTAGTGAGTCAATGATGGATGATGCTGACAAGGGAAGACAATTTTAGCAACATTACAAAGCTGAAATTGATAACATTTCCTTGGATGCTGGCACTTTTACTCATCCTGTTTCAGCCTATCAACTGTTGGTTGCTCAGGGCAATGTGGAGGCAGAGCAGGCTTTGAATATTGTACACACTTCAGAATCTCTTCTAAGAGACAAAGCTGCTGTTAATAGCCTGCCTTCTCAAGCTGGTGAGCCATCTGAAGAATTTGGAGCAAATTCTAATGATGATGACTCTAATTCTTTGGATGGGAGCATGAACTTAGGGGGAGATGCAGGCCCAAGTTCTGTTCCAAATCTACCTGAATGGGCATGGACAAAGGAATCTACACCAGGACAGTTTGGTGTAGCTTTGGTCAAGCAAGTAATGACTATTCAAAAGGCCCTTCAGGAGACTACAGATGCTGGTACAAAGGCTATACTTCAAGCTCATCTAGACTCTCTGCATCTCTTGCAGTTGCAGCATCTAAGACAGAATTTAAGTGTGGATGAACTCAAGCAGGATATTGCTGATCTGAAATCCTACAATGCTGAGAAGTTGGATTCAGTTATGCCTTATGGTACTATGCAAGATTTGTTGGTGAGATTGAGGAGAGAATCTGATGCTGACAAGAAGCTGGCCAGGTTGGAAAACAGAATTCAAATCATTGAAGACTCTATGGTCACCATTCTTCAGAATCAACAATCTTAGACAAATCTACTAATGCAGCTGGCAAAAGCACAAGGCTTGACCCCTGTCCTTGCTGATAACAAAAAAGTGGAGAATAAAAGGAAAAGAGAAGGAGAGCCATCAACAACAGTTCAGATATCTAAAGTGTTAGTTCCTGCCATCACCACTTCTCCAACTCTTCAAATCAAAGGAAAGCTTGATGGAATTGATCTAATCCAGATAGCAGCAGCTGAGATGCAAGTCAAAGAGTAAAGGAAGAAAATTGATGAAAGGATGCAACAAATCTTTGGTTCTACAACTTTTAAATCACAATCTGTGAAGCATAGCACAAAGGTGGAGCCAATCATTATGGAGATCAAGCCAGTTATGTAACACCCCCAGATCTGGGGTCGGGGATCCGGGTCGTCACGGTCTTTCTTTCCACAATATCACTTCACTTAATTAATAATAAATAACCTTATGCTGTGACCCCACACTAACACACACCACAACCCGTTATAGTCTCAGAGATGAAATTTAAATAAGTACAAGTCTTTGAATCCACAATTTAAAAGTTATTACAACCCAAAATGATTACTTGATAAATTTACAGTTAATTGCCATTATCTGCCACAAGTTATAATTATACATAATTGATTTTCAAAAGTAGATGGTCTGATCTACAATAGATCTACCTCTGCAGCTATAGCAGCTACAACATCAACGGGAAGACGCGGGACGCTTCCCACGCGCTTGCGCTGGGTCTGCTGGAGTCTGGCCATCTTTCCTAACTGTTGTTGTGTGATGAAGAAATAAAGCAAGGGTGAGCAGCAAGCCCACCAAAATAATATGTATAATGATTTACAATATATGAGCCTACTCATAATACTCATGAAAGTCTTGGTCAAAAGAAATGAACCAAGTTTGATATCTTAATGCGATGAAGTCGCAAAATATTCAGTATATATACATATATACTTTTCAAAATATTGGAAGTCCTCTTCCATGCATAATATACACAAAATCCCAGTGTATAACTGTATATATAAAAAAAATATCGTTGTAAGGTGATCTCATACATCTAACCTTGTCTCAACGTTTTTCTGAAAATCTTTGTCATTCATAAGACAATTATTAACTAGATATAAGTTTAAAAGATGAGGTTACCAAATACCCCAATATACTTATATCTTTCCCAATACTACTTGAACTACCACCGTTCAAGTTATAATCAGTTTCAAAAGTTCATCACATAGATGAGACTACAAGACAAGATTTGAATAGATTCAATCTTTGAAATATTATTGAATGAAAAAGTTATGAGATACTTTATTTAGTCCCGATATATATATATCCACATATATATATCTCTAAAACATTTCCTGGAACCTCTGTTATGTAAAGTATGAACAGAGTTGCAATATCCAATGAATTTGGAAGGAAAAGAAAACCTTTGGCATAAACCAGATATCTTGCTGATCAGGCAAAGATACCCATAAGTAACCTTTTCTACTAGTAGATGGACGAATTCCCCACTGGTCATCACCCTGGTCGCATTAGGACCTTATGCTGGACTGCCACTCAGCCACTTATGCATTTGATGGACTCCCACTGAGCCACTTACACTATCATGGACGCCCACTGAGCCCATGTTGCTTATGCCGACTCAATAGATGGACTTACTTCCCGAACGTTGGGTAAGTAATCAATTCATTTACCAAAACTGCAACCTTGTTGCGAATATAAAATACACCATAGAGCCGGATCCCTTAGATTTTTGAGCGAGTATTCAAGTCCCCTTAAAATGGAAGATCTTGAATTTGAAAACAAGTTTTGGGATCCGCTCTACCCTTTTTAAATTCATTTTGAAGACTCGAAAACATTTTTAAGAATGTTTGGAGTAATGCTGATTTATAAAATAAATCAGTCCCAATATGAAAGGAATATCTGAATATTATTATTTAAATAATATTCCCATAAAGAATAATCTTTATAAAAATAATTGAAGTAGAAGTATTAAAACTTATACTTAAAACGAGTATTAAATAACCAAAGATATACTTATATGAAAGTACTATCTTTATTTGAATAATCGAAAATAAGTTTGATTATTGACACCTTATTCTTTAATAAAATAAAGAATATACCTCAGCAAATAATCGGAGTCATAGATCCTCAAATAAATATTCAATAATATTCATTAAATAATATAAACTGAGTCATAAGCCCTCGAATGAATATTCAAATAATATTCAATAAATAATATAAAAGAGTCATAAGCCCTCGAATGAATATTCAAATAATATTCAGATAAATAAATAAAAGGAGTCATAAGTCCTCGAATGAATATTTAAAATAATATTCAGATAAATAAATAAAAGGAGTCATAAGTCCTCGAATGAATATTTAAAATAATATTTATTAATAAAATAAAAGGAGTCATAAGTCCTCGAATGAATATTCAAAATAATATTCATTTAATATAAAGGAGTCATACGCCTTCGAATAATATTCGAAATAATATTCAATAATAAAATAAAGTTAAAGTAATCGAATAAACTTTATTCGATTAATAGTTTTGAAAACTATGACCATATATATATATATAAGTATATATATATATCCATATATACAAAATCTACTCGGGATCCTCGACTCCCGGTTTTAGAAAATATTTCCACCTTTGGGTCCCTATACTAAGGGTATACGCAAATACCGCTTATCTCTAGCATAGGTATTATGCAACGAATAAGCATTTGAACCAACAGATATATAAATCAAGAATACGAAACAGGCATGCATATATATACCATATCAGCATGCTTCAATATATCGCAACATTTGCTAATTAACCAACATGCATCTATCGCAAGATAATGCATATACATATATTCATCACAACAACAGTATAACGGGTAGAAAACTTGCCTGAGCGACTGGGGTTACGAATGGCTCGGGACGAGTCTGGTAACCTATAAACAACAAGTAAGTTGGAATTAAACCAAAGTCACTTGTAAATCTATACTTTAACTAACTTAGACTCTAACGCTTGTTTTGCGCTCACTGATTCGCTTAAGTCACTCGGGTACCCTCGGTTCCACCATTTTTAATAATTTAACCTTTACGAGTTTTAAAGCGATTCCTTCGCGAGTGTCTTACCAACTGCCTAACACACTTACCATAAATGTTTCATACATTAATTAACCCTTTTTGATCTTTAACCTATGTTTCAAAGTAAGGCGCGGGAAAAAGTTTCGTTCGCGAAACGCCGTTACTTGAAACGGTCGCTTCTCCTAAACCGTGCATCGGAATCGAACGAACTACATATCAAAACGAAGCTCGTAACATGAGCTATCTAAACATGGCAGTGGTCATAATCTAGCAGGGGGTTCTCGGGTCCTAATTCTATGCACAAAAACAGTCCAAAGAAAATCGGACGTTACGACGGCTATGTTTACGCGATTACCAATATTTATACCACTCCAATTCTTTACCAATTCACTACAAACCACCCAACCATCATCAATACATCAAACACAACTTATATCAAGGCAAAGTCAGTCCATAATCTCAAGGTTTTCCAACTTATTCAACCACAAACATGATCTACTAACCATAACTTAAGATTCATTAACCATTAACCAAGATTCATATCCAAAATCACCACAAATCCAACCAAACTATCTAACATACATGGATCTTGCTATACATACATGGATATTTCTATATATACATTAATCCATCCATAAACTCATCAAAACTCAAAGTTCAAACTATAAGTTAAAGGTGAAAGTTGTTTTATACCTCCTTGAAGCTTCCTAACACAACCCAAGAGCTTTGAATGCCTAAAAGAACCTTGATCCTTGCTTGTATAACCTTAATCTTTCATAAAAATTCAAGAAAACTAAAGTTACTTCTTGAAGGTTACTATTCACCATCTTCTTCCTTGATTTATTGGAAGAGATTGTGAAGGAATTAGGAGCTTAAACTTATAGCATATCCATATCTATGTACAAGGAAGCTTAGATAATTACCTTGTGATTTAACAATGCTTGGAACTTGATTTTTGAAATTCTTGCCCTTGAAAAAGATGAAAAGCCGAGAGCAAGATGATGAGAATGAAATGATTTTGTGTTTTTTGATTTGTTTGGCTTAGCTTGGTTGTTTTTTGTTTTGTTTTTGGTTAATTACCTTAATAACCTTATATTTGTGTGGTTATAAACCAACCACACCTCCTCCTTCCCTATGTCATGCTTACATCACATTGCTATGTCATCCTCCCTTCCTTGTCCTCTTCTCATTGGTTGGGTGACATCACTTCCTCTAATCCCTTTGCTTAACTTCCTAATTGTTTGCCTAATGACCGCTGATCTGTTATACGGTTCGCTTAACTTTCGTTTTCGTTTATCGTTTGAAGGATCATACCCGGGATTTTATTACTTAGGTTCCCTTAACCTTTCTCAATACATTATATTCCTTTTTATGATCCTCTATCATAATCCTTTAATTTAAATCCTTTTTATCCTGTTACCTTATACTCAATTCTTTCCGCATCTAGGGTATTTCCGGGAAAAATCAAAGTGTTCGGAATTGGATTCTGACGATCTTTACATACACTTATATCCCATATAAAGTACTAATAAAATCTCAGAATATCCATATCAGAACCCCTACATAGTGTGGCATGAAAAGTTTTCTCATTCAGCAAAAACACTATTCATAAGGGTTTCAAAATTTCTCAAAAATTGGGGTTATTACAGTCTCCCCTCCTTAAAAGGATTCCGTCCCGGAATCAAATAGAAAACAAATGGGGATACTTTCTTAGCATTACACTTTCTAACTCTCGAGTCAATTTTCCCACATTGTGGTTCTACCACCAAACTCTTACTAGTTTGATAATCCTTCTCCTAAGCACTTGTTCCTTTTCACTCTATAACCCTTCTTGGTTGCTCCATATAGGTTACGTCTGGTTGCATGTCTATGCGCTCATATGCCCCTATTTGTCTGGCATCCGAATTACACTTCCTTAACATTGATACGTGAAACACGTTACGACCTGCTACATGTTCGGGGTTAGGGCTAGCTCATATGCTAACTTCCCAAACGTCTTAATATATCCAAGGGTCCAACAAATTGTAGACTTAGCTTTCCTTTATTTTCGAACCTCATCAATCCTTTCCAAGGGATACCTATAACATTACTAGGTCCCCAATTTCATACTCTTTATCCTTTCGTGTCAAATCAACATACTTATCATGTCCATCTTGGGCTACTACCAGCCGTCCTCTGATTAGATCTATCATATCCTTGGTCCTTTGGACTACTGCGGGTCCGAGCATCTTACGCTCTACAACTTCATTCTAACATAAGGGAGATGGACATTATCTTCCCTCAAGAATCTCATAAGGCGACATCTCGATAATGACATATGATCTATTGTCGTAAGATAACTCAATCCGAATTAAGTGATCATTCCAAATTCTTTCAAGTCTATTGCACAGACTCTCATTATAGCTTTTATCATTAGAACTTTTGCTTCTCAATACCTATTCTTTTCCAGTTCGTAATTGCTACTACCTTCCGTTCCTAATATTATACGGGTTATACTTTTTCTCGTTAGCGTTCTATAACCTTTTAATAACCACGTCAACCTTAGTATCACGAATGTGTTCCCATTCTGCATACTACCACCACTTTATTACTCCTTTTTCAGTTATTTCTATTTTCCAAAGTTTGATTAATCATATAGAAGTAAAGGAATTTGTTGAGAGATCACTATGATCATGAACACTTGTTATATCGCATAGTTAGTACAGAAGGTGGCCAGCCTTTAGTACTTGACAAGCAATTAAACAACATGTGGTATCCTACTAGGCTTCTATCACAAAGATAGATAGTCATTCGGCAATACCTCCCCTTTCTGGAAGGGTTGTTCTTCTCAGCTTACATGAAATGAAAAGAAGAGAAAAGAACGAATTGAAGAGAATTGTATATATGAGAAAAAAAAATATACTGCCACAAAATATCTGGCTTGGAACCTACCTCTGAACTATAGAGGTTTGTCATAGAAGAACAAAACATATACATATTTATATCAGCATCAAGCATTATAGCCTCGTATTTCCCATGCCTAAATATTTTCGCTATCCCGTCCATCATTCTATGGACCCACACTCTTCCTTGAGCTTATACATAATCACCTTTGAAACTCCCTCGACATCGAAAATCGAATCTGGGATCTCATTCTAGACATCATCGTTACTTGAATTCTATGCTTGCACCGCAACCTTCCTCGTATAATAATACGACTCTCTATTGATAAGAAAGAATAATTATTCACTAGGTAGATACTCTACTTAATTAGTCTATCAATGTTAACTTATACACTACCACTACCCGATTAGTGGTACTCAATCTCAACACCCATTCCAATACAACTCTCACGGTTGTAATCAGCTCATTACTCGCAGAATCATTGCTGCCTTACTAAGGTCCACCACTGACCTACTGTAGTCATTCATTTTCCATGAAGTCTTAATAACTAACCATACGGAGTCCATACATCTCGTATCTAATTCTTCTAAGGAGGTAACATAATCACCATTCATGATTCATGAAGAACACTCCTGATCCTGACATACATACATGACATGAAGTAGATAAAATTACAGAAGAGTTTCGCTCAAAGCAACGATAGCAGGTTAATACCATTCTTAATCATATACCTTCAATAGAAGAATTAACTCAAAGGTTTGTTTAGTCCTTTTTGAAATATGGTCCTGGCTTATCTCAAGATAGTATCTTCTGAGATAGATAGCCCGCTCATGGCGATTACACGAATTAAACCTTTACTAACTACTATTACGGTTGGGTATTGCACAGTCATCAGAAGGAATGTCAATCTTCCAAACCATAATACAACCTTCACAGTTTTAACCATCATCACTGTATTCCTTTGGCACAAGTGCCTATAATTATCCTCTTACCTTTAAAGTGTCGGCCACCTCTTTGGCCTTTCCTGATAGTACAATTTCCTTACAGTCAATGTCATTTTAACCACCTCCAAATAAATTTTCTACCTTATTTCAATCACTGCTTATGTGAAGATGTTTTCCTTAAAATCTGGTGAGTAAAAAAAAATATCACCATTTTTCCATAAGTTATTGCCTCAGTCTTTAGAGGTTAATCACTGTCATGACTGACTCTCAATCATACTTAGAACATCTTCTATCTTAAGTCCTAATTGCCCTGAACAATTTCGACCATTACTGGTTCGATCCATACCTTCTCGTGGTTTAACACGTGCCTCACTTGGCATCAATATAATTACGTCATATTTCCTTTATCAACATTTTTATTCTTGAGAATTTCGAATATTACCTTTTTCCTTATAAAACCTCTAAGGTTATCCTTCAATCGTTCCTCCTGTATTCCCTATATACAGTGCATATCAAAATACCATTTACTAATACTAGAACCATTGTCTATTTACTTCTGAAAAATTTCTCCACTGATCCTTAAAGGTTATTATTACCTTAATCCTTTCCAATTCATACTGTCAAAACTCATACTATCCCTATTAAGGGTGAAATGCCAATCTTTATGCAGTTCCCTAGGATTCATTTTAAGTTACCAATGTTCTATCCTTAATTCCACCTTTAAAAGGTACCTGCATCCTTCCACGAATAAATCAAGTCATATTTCCTTGATAGATTATCATATTCATCATTCCCACCTCGATAGTCTATACCTAACTTCATAATAGCATCCTTATTCAAATTGAGGTCAATTCATATGGCCTCCAAAAGATAATAACGGTTATCCGCTTGTCTTGCCTAATTTGGTAACGATAACAAAGATGTTCTGGAAGATATTGGTCGTGTTCAACGTGAACTTCTTCTTAATAATTTCTTATTTACTTTTGTTGTTTATCTCAACAGTTACCTCAATGTTGGGATATCTTTCATACCTGGCGTCTCCCTTTCTGGGTATCAAGCCACTGGTCTTACATTTCACCTTCTTGAAGGTCACTTCCTTCATCCAATTTTTTTCATTATTTATCCTTCGAATTACCTCAAGGTTTCCTCAAATCCTCCCAACTTAAAGGGGGTACAATATATGTATCTCTTATGCCTTCAACCATAGATTTTAACTCATAGTGGATCATCATCATCTTGACGATTACATACTTTCCTATTTCTATTGCTACGAGTCGTTAGGGTTTCCTCATACCCAACTCCCTTATCATACCTCAAACTCTATTGCCGTTATATTCCTTTCCACTTCAATTTCTTTTTATTTTCCTTTCTCTTATCATTATTTCATGAACCAACATAACATAAGCATTGATTTCAAACATCCCGTCATTCTGGATTCGTGTCCTCAGAACGAATCTTGACAACTTTTACAACTTAGATTCATAATTTATCATACTCGTCTGCCTTTGTTCTGGCTCTAAAGCTTTTACACTATCTCCATAACCTTGGGAATTACTTTCCCGAAAATAATTGACTAAACTTTAATCAGTTTATTATAATCTCTGGCTCCATGCCTTTCTTGGTCTTTCACCAGCGGGTGGTCTCTCCCTTAGGAGGGTAAGTGACAAAAACAGTCTTTTGTGATTCGTCAATCATTTAGAATCTCCAATAATTCCTATATTTCCTTTAGCCAGGCTCTTGCCTCGGCTGGGTCAGCTTGTTCCATGGAACTCTGAGAGCTTAGCGACTTAAAGGTCCTGAAAGAATTTCTCACCGCACTGTCTCCTCAGGGTGGTGGTTGGGGATAATAGTCTAAGTTCTTTTTAGACAGGTCCATGAATTTCCGTATAGGAGTACCGTCTTGGGTCTCCTTTCCTTACTCGACTTTCTGTTTCCTTAGTATGAAATGTTTCATCCTACTCCCCATAATTGGGGTCATCTTTTAATTTAAAATCCTTATTTTCCACTCCATTATGTCATGGGTTCCTTCTATCTTGATGGTGACCTCCCTGACTATCACGTTCAGGGTTTACTCTAAATCTTATTCCTCAAACTATGGCTCTCATCTAAGTTCTCATCCTTACGCTCTTGAACTTTCGGAACCCAAATTCTATAGGAATACCTCATTATTCCCTTATCATCTTTCTCGATATTAATCTTTTATCTAATTGTTGGCTCCCTGCCTTCATTCATAACTTTTTCTGGCACAATATGATCTTTTCCAATAATTCGGGCTGTATTGCAATCTCAAACAGCTTTTCGGTACCGGCTCCGGTTACCTTCACTACTATTTCCATTTTCTCAAAATCTCTTATAAACTCTCCAAAAGACATCATCATCTTGAGTCTCTCCTTTTTACTAAGGGCATCAGCCACCATATTGGCTTTCCCCGCATGATAAAGAATCTCCCAATCATTATTCTTGATTAGCTCTAACTGCCTCCTCTGGCATATGTTGAGCTCTTTCTACGTGAAAATGTACTAGAGCACTTATGGCTTAGGTAATTCTCGCACTTCTCTCCATACAAGTAGTGCCTCCAATCTTTAGGGTAAAACTCTTGCCACGAGCCTAAGCTCATGGGCGGGGATATTGAATTTCATATTACCTTAATTGTCTTGACGCAGACGCGATTATCTTGCTGTGCTAAGAAGCACCCTAATTCCTTATGCGAAGCGTCACTTACAAATCACAAAATCTCCTTTTTCCATCCGGCAATGCCAGCATAGGGGCCATCACCAACCTCGGCTTCAGTTCTTGAAAGCTGTTCTCGCATTTCTCTGTCCATTCGAACTTCTCAGTCTTACGAGTAAGCCGCGTTAAAGGGGCTACTATCTTTACAACTTGAACGAACCTCCGGTAGTGACCGGCCAATCCTACCTCTGGTAGTCGACCAAACCATGGTCATCAATTCATCAGTGGTCCTTTATCCAATCCTGTCAGGATCCTCCATGGGATCCTCCTCAATAACTATCCCTTCTAGGACAACATCCTCAACCGCTAAATCCTCAATATCAACATCATCTGGTCCTGCATTAGGACACTCTATCGGATCCACAATCCGATCTCCAATTAGTAATAAAATATCATCGCGATGTTGCTCCTCAACCTCAGGGTTCGGAGTCCCGCTACCATATACGATAACGAACTACGCTCCTATCACGATATTTATAAGGGTTCCCATAAGGGTTTTAACTGTCAGTACTACGTTAGGTAGCCCGACTATGAACTTGGCAAGAGTTCTTATTATCTTAGTGAACTTATTATCTTAACGTCCCATCATCTCTGAGGTTTATAACGCTTAGCTCTGATACCATTTCTGTAACACCCCCAGATCCGGGGTCGGGGATCCGGGTCGTCACGGTCTTTCTTTCCACAATATCACTTCACTTAATTAATAATAAATAACCTTATGCTGTGACCCCACACTAACACACACCACAACCCGTTATAGTCTCAGAGATGAAATTTAAATAAGTACAAGTCTTTGAATCCACAATTTAAAAGTTATTACAACCCAAAATGATTACTTGATAAATTTACAGTTAATTGCCATTATCTGCCACAAGTTATAATTATACATAATTGATTCTCAAAAGTAGATGGTCTGATCTACAATAGATCTACCTCTGCAGCTATAGCAGCTACAACATCAACGGGAAGACGCGGGACGCTTCCCACGCGCTTGCGCTGGGTCTGCTGGAGTCTGGCCATCTTTCCTAACTGTTGTTGTGTGATGAAGAAATAAAGCAAGGGTGAGCAGCAAGCCCACCAAAATAATATGTATAATGATTTACAATATATGAGCCTACTCATAATACTCATGAAAGTCTTGGTCAAAAGAAATGAACCAAGTTTGATATCTTAATGCGATGAAGTCGCAAAATATTCAGTATATATACATATATACTTTTCAAAATATTGGAAGTCCTCTTCCATGCATAATATACATAAAATCCCAGTGTATAACTGTATATATAAAAAAAATATCGTTGCAAGGTGATCTCATACATCTAACCTTGTCTCAACGTTTTTCTGAAAATCTTTGTCATTCATAAGACAATTATTAACTAGATATAAGTTTAAAAGATGAGGTTACCAAATACCCCAATATACTTATATCTTTCCCAATACTACTTGAACTACCACCGTTCAAGTTATAATCAGTTTCAAAAGTTCATCACATAGATGAGACTACAAGACAAGATTTGAATAGATTCAATCTTTGAAATATTATTGAATGAAAAAGTTATGAGATACTTTATTTAGTCCCGATATATATATCCACATATATATATCTCTAAAACATTTCCTGGAACCTCTGTTATGTAAAGTATGAACAGAGTTGCAATATCCAATGAATTTGGAAGGAAAAGAAAACCTTTGGCATAAACCAGATATCTTGCTGATCAGGCAAAGATACCCATAAGTAACCTTTTCTACTAGTAGATGGACGAATTCCCCACTGGTCATCACCCTGGTCGCATTAGGACCTTATGCTGGACTGCCACTCAGCCACTTATGCATTCGATGGACTCCCACTGAGCCACTTACACTATCATGGATGCCCACTGAGCCCATGTTGCTTATGCCGACTCAATAGATGGACTTACTTCCCGAACGTTGGGTAAGTAATCAATTCATTTACCAAAACTGCAACCTTGTTGCGAATATAAAATACACCATAGAGCCGGATCCCTTAGATTTTTGAGCGAGTATTCAAGTCCCCTTAAAATGGAAGATCTTGAATTTGAAAACAAGTTTTGGGATCCGCTCTACCCTTTTTAAATTCATTTTGAAGACTCGAAAACATTTTTAAGAATGTTTGGAGTAATGCTGATTTATAAAATAAATCAGTCCCAATATGAAAGGAATATCTGAATATTATTATTTAAATAATATTCCCATAAAGAATAATCTTTATAAAAATAATTGAAGTAGAAGTATTAAAACTTATACTTAAAACGAGTATTAAATAACCAAAGATATACTTATATGAAAGTACTATCTTTATTTGAATAATCGAAAATAAGTTTGATTATTGACACCTTATTCTTTAATAAAATAAAGAATATACCTCAGCAAATAATCGGAGTCATAGATCCTCAAATAAATATTCAATAATATTCATTAAATAATATAAACTGAGTCATAAGCCCTCGAATGAATATTCAAATAATATTCAATAAATAATATAAAAGAGTCATAAGCCCTCGAATGAATATTCAAATAATATTCAGATAAATAAATAAAAGGAGTCATAAGTCCTCGAATGAATATTTAAAATAATATTCAGATAAATAAATAAAAGAAGTCATAAGTCCTCGAATGAATATTTAAAATAATATTCATTAATAAAATAAAAGGAGTCATAAGTCCTCGAATGAATATTCAAAATAATATTCATTTAATATAAAGGAGTCATACGCCTTCGAATAATATTCGAAATAATATTCAATAATAAAATAAAGTTAAAGTAATCGAATAAACCTTATTCGATTAATAGTTTTGAAAACTATGACCATATATATATATATAAGTATATATATATATCCATATATACAAAATCTACTCGGGATCCTCGACTCCCGGTTTTAGAAAATATTTCCACCTTTGGGTCCCTATACTAAGGGTATACGCAAATACCGCTTATCTCTAGCATAGGTATTATGCAACGAATAAGCATTTGAACCAACAGATATATAAATCAAGAATACGAAACAGGCATGCATATATATACCATATCAGCATGCTTCAATATATCGCAACATTTGCTAATTAACCAACATGCATCTATCGCAAGATAATGCATATACATATATTCATCACAACAACAGTATAACGGGTAGAAAACTTGCCTGAGCGACTGGGGTTACGAATGGCTCGGGACGAGTCTGGTAACCTATAAACAACAAGTAAGTTGGAATTAAACCAAAGTCACTTGTAAATCTATACTTTAACTAACTTAGACTCTAACGCTTGTTTTGCGCTCACTGATTCGCTTAAGTCACTCGGGTACCCTCGGCTCCACCATTTTTAATAATTTAACCTTTACGAGTTTTAAAGCGATTCCTTCGCGAGTGTCTTACCAACTGCCTAACACACTTACCATAAATGTTTCATACATTAATTAACCCTTTTTGGTCTTTAACCTATGTTTCAAAGTAAGGCGCGGGAAAAAGTTTCGTTCGCGAAACGCCGTTACTTGAAACGGTCGTTTCTCCTAAACCGTGCATCGGAATCGAACGAACTACATATCAAAACGAAGCTCGTAACATGAGCTATCTAAACATGGCAGTGGTCATAATCTAGCAGGGGGTTCTCGGGTCCTAATGCTATGCACAAAAACAGTCCAAAGAAAATCGGACGTTACGACGGCTATGTTTACGCGATTACCAATATTTATACCACTCCAATTCTTTACCAATTCACTACAAACCACCCAACCATCATCAATACATCAAACAAAACTTATATCAAGGCAAAGTCAGTCCATAATCTCAAGGTTTTCCAACTTATTCAACCACAAACATGATCTACTAACCATAACTTAAGATTCATTAACCATTAACCAAGATTCATATCCAAAATCACCACAAATCCAACCAAACTATCTAACATACATGGATCTTGCTATACATACATGGATATTTCTATATATACATTAATCCATCCATAAACTCATCAAAACTCAAAGTTCAAACTATAAGTTAAAGGTGAAAGTTGTTTTATACCTCCTTGAAGCTTCCTAACACAACCCAAGAGCTTTGAATGCCTAAAAGAACCTTGATCCTTGCTTGTATAACCTTAATCTTTCATAAAAATTCAAGAAAACTAAAGTTACTTCTTGAAGGTTACTATTCACCATCTTCTTCCTTGATTTATTGGAAGAGATTGTGAAGGAATTAGGAGCTTAAACTTATAGCATATCCATATCTATGTACAAGGAAGCTTAGATAATTACCTTGTGATTTAACAATGCTTGGAACTTGATTTTTGAAATTCTTGCCCTTGAAAAAGATGAAAAGCCGAGAGCAAGATGATGAGAATGAAATGATTTTGTGTTTTTTGATTTGTTTGGCTTAGCTTGGTTGTTTTTTGTTTTGTTTTTGGTTAATTACCTTAATAACCTTATATTTGTGTGGTTATAAACCAACCACACCTCCTCCTTCCCTATGTCATGCTTACATCACATTGCTATGTCATCCTCCCTTCCTTGTCCTCTTCTCATTGGTTGGGTGACATCACTTCCTCTAATCCCTTTGCTTAACTTCCTAATTGTTTGCCTAATGACCGCTGATCTGTTATACGGTTCGCTTAACTTTCGTTTTCGTTTATCGTTTGAAGGATCATACCCGGGATTTTATTACTTAGGTTCCCTTAACCTTTCTCAATACATTATATTCCTTTTTATGATCCTCTATCATAATCCTTTAATTTAAATCCTTTTTATCCTGTTACCTTATACTCAATTCTTTCCGCATCTAGGGTATTTCCGGGAAAAATCAAAGTGTTCGGAATTGGATTCTGACGATCTTTACATACACTTATATCCCATATAAAGTACTAATAAGATCTCAGAATATCCATATCAGAACCCCTACATAGTGTGGCATGAAAAGTTTTCTCATTCAGCAAAAACACTATTCATAAGGGTTTCAAAATTTCTCAAAAATTGGGGTTATTACAAGTTAGGAGGAATAAGGTTGGAGAGACTTCTTCCAAGAATCTGAAACCTATGGTTCTCAAGCCCAACAACAGATCCAATAAGGACTCTACAAAGAACCCTCTAAGCCTTGCTCAGCTGAAAGAAGTGGACTTTCCTCTTCCAAAGCCTGATGAAGACAAGGTTTTGGGTTGTAATATCATGAAGCACAAGGAGACCAAGGATGTGGTTGAAAGGAGGAACATGGCTATTATCTTTAGAGAGGGAAAGAGTATCTGTGTGATACAAGGACGTCCCAAATTCTCAATAGCCAAGAGGGAAGAAGCCAGAAGGTTGAAGGAAGAAGCTAAAAAGTTAAAGGCTGACAAAAGAGCACAAGCAAAGCTTGAAAAACATCTAAAGTCAAGTCAAGCTGAAGATAAGAAAGAAATTGAGGACAAAAGTGAAGATGCACATGATTAGTGATGATGTGGAAGAAAGGAGTAAGGAAAGAAAGGAATGGCAGAAAGGGAACAGAAAGAAGGCCAATGCAAAAAGAAAGATGGTAAATGAGACTGAAGAAACCCAATCAAAATCCAAACCACTACCTTCTATTCCTGAACCAATTGTGCCTGACCCCTTCATAAACATCCATGGTGAAACAATCACTCCTAAGGAGGAACCAATTGATTGGGACACCATCAAATTGCCCACCTTCTTAACCACTTCTCCACCATCAAAGAAACAGAAAAGGAAAATCAAATCAACACCTCCTCTAACCTCAATCAAATTCACTCAGAAGCCTAAGCCACAAGGCTCTAAGGATGATTATGTTCACATTTGTGACATAAAGGAATTTTCAGACATTGAACTCTATCTGGATGAGCTGGAGGAAGTAAGGGGAATAGATGCCTACAGACAGCTTCCAGAAAGACTAGTGTTCAAATACAAAGGAAGTGGGGAAAGGACTTGGCCTCTCTACAGGATTCTGAATGAAGGCTACTCTACCTTGGTTAGAGTCTACTCAGCCATAAAAAGGGATTCTGGCTTTACCAGAACTGCCAAGACTGAGATTTTCAACAAGATTGCCAGTATAAGGAAGACTTGGTGGGAGCCCAATGCCTTGCCTAGAACATTACTCATCCAAGAAGGAGGAATTACAGTTCATAAATCACCTCACTGATTGATGGAGTTCAGAGACAATAAAGGAGTCAGAAGATTTTTCAGACTTGAAGATCAGCTCAAGATTGCCAGTAATGAAACCCTCAAGGATATGCAATCTAAGTTGGACATCAATGAAGAAGATGAAGCTGAGTTCTACAGATAACTCCAACTCCAAATGGAGGAGAATGACAGGAGGCTAGGAAAGAAAATAAGGGGTCAAAGGAAAAGAAATTAATCTGCTCAGGTTAAAGGAGCACCCTTGGAAATAATGTAATTCTTCAATTCCATCTCAGCATACACATTTTTGCAGCACTTTTGAATTTCTGCTTTATTACAGTCCATATGTTTATTAAGTGTTTTGTTATCATCAAGTTAAACCCAAATTTATGCCTACAATTCTAGTAGACATAAATAGGGGGAGATTGTTAGGAATATGTGTATTAGTTTGATGATAAGTTAAACAAAACACTTAAGTAGAAATCTAGTGTTTGTAGCCTCAACGGATAAGACCATCTTGGCTATCCGTTGAAGGAGTAGCTTTACTTAGAAATGAGTTTAGTATTGTAGCACATTTCAGTCTCTGTATTTAAGTTGTACTTCTTAGATGTTATGGGAAATTATCAGTCATGTTGACTACTAGTGGATATGCAAATAGGAGGGCTAATTGTAAATATTTCATGCCTTGTAATTTTGTAAAAGTGAAAAAGTATTAACTGATATTAAAGACCTTCAACGGATAAGAAACAAAGCTTCAACGGATGTCTCTAAAGCTTCAACAGATAAGATCCATCAACGGATAAGTGCGTCAACGGATAAAGCTTCAACTGCTAATGCATCAACGGATAAAGCTTCAACGGATAAAGCATCAACGGATGAAAGCTTCAACGGATGCTTAGTTCAATAGCAGTTGATAGTGACAATTCATAAGCTGACAGAGGCACATGGGTTGACAGAGACAAACTGGAATGTGGCAGCCTCTAAGAGGAATCAAGAAAATGCAGCATTTCCATTCTGGTGCAAACAAGGAAGTATTCAAAGATTCACAGCCAAACCTAAATTGCATTGGATAGAGAAATAAAGAAGAAACATGTGAAGAACCTTTTAATTGTATTTTACAGTTTTGTCTTCACTTGTAAACTTGGTGATATATAATCCAAGTAGCAGCTAGTAATTAGATGTGAATTTTCCAGAGCTGTTTAGAAAAATCGAGAGAGAAAATCATCTAGTTTGTACTAGGAAGCAGCTGTGATTTAATTCTTTGAATCACGGATTTTCTGAAATAACACATCTCTGGTGGAATAATAAATCCACCAGAAAAGTTTTTAAGTCTGTTGTGTTCTTTACATTTGTGTTTGAATATATATCTATCTGCATTAGCTCAAAGCAATTCACACACACTTGCTCATCAAAACACATAGACTAGAAACTGCTCAAAAATTGAAAAAGTTTTGAGTTTTACATTCAACCCCCCTTCTGTAAAACTCATTGTTAGTTCACTGGGAATAACAATAATTGCTAAGATATACAGGAATGGTAAACTAATCTGTATAGTGGTTGGACATCCATAATTTGCAGAGGCTAAGAAAGAGGAAAATTTGATGCTCAAACAACAACAAAAGCAAGCTGCTTTAGATGCCAAGAACCAAGCTAAGAAGCCTGCAATCACAGAAGTTGTATTGCCAACTGAGACATCTAAGAATCTGGATAAAGGAAAGAAAGAAGAACCAAAACAGATAAAGAGAAAATTTAGATACAAGATCCATGCAAAGTGGAAGATAGATTTTGATGAAGACAAGGAAGATTACATGTCAGCCCAATCTACAACCACAAGACAATCAGTCATACCTACTGTAAAGGAGGTTGAGTTCAAGGTTGATCCTAACATCACCTTTCATGGTGATCCTGTTGTTCCAAAGGATGAGCCATAGATTGGGACAGCCTGCCTCTTCCTCATCTAAACCATCCAATCTTTGCCAAACAAATGAAGAAAAAAGAAAGAGTAGTCAAAACAGTAAAACTTGTCAAGCTTAAATCCAAGCAAGTGGCCAAACCCAAAAGTAATGTCAACAAGGGAGATCAAGTCTACATATGTGACATCAAAGAATTTTCTGACATAAATCTCTATTTGGATGAGCTAGAAGAAGTCAGGTCTATTGATGCTTACAAGCACCTTCCAGAGAGACTAGTCTTCAGGTACAAGGGTGGTAAAGAGATGATTTGGCCACTTCACAAAATTCTCAATGAAGGCTATACAACTTTGGTGACTGTCTTCTTCTCACTCAAGAAAAACTTTGGATTTAATATAGTTGCCAAGAAAATGGTACTAAACAAGATTGAGGAGATAAGAAATAGCTGGGGAGGACCAAATGCACTCCCAAGAGTATTGACTATTCCCTTCACTGGAGATAGGGTGCATTTGAGGCCATACTGGATTATGGAGTTCAAGGATGAAAAGTGTTAGGAATATGTGTATTAGTTTGATGATAAGTTAAACAAAACACTTAAGTAGAAATCTAGTGTTTGTAGCCTCAACGGATAAGACCATCTTGGCTATCCGTTGAAGGAGTAGCTTTACTTAGCAATAAGTTTAGTATTGTAGCACATTTCATTCTCTGGATTCAAGTTGTAATTCTTAGATGTTGTAGGAAAGTATCAGTCATGTTAACTACTAGTGGATATGCAAATAGGAGGGCTAATTGTAAATATTTCATGCCTTGTAATTTTGTATAAGTGAAGAAGTATCAACTGATATTGAAGACCTTCAACGGATAAGAAAAAAGCTTCAACGGATGTCTCTAATGCTTCAACGGATAATATCCATCAACGGATAAGTGCTTCAACGGATAAAGACTTCAACTGATAATGCATCAACGGATAAAGCTTCAACGGATAAAGCCTCAACGGATAAGGCATTAACGGATGAAAGCTTCAACGGATGCTTAGTTCATTAGCAGTTGATAGTGACAATTCATAAGCTGACAGAGGCACATGGGTTGACAGAGACAAACTGGAATGCGGAAGCCTCTAGGAGGAATCAATAAAATGCAGCATTTCCATTCTGGTGCAAACAAGGAAGTATTCAAACATTAACAGCTAAGCCTAAATTGCATTGGATAGAGAAATGAAGAAGAAACATGTGAAGAGCCTTTTTAATTGTATTTTACAGTTTTGTCTTCACTTGTAAACTTGGTGATATATAAACCAAGTAGCAACTAGTAATTAGATGAGAATTTTCCAGAGTTGTTTAGAAAAATCCAGAGAGAAAATCATCTAGTTTGTACTAGGAAGCAGCTGTGATTTAATTCTTTGAATCACAGATTTTCTGAAATAACACATCTTTGGTGGAACAACAAATCCACCAGAAAAGTTTTTAAGTTCTCTGTGTTCTTTACATTTGTGTTTGAATATATATCTGTCTGCATTAGCTTCAAGCAATTCACACATACTTGCTCTCAAAAATACTTAGCCTTAGAAACTGCTCAAAACTTGAAAAAGTTTTGAGATTTACATTCAACCCCCCTTCTGTAAATCTCATTGTTAGTCCACTGGGAATAACAATTGGTATCAGAGCAAGCTCTTAACATACAAAGAGTTTAAAGATCTATTCTACTAACATTATGAGTAAGAAGGATATTGGTGTAAAGATTCCAATCTTGGAAAGAGATAACTATCATCACTGGAAAGTGAAGATGCATTTACATCTTCTCTCTCAAGATGAAAGCTACATCAACTGCATTGAAAATGGTCCTCACATCCCTCACAAGGTGGCCACAGCTGCTACTGCAACAGTTGCTGTTGGACAGTCTATTCCTAAGCCAAAGGCAGAATGGACGGTTGAAGATATTGAAGAGGTTCACAAGGACAAGAAAGCCATGAACATTCTGTTTAATGGCCTAGATCAAGATATGTTTGACAATGTCATTAACAGCCAAACTGCTAAGGAAATTTGGGATACTGTGCAGCTTATCTGTGAAGGCACTGAGCAAGTTAGAGAAAACAAAATGCAGCTTCTCATTCAACAGTATGAATATTTTTATTTTGAAGAAGAAGAATCATTGAATGATACCTTCAACAGATTTCAGAAACTGTTGAATGGATTGAAGCTGTATGGCAGAATTTACCAAGTCAAGGACTCCAATTTAAAATTTCTAAGGTCTCTACCAAAGGAATGGAAGCATATGACTGTTTCTCTAAGAAATTCTCAAGATTATAAGGACTTCACACTTGAAAGATTATATGGAATTTTGAAGACATATGAACTTGAGATGGAGCAAGATGAGCTGTTGGAAAAAGGGAAGAGAAAAGGAGGATCAGTTGCACTTGTAGCTGACAGTGAGAAGGTTGAAGCCAGGAATGAGGAGAAGACAATGCCAAGTCTCAAAATTGGCACAAGCAAATCAGAATCAAGCAAGGGTAAAGAGCAAGTAGCTGAGGATGAAAACAATTCCAGTCAGGATGACTCTAATGATGTTGATGAACATCTGGTTTTTCTGTCCAGGAGGTTTGCAAAGATGAAGTTCAGGAAAAATACAAAATTCACTAAGCCAAACAAAAATATGGTGGACAAATCCAAGTTCAAATGTTATAACTGTGGCATTAGTGGACACTTTGCAAGTGAGTGTAGGAAGCCAACCTCTGATAAGAAGAAATTTGAGCAAGTTGATTACAAAAAGAAGTACTTTGATTTGCTCAAACAAAAGGAAAGAGCTTTTCTCACTCAAGATGATTGGGCAGCAGATGGAGTCAATGAAGATGATGATATGGAATATGTCAACCTAGCCCTGATGGCTAATTCTGATGAAAATGAAACTAGTTCATCAAGCAACCAGGTAATTACTACTGATCTCTCTCAACTTTCTAAAAATGAATACAATGAAGCCATAAATGATGTGTCCAATGAATTATATCATTTGCGTGTTTCCCTTAAATCACTAGCTAAAGAAAACACTAGGATCAAAGAGAATAATGTGTTTTTAAGTGATAGGAATGTTGTGTTAGAGGATCAGGTAATTGAGCTTGAAAAGATTAAACTTAAATGCTTGATTGTTGAGAGTGAACTAGAAGAAGCTGTTAAGAAAGTAGAAATTCTTTCTAAGCAGTTAGAAAGTGAGCAAGAGGTAATCAAGGCCTGGAAAACATCTAGGGATGTTAGTGTTCAGATTGCCAAGGTTCAGGGAATTGAATCATTCTGTGAGGATGCCTGGAAGAAAAATAAAAAGGAGTTAGAATTAATTGATGGATTGTCAACGGATGTGGAATCAACGGATGATGAAAGTTATCCGTTGAAGGAAGAAAAAGAGCATCCGTTGAAGGCTCATCAATTAAAACAGGCAAGTAATTTTAAAAATAAAAATCTCAATAAGAAGGATGATTCAACTTTCAAGAACTTTGTCAAAGAAGGAGCTAGCACATCCAAAGATGCCAGTAAGGTGAATATAGGACACATGACTTTGGATCAGCTGAAAAATAGGCTTAAGTTGGTTGAGGATAAGAAGGAAACTAAAAGAAAATCTAAAAGAAATGGTAAGGTAGGGATTAATAAATATAACAATTACACACCTGATAGGTATGCTCCTAGAAAAAGCTGTGTGAATTGTAAAAGTGTTAATCACCTATCTCATAATTGCAAATCTGTTAAAAATGCTCCCATGCCTTCAAATCCCTCCATGCCTAACATGTCTATGTCACCTCTGCATGTCATGCATGTTATGTCTCATCAGAATCCCCATGCACATTTTGCAAACATGCCATATATTAATAATCCTTATTTTACTGCATTTAGTATGCCTCACATGCCATACAATATGCCTATGTGGAATAACATGTTTGCACAATCTATGCCTTATCAAATTCAATCAAATGTGCTAAATGATTCTGTGACTAACCCTACACTTCAACCAACCACATCTGAGATCAAGGTTGATCCAAAGTTACCTAAGTCAAAAGATGCAGGAGGAATGAAGTCTAGGAAAAAGACTAACAAGGCTGGACCCAAGAAAACTTGGGTACCAAAATTAACTTAATTGATTTTGTTGTGTGCAGGGAAAAAGAAGGAATCTATGGTACTTGGACAGTGGTTGTTCAAGACACATGACAGGAGATTTCACCCTGCTCACAGAGTTTAAGGAGAGAGCTGGCCCTAGCATAACCTTTGGAGATGACAACAAAGGATTCACTATGGGATATGGCTTGATTTCAAAAGAAAATGTCATCATTGATGAAGTTGCATTGGTTGATGGTCTCAAACACAACTTATTGAGCATCAGTCAACTATGTGACAGAGGGAATACTGTTTCCTTTAATTCTGAAGCCTGTATTGTCACAAGTAAGAAGGACAATAAAGTGGTTCTAACTGGAGTTAGAAAAGGGAATGTGTACTTAGCTGACTTCAACTCTACAGATGCAGAATCTATTACTTGTCTTCTCAGCAAAGCAAGCTCAGTTGAAAGTTGGCTAAGGCACAAGAAGCTGTCCCATTTGAATTTCAAGACAATGAATGATCTAGTCAAAAAGGACTTAGTTAGAGGAATGCCTCTAGTAGAATTCACCAGGGATGGATTGTGTGATGCTTTTCAGAAAGGAAAGCAAAAGAAAGTATCATTCAGTAAGAAGCTTGAATCTGCAATTGATGAACCATTACAACTGCTACACATGGATCTTTTTGGACCAGTCAATGTATTGTCAATTTCAAGGAAAAGATATTGCCTAGTGATTGTAGATGATTTCTCAAAGTTTTCATGGGTTTATTTTCTTGGATCAAAGGATGAAGCTAGTGAAATCATTATCAATCATATCAAGCAAGTCAACAATCATCCTGATTTCAAAGTAAGGAATATTAGGAGTGACAATGGAACTGAGTTCAAGAATTCAACCATGAAGTTGTTCTGTGAAGAAAATGGGATCATGCATGAGTTCTCAGCTCCAAGGACCCCACAACAGAATGGTGTAGTGGAAAGGAAGAACAGATCACTAATTGAAGCTGCAAGGACAATGCTTGAAGAGTCAAAACTCTCAACTTACTTTTGGGCTGAGGCTGTTAACTGTGCATGTTACACTCAGAATATTTCACTAATCAATCAGGAAAAAGGCATGACTCCCTATCAATTATTCAAGAGAAGAAAACCAACTTTAAACTTTCTGCATGTCTTTGGTTGTAAATGTTACATCTTAAGGAATCAATCTGATCACAAAGGGAAGTTTGATGCAAAGGCTGATGAAGGAATATTTGTTGGTTATTCTGCTGGAAAATCATATAGGGTCTACAATCTAAGAACCAACATTATCATGGAATCTGTGCATGTTGTGTTTGATGATAAAAAGATTGATGGACTAACAGATGAGGGACATCATGAAGGACTCAAATTTGACAATATTGAGATATATTGTGATGATAGTGAAAATGAGAATGATGAAAAAGGCATCTCAAGAAGAATTCAAAATCTGCCTTTGGATAATGCACAAAATGCTGCATCCGTTGAAAGTCATAATTCAGTTTCCGTTGAAAGAGGCAATGCAGCATCTGTTGAAAGACAAAGTGCATCATCCGTTGAAGTTCATAATGAAGCATCTGTTGATCACAGTCTGTCAACGGATAATCAATTCACTTCATCAGTTGATAGAGCTCCCAATTCCTTTCAAAGGATCAGCAACTCAGGGGGAGTGTCAACCAATCAACATTCTATCTCACATCATGACAATACTGAGGCAACCTCATCTAGAGCTAATCTACCACCTCAAAGGAAATGGACCAAGAATCACCCTTTTGAACTAATTATTGGTGATGCTACATCTAAAGTGCAAACTAGAAGGGCTACTCAAGATGAATGTCTGTATAGTAGCTTTCTATCACAGGAGGAACCTAAGAGAGTAGAAGAAGCTCTATTGGATCCAGATTGGATTTTAGCAATGCAAGAGGAGCTAAACCAATTTGAGAGGAACAAAGTATGGAAGCTGGTACCCAAGCCAAAGAACAAGAGTTCTATTGACACAAAATGGGTATTCAGAAACAAGATGGATGAAAATGGCATTATTATAAGGAATAAAGCCAGATTGGTTGCTAAAGGCTATTCTCAACAAGAGGGAATAGATTTTGATGAAATATTTGCTACAGTTTCCAGACTTGAGGCCATCAGAATCTTTCTAGCCTATGCAGCCCATGCCAATTTCAAAATCTATCAAATGGATGTCAAGAGTGCATTTCTAAATGGGGAATTGGAGGAAGAAGTTTATGTAAGCCAACCTCCAGGGTTTGAAGATCCAAACTTTCCAGACTATGTGTATTATCTGTTGAAAGCACTCTATGGACTAAAGCAAGCACCTAGAGCCTGGTATGAGACTTTGTCAAAATTCCTTCTAGATAATCACTTCACAAGAGGTACTGTTGACAAAACTCTTTTCTTTAGAAATGTTAATGGCTCTACAATACTTGTTCAAATTTATGTAGATGATATTATATTTGGATCTAAAGATGATAAGCTTTGTAAAAAGTTTGCTAAGTTAATGCAAAGTAAATATGAAATGAGCATGATGGGAGAGCTAACTTATTTTCTTGGTTTACAAGTTAAACAAGTTAGTGGTGGAATTTTCATTAGTCAAACTAAATATATTTATGATCTTTTAAAGAAGTTTGACTTAATGGACTGTTCATCTGCAAAAATCCCATGGCCACTGCCACCAAGCTTGAATTAAACAAGGCTGAAAAGTCTGTGGACATTTCAAGTTATAAAGGCATGGTTGACTCACTTTTATATTTAACTGCTAGTAGACCTGATCTAATGTTTTCTACATGTCTTTGTGCTAGATTTCAAGCTGACCCTAAAGAATCTCACTTAGTGGCTATTAAAAGAATATTCAGATATCTCAAAGGGACTCCAAATCTAGGAATTTGGTACCCTAGAGAGTCTGGTTTTGATCTAATTGGCTACTCAGATGCAGATTATGTAGGCTGCAAAATAGACAGAAAAAGCACAACTGGCACCTGTCAATTTCTAGGGAACAAGCTTGTGTCATGGTTCAGCAAGAAGCAAAATTATGTTTCCACATCAACAGCTGAAGCTGAGTACATTGCTGCTGGTAGTTGCTGTGCACGGATACTATGGATGAGGAATCAACTATTTGACTTTGCACTAACTGTTGAAAAAATTCCTATATTCTGTGACAACACAAGTGCCATTGTCATTACTGAAAATCCAGTGCAGCACTCAAGAACCAAGCACATTGACATCAAGTACCACTTCATTAGGGAACATGTGATGAAAGGTACAGTGGAACTTCATTTTGTTCCAAGTGAAAAGCAGATTGCAGACATATTTACCAAGCCACTTGATGAATCAACATTCACAAGATTAGTAAGTGAGCTAGGTATGCTTAATTATTCATAATTTATGTCCTCTATATAATCTGCCTTGAAGCCTGAAATGAATTTGCTGCAAGAACAAAGTTGGCTTTAAGTAAGACTTATTCTATCAACGGATATTCCCTATCCGTTGAAAGCTAAAATTGTTCTATCAACGGATGTTCATTATCCGTTGAAAGACAAATACATTTCTGGTAATTTTATCCCTCAACGGATAAAATAGTGTTGATCATCAACGGATAACTATTTACCTTATCCGTTGAAGTGTCACATCAGTTACTTTAAGTGAGTCACAGCCGTTGATTCTTTTACTTAACCGTTGATACAGATATACACTGTTGTATATAGTTGTATTAGAGGCAGTTTTCAGAATTTCTACAGTTTTCTTTATTCTTAAACGGCTGTAATTTATTTAAAAGTATCATTTAATCATTTTATTTACGTTTTAATTCAAGAAAATATAAAAGCCCATTGAAATCTAATTTTCACTTTACGCTTTCTTGCAATTTTTATTCTCCTTCTCTCCCAAAATTCTCAAGTTTTTCTCTGCAACCTCTACTCACAACAATGGCACCAGTAGTCAAAATTATGTCTCAATCTGGATTTGTTTATGAAAAAAATAATTTCGTAGCCTTGGTTGAAAAGAATGAAGCCCATTCTGATTATCACAAGATGATGGACTTCATCAAAAACTGCAAACTAAGCTATGCAATGCTGGAAGCCCCAACCATCTACTGTGAGATGATTGAGGAGATTTGGACAACTGCAGAGTTCAACTCCACATATATGACTATTGCCTTCTCTCTCAAAGGTAAGGATTATTGCATTAACTGTGATGATATACAGTCTTGCTTTAAGTTACCTGAGAATAATGCCATGACACCACACACTGATAAAGATGTATCTGCTATGTTAGATTCCATAGGCTATGCTTTTGATTCTACTAGTTTAGGTAGTATTAGAAGGAAGGGCCTTAGGAAAGAATGGAGTTTTCTTGGAGATGCCTTTATCAAGGTTTTCTCTAGGAAGATTAGCAATTTTGATGCCATAACTTCATCTCTTGTTAATATGCTCTATATGCTAGTTTCTGATATGTACTTTAATTTTAGCAACTGTGTCATGCTAGAATTAGGTTCCAGATTAGGTAACAAAGCTAATAGACCATATAACATCTACTATGCTAGATTCTTTATGTTATTGGCTAACCATATTGCTGAAGGATTGGTTATATCAAATGAGAACAATAAACTCAAATGCTGGGCACAAGAGAAAAGGGTCCTTGCAGACCTTTTGAGAATGAACCTCAACAGCCAGGTGTCATTGGTATTTTTGCCAATCATGAATACACCACAGGTAAGTGAGGTAAACACTTCTATAGCTCCTACTCTTTCCAACCCCATTGTTTCTTTGTCTTCCAGTGTGGCAATGGAATCTGTGTCTTTGTCCAAACAGGTTCCTACCAAAGCCACCAAAACTAAAATTTCAAAACACAAGTCAAAGAAAACCACCTATGTTGTCTCTCAAAAGACAACAGTTGTAAAAACTACCATAAACCCTGAAGGGAGTGAACAGGGTGTAAGTGGTGAGGGGAGGGGTGAACATCAAGAAACCCCCCAGGATAAGGTGGGAGAGGTGAGTGGTACCCCAGCCAGCCAAGCCACAGTCTCTCGAAAGACTGTGGTGGTTCAAAAGGAGTCAAACACATCCCTAGTTGCATCCTCCCAAAAGGGTGCAACTATTGAAAATAGTCCCCAACCAGGGACACAGAACAAAAGAGGGAGGGACACTGAAGCCATACATTCACCAATCAAAGCCTTTTCAAGGAAGAAGAAGGCCTAGACCCTAGTTTCCACACAAGGGGCACACACAGCACAGATACATCCACCTGTATCTTTGCCTTCTCAAATTTAGCTTGATATGATTCCAGCAAATGTGGAGTCACAGCCCCATTCTCTCATAATAGAAACACATCAATCATCAAACTCTCCATCACCCTCTCTGGATGTGGATATGATATTCACATCAATTCCTGATTCTCCCTCATTAAAACTCAGGGAGACTCAAAACCTGATAATCATCATCTTTTAGATGATTTGTTGGATCATCAGGCAATTCTTTCAGATGTAGTTGAAGAATCTGTGTCACCTCACTTAAAATCAATTCACATAGATTCAACAATTATGTCACTTTCTATATCTACATCTTTTCCTTCTTCAACGGATATCTCTCATCCGTTGACAAGTGGTTGTTCTTCGACGGATAAGCTTAACAGCAGTTATCCGTTGATACCATCAGTTTCCACTTCAACGGATACTCCCTATCCGTTGATGGTCTCTACACATATAACAGAAACAATTCCAACTGTAGAGGACATGGTTACTGTACAATCACTTTTAGGTTTGAGGGAAGGGAGTGATATTTTGAGTGAGAGGCTGGGTTGCTCCCAGGCAAAAGGAGAGGTTGAGAGTCATCAGATACATGCTATTTCTTCCAGCATGGCAAAAGTGAGTGAGGGGAGTGCCACCTTAAAAGGTGAGGGTGAGGGTGTGAGGGTGTGTGTGAGCCAGGGGGAGCCCCTGATGCAAGAAAATAGAGAAAATGAGAGAAAGGCAGGTACAGAAGCTATACGGGTGGATCCAGCCATTGCTAGTGAGTCAATGATAGTGGATGATGCAGAAAAGGAAAGACAATTTCAACAACATTACAAAGCTGTAATTGATAACATTTCCTTGGATGCTGACACTTTTACTCACCCTGTTCCAGCCTATCAATTATTGGCTGCTCAGGGCAATGTGGAGGCAGAACAGACTTTAAACATTGTACACACTTCAGAATCTCTTCTCAGAGACAAAGCTGTTGTTAACAGGCTGCCTTCTCAAGCTGGTGAGCCATTTGAAGAATTTGGAGTAAATTCTAATGATGATGACTCTGATTCTTTGGATGAGAGCATGAACTTAGGGGGAGAAGCAGGCCCAAGTTCTGTTCCAGATCTCCCTGATTGGGCATGGGCAAAGGCATCTACACCAGGAGAGTTTGGTGTCACTTTGGTCAGGCAAGTAATGACTATTCAGAAGGCCCTTCAGGAGACTACAAATGCTGGTACCAAGGCAATTCTTCAAACTTATCTGGACTCTCTGCATCTCTTGCAGTTGCAGCATTTTAAACAAAATCTAAGTGTGGATGAACTCAAACAGGACATTGCTGATCTGAAATCCTACAATGCTGAGAAGTTGGATTCAGTCATGCCTTGTGGTACTATGCAAGATTTGTTGGGGAGACTGAGGAAAGCATCTGATGCTGACAAGAGGCTGGCCAGGTTGGAAGACAGAGTTCAGATCATTGAAGACTCTATGGTCACCATTCTTCAGAATCAACAAACTCAGACAAATCTACTAATGCAGCTGGCAAAAGCACAAGGCTTGACCCCTACCCTTGATGATAACAAAAAGGGGGAGAATAAAAGGGAATGGGAAGGAGAGCCATCACCAACAGTTCAAATATCTCAAGTGCTAGTTCCTGCCATCACCACTTCTCCAACTATTCAAATTAAAGAAAAGCTTGATGGAATTGATCTAATCCAGATAGCAGCAGCTGAATTGCAAGTCAAAGAGCAAAGGAGGAAAATTGATGAAAAGATGCAACAAATTTTTGGTTCTACAACTTCTAAATCACAATCTGTGAAGCATAGCACAAAGGTGGAACCAATTATTATGGAGCTCAAGCCAGTAAGGAGGAATAAGGTTGGAGAGACTTCTTCCAAGAATCTGAAACCTATGGTTCTCAAGCCCAACAACAGATCCAATAAGGACTCTACAAAGAATCCTCTAAGCCTTGCTCAGATGAAAGAAGTGGATTTTCCTCTTCCAAAGCCTGATGAAAACAAGGTTTTGGGTGGAAGTATCATAAAGCACAAAGAGGAACATGGCTATTATCTTCAGAGAGGGAAAGAGCATATGTGTGATGCAAGGACATCCCAAATTCTCAATAGCCAAGAGGGAAGAAACCAGAAGGTTGAAGGAAGAAGCCAAAAAGCTAAAGGCTGACAAAAGAGCACAAGCAAAGCTTGAAAAATAGCTAAAGTCAAGTCAAGCTGAAGAAAAGAAAGAAATTGAAGACAAAAGTGAAGATGAAGGTATGGGGGACATGGTTGATAATGATATGGAAGAAAGAAGTAAGGAAAGAGAGAAATGGCAGAAAGGGAACGGAAAGAAGGCCAATGCAAAGAGAAAGATGGTAGATGAGACTGAAAAAACCCAATCAAAATCCAAACCACTACCTTCTCTTCCTAAACCCATTGTGCCTGACCCCTTCATAAACATTCATGGTGAAACAATCATTCCTAAGGAGGAACCAATTGATTGGGACATCATCAAATTGCCCACCTTCTTAACCTCTTCTCCACCATCAAAGAAGCAGAAAAGAAGAATCAAATCAACACCCTCTAAAACCTCAATCAAATTAACTCAGAAGCCTAAGCCTAAGCCTCAAGCCTCTAAGGATGATTATGTTCACATTTGTGACATAAAAGAATTTTCAGACATTGAACTCTATCTGGATGAGCAGGAGGAAGTAAGGGGAATAGCTGGCTACAGACAGCTACCAGAAAGACTAGTGTTCAAATACAAAGGAAGTGGGGAAAGAACTTGGCCTCTCTACAGGATTCTGAATGAAGGCTACTCTACCTTGGTTAGAGTCTACTCAGCCATACAAAGGGATTCTGGCTTTACCAGGACTGCCAAGACTGAGATTCTCAACAAGATTGCCAACATAAGGAAAACTTGGTGGGAGCCCAATGCCTTGCCTAGAACATTACTCATTCAAGAAAGAGGAATTACAGTTCACAAATCACCTCATTGGTTGATGGAGTTCAGAGACAACAAAGGAGTCAGAAGTTTTTTCAGACTTGAAGATCAGCTCAAGATTGCTAGTAATGAAACTCTCAAGGATATGCAATCTAAGTTGGACATCAATGAAGAAGATGAAGCTGAGTTCTACAAACAACTTCAACTTCAAATAGAGGAGAATGACAGGAGGCTAGGAAAGAAAACAAGGGATCAAAGGAAAAGAAATTAATCTGCCCAGGCTAAAGGAGCACCCTTGGAAATAATGTAATTCTTCAATTCCATCTCAGCATACACATTTTTGCAGCACTTTTGAATTTCTGCTTTATTACAGTTAATATATTTGTCAAGTGTTTTGTTATCATCAAGCTAAACCTAAATTTATGCCTACAGTTCTAGTAGACATAAATAGGGGGAGATTGTTAGGAATATGTGTATTAGTTTGATGATAAGTTAAACAAAACACTTAAGTAGAAATCTAGTGTTTGTAGCCTCAACGGATAAGACCATCTTGGCTATCCGTTGAAGGAGTAGCTTTACTTAGCAATAAGTTTAGTATTGTAGCACATTTCATTCTCTGGATTCAAGTTGTAATTCTTAGATGTTGTAGGAAAGTATCAGTCATGTTGACTATTAGTGGATATGCAAATAGGAGGGCTAATTGTAAATATTTCAAGCCTTGTAATTTTGTATAAGTGAAGAAGTATCAACTGATATTGAAGACCTTCAACGGATAAGAAACAAAGCTTCAACGGATGTCTCTAATGCTTCAACGGATAATATCCATCAACGAATAAGTGCTTCAATGGATAAAGACTTCAACTGATAATGCATCAACGGATAAAGCTTCAACGGATAAAGCCTCAACGGATAAGGCATCAACGGATGAAAGCTTTAACGGATGCTTAGTTCATTAGCAGTTGATAGTGACAATTCATAAGCTGACAGAGGCACATGGGTTGACAGAGACAAACTGGAATATGGAAGCCTCTAGAAGGAATCAAGAAAATGCAGCATTTCCATTCTGGTGCAAACAAGGAAGTATTTAAAGATCAACAACTAAGCCTAAATTGCATTGGATAGAGAAATGAAGAAGAAACATGTGAAGAGCCTTTTTAATTGTATTTTACAGTTTTGTCTTCACTTGTAAACTTGGTGATATATAAACCAAGTAGCAGCTAGTAATTAGATGAGAATTTTCCAGAGTTGTTTAGAAAAATCCAGAGAGAAAATCATCTAGTTTGTACTAGGAAGCAGCTGTGATTTAATTCTTTGAATCACAGATTTTCTGAAATAACACATCTCTGGTGGAACAACAAATCCACCAGAAAAGTTTTTAAGTTTTCTGTGTTCTTTACATTTGGGTTTGAATATATATCTGTCTGTATTAGCTTCAAGCAATTCACACACACTTGCTCTCAAAAACACTTAGCCTTAGAAACTGCTCAAAACTTGAAAAAGTTTTGAGATTTACATTCAACCCCCCTTTTGTAAATCTCATTGTTAGTCCACTGGGAATAACAAAAAGAATATTAGAAGATTCTTCAGACTGGAAGATCAGCTAAAGATTGCAAGCAATGAAACTCAAAAAATGCAAGAAAAGCCGAATTTAACAAATAAAGAAGAATCAGAATTTTTCAGACAACTCCAATACCAGATTAAAGAGAATGATGTGAAGCTGGGAAAAAAGTAAAAAAAAATCAAGGAAATGATCTTAATTTGCTCAGTCTAGAGGAACACCTTGAAAATAATCTATAAGACTCTCTACAAATTTCTCTTTGTGAGAATTTTCAATAAATTGCAGCACTTGTAAATTTTATCTACTTTATTTCATTATGTATTCATGAAGTGTTTTGTTATCATCAAATTTCTCTTAATTTATGACTACGATTCCAGTAGACATAAATTGGGGGAGATTGTTAGGAATATGTTGTGTAATTGATGTTAACTCAAATAAAACACTAAGTAGATTTTAATTAAGTGATTTTGTAGCTTTCAACGGATGATCATTTCAACATCCGTTGAAAGAGTAGCTTATGTACGATAAGATTAGTAGCACATTTCTGCATACTTAAATGGTTTAGTGAACTAGGTGTTGTAGAATGTTTAAGTCATGTTGACTATTAGATTGATATGCAAGATAGGATGGTGAATTATAAATATTAGATACCTTGTAATCTTGTATAAATAAAATAGAGTTAACTGCCTAAAAGACTGTCCCAACGGATGATTCACAAACCTTCAATGGAAAATCAACATAAGTCTCGATGGATGATCAACCAGAGTTCAATAGATGATCAACCAGAGTTTCAACGGATGTTCAAATTCAAAAGTGCAGTTGATAGTGACTTGACAGTCACATGCGTATATGCAAATGGAATATGGCAGCATGTTTGAAGGATTTAGAGAACAAAGAAGCATTTCCATTTCAATGTTAAATAGAAGATATTCAAATATGCTGGAAAGAGAAGTGTAGCAGCACGAAGTTAGACTAGATACAATTTGTCTTATTATCTTGTCTTTTTATCATGTAACTTGGTGATATATAAACCAGGGGTAGCAAGTTGAATTGTATCGAAGTGTTAGTGGCTAAACACGTGCTAAAATTCACGTAAGTATACGTGTTCGCAAGTAATATAGAATTATTTCTAGTTCATTCCCACGGGGACTGATTTAGATTAACTATGCAATTTATGCACTTATGCAACAATGATATGGCTATTATTCAATGCTAAGACGAATAACAAATTGAGTTTTGATTATACTACGATTAACTAATGAGAATTATACTAAAGAATATTAATTAAAGAGAATAAAGAGAGTTGAATAATATATAACACAAACATGGGATTCTAACTTCATTAAGTACTTCATTCAGTAGCCTTTTCATTCTTAACCTTAGCATGTAATGGTGATGACACTAATCAGATAACACGAAACCGATATACGCCAACTTTCGTTGTACGAGTTCCATACTACCAGATATCCATAAAAGAGATAAAAGCTGAATAGACACCAATTATATTGAGACCCTATATGTCATAGAATTTGACAACATAACGGTTTATTGCACAAGTTATCTATCATGATTACATAGGACAAGTAAGATGGTTAAAATTATCTACGAATCATGCATAAAAATAACATATGAACCTATGCTAGCATGGCAAGTTCTAAATCCTTAAAATCACATTCGCTTCAATAAGAATTAACACACTATCTTATAAGTTCGCGACACTCACAAGACGAATAAGCACGACCAATACTAGGTTATCATACAATCACCACACACTAAGGCATCGAAATAAATTAACTAAGGAAATCCATAAATAAATCCGCTAGAACCCCACGATTACGATTATCCCATAATCAGGACTCATCATCAACATGGGTTTGATGAAAGCATGGTATAATAAACGTAGTCTTTATACTTAATAAAACCAAGTATGAAACACAAGTAAAGGTTTAAGAAATAAGAAAACTAGCATCCAACGTTACAACTTAAACAAAGAATCACAAGAATAAACTAGATCTTCTTCACCTTGGTTGAATTATGCTCTCCGGTCTTCTTTACTCCTTTTCCTTAGCTTTTTTTACGTGTCTCCTTCTGCAAAACGTCTTTATTTATGTATATATGCTGTAGAATTGACCAGGGCTTCAAACTCTCAAAATCCTAATAGAAACAGAATTCTGCTACCTTAACCTGGCTCGGCCGCGCGCTTGACCAGCACGGGCGCGCTGAGTTTTTGTTCTTTGGGCGCGGCCGCGCGCTTGACCAGCGCATGCGCGTCGTTCTCCTGAATAAAATTCTGAATTATTTTCTTCTTCTTGCTGATTTGAGACGGTCTTTTCACGAGACTTTATTTCAACATCATCCAAACACCAATTTAGCACTACAACCATGCTAATTTACCTGATTACCTGGAAAATGCCTGTAATGCAAAAACACTACAAAAATACGTAAAAACACCAACAAATTGAGTACAAATACACCAATTCAAAGCTTTACGGAGTGTAATAAAGTGTCATAAATACCAATCAACATACCCCCAAACTTGAATCAATGCTTGTCCTCAAGCATAGACAGACTCAAAGAACAAGAAATAAAAATGCATGAATGCAACTAAATGAATGCAACGATCCCCAATAGAATAACTAACCAATCAACAAGCAACATCTCAACAAATGCAGTTATTCGCATAAAAATCAATCAAACCTCATAAATCAACCTACAAACCAGAGATGTGCGTGTGTGCAACTGCTTACAGATATACTATCGCAACTAGATTAATAATCATGACTTACTACTCATCAAAGCAATCACAAGGCTATAAATAGAATAAAAGTTAGACTCAAAATAACTTATAACACTTCAATTCTTATTTTGAAGTTTTATATGGATTCATACTTTTATTCACAACAAAACAACAAGTATGCTTATTTGACCGTGTAATGAGTGAGGTCCACAAAAGATTTATACAATAGTACCCATATAGTGAGCGTTAGGTTAGCGGATCCCAGACTATAAAAGCCTTAGGTCACTAGGCACAAAGTCCCCTAAGAACTTAATAACTCGAGTACTAAAGAGCCCACTCGTGATCAATTATACATAACACTTATTTTTATTTTTATTTTCTTTCTTTTTATTTTCTTTTCCTTTTTTCTCTTTTTTTTCATAAATTTCTGAACGAGTGTGTTTCGCTCCATCTCGCTCAACCCTAGACTACTCATATAAATATGAACCGGCTACTAGCCATTTGACCCCTAGCCACAACAACTAGGAATGAAATCTAATTTTCTTCAATTTTTAAAAATCCATGTTATTTTATCATCAAGAGAATATCCTAAATTTTAAATATAAACAAGCGATTAAACCTCGATAAACAAACAAACCATGACCATAATCTAGCACTCAAGCAACCTATAAGACTTAGTGAAATACAATTGTCTCTAGCATGCAAATCAATTCAACAAGACTTAACATCACTAAATACGACATCACTACACTAACATAAATATCACAAGTCGATCGGAAAAATCATCTAAGGGATCATGTTATAATCCAAATGCATGAAACTATATGAACAAACTATCATAAGAACTACCAAAATAAAATAAAAAAAATAAAAAAACTACATACAAAATATGCAACTATATGCACTAAACTATCATGAACATGCAAACTATATGCGACTCACACAACACATATTCCTTCAACTACTACCCCCAAACTTAAAATATTCACAATCCTCAGTGAAGGTAATAGTAAGGAATCAGGCATACCTACTTAGAATCAGGATCATCACCCTCAACGGGTGGAGTGTCAGGCATGTCTGGAGGTGGATACACGAAGTCCTCACCAAATACTGGCCACTGGATGTCAACATATGCGGCTCTGAATGCAGTCCCTAGTGCCTAGGTGAGATCACGTGCAAACCGACTATAGATGTCATGCATCACATCCATCATCTTTGTTAGACGCCTATACTGCGTCGCGCTCAAACCAGCTCCAATATATGTTCCTGCCTCCTCCTGCTCCTGCTGCGATGGACCAGCCTCCTCTCCCAACTGAGCTCTCTATGCTGCTCGACGAGCCTGCGAAGTCCCACCAGCATAAGTCTGATCCGCTGGCCTTCCACCTGGCAGATGGTCATAAGAATATCCAAGCCCCTTAGGAATGGGCTTCCCATCATACCACTCTATCATTTCAATAGCGTCGAACTATCGATAGGAGCACTGGAAAGCTACAGCTGCTCATGTGCGGGCCAATGAACACCAACTGCCACGCACAACTTCGTCACAACGGACGCATAGGGTATAGAACCTGTAGTATCTCCTCTCAAGAACCTCAAAATACCCTGGTAAATAACCATCCCAAGATCCACATAGTCCCCCTGAAGAATACCCCACAATAGACGAGCACGCTCCACAGTGATCTCATGCACATGAGAAGATGACATGATGTTGGCATAAATAAACGAATTCTAAGCACGTGCAAACATGTTCATGCACGAGGCAGGGAACGTGGAATAATCAGTCGTGCCCCTCTTGAACTTCTAATGAGTCTCTGGCACACACAAAATAGCAACAATCAGATCAAGATTAAAGTCCTCCGGCGTCTTATCGTTCCAAGTTTCCTAACCGGGCTTCCTCGCGGGCTGCTCAATCACCCTCCTTATCGCATCAGCACTATACTCCACAGTCATCCCCCTAATCACAGTGAAACCATACTTCTCTTCCTTTGTATTAGCATAGAACTCTCGAACAACACTCATGGGCACAGCAGCGGGTGCCTCACAAAAAGGAACCCAGCCCATCTCCAGAATCATCTCCAACAACTTACCATCCTTCTCTAATGGTAGAAAACCTCGCTCCTTTGCTATAGGCTTCGAGAGAAGTCTTGTGTACTCCGCTTCAGCCTCGGGAGTTAAAAACCTCGGCCTCACACCACCCGCACTCGAAGAATCGATGGTGCTGCTGCTTATTTAATTTCTTTATCTCTTGGGTGCCATTGGTATTGAATAAGAGAGACTAAAAGATAAGTGTTTAAGAGAAAATTTTGTTTGAGAATTTGCGAAGTGGTGGAGAAGTTTGTGTATAAGTGTATGTATATGTAGGAGGTGAGAAGAGAATTAGATATGGAATAGAAGTGAGAATTGATTATGGGAATAGTGGGAATAATGGGTTTGATTTGGAGAGGAAAATTTGGGATGTGGAAGAGTAAAAATCGGGTGGAATTTGATTTTCTATTAAAAACCCCGATTTTCTCTTCACAAACTGTTATTTTTTTCTGATTCGGGACCCCAGCGCGGCCGCATGCTAGACCAGCGCGGCCGCGCTCACCTTCTGCCAAATCGGCGCGGCCGCGCACTAGATCAGCGCGGGCATGCTTGGTTTCTGGAATTCCAGTGCGGCCGTGCGCTGGATCAACATGGGCGCGCTCAGCTTCTGAAGTTAGCCCTGAAATTTTCTATTTTTCTCTTTTTTTCTTGCTTCCTCTACCTACTAATGTACAACAAACTTGAGTTACCTCCCAAGAAGCGCTTGTTTTACGTCGTTAGCTCGACGTAGAAATGCGAGATCAAACGGACAATAAAACAGCACTAACCATCTCGCTATTTTCCGGGTCACCATAGTAATGCTTCAACCTCTGACCATTTACCTTGAATACTTGGCCCGGATCATTCTCAAAAATCTCCACCGCTCCATGTGGAAACACAGTTTTGACAACAAACAGCCCTGACCACCTTGACTTCAACTTTCCAGGAAAATGACGGAGACGAGAGGTAAATAAAAGAACTTGTTGCCCTGGCACAAATGATTTGAGCACTAGTCCCCTATCGTGTCACCTCTTGACTTTCTCCTTATATATTTTGTTATTCTCATAAGCTTGAAGTCGAAACTTCTTCAAATCCCAATAGGCTTTATGCTCTAGCTCCACCGGCAAATGACACCCTTTACCATAAACCAACTGAAATGGCGACATTCCCAATGGAATCTTGTATGTCGTTCTATACGCCCAAACAGCTACGTCAAGCTTCAAAGACCAATCTTTCCTTGATAGACACACAACCTTATCTAAAATACGCTTGATCTCTCTGTTGGATACCTCAGCTTGACCATTTGTCTGAAGATGATAAGCCGTAACAATGTGATGATTTATATTATACCTTTACATCATAGCAATGAGCTTGCAATTGCAAAAATGCAACCCCTCATCACTGATTATGACTCTTGGAGTTCCAAATCTTGTGAATATCTACTTGTGAAGAAAATTAAGCACTACTTTCGCATCGTTCGTTGGCAACGCCTTAACTTTAACCCATTTCGACATATAGTCAATTGCCAACAAGATATACTGATTGTTATAAGAAGAGACAAATGGCCCCATGAACTCAATTCCCCAAACATCGAAGACTTCAACCTCGAAAAGCACATTAAGAGGCATCTCATCCCTCTCTGACATATTACCCATATGTTGACATCGATCACATTCCAAAACGAACTGATGAGCATCTTTAAACAAAATGTGCCAAAAGAAACCTGCTTGAAGAATACGAGCTGCTGTCTTTTCTCCACCATAATATCCTCCATAAGCCGTTGAGTGGAAATCTCGCAAGATTCCCCCTGTTTTATTGTAAGGAATACATCTCCTGATGATTTGGTCTGCTCCTTGTCAAAAAAGAAATGGCTCATCCCACATATACCACTTCACTTCATGCAGAAACTTCTTCCATTGTGCATATGTCAAGTCGGGAGGCATGATATTACTCACAAGGTAGTTCACTATATCTGCAAACCACGGTTCTTCATCTTGCACTCCAAACAGATGCTCATCGAGAAAAGACTCATTGATTAATGTCTTATCTAGTGAAGTTGCACTTGGATCCTCTAAACATGAGAGATAATCAGCGACTTGATTTTCAGTCCCTTTTTCTGTCCTTGATCTCTAATTCAAATTCTTGAAGCAAAAGAACCCATCTGATCAATCTAGGCTTCGAGTCCTTCATCGAGACGAGATATCGAATAATAGCGTGCTCAGTGAAAACTGTCACCTTTGTCCCAAGCAGATAAGATTGAAATTTCTCAAAACCATAGACAATAGCCAAAAGTTCTTTCTCCGTAGTAGTGTAGTTCAGTTGAGCACCATTAAGAGTCTTACTAGCATAGTAGAATACATGAAATATGTTATTCTTTCTCTGCCCAAGAACGGCTCCAACTGCATAGTCGCTCACATCGCACATCATCTCAAAAGGTTCACTCCAATCAGGTGCAGTTATGACAGGTTCCGTGATTAACCTCTTCTTTAAGAACTCAAAAGCAGCCACACACTCGTCATCAAACTTAAACGGGACATCCTTCTCCAAAAGATTGCACAAAGGTTTCGAAAATTTTTGAGAAGTCCTTGATGAACCGCCTGTAGAAGCCCGCATGACTAAGAAAACTGTGAACCCCCTTAACAGAATTTGTTGGGGGAAGATTTTTGATGACCCCCACTTTAGCTTTGTCCACCTCAAGACCGTTACTAGAGACCTTGTGCCCAAGAATAATGCCTTATCGCACCATAAAGTGACATTTCTCCCAATTGAGAACCAAATTGGTCTCAACACTCCTCTTGAGAACGTCACCTAGATTCTGCAAGCACTCATCAAATGAATCACCAAAAATAGAGAAATCATACATGAACACCTCCACATTCTGACCAATCATATCAGAGAAGATAGCCATCATGCATCTTTGAAATGTGGCCGGTGCTCCACATAGTCCAAAAGAAACTCTCTGAAAAGCGAAAGTACCAAATGGACAAGTAAAAGTAATCTTCTCTTGATCTTCTGGAGTAATGCAGATTTGATTATAGCCAGAATAACCATCCAGAAGACAGTAGTACTCATGCCCAGCCAATCTGTCAATCATCTGATCAATAAATGGCAGAGGGAAGTGATCTTTTCTTGTGGCCTTGTTCAGTTTCCTGTAATTCATGCAAATTCTCCACCCTGTGACTGTTCGTATAGGAATAAGCTCATTCTTCTCATTTGCAATGACTGTGATACCTCCTTTCTTTGGCACACACTGAACTGGGCTCACCCATGAACTGTCAGAAATAGGATAGATGATCCCTGCATCCAACCACTTAAGAATTTCCTTCTTCACCACCTCTTTCATGATCAGATTCAGCCTCCTCTATTGCTCAACAGTAGGCTTGCTTCCTTCCTCTAGCAGAATTTTGTACATGCAATACGAAGGGCTAATTCCCTTGATATCTGCTATAGTCCAACCAATTACCGATTGAATTCTCTAAGAATTCTCAAGAGCTTCTCCCCATCGCTACCTAAAAGGTCAGATGCAATAATAACAGGCAAAGTAGATGCATCACTTAAAAACGCATACCTCAAATGTCCAGGTAGAGGTTTAAGCTCGAGAGTAGGTGATTCCTCAATAGATGGCTTGAGGCGCTTAGGATCTTTGTTCAACTCCTCCATTCCCAAAGATTCAAAAGGCATATCAATCTTCCTCTTCCAGGGGGAAGCATTCAAAAATTGCAACTGTTCATCCCCTTCATCATCTTCACTATCGAAATTTCCTAACAAGGCCTTCTCTAAGGCATCAAACCTTAGCAATTGATCAAGTTCTGAAGTAACCACAGAATCAACCAACTCCACTTTTAAGCACTCCTCGTTTTCCGTAGGGAACTTTATGGAATTGAACACATTAAAAGTTATATCCTGATCCATCACTCGCATGGTGAGCTCACCCTTCTGCACATATATCAAGGTTCGGCCAGTGGCCAAGAAAGGTCTTCCCAAGATTATGGGAATCTTCTTATCCTCCTCGAAATTAAGAATTACAAAATCAACAGGGAATATGAGTTTATCCACCTTGACCAAGACATCCTCCATAATACTCGCGAATATGTAATAGAACGGTCGGCCAACTGCAAAGTCATATACGTAGGCTTTGGATCAGGCAAGTTCAACTTCTTGAAGATTGACAAAGGCATCAGATTGATGCTAGCTCCCAAGTCACATAGACACTTATCAAATGACATCTTTCCAATGGTGCATGGAATAGTGAAGTTTCCACGATCTTTAAGCTTCGGAGGCAACTTCTATTGCAGCACAACACTGCATTCCTCCATGAGAGCAACGGTCTCTAAGTCAACAAGCTTCACCTTCCTAGAGAGAATACCTTTCATGAACCTTGCATAACTAGGCATTTGTTCAAGAACTTCAGTGAAAGGTATGTTGATGTGAAGTTTCTTGAACACCTCCAGAAACTTCTCAAACTGCTTGTCCAGCTTTTTCTTCTGCAGCCTCTTAGGAAAAGGAGGTGGAGGATAGATCTGTTTCTCCCCTGTATTACCCTGAGGAGGAGTGTGCTCAAAAGTAGTCTTCCTTGGTTCCACTTCTGCTTCCTTCTACACTTCTTCTTCCGCCACAACTTCAGATTCTGTAGTCCTTGCTTTTTCAGGATTCGCAACCTTACCAGACCTCAATGTAATTGCCTTAACATGCTCCTTGGCACTTCAGTATCGCTTGGAAGCATTCCAGGTTGACAATTCAGTAATACATTAGCAATTTGCCCAATCTGATTCTCCAAGGTCTTGATAGACACATCTTGACTCTTGTATATGAGCCTCAACTCCTCCAATTCAGATTTTTCATTAGCTTGTGGTAGCTGCTGAAGTTTAAGTTGTTACCTAGGGGCATATTGTGGTTGCTGAAAACCAGAAGGGTTATACTTCTTTGTTGTGTAGGGATGATAAGATTGTTGCACCGTATTCTGATTGTTACTATAGCTGAAGTTAGGATGATTGCGGTTATTTGGATGATAAGTGGTTGGAGCTTGTTACTGTGATCTCTGAAAGTTGCTCACAAATTGAGCTGATTCGCTAGAAATAGCGCACTGCTCTGTTTCATGCGCTCCCGCACAAAGATCACAAAAACTAGAGATTTGATTAACTCCATAATTCGCCAAAGAGTCCACTTTCATCATCAATGCTTTAAATTAGGCAGCTATAGCAGTTGCTGCATCCAACTCCAGAATTCCTGCTACCTTGCCCCGAGTTAGCCTCTGAGAAGGATTCTAGTATTCATTAGAAGCCATCAGTTCGATCAATTTATAAGCTTTATTGTAGCTTTAGCCCACAGGGCTCCTCATGATGCTGCATCAAGCATAGGTCTAGACTGAGCACCCAAACCATTATAAAAATAGTTTATAATCATCCAATCAGGCATGCCATGGTGTGGGCACTTCCTTAGCATCTCCTTATATTGATCCCAAGCCTCACACAGAGATTTTCCAGTTTGCTGAGCAAACTGAGTAAGAGCATTCCTGATTGTAGCAGTCTTCGCCATCGGAAAGAATTTAGTGAGAAACTTTTGAGCAAGATCCTCCCATTTGGTGATAGATCCTGGTGGTAGAGAATGTAACTAGCAATTTGCTATATCCCTCAGAGAGAATGGGAAGATTCGCAGCTTGACAGCATCTTCAGTCACCCCATTAAACTTGAAAGTGTCGCAGATCTCGATGAAATCCCTGATGTGCATGTTGAGGTCTTCTGTAGGAGAACCCCCAAACTGAACTGAGTTCTGTATCATCTGAATCGTGCTCGACTTGATCTCAAAAGTGTTAGCCGAGATGGCTGGTCTGATATTGCTCGATTGAATATCATTGATCTTAGGCTGAGAATAGTCCATCAGAGCCTTATGATTTCCTTCTTGATCTCCCATTACTACTAGAGTTGGTTCCTCGACTTTCTCTTCTTCTGCTATTTTCTCTTTATCCTCAAAAACTTCCCTTCGAATCACTACAGCTTCTTCCTCGGCTTGATCCAGAGTTCTCTTACGATCACGCGAACGCGTATGCATACACACTCGCTAGAATACCTAAAACACAACAAAGAAAAAGAGTAGGTAAGTAACAATGTCCAAGTCAATGAGCTTTGAAAATCACTGATAACAAACACATAAACTAAAAGTTAACACTGCAATCCCCGGCAGCGGCGCCAAAAACTTGTTAGTCGCTAAACACGCGCTAAAATTCACGCAAGTATACGCGTTCGTAAGTAATGTAGAATTATTTCTAGTTCGTTCCCACATGGACTGATTTAGATTTACTTTGTGATTTATGCACTTATGCAACAATGATATAGCTATTATTCAATACTAAGACGCATAACAAATTGAGTTTTGGTTATACTACGATTAACTAATGAGAATTATACTAAAGAACATTAACTAAAGAGAATAAAGAGAGTTGAATAATATATAACACAAACATGGGATTCTAACTTCATTAAGTACTTCATTCAATAGCCTTTTCGTTCTTAACCTTAGCATGTAATGGTGATGACACTAATCAGATAACACGAAACTGATATATGCCAACTTTCGTTGTACGAGTACCATACTACCAGACATCTACAAAAGAGATAGAAGCTGAATAGACACAAATTATATTGAGACCCTATATATCTATAGAATTTGTCAACATAACGGTTTACTGCACAAGTTATCTATCATGATTACATAGGACAAGTAAGATGGTTAAAATTACCTACGAAACATGCATAACAATAAAACAAGAACCTATGCTAGCATGGCAAGTTCTAAATCCTTAAATTCACTTTCGCTAAATTAAAAATTAACACGCTATCTTATAAGTTCAAAACGCTCACAAGATGAATAAGCACAACCAATACTAGGTTATCATACAATCACCACACACTAAGGCATCAAAACAAATTAACTAAGGAAATCCATAAATAAATCTGCTAGAACCCCACGATAACGATTAGCCCATAATCGGACTCATCATCAACGTGGTTTCCGATGAAAACATGGTATAATAAACGTAGTCTTTATACTTAATAAAACCAAGTATGAAACACAAGTAAAGGTTCAAGAAATAAGAAAACTAGCATCCAATGTTACAACTTAAACAAAGAATCACAAAAATAAACTAGATCTTCTTCGCCTTGGATGAATTGTGCTCTCCAGCCTTCTTTACTCCTTTTTCTTAGCTTTTTTTACGTCTCTCCTTCTGCAAAACGTCTTTATTTATGTATATATATGCTATAGAATTGACCAGGGCTTCAAACTCTCAAAATCCCAATAGAAACAAAATTTTGCTACCCCAACCTGGCTTGGCCGCGCGCTTGACCAGCGCGGACGTGCTGAGTTTCTGTTCTTTGGGCGCGGGTGCGCCGTGTGATAACCCAAATTTTTGGTATAATTAAAACCTTAATGAATAGTGATTCTACGGATGCATGTAGGGACTTATAGCTCACCCTATATAAGTGTTGGAGTTTTGAAGTTCCGAGGACGTAAGGTTATCGTACTAAGAAAATAAGTGAATGCAAAAGCCGTCAGAATTCGAATATTTTACCTTTTACTAATTGTTTTGGAAATTATGAGATATAAACGAATACGGGAAATATATAATATACCAAGGGAATTATAAGGATTAGAATTTCATAATAATAATTTAATCCAAGTATTAATAATAAGGAAGGAATGCATTAGTAAGGAATGCACTACGAATCATTTTAGGAAATAATCGAACTTACTTAAGGAAATCATACGAAAGGCGTAAGTTGGCACATGAAAAGTCATTATCCATGCACACCATGCAAGTAGGAAGATTAGAAGCTAACTAAGACAATTAGAAAGCCAAATGGTTGGTTAGTAGCAAACTAAAATAGTGTTATGAATAGTGTAATAGCATAGTACATGGAATAGTATATGAATAGTTGGAAGTATGGCCACACTTTGACAACTTTTACAAGACAAAGACCTTAAAGTCTTCTACAACTGATCAATACACGTTCATATATTCATATACATCAGTTATATCATACAAAAGTAGAGAACAAGAGAGCAAAACACACATTCTTCTTCATTTCTTCAAAACTGCCCAGCATGAACACCAAGGAAAGAAAAATTCAAATCTCACGATTTACTCATCTACAAATCACCAAATTTGTACCAAACGTTCTTCAATATATGTATGAGTTACGTTCAAAATTTCATGGCCATCCGATTAGTATAACATATCCAAATCCTTGCTCAAAGATGAAGGTGAATAGTAACTCCGAAATTTTCTAAATTGTTTTCTTGATTTCTCTTGCAAGTTTAAGGATGATAAGAATAGATCAGGGGTCTCATAAGGATTACAAGCTCTTGTTATTATGTTTAAGGATTCAAAGAAGGTATAACCACTCTCCACCCTTTGTATTTGTTTGAGTTTTAAGCATAGTTAGAAGATATGTTCAAGAATGACATGATCCTTAGAGAATGGAGTTTGAATTGTTAAATCTTGATGATGGATTGTTGTGGTTGATTTTTGTTGGTTAAATCTTGAATTTTATGGACTGATGAGGTTATAAATATGTTGAGTTATTGATTTTGTTGTTGGTTTAAGTGGTTAAATAATTTAAAATCGGGAAACGCTTAGTATAGAGCCGTTATAATGTCCGTTTGTAATAAGGTCATATTTAGAGCTATGTTCCGAAATGAAAAACTCATATTTTCCCAAACCACTGACCATGGCTGTAAAGATATGGTTTTCTAGTTTTTAAGAATGTATGGTTCGCCTTGATACGATTTACGGTTTGTGAGAAACGAGCGTTTTCGTGACGGCGACTCAAGAAGCGATTTTGCAGAAATGTTTTCCCTTAAAATCTACATTTAAACCCTTTTGAAAATGATTCGAGTTATGCAATTTTTATGATAAGTAAAATGGACATAAAAAAGACTCTCCAAAAGATTTTGAGCAAAAATTTTAATTTTTCTGTTTTATATAAATGTTTGAACTAAAGTTGCGCGAAGGCGCTTTGCCTCGCATACCATTGCATAGCTACTGCCTTGTTCTGTTAATACGGGAAAATGAGACTTCTAACCAGAGCCAAGTTCTTGCTTATTTGCAAATTAGAAGTTCTGTAGATCATTCATGAAAAAAAAGGGTGTGTCATTTGAGTTAACGGTTAAGGAGATAGAGGCGTTTTAGTGAAATTAGCGCAAATAGTACAACTCTGTAGTTGACTTGGATTCTAAAATGTGTTTCACCTATTTAAACTTGAAATTTCCAAATCGAAATATTTTTTATAAATATTAAAAATACTCAAAAAGCTCCTTGAGGTGGTTTCGTATTTAATTACGAATTTTCTGATTTACTAAAAATGGTGAAGCGCAAGTCGTGTAATAGTAATTCAGTGAAAAGTCAACTATGGAAGTACTACTTTGACCGCCCGTTTTGGCCAAGTTAATAATATAATTTGGAGATGATCAAAACATGAGAGTTGTTAAGGATTGTAAGAAAAACACATAGGTGTGTCGAACGAGATTTTTAAATGGACAGTAACGAGGTGTGAGTTGTCGTAAGTTAAATGAACCCGAGAGAGTGAAGATCGGGTAGAGTGAGTCTACTTAGAATAAGTCGATCATTGGTTAACCCGACTAACCGAGGTTATATTATGTCTTGGTAGAGGTTCCAGGACCGAGAGGGATACATCAAGGTAGAGCTTGGATATCAGGCAAGTTTTCGAAATCTTATCTTATGATATCCATGCTTTAATTACTGTTGTGATTATGATGCCATGCTATACAGTTTTAAATAAACGAATGATATATGCTTGTCTATGATTTCAATACGCCTATAATGTGCGTTTGTTTATGAAATATAATTTCATTCCATACAAGTATGAGATGTTGGAATTTATTTCCGAGATAATACGTTATAGTGGGAGTCAGAGATATTTTTAATAATGATTTAATTCGGGGATTAGCCGGATTTGAGATATTTCGATTTTATTAACCAAGTAAGTTCAAGTAAGATATATCGAGCGAACGTTTGAGATTTAATTTGAATCAATATCTTTAATAAGTATTTGAATATTCATTTAATGGATATCCTTATTTGATTATTTATTATGTAAAATAATATTTAGAGGATTATTAAATATCCAGAAAGTATTTAAAAATACATTGAATATATTATAAATCATTTTACTTTACTTAAAAAGTATTTAACTATTAAAAGGTATTTATAGGGTATTAAATCATGTCTTAACTATTTATTTAAGGTTTATTAATTAATTAAACCTTATCTAAAAAAAATATTCTGATACTCTAAATATTTAATGAAAATATTTTTCCGGACTTCTAAAAATTATTTAAAAATAGGCGTAGTTCCCGAAGGTACTTTCTAAATTATTAAAACCTCAATGAAGGGATCAATCAATTGAAACTTATCAAAACCTTGGGGAACTTGGTCTAGAAGCATAAGAGTTTTGCTTCTTCGCTCAGTGAAAAACAATAAGTCAATATATGTATCACCCTACTATAGTTAGGGATTTGAAAATGATTTCAAGTCAAAACTCCGACAACTCCCAAGGATCAATTGAATTAAAAGTTGAAAAACAAATCATCTGATTAAAGGTCAACCCAGAACGATCTATTCCTTCGATAAAGGATTTTATGTAAATGATATAATTATTTTGGGACTGGAATGTGGCCTACCCGGCACGGAGAGGTATCGGGTAGTGACCAAGCGCGGAGTGGCGCAGTATACAGTTATATGGTCTGTGTGACCATTGACTTTCGGACTTGCACGGAAATGGGCAACCATCGTGTAATGTCTTGATAAGCCCAAAGGTGGCTAGGTTTATATTCCTTCTACTAGTAGAGAAAATTTCGTACTCGGCTGATCACCGGTACGTGGTTTATTCCAGTATAGTCCCTTTCTTCCATTTTGGAAAATTGTTGTGCAATCTACAACAAAAGGCCGATAAGGCTGAGTTTTAAATCATGAGATACATGATGTGAATACCAAATCCAGTTTATAATTCTGCTTCGAGTAAAATCTTGAAGTTTGAAAAAGAGATGGATACAAGTATAAAGTGGATATAATGTTACAGTTGATTTTGAGAATATTACAAGTTTGACAAGCATATATGTTTTCAGAAATCTTTGAAAAATATGAGGTACATTTATTGTTATATATATATATGTATACACATAAATATATATGTACCTTGCTGAGCCATAGTGCTCACTCTTGCTTTTATATATTATATCACTATAGATAACCAGTATGCCGGTGTGGGACTTAGTCGCTTGCAGTCATGGGGAGAATCCATGGCAGCTTTGTTTCAGGTGCACCAGAGTATCAGATAGGTATAAGATATCCGTCATAATTATTGTAACTTCATGTAGAAGTTATGAATAATTGTTTGAGATCCTGTAAAGTACATTTGAGTTTTAATAACAGATGATACTTGTTGTACATCGTTTCTAAGGCTATAACTTGTGAGTGTGAATGATTGAGGTCTTATTGTGCAGTGATGAGTTTTTAAGTTAAAATAAAGATTTTTGTGATTGGATGAGGACGTGACGACCTGAATCCCGGGACCTCGGATTTGGGGGCGTTACAGAGATGGTATCAGAGCCATAAGTTATAGTACTCAGAAACGAGAGCGTTGAGAGTTATGTCTAAGTAAGAGAAGGGCGTAAGAATTCATAGGGAGATGTTATCAAACTACAGGATGTAGTACCAACGAGTAGATAGGCCGAGATGATTACTTGAGGTATTTTTCGAGGACCAAAGATGTCGTTAAGGATCATTGGAATGATTAGGAATTTTTTTTTAAGATTGTATATTATCTAGCTAAGACGTTGATATAATACGCGGAGCAGAGTCTCAAAGAGTTGTGAGAATGGTGGCGTAGTTCCAATACCATAGAATTATTTGTTTAGCACGAGTCTTGATTATTCGCTACCGTCATAGCAGGCCATGAGGTGGCGACATATGTGAGAACCAGAATGCTTAAACTTTCTAGCATGATCAAGGATAGACAATTAACTGGATTTGTCAAAGGTATTGCTTTATCTACAAGGTTTTAAGTTCCCATGACCAGTGATCCCACTAGAGATAGTATCGACCCCACCATTGAGGATTTTAATGCCTCGAGGAAGATTTTATACGTATATATTAAGAGAATGTTATCATAAGGCAAGCGTGCCGGATGAGAGCACCATTGTGCCTTGTATATAAGGTCGTGATAGATCAAGATAATGATCAACGATGTTGGGAACGGATAGCGAGGCTTAATAAAGATGCGTGCAGTTACAACGAGTTATACGACAGTCTCAGAACCAACCAGAAAGAGTATCAGTATAGGTTGTACTCGGGATTCTTCGATACACACCTAATTGGAAACCACATATATATTAACCAATGGACCTCCACCTCTGTTAAAATTTTGATGCGACCGTGGGAGGGACGAATTCTGGAGGACTATCGGGAATAACGAATGTGTTACGAACCCCCGGTCTGTTTAGTGAGCTTAATACGATTATGTGAGAGTAGTTAGTTGGTAACCTACGCTATGAAAGTTAGATTATGGGATCATCCTTGTTCCGGTAATGTTAAAATTCATGAAGGTCTTTGACTTATTTTTGGTAACTACTTGCTGGTGTAATACCCACTCTGCAATTGTTCACGATTCAATGCTACCTTGATTAATTTTCAAGTAACTCTTCTAGATTGCTATTTCAAATCTAGGGAATAACCCAGGACTGATATAGTCAAATTATTTCTTTTCTTCTATTCCTTATATTACTTATAAGAATGGAGTATATATATTTAGGCTATCATTACCTATCAGAGCGCGTTGTTCGTGCCCCAGAATGACTAGATGAGGAAGACATTATTCATTTATCTCTCCAAATCTATTTTAATTCATGTCCATACAAGATCTGGACCTTATGGGTTTACTTCTACTTTTGACTCCCAAAGGTCCCGTTGTTATATATTCTAAGAGGAAAATGATACAAGTGTTGCGATGTGTTCTTCATCTAAAATTGTCATCAATCTTGTATTCACTTAGAGAATTAAGAAAACATGTCTTATTCATGTCTCGGAGTATATCATTAATACTCGAGAAATGTCAGGAGGTAGTTGATACCTATCGCCTTCGGCTTTCATGCCACTTTCATTCGAGGACTATTTACTAACGTCCTTTAGTTTTCAAGAAATAGCTATATAATATTCTCTGATTATTTTATTTCATTTAAAGAATATTCAGTTAATTTTCTTTAAGTCATTTTTTTGAATTCTTCAACAATTGTTTGATCCTCGATTTTTTTTTCCAATTTGGACTCTTAATTCAAACTCGTAAATATTTAACTATTTGTTCAGAGATCCCTCGAGCATTCTTTTCTTTTATTCAAGATGAAATTGTACATCGAATATTGAAATCATAGTAAGGATATCAAATTAATGTTGGTATTCCGAATTCAGTTTTGTTAGCGGATTTGATAAAGAATGTTTACATAGACGCCTTTTGATGGACCGTTCCACTGATAAGGATTATTTGATGAGAGGCTATCGATTGTTTAGATACCCAGAACATTTTTATTCAAAGTTTATGTTGCCTTTTCGGGCCAAACTAATAAGTTTTGTTTCAACTCATTATCCAGGTAGCCATAAATTTCTTCGATGGCTATGATGTGAGATTTCATACAAGCAGGTTGGAACTGATTGGTTGTATATGTCTTCATGAATGACTAGTTAATTGTTCTGACTAGTTGGAATTTTAAATGATATGATGAAAACCTAGCTAATTGTCCTAGCTAGTTCTTATGTGTCAAACTAATTGAGCTGCCCATTTTACTTAATCGGTTGTTAATGTTTCTTGAATAGGACTGGTTAGTGTTTCATTGGTTCAACTTCCAATCAATTTGTTTAGTGAATTCGTAATGCATTTTACATGCAGTAAGTTGAGCCTGAAATTTTTGACGGATAATTTAATTTAGACCTAACGGGGTCATTCACTCAGCTAAAATTCATACTCACTTTTATCAAACTTTTGCCGCTTAAGTACTCTTTTCTTTCGTTCACGTAACGAATACTCATTCAAAAATTATAAAGTAATTGAAAAACAAACTACTTCGTTCTTTAGTTATCACGAAGTAAGACTCATTTTTCAGATTGATTTTGTTGATGATGCCTTAATTGTTGGCTTTAACCAATGAGATTATTCAAGATTTTTTTTCCTTTATTATCCAAGAGGAGAAGTGTTCATCTTATGTGGAAAGCTTATAAACTCTATCCATCTGATATTTATATCCAACAAATATTGCCTTTGAGGAATATTCTCTATGTTATGGTAGTATGATATTTAAGGACAAGGAAGGATAGCCTTGTGGTAATCCTTCTGTCCATCTTTATATCTTTTGAGTATTGAGACTCCTTTTATTCGGAGCTCATTATAATTCTTTAAACAGATAATGTTGGAACTCTTATTAAGATTGTCTATGTGAGCTTGGTTTTATAGAAATCATTCCTCACAAGATTGACTATTTGACGAGAAACGGGAGGTACAGTTGTGGACCATTGCACTGATGAGATTGAGGATTGAGCGTTGTAATTGTGCAACCATATATGCTAAGTAATTGTTTAAAAGTGGTAATAACATATTAAGGACATACAATAAAGATCTTTAATACGATCGTAAAAGAATGCAAGAAAAATGCTGGTGTGATTGAAGGTACGCTCCTACTAAATTATCAGTAGGAGTATTTTAATGGATTCTAGATCTGACCAACCCTTATGAATTTGAGGAGTAGAGTTTCCAAGAACTGAAAGAGAAATTAGTAACAATCCTGATGTCAGCAATACTTGATGTTAAAAATGAGATTATGTGATTATAGCAATGCGTCTAAGCAACGTAAGGAGTATCATATAGGATGTCCCGAGCGTGGCGTAGAATTAGTTGCGATAGTATTTGCACTAAGAAGTTAGAAACTTTAATTTATGGGGAAAATTATGATTTTTTTCATAGTATGGAGTGTATACTGACGTAGAATATGAGATAGGGGATATAATCGAAATTGATCAGGATTAGGATTGTGACATTTATTATCACCTAAGAGAGGCCAATGTGGTGGCCAACGCTTAAAGTAAGAAAAGTAAGATTAAGGGTGCTAAAGTGCTTAGTAACTGGTGAGAGAATTTGAAAGGATGTCGCTTGAAGTTGAGATAATAGGAAAATAACTAGAGGAATTAACTAAATCAGGATTTAGTTAGATTGACCAGGGAGTTAAAGTTTTATTAAGAAAGAACAATGAAGAAGAAAAGGAATTAATTATACGGAAGAATGAGAGATGTATATAGTTAAGGGAAAGGTATGAGTAACTGAACATGGAGAATGATATTATCAAATGGGGAAAGAAAGTACTCGACCTGTCAAGTAATATATGTATAAAGGAGATAGTTGTGCGAAATGTAGTCCTGGTAGTAATTATGTCGGAAAGAGACTCAGGTTTTAGTTCCAGATGAAAGCAAGATTAAGCATGAGCACTGCTTGTGAGTCGCAGATCGATGTACAATGCGAAGACAACGATGATGCTCGAAAGGGCAAAGAATTCAAGATCGAAGATTTTGCGTTACTAAAAGTACCACGCGAGAAATAATTAGCGAGGAATCATTAACAAAGAAAGCTAAGCTAGAGTTCATTATACCACGAGAGGTTCTAAATCTTATAAATTGGGTCATATACCAATTTCACGTCGCCCTTAAATCGCAGCAAGTACGCAGCATGTTTCCGTATTTAAGTTACGGAAGAATAACTTTGACGCCTGCCACGTGATGGAAAATAAAGGTATAGAGGTATAACCAAACTCCCTTATATGAGGTTAAGAGTGAGAAATTATTGAGGAACAAACCTTTAGAGATAATAAGAGTGCAACGAAAGGATCATTCAAACTGTAGAGGGCATGTTTAGAGTTGGTGCTATAAGCCTTAAGGGAATATGAAGTGGGAGACTATGTGTTACTAAAATTGTCACCATAAAGAAGGAGTGTTGAGGTTTGGAAAGAAAGGAAAGTTAAGCCTCATATTTATTGGACCATATGATATTTTGAAAAGGATGGGACCCTTAGCTTATGAGCATATGGAACTATAATCAGAACTGACTTACATAGAGCAGCTAGTGAAGATCATGGATCACAGGGATCAAGCATTGAGTAACAAGGCTAGCAAGCTGACCAAAGTTTTATGGAGAAATTAGGATATTGAGGAATCAACCTGGAAACTAGAGACGCAATGCTGGAAAAGTACCCTCACCTATTCTCTACTTGATTCCGGGACGGAATCCTTTTAAGGAGGGAGGACTGTGATAACCCAAATTTTTGGTATAATTAAAACCATAATGAATAGTGATTCTACGGATGCATGTAGGGACTTATAGCTCACCCTATATAAGTGTTGGAGTTTTGAAGTTCCGAGGACGTAAGGTTATCGTACTAAGAAAATAAGTGAATGCAAAAGCCGTCAGAATTCGAATATTTTACCTTTTACTAATTGTTTTGGAAATTATGAGATATAAACGAATACGAGAAATATATAATATACCAAGGGAATTATAAGGATTAGAATTTCATAATAATAATTTAATCCAAGTATTAATAATAAGGAAGGAATGCATTAGTAAGGAATGCACTACGAATCATTTTAGGAAATAATCGAACTTACTTAAGGAAATCATACGAAAGGCGTAAGTTGGCACATGAAAAGTCATTATCCATGCACACCATGCAAGTAGGAAGATTAGAAAGCCAAATGGTTGGTTAGTAGCAAACTAAAATAGTGTTATGAATAGTGTAATAGCATAGTACATGGAATAGTATGTGAATAGTTAGAAGTATGGCCACACTTTGACAACTTTTACAAGACAAAGACCTTAAATTCTTCTACAACTGATCAATACACGTTCATATATTCATATACATCAGTTATATCATACAAAAGTAGAGAACAAGAGAACAAAACACACATTCTTCTTCATTTCTTCAAAACTGCCCAGCATGAACACCAAGGAAAGAAAAATTCAAATCTCACGATTTACTCATCTACAAATCACCAAATTTGGACCAAAAGTTCTTCAATATATGTATGAGGTACGTTCAAAATTTCATGGTCATCCGATTAGTATAACATATCCAAATCCTTGCTCAAAGATGAAGGTGAATAGTAACTCCGAAATTTTCTAAATTGTTTTCTTGATTTCTCTTGCAAGTTTAAGGATGATAAGCATAGATCAGGGGTCTCATAAGAATTACAAGCTCTTTTTAGTATGTTTAAGGATTCAAAGAAGGTATAACCACTCTCCACCCTTTGTATTTGTTTGAGTTTTAAGCATAGTTAGAAGATATGTTCAAGAATGACATGATCCTTAGAGAATGGAGTTTGAATTGTTAAATCTTGATGATGGATTGTTGTGGTTGATTTTTGTTGGTTAAATCTTGAATTTTATGGACTGATGAGGTTATAAATATGTTGAGTTGTTGATTTTGTTGTTGGTTTAAGTGGTTAAATAATTTAAAATCGGGAAACGCTTAGTATAGAGCCGTTATAATGTCCGTTTGTAATAAGGTCATATTTAGAGCTATGTTCCGAAATGAAAAACTCATATTTTCCCAAACCACTGACTATGGCTGTAAAGATATGGTTTTCTAGTTTTTAAGAATGTATGGTTTGCCTTGATACGATTTACGGTTTGTGATAAACGAGCGTTTTCGTGACGGCGACTCAAGAAGCGATTCTGCAGAAATGTTTTCCCTTAAAATCTACACTTAAACCCTTTTGAAAATGATTCGAGTTATGCAATTTTTATGATAAGTAAAATGGACAGAAAAAAAGACTCTGCAAAAGATTTTGAGCAAAAATTTTAATTTTTCTGTTTTATATAAATGTTGGAACTAAAGTTGCGCGAAGGCGCTTTGCCTCGCATAGCCATTGCATAGCTACTGCCATATTCTGTTAATACGGGAAAATGAGACTTCTAACCAGAGCCAAGTTCTTGCTTATTTGCAAATTAGAAGTTCTGTAGATCATTCATAAAAAAAAAGGGTGTGTCATTTGAGTTAACGGTTAAGGAGATAGAGGCGTTTTAGTGAAACTAGCGCAAATAGTACAACTCCGTAGTTGACTTGGATTCTAAAATGTGTTTCACCTATTTAAACTTGAAATTTCCAAATCGAAATATTTTTTATAAATATTAAAAATACTCAAAAAGCTCCTTGAGGTGGTTTCGTATTTAATTACGAATTTTCTGATTTACTAAAAATGGTGTAGCGCAAGTCGCGTAATAGTAATTCAGTGAAAAGTCAACTATGGAAGTACTACTTTGACCGCCCGTTTTGGCCAAGTTAATAATATAATTTGGAGATGATCAAAACACGAGAGTTGTTAAGGATTGTAAGAAGAACACATAGGTGTGTCGAACGAGATTTTTAAATGGACAGTAACGAGGTGTGAGTTGTCGTAAGTTAAATGAACCCGAGAGAGTGAAGATCGGGTAGAGTGAGTCTACTTAGAATAAGTCGATCATTGATTAACCCGACTAACCGAGGTTATATTATGTCTTGGTAGAGGTTCCAGGACCGAGAGGGATACATCAAGGTAGAGCTTGGACATCAGGCAAGTTTTCGAAATCTTATCTTATGATATACATGCTTTAATTAATGTTGTGATTATGATGCCATGCTTTACAGTTTTAAATAAACGAATGATATATGCTTGTCTATGATTTCAATACGCCTATAATGTGCGTTTGTTTATGAAATATAATTTCATTCCATACAAGTATGAGATGTTGGAATTTATTTCCGAGATAATACGTTATAGTGGGAGTCAGAGATATTTTTAATAATGATTTAATTCGGGGATTAGCCGGATTTGAGATATTTCGATTTTATTAACCAAGTAAGTTCGCGTAAGATATATCGAGCGAACGTTTGAGATTTAATTTGAATCAATATCTTTAATAAGTATTTGAATATTCATTTAAGGGATATCCTTATTTGATTATTTATAATGTAAAATAATATTTAGAGGATTATTAAATATCCAGAAAGTATTTAAAAATACATTGAATATATTATAAATCATTTTACTTTACTTAAAAATTATTTAACTATTAAAAGGTATTTATAGGGTATTAAATCATGTCTTAACTATTTATTTAGGGTTTATTAATTAATTAAACCTTATCTAAAAAAAATATTCTGATACTCTAAATATTTAATGAAAATATTTTTCCGGACTTTTAAAAATTATTTAAAAATAGACGTAGTTCCCGAAGGTACTTTCTAAATTATTCAAACCTCAATGAAGGGATCAATCAATTGAAACTTATCAAAACCTTGGGGAACTTGGTCTAGAAGCATAAGAGTTTTGCTTCTTCGCTCAGTGAAAAAAAATAAGTCAATATATGTATCACCCTACTATAGTTAGGGATTTGAAAATGATTTCAAGTCAAAACTCCGACAACTCCCAAGGATCAATTGAATTAAAAGTTGAAAAACAAATCATCTGATTAAAGGTCAACCCAGAATGATCTATTCCTTCGATAAAGGATTTTATGTAAATGATATAATTATTTTGGGACTGGAATGTGGCCTACCCGGCACGGAGAGGTATCGGGTAGTGACCAAGCGCGGAGTGGCGCAGTTTACAGTTATATGGTATGTGTGACCATTGACTTTCGGACTTGCACGGAAATGGGCAACCATCGTGTAATGTCTTGATAAGCCCAAAGGTGGCTAGGTTTGTATTCCTTCTACTAGTAGAGAAAATTTCGTACTCGGCTGATCACCGGTACGTGGTTTATTCCAGTATAGTCCCTTTCTTCCATTTTGGAAAATTGTTGTGCAATCTACAACAAAAGGACGATAAGGCTGAGTTTTAAATCATGAGATACATGATGTGAATACCAAATCCAGTTTATAATTCTGGTTCGAGTAAAATCTTGAAGTTTGAAAAAGAGATGGATACAAGTATAAAGTGGATATAATGTTACAGTTGATTTTGAGAATATTACAAGTTTGACAAGCATATATGTTTTCAGAAATCTTTGAAAAATATGAGGTACATTTATTGTTATATATATATATGTATACACATAAATATATATGTACCTTGCTGAGCCATAGTGCTCACTCTTGCTTTTATATATTATATCACTACAGATAACCAGTATGCCGGTGTGGGACTTAGTCGCTTGCAGTCATGGGGAGAATCCATGGCAACTTTGTTTCAGGTGCACCAGAGTATCAGATAGGTATAAGATATCCGTCATAATTATTGTAACTTCATGTAGAAGTTATGAATAATTGTTTGAGATCCTGTAAAGTACATTTGAGTTTTAATAACAGATGATACTTGTTGTACATCGTTTCTAAGGCTATAACTTGTGAGTGTGAATGATTGAGGTCTTATTGTGCAGTGATGAGTTTTTAAGTTAAAATAAAGATTTTTGTGATTGGATGAGGACGTGACGATCTGAATCCCGGGACCTCGGATTTGGGGGCGTTACACGCCGTCCTCCTGAATAAAATTCTGAATTCTTTTCTTCTTCTTGCTGATTTGAGCCGGTCTTTTCACGAGCCTTTATTCCAACACCATCCAAACACCAAATTAGCACTACAACCATGCTAATTTACCTGATTACCTGAAAAATGCCTGCAATGCAAAAACACTACAAAACACGTAAAAACACCAATAACTTGAGTACAAATACACCAATTCAAAGCTTTACGGAGCGTAATAAAGTGTCATAAATGTCACTTAACACTAGACATGGCAATTCGTTCGTGTCGTATACTTTCGTGTCGTGTATTTTCGTGTTTCGTGTACTTGAAGGTCAAACACAAAACCGATATGTTTAGCGCTCGTGTATATTCGTGTTCGTGTACTTTCGTTTCGTGTCGTTTCGTGTTGTGTATGTCGTGTTAATTGAATATTAATATATATTAAATTTAATATTAATATAAATTAAAATATAAGATTTTTAGGTAAAAAAATTATAAAATATATGAAAAATATATATTTAGATCTCATATCTATACAATTTAATGTAATCAAATCATATTTTAAAAATAAATATGCATACATTTATTATAATTCTACATATATTCATAAAAAATATTAAAATTTAATTATAATATTTATTTATGTCGTATACTTCGTGTTGTGTCGTGTACTTGAATGTTAATCACAAAACCGACACTAAATCTCGACCGTGTAATTTCGTGTTCGTGTATTTTCGTATCGTGTACTAAAAATGCAAACACAAACACTAAATTTTCGTGTTGTTTCGTGTCGTGTAAGTCGTGTCGTGTCCAAAATTGTCGGGTCCACTCAACACCAAGAAAGTAAGCAATTACCAGAGAAATAGATAAGGCAAAATCTGTAAAGAATTTTTTTGTACTTGTATTTTCAACTTGTAAGCAACTGTGAACAATTTTGTTACACAGAGTTCTCAACTTAATATATATCTCTGGTGGAAAAGTTCAATCCACCAGATTTTTTTTAAATACGTCTATTTGATTTCTTTGTGATTTGATTTCTTTACTACTTTCATTCCGCACCATTTCTAAATCAAACACAGTTATATATTTATAGTAGAACTGCTCTTAAAATTAAAAATGAGCCAAAATTACATTCAACCCCCCCCCCTTCTGTAATTCTTGTTTAGATTGTTTGGGAATAACAGCTAGATTGGAATCATTTGTGGATAAGTATCACTTGCAAGAGCATAAATGGTTAAATGGTTTAAATGAGTTGAAGCGCAAGTGGATTATTGCATATACTAGAAACACATTTTCAGCATTTCAAAATAGTACATCGAGGAGTGAGGGGATGAATTCTTTCTTTGATAGTTATATAAGTTTGGCAACGGGGCTAAAGGAATTCATTGAAAATTCCCAAAAAGCATAGGAAAGGCAATTTATGAGGGAGAAAGAAGAAGATTGTCACGATTAATTTAAAGTGTTCCATGAAAATGCATACCACGGAGTATCATGCTTCTTATATTTATACCAAGGAAATGTTAAGAAGATTTCAAGATGAATTGGTTGAGTCTTCAAAATACTTTGTTGGAAAAAACCGACAAGCATGTGAAGAATGGGAGAGACAAGGGGATGTCTATACATATTATGGTTGTTATAGGCCCATGTCCGAGCCTGTGAGAAAAAAAGTTTATTTCATTGCATTTGACAAGGTAAGCTTGATAAAAATGTGTATGTGTAGAATGTTTGAAAGTTAGAGGCTACCTTTTAGACACCTATTGGCGGTCTTCACTAAGAAATGAATTTCGTAAATTTCCTCATTTTTCATACTCTTGAGGTGGATAATGTATGCCAATAGAGTATATGGTATTTTGCCTTACAATTTGGATATTGGACAAAGGCATATGATGACCTCAACCGATAGATTTAATAGCATGACAATGATAACCATGAGTTTTTGTCAAAGTGGCATTGCATCTAAGGAATAGTATGATTATGTCTTTGGAGTGATGAATCGAGAAATACCAATTCTCGAAAGAATGAGCGCTGATGGAATTAATTCTTACGAAAGCAAACGTATGCTCCAAATGCAAGTTCTCATGAAGAACCAGTTCTTGACCCTATTGTGTCCCAAACTAAAGGGAGGAAAATGGACGTTCGTTTTAAAAGTCCCGTAGAATTGGTTGGTAAAAAAGAGAAGCCTCTAAGGAAGTGCACCTATTGTCAAAAGGAAGGCCATGATAAAAGAAAATGTTCTACTAGACTAGAAGATCTTAAAAATGCTCAAGAAGAGCAATATAATTAGTAGTGTAGTATTGAAACAAAATGTTGTAACATTTTAATGAATTTGCAATTTAGTATTTAACTTTGATTCTTCTTTTTGATGTGTTATTGTCATAGGTTAAATGGATAGGTAGTACAGTGGTGACAACAACTCTAATCATAATTGTGATTCGGTTTCCCACGTTAGAAATACATTCTCGGACTCCCAACCAAGTGACCCATGGTATGGGGACAATGATGAGGGAGTTGGGGTCTCACCAACCTTTAGTGAGATGGAAGAGGCATGTCGCGAGTTGATGCCCCTTGTGGATAATGATGAGTCGCCCTTTGTGGAGGAAGAGGAAACGGACTTGTACCCGCTAGATAAGAAGGCTTATAGGGCCAAAAATTGAATCGAGGCATGTAATTGGATGGGTGGTATTGAACAAAAATCCTTGGTGATCTCTTATCTGGAACCGTACTTCCTTCCTGATCTTGAATTTGGGCAACAAAACGCCCGATGGCAAATGAAAAAATTCGGATAGAATGGTGGTGAGCTTGTTAAATATGGTCGGATTGCCGATAATATTATAAAGTTGAGGTCTCGTGAGGGTTGTAATATGGACCAAACGCGGGACATGTTTTGCAAGATTTCATCTCTACGGTGGCTCGAGTACCATTCATGTAATCATTTGGAATGTCTCCAATACAAACTCATGGAAGCTTACGCAAGGGCATATCCGTGATGGTTTTGTACTTGTACTCTACCATATTGCACGCTTCATAATATTCAGTGGATTCTAGTGGATTGTATGTATTTCATAAGATTTCAAGTATGTTGGTTGAAATTTAAGATTTCAAGTATGTTCGTGGAACTTAAAAAAAAATTAAAAATGGACATAATTTCAATGTTTGAAGAATATTTCAAAAATAGAAATATTAGAAATTACAAGTCTAATTACCAAAATGATGTTTAACGTTTTATAATTTTTAAAAACTTGGTTCCGAGGAAAAGTGGATTTTTTTCTCCATTTGTACACTATGTTAACTTTTTTGTTGACTTTTTAAGGATTTTTCATTTTATTGTAAAAATTGAAAAAAATATTTTTTTTTCAAAAAATCATTGGTTAATCTATTTTAAGGTCTTTCAAAGTGATTAGAATTTTTTAAAGTTAGTTTAAGGCTAACTTCCAAAATTTAAGAAATTTAGACAAAAGGTTTTACTTTGTTTTGAGAAGGGGTTTTGGTACTCTATTTTCAGGTTGCGGAGACAAAAAACAGTAGGACGGACCGTCCGTGGTTGGTACTGGTATTTTTTGGCTCTACATCCTGCAAATAGAGCACCTAGACCAGTAAAAGAACAAGCAAAAACCTGTCAAAACCAAGCACCCAAATCATGCCTTCATACACAACTACATACAATCACTTCACCCACAATCACTTCAAATGGTGTCACCATAACTCAACCAAATTAAATGTAAAAATCAAATTAAAATCCTAGTACATAATTGAAATACATAATCGAAATTTAAAATTCGCCTACATAATCCAAATTAAAATCATAGTACATAATCCGACTACATAAACAAAGTACTAGAAATTGGAAATAAAGATAACTACCACAAGATTCGTGACGTTTGCGCATACGAATCCCGGATATACCCTTGCCTTCCCAAGCTTAAGCTCATCCTCTATCCGGTACCTAAAGATGTCCACCTCCTCTTATGTCCAATTCGCTACTGAGGCTATGTCATATCCTTGTGTGAAATAGTCCATGAATTTCATGACATAAATACCGCAATCATTGCATTTTTGCTACTTCGTTCTAGATGGTAGAGGTATGACCTCGGTGGAAGCAGGGTCACCTCCCTCGACTGGCTGTATCATATGCAATAGTCTCGGTAACAAGCATGACTGCAATGAAATCATGATCAAAGCATTAAAATAGAATATAATATTGTTTATGACTATATAGAAGACATTAAATGTTAAATAATCATACCATAACTCGTATTTCCTCACGATATGACGGCTCGTTATTTAATGAATTTATGACAAGCCCTTCAAATTCTCTATTCTGAACATGAATAAAACCCAATGCACATCTTTAACACAATATGGGAGGAATATGTAGTCCGCCTCGAGAACAGAAGGCCCTCATGCCTTCTTCAATCTATCTCCACCAATCCTAGACCATCTTCTGATTTTCTTCATATGTTCTTTTCCAAGTACCATGAAGTAGGGATCTATGAAGTAATAGACCGGTTTCCTCTCCCATATATCTCCAGTGTGAATCTCATCCTCCCGGCTCCTTAGAAATCCCTAAAACTAAACAAAAAACAATTTAGCAACAAGTTAAATGTATGAATTTTCTTAAAAACTAAGATGCACGAGTAATGAATAATACCATATAGGTGTATATGATCATGTCATCAACCCATGTTCCTCGAGTCAGGCTCTGCATCGCATACGCATGTACATGATAGCCCTGAATAGTAAGACCACTTAGGATCATCAGATCCATGCCAAAGGCCCATCCTCAATCTGCATATATCTCATTCTTCGTTGTCATGCTCAAACTCTTCTTGATACTCCGCTTTTCTTCTTTCATCCTGCGGGATGCAACCTTTGCAAGTCTACTTAAATGAAGCAGTAGTATGGAGAGGCTGAGTCACATGCTGGGATGGTTGTGTCATGTCAATGACATCTTGAGGAGGAATGGTTGTAATGTCAATGTCGTCAGTGGATGGTGCAATAAAATCTGATTTGATGTTCTAAAATGTGGGAGCTCTATAGGTCGGTCCTTTAATCTTCTTCATCAACCGTGTGAAAGGTGTAAGGAAGGTACCAGAAATCCTTCCAAACTCCTTCATAAACTCTGGAGGAACCCTAGCATCCAACTTCATCAACATATTAAGGCCGACAACCATCTATGAAAAAACATACACTTTATCATTAATTCCAAGGGTTAATATGTATGTGTGAAGGTGCTAATATGTGTGAAGGATAAAATACGTGTGAATGATGAAATATGGTAATGTGTTGTGTAAAATGTGTAATGTGAAATATGAAAATTTGTAAAATACTTACAACTTCATATCCCTCGAGGCTATCATACAACTCCATTGTCTTGTATTATTACTGAGGGTGTGGATCCAGATTCCCTATTCGCATACGAGATATGTAATAACCCCAATTTTTGGAATTTTTAAAACCCTTATGAATAGTGTTTTGCTGATTATGCTGAATAAGAAAACTTTTTATACCACACTATGTAGGGGCTCTTTTATTGATCTTCTGGGATATTATTAGTACTCTATATGATAAATAAGTGTATGTAAAGATCGTCAGAATCCAAATTCGAACACTTTGATTTTTCCCGAAAATCTACCAGATACAGAAAGAATTGAGTATAAGGTAACAGAATAAAAAGGATTTAAATTCAAGGATTAAAAGAGAGGATCATGAAAGGAATATAATATATTGAGAAAGGTTAAAGAAACCTAAGTAATAAGATCCCGAGTATGATCCCTCAAACGATAAACGAAAACGAAAGTTAAGCGAACTGTATAACAGATCAGCGGTCATTAGGCAAGCAATTAAGAGTTAATCAAGGAGGTTAGGGATGATGATGTCATCAAACCAACAAGAAGAGGACAAGTGTGGAGGGTGACATCACATGATGACCAAAGCATGACATAAGGGAAAGAAGTGTGGTTGATTTATAACCACACAATTTTTCATGGTTAAAAATGATTAAAACAAAACAAAAGTCAACCAACCAAGGCAAATCAAAACAAATCACAAAAAACACAAAAGCTCTTCCCTTTTCTTCATCAAGCTCTCGGCCAAAATAAACACAGCAACTTCAAACTGCCATATATCCTTCAATGCTCACTCAAATGTTGTGTTCTATAGCTCGTTGGAAAGGTATTGAGATGGCCTACAACTCTTGTTCACAAGTCTCGTCCAAATAAGCATGGTAAGACCCTCATTTTTACAGTTCTTTCAATCGGACTTTTAGAAACTTTAAAGCCTAACATTGTGTTCTTGATTTCTTTGGAAAGATCAAGCTTGTAGGAGGCTCCATAAGGCTTCCTAGTAACTTTCCACCCTCCAAGAAAGGTATAAATCTTCACACCCTTTAGTAATAAGTTTGAATGTTGAAGTTTGGAGATGGTTTGGATGGATGAGTAGTAATTTGAATGATAAGCATGATTCGAGCTTAATTGTTAAGTAGTTTAGTTGAATTTGGAGATGTTATAATATATGATTGGATTGAGATCCTTGAGATTATTATGACTGAAATCAGTAGCATTGATGTGTATCTTGAGTTGTTGTTGATTGGTAGTTGGATTGATATGATTTGGAATGGTAAAAATTTGGGAAATCGCGTAAACATAGTTGTCGTAATGTCCGATTTACTTTAGACTGTTTTTGCTCTTAACATCAGGACCCAAGAACTCCCTGTTAGGTTTTGACCATTGCCATGATTAGATAGTTCATGTTACGAGCTTTGTTTTGATATGTGGTTCGTTTGAATCCGATGTACGGTTTAGGAGAAACGACCGTTTTAAGTAACGGCGTTTCGCGACCGAACCATTACCCCTCGCCTTACTTTGAAACCTTGGTTAAGGACGTTAAATGACTAATTGGGGTATGAAACATTTATATAAAGTGGATTAGGCAGTTGGTAAGGTACTCGCGAAAGAATCGCCTTAAAAACCTTAATGGTTAATTTATTAAAAATGGTGGAACCGAGGGTACTCGAGCGACTTAAGAGAATCAGTAAGCGCAAAGCGAGCGTTAGAGTCTAATTTGGTTAAAGTATAAATTTAAAAGTGACTTTGGTTTAATACCAACTTATATGTTGTTTATAGGTTACCAGACTCGCCCCAAGCCATTTATAACCCCCAGTCGCTCAGGCAAGTTTTCTACCCGTATAACTGTTGTTGTGATGTATATGTGTATATGCATGATCTTGTGATAAATGCATATTTGTTATTAGCAAATTCTTGCGATATATTGTAGCATGTGATATGGTATATATGCATGCCTCTTTCGTATTCTTGATTTATATATCTGTTGGTTCAAATGTTTATTAGTTGTATAATACCTATGTTAGAGATAAGCAGTAGTGGCGTTTACCCTTAGTATAGGGGACCCAATGGTGAACATTTTTCTAAACCGGGAGTCGATGTTCCCGAGTATAATATATATATATATATATTTATATTTATATATATATATATTTATATTTATATATATATAGATATAGTTTTCAAAACTATTAATCGAATAAGTTTTATTCGATAACTTTATTAATGAATATTATTTGGAATATTCATTCGAGGACTTATGACTCCGCTTATTTTATTTAATGAATATTATTTGGAATATTCATTCGAGGACTTATGACTCCGCTTATTTTATTTAATGAATATTATTTTGAATATTCATTCGAGGACTTATGACTCCGCTTATTTTATTTAATGAATATTATTTGGAATATTCATTCGAGGACTTATGACTCCGCTTATTTTATTTAATGAATATTATTTGGAATATTCATTCGAGGACTTATGACTCCGCTTATTTACTAAATAATATTCTTTATTTTATTAAAGAATAATGTTTCGATAATCAAACTTATTTTCGATTATTCAAATAAAGATCATACTTTCGTATAAGTATATCTTTGGTTATTAATATTCATTTCAAGTATGAGTTTTAAAACTTCTACTTCAATTATTTTTATAAAGATTATTCTTTATGGGAATAATATTTAAATAATAATAATCAGATATTTTCTAATATATTGGGACTGATTTATTTTATTAAATCAGCATTACTCCAAACATTCTTAAAAATGTTTTCGAGTCTTCAAAATGATTTTTAAAAGTTAGGGCGGATCCCAAAACTCATTTTCAAATTTAAGATCTTCCTTTCGTAGGGGATTTAAATACTCGCTCAAAATCTGGGGGATCCGGCTCTGTGGTGTATTTTACATTCGCAACGTGGTTGCTGTTTTGAGAAAACAATTTGATTATTTGCCCAACGTTCGGAAAATAAGTCCATCTAATTGAGTCGGCATAAGCGACAGGCCGGGGTACGGTCTATCAATGTGTAAGTGATTGGGTGGCAGTCCATCAACGCGTAAGAGGTCGGGTGGCGGTCCAGCACAAGGTCCTTATGTGGCCAGGGTGATGACCGGTGGGGGATTCATCCATCTACTAGTAGAAAATGTTACTTATTGGTATCTTTGCGTGATCAGCAAGATATCAGGTTTATGCCAAGGTTTTCTCCTTTCCAAATTCATTGGATATTGCAACTCTGTTTATAATTTCATAACAGAGGTTTTCAAGGAGTGTATGAAATGTATATATATATAGGTGTGTATATATATATCAGGACTTAATGAAGTATCTCGTAACTTCATTATTTATAATGATATTTCAAAGATTGAATCTATTCAAGTCTTATCTTGTAGTCTCATCAGTGTGATGAACTTTTGAAACTAATTATAACTTGAACGGTGGTAGTTCAAGTAGTATTCGGAAAAGATATAAGTATATTGGAGTATCTTGTAACTTCATCTTTTAAACTTATATCTAGTTAATGATTATTTTATGCATGACAAAGATTTTCAGAAAAACGTTGAGACAAGGTTGGATATATGAGATCACCTTGCAACGATATTTTTATACAGTTATAAACTGGAACTCTGTGTATATTATACATGTCAGAGGATTTCAAAGATTATGAAAAGTATATATGTACATATACTGAATATTTTGCGACTTGGTCGCGTTAAGATATCAGCTTGGTTCATTTCTTTTTGACCAAGACTTTCATGAGTACTATGAGAATG